>NC_088305.1:19711262-20348462 GCF_032854445.1 Liolophura sinensis | reverse complement strand
ATCCTCAGTGGATTATCTGGCTGATCGTTCCTTAACCAATGAAATCGCATAATCAAATCAGTAGGATGAAATAGTGTGCTATCATGTTTTATTAGTGTACTTAATAGGTATCCTCAGTGGATTATCTGGCTGATTGTTCCTTAACCAATGAAATCGCATAATCAAATCAGTAGGATGAAATAGTGTGCTATCATGTTTTATTAGTGTACTTAATAGGTATCCTCAGTGGATTATCTGGCTGATCGTTCCTTAACCAATGAAATCGCATAATCAAATCAGTAGGATGAAATAGTGTGCTATCATGTTTTATTATTGTACTTAATAGGTATCCTCAGTGGATTATCTGGCTGATCGTTCCTTAACCAATGAAATCGCATAATCAAATCAGTAGGCTGAGATAGTGTGCTATCATGTTTTATTAGTGTACTTAATAGGTATCCTCAGTGGATCATCTGCCTGATCGTTCCTTAACCAATGAAATCGCATAATCAAATCAATCTCCCAAAACTTTGTCTATGTTTTGTGAGTTCACAACAATTTTCCAACTCCTTCGCTAACATTATGATCACCTTCGTATATGTTGAATATCGTTGATTATGCTGTTAAAACTCCGATCAAATAAATGAACAAATGAACAGCTTGTGTTGGTTTCTTACAGCATGGTCCGTTGTCTTATGAAGTGAGCTATCGGCTAGGCTTGGAGGAAGATGAGCCATACAACCTGATCTACAGAGGACTGAACACAAAGATGGAGTTCAGACTGCCTGCTGGTAAAGGACCAGAGCACAAGGGTAAGATAAATCTTATGTAGCAGGGAGGGATATAACCCAGAGATCGCTGGTTCAAATCTCCAGCTGGATTGCCTGATCGCAACTTGTCTGTCTTGAGAAATACTAGGAAAATGGGGGATGAATGTAACAGGATGGGAATAGAAGCACTGTCTTTCGTGGGAAGTCAGGGGAAAAATGAATTGGTGGTTCAAATCTCCAGCTGGTCAGCCTGCTCAAGTTTACAAAGTTCCTGTCCTGCTGAATTGGTTGACATATTCGACAGAGATCTTGTTTATCCGTCAGTAAGCTTAGCATAATACAAAAACTTTGATAATTCGAAATAAAAGAGATGCATTTTTCATAGTATGCTCGGTGTATCTAGTTGGACAGGTTGGCGTACTGTTGAGTTTTGTGTTGTGATAATGGAGTGTAATGTCATAACTCCAAGAAAGACAAAGCATGACCATGTTGATTCTGATAGTTCAAACTGTCGAGCTTCCCGGGGTTTCCATGGACGTTTTTTCTTTATTTACACTCACACATACAGAGTTGAAGGCTGTGTTTTAAAAGAATACAGTGGTTGCTGATTGGTTGGTATGGGTGATAGGCCAGACTGGTCTGAGTTTCTGGTACAGTACAATTATTCAAGGGAGCTCAAGCCTCTTCACTGTCTGCCAATGAGCATCAAATCTCTATCCCTTTCAAGAAAGTTTAAATATATGTCCCTGTTAGCCAGCCTTTGACTTTCTCAGTCATTGATTTAGTATGTGGACTTGAACACTGTATTTTAGCTAATGTTTGGAAGGTAAAAAGACACTTTGAGCAAATAAAAGCCTTAAAATAATACTTTTGGTGCCAACACTGAAGTTTTTGTGGTAAGAAAGTAATCAAAGCTCACCAAAAAATTTAAAGTTTCTGTATACAGTGGATGAATCAATCATATTCAAGCAAAAATGCCAAATGCCAAAATGAATTACTTGAATGCCAAATCTCAAAGGAGAAGATAACAAAAAGATGCCAAAATCAGATGAAAGAGCGTCAAAACTTATTTGCAAATGTGATCTTTAATATGGTTTTGGAATTTTTTTTCCAAGAGAAAAGGGTATTTGGAAATAATTTTGTATGGTGGGTATTTGGGTCCAACTTTTGGTATTTATCGTTGTTGCATGATAATGTTCTTAATAATGATGTGAGGCTTGTCTAATAAATTTATTTGAATGTAAATTTGTTGTTTATATTGAAACATATGCATTTAACCTAAATTATGATAACATTTATGAATATATCAAAAATGTAAATGTGATCCAAATTGAGGTTTAATACATTTGTTAGCTGAAAAAAAAACAAATTCTAGCGCAAAAATATTTATTAAACTTGTGTTACAACCTCATTTTATGACATAATTAAACAATGAATATAAATACCAAAAGGCGGCCCAAAATACCCACCATACAAAAATTATTTTCAAGTGTCTTTTTTCTCCTTATTAAAGGAAAAGTGGGAAAAAATATTGAAGACCACATTTAGGAATAACTTTTCGCACTCTTTCATCTGAACTTTGTCATTTTTATGTTTTCTCCACCTATAAGTGAAAAACAGAAGTCTGTGTTTGTCAGAAGTTTCCTTGGTCATTACTATGGCTTCTTCAACATACATACAAGCTTTTTGAGTACATTATGACATAACAGGCCCTCAGCGAGATGTTTGACACTCAGTCACATTTTTAAGGTTTCGTCCAATGAACAGCTGTCTACATAAGAACATTCTTACTTTTCTGTCACAAAGAAAGTCAGTTGTGATGAATGAAAGCGCAAAACTTTTAATTTCCCATCTGTGATTATTTCATGCAAAAAAAACAAAAAGATATTCTTGTTTGTATTAGTTGCATTGCACTTGCTGACTTTTGGGCTAAAGCAGCGATGTTTTGCAGACTATGTCAGTGAGAGAGGGTCTCATGGCATGGGCAAATCTGGTTGTTGCTAGTTTGGGTGTGGATTTAGGTGTTTGTCGGGTACCTGATGATGTGCGCTTGTTTTTCTCCTGGCATTGTTCAGTTTGTTTGACCCATACATTTCATAGCCTTTATAAAAGTAAAACATTCTACAGTGCAAAGGGACATTATTTTCACTAAAACCGTGTAGAGTCATTTCAAATATAGGTGACAATATAGGCTAGTTTCTATCACAGTTTTGTCAGTTTCTTTTCTTTTTTTATTTTTGAAGATCACGGAGCCGTCAGGGTAAAAGATTTTCATGAAGTCTCTGAGTTTACACAGTATGTTTGTGAAAGTTCATTTATGTTATTTCTAGTTCTTAATTCGTGATATTTTAGCGTTTTTATCCCATTAATTGGAAGCTTGCCACCCAGCTTCATTTACTGTATACGGTGGCTATTTTGCTCTCCACACCTCTTACTGAGTCTGGAGACGGCTGGCTAGTCCATCGCTTGGGAAGAAAAAATCAATGGTGAAAGTTTGCGGAACAGACAGCTGCCAGATAAGAGCTGGGTAAGCCAGGGGTTAGATCTGAGCTGGGGATTATTTCAATTCTGTGAAGCATGGAGAATGGTCACTTGGCTGTCGCTTGATTGGCTACCTCTACCACAAATGTAAGGCACACGTCCATGTACATGTAGGGTGTGTAAATTTGGCATCTGTCGAGAATAGAATCATGATGATGATAATATGGTGATCACAAGTCAAGTTGATCAGCATGATAGATGATTTTGGTCACATTTCAGGCGTTTAGGGAACTGATGATTTTGGTCTCAATTCAAATGTATGAGGAAACTGATGATTTTGGTCTCAATTCAAATGTGTGAGGAAACTGATGATTTTGGTCATAATTCATCGTTTTAGGAAACCGAAGATTTTAATTACCATTCGATTTTTTAAGAGGCATAGATTTTAATCACAACTTAGCTTTTTAGGAGACTGGTGACTTCATTCGCAGTTCCAATTTTTTAGGAAACATTTTGATCATAATTTAGCTTTTTAGGAGGCTTTTGCAATGTTTTTGATTGCTAATGATTTTGATCACAGTCCAGCATCTCATTTGACAATGTGGAAGAAGGGCATATATGTGTCATTTAACCTATCTATTAATGAACATGTACAGTTTAAGAACAAGACTAGTTTTACATTTCTGTGGTGCTAGAATCACCTGAACTGTGAAACTCATACTAGGATGAAATATGCAAGAAGCTTCTTGAGATGAGTTATAGGCTTGCTACAAGACATGTTATGGCTTTATAGCCTAAATAAAAACTGTAATGGTTTGGAAATAACCATCTGAGGAGGTGGTGTGAAAAAGTCAGACGTTACTTCCACATTTTACACGGACAAACACAGAATTCAAGGCCATGTTTTGTATGGCTACCTGACAACGTGTCTGATGAACTACATCTACATGGCGTACATATGGACCGTTGCTTAACGAGAGTACCATTGCTTGGATTGATGTGAATGGAATCAAATTTAGAGAGAGTATGTTTTTACATATTCGTCTCTCAATAATGAAAATAAGGAGAAGAATTTATTTTGAGAAAGGAAAATGTCCTTATTAACACTCTGAAATACAACTACATGTGAACAACATATAGATTGAAGCTCCTCGTTGATCAGAGATCAGAAACATATTTAAAGTTATTTAACTTGGATAAACTAAGATCAGTTTTGACAGTTTTATGCAGTTGGAATATTTCAGTTTACAAATGTCCCCTTCATGCGTGCACTTTATGTCTGTAAATTAAGCCCCACTCAGTTAGGGTTTGATAGACATGGCATTAATGATGTGATGAGGTGAAGTGACAACAGATTTGTTGTTACATGTAAATGCATGTGCACATGAAATGAATGTTTAAAGAATTTTAAAAAAGTAACTTCCAAGCCATAGTTGAATCATCTAAATTTTGGCTACTATGTTTGTGCCATCGTCTATGCCATGCCATACGTATTTGAAATTCCTGATGATGGCCCAAACTTAGCAGCCGAAATATAGGTCAACTATGAATTTAATACACTCTTCAGTTAATTTCCTTCTGTTTTGTGTATAAAAGCCCTGTGAAACCGTTGGAAGTCTGGTCTCATGACAGATGTGTTTTAGGAGGGTTATTTGAATCTGATGAACGACCTTGAATGAGCATGAATTCTGTCAGGAAGTCCGATTGCTTTACGATTGGAGTAATGTTTGAGTGACGAGTTCCCAGAAGTCTATTATGATATTGATATTAACGCTGTTTTCTTGACAGTTGCAGCAAAATATATGAACTATGAATATATGTCTATTGATTTATAAATTTGCCCATGTGACATGATGCGCTGAGAAAATGTGTAGTATTAAGAATTGCAAAGCCAGTACAAAGACTGTTAGAAGATATAGTTTCATTTTTTATTTATTATTTGATTGGTGTTTTACGCCGTACTCAAGAGTATTTCACTTATACGACGGTGGGCAGCATTGCAGTGGGAAGAAACCGGGCAGAGCCCAAACGAAACCCACAACCATCCGCAGGTTGCTGACTGACCTTCCCACATATGGCCGGAGAGAATTTCATTTTTTACAATGTCTAACATGGTTCAGTGGTGCTATTTGATACTTAGTGTTACTCATGTAAAATGAGCGATCTTGGAGAGTGCCAAAGCAATATATTCCAAGATCGCTCCTAAGTTTGCCAAGTGAAAGGAAATATTCCCTCAAGTATTTTATCTGGGATGTGTAGCGAGAGATTTAAACACAACAGGGTATCAGTATCTCTTGAGGTACTGGCTTAAGAATGTCTTATCTCCCCTGTTTTGAAGGATGGAACGTTCCTTTTAACTGAACGACCTGGCCCATTTCCAGATTGTGTGGAACTTGAGAGAGCTCGGACATTGTATCCAGGCAAACACGGCCTAGCTTTTTGTTAATGGACAAGATGTGAAAAGGAAACGATCTAATATCGGGGAAATTATAGATTTGGGAATTGTGGCAGTGTGTCTTGTGTGCAGAGCTCCCAAGAGGGCTGTATTGGGGGTATTGGAGTGGGCGGAACCTAAAGCCTGTTCTGACTGTTTCAAGCCAGCCCGTAAGGCACACCTGTAGACCACTGGTCCTAGAGTACTTATACAGGGAGGAAGGGCATAGTGTTAATCCCTCACAGAGCCCCTCTGCCTTCAAAGACAGGCTAGCTGAAGGAAAATCTCTCCTGTAGGCCGTCCATAGATCTGACACCAAACCAATATTGACACAACTTCTTGGTTCATTTCAGTGTTTGTGCGTATTCTGATCAGTGATAACTTTGGAGCGAGCACTCAAGCCTGCAACATCACCCTAAAGGTGCGTCCCCGAGAGCAGAACTATGGCAACGAGACCGTGGAACAGCAACTGTAAGTCACACACTTTTCTTTCAACTTTTCTGTTTCTGAGATTCAACGGATTTTGTTAGTTGCATGTTAAACGGTTGTTTTTCTACCAGAAGGTTTGATTGAAAGTCACCCACCTTTTCCTTCTCCACTCTAAAATTCTTCTATCAACATGTTAACAGGCAGTAAGTTGCATAATAGCACACCACTAAGGCTACGATTTTCTCTAGCAGTAAATTTACTGAAAACTAGAGTGCTAGACAACAGTGAAATGCATAAAACTAGCTTATGATGTGTGTGTGCTGGGATGGGGGGGGGAGATTTAACTGTAGTGTGGATTGGAGTATGAACTTGTGTTGTCCTAGAGAAAATGGGTACAGCCTTTTGAAGTCATTTTGTGTAAGCGCCTCTGCCATCAAATAGTGTTTGTCCTTTCTTTCACAATTGTCACAGTTAGAAAACAGTCATTTGGTAATCTATACAAGTTTTTGTTCAAGGGGATGTTGGAATAGATCTCTGATTTGAAAATCTTGTAGAAATTTCTTGTGATATGTTTATATATTACTATTTTGAAACCACTGAATTTCAGGAATTGTCCCAGTGCTTTCCACTGCCTCTTTCTTATCATGTGAGATTTTACATTTTGTCACATATCAGATTTTTATGATTTTGTCGGCTAACTGTATGTAAAGTGTAAAACCCTTCCTATGAAAAAACATGTAAACTGGAGTAGAATCCTGTCTCAAAATTGTTGTCAAACTTCAAAAATATCTGCAGAAAGTAAGTCCTCATCAGTAACAAAAGGGCAAACGTTAAGTTTTTGGAGGACTGATTTTGTCGGCTAACTGTATAGACAAGGCATGATAAGAATGCAGTTGTTGACTGGTTTGACTATGGTCGCATTTTCTCAGGCTTGTGAATTTTGGGCAGATGGTTGCAGTAGTTTGCAGAGCGCGTTGGCCTTTACAAGTAGACATAGCACCTTTGGGTAGAAAGGGACCGATGGACACAAGGAATGTTTGCTGGCTGGTTTCAATTAGAAACTAAGTTTACCAGAACGATGTGTCGAAATGGACAGAGTACGCAACGGTATTGACTGGGGTTTCGGTACCCCTTTGAGGGCTGTCTCACGGTGTTACGCGGACGCGTTTTCGTGAGGGGAAGGATTGGTGGGGTATTTGCGCAGCCTAATGAGCGAAGGTCCAGGGAGTTGATTCGCGGGCTGCGGACTTCCCAACAAGCTGTGTTTGTCCAGCTAATTGCTTGTCACTATGCAAGCCTGTTTTAAAACTGCACATGGGCATTGGCCTCTCCGAGTCAAAGCAACTGACATGTTTGTCATCATTGTGTTTGATCTATCTTCATTAGCTGTGTAATGAATGGGAAATTGAGAAACTGGCAACTAGCACTTTTGGGCCGCGTATTTCCCAGGACATTTTTTAACGTTGCTCTATAATTTCAAAACTGGTCTGTTGTCATAAGCCTCTGGCTGTGGGCTGGTTATTTATGGGGTCGGCAGACAAAAAGAGCTATTAACTTTGAGGCTGGCTGCAACGTCAACCTTGCGACTACGGGATGATTTGGGATGACTGTCAGCTGTGTTAGCTGCAGACCCGTGGGGTAGTGAACATTACCAGAGGATAACGGATACTGATGACACAGGATTGCACTTTGATTGACAGTGTCAATCTGTCATCAGTGAATTAAATCCACATCCAGAACAGCTACAAATTTGTAAGGGCAGTCACATGGCAGTTTAGTTAGCTTTGAATTGGGGTTTTGATAGCCCTTTGTAATGTATAAATTGCAAGAGCGAAGCAGAAATGAAATTTGTTTTTCTGCAAGAGACATGAATCCAACATGCTTGCCTGGCTGTCTGAGTAATTTTGCTTTTAATCAGACTCTTTTTTTCTACCTTTACAGCTGTTAAGAAAATACATCTTGATCGACATCTGGAGAATTTGATTCACCAAGCATAATATTTTTTTTAAATTTATATACTTCATCATTGGACACAATTTGTTTCAGAGAAAATGATAAATCCTTACCTCTGTAAAATTCAGCAAGCACTAATTCGCAGTAGCTGCCACATCCCACAAAAACATTAATGTCATCTTACACTAAGGCCACTTGTTAAATGAAGGTTATGTCCCTTGTAGGAAGAAAGAATGTTTTAAAGAATTGACCATAGAGCTGCTTTGTCATATCTGGATATCATTACACCTCAGTCTGTATATACCTTGAAGTTCACTGCAGCTAATTGTATGTGGCGATCCACAGTCATGGGTGCAGATCCAGGTTACCTACCCTAAATGACCTAAAATTTTGCCCACAAAAAAAAAAAGCATCGTTACAGGCAAGTAAAGATGACTAATTGTTATTTATGGTGCTGTAACTGTCCAGTAGAATATCATCCGATGCTCCAAGCAAACCTCAAAACAGTTTTTTTTTTAAATCAATAGAACTCTCAGAGTCGAGAAATATGGGAAGGTTAGTGATGGACAAAATTTGTGGTCATGTAGGGTATGTGGTAAACTCGCACAAACTAGGTCTATGATACCAGTGCAGGGCCCTCCAGTTCTTTTGTTGAACAAGCTTCAAGTGTTTAGGAGGGGTGATAGGGTTTGCCTTAACCCTGTGAAGTAAAGGGTGTGGATTAACCAATTCCCCACTGGCCATTTGCTGAAGGTGTTTGATGAAACAACTGAGCAAACACTGGACACAGGTATGATGAAGGTGGTAGGGGAGAGGAGCAGGGGGGATACCTGCTGAATTGGTGGAATCCAGTGGGTAGAAGGAAGTGAGGTCTTAAGAAGGCAGCAGGGAGAAGTATGTTGACACAACCCAGATTTATTGAAGTACCTCATGTACTACCTCATGTACCAAAGGTCACTAGGGTTTTACCAGGCACACAGAGAGGGTGGGGGGGGGGAGTGAGGGAGAGATCGGGACACAGTTGAGATAACTGGCTTTGTCTCATAAATAAAAGGAAATTCCAGCAGATAAGATGCAGATATAAATTTGCTAGCTTTTATTCTTGCTGGTCAACAAATGTTTGTGACCCCCCCCCCTCCCCCCCCCCCCCCCGCCCTCCCACCTCCACACACACAGCCACTAGTAAAAGGTAATGCGATAAACATGGAGGCCTTTTTCTCTTTATTGATCGAGGCTCTTTTGTTCTGTCGTTACAATTTTCCTAACTCGCACACATTTAGTAATTGGCTTAAATCGAGTTGATTTCATAACCTACCCGGTTAAAAATGGCTTGCTTAAAAGGGGTCACTCAGTCCTGTCTGGTGGGAAAGTAAAATGAAAAATTAATAGGAGTGATTACAAGTGATGTTATCTTGCTTGTGTACCAAACAGTAGATGTAAGTATGCCCAGTAAGAATAGAATACACTTAATTTTGTTCAAATGTCCTTATCTGTTTTTTGTTTTTTTTTTTTTTGTTTTTTTTTTGTTTTTCTTCAAATGTCTGTGTTATGCCTGTATTATTTTAACTTGCATGGAAGGCATAGTTAAGGTAAAAAAATAATTTGAAGATAATAGATGAGATGCATGATGAAGGAAAACTGCAAATAATTCTTCTAGCGAGTTGTCATCGTGACTGAGAGATAGCTTTTGTGTTCAGTGATCTGTGGAGTTATGTGTTACAACGTAACTTAACCTAACTCCTCAATCAATGTGTAAATATATATAGACATAATACATGTTTTAGCATTATTCGAGGATGTTACCTGATTTGGACGGGAGTTAATACATAGGTCCCTACCGGTACCTGAATAATGCATTTTAATCTTGAAAGTCATACGAAGTGTGTTTCGAAAAATCGCTTCTAAAGATATACCTAACTGGTCGAATTTGTGAGAATTTAGAGTAGCCTATGATCACTCTAAACATGAAGAGCTGTTGACGGATGTCTTTGTTTAACCCTCCACTCGTCCTATTGATTCAGCAGGACAAATTTGGACTGCCTGGTTAAATATGTAAATGTACATGAGGGAACTGAGCCACCAAACTTACACGTAGCACAAAACCTTATGGCTTGAGCTAGCTAGGATCCAGGATTCATGACAAGAGTTACAGGTAATGTGATTGTAAAAACCCTCTGATGTTTAGTGTGAGTCGGGTGACTAGCAAAGGAAGGAGGAACGTGTTGTTTTATTTTATCGATATGAATTGTTTTTTATTAGAGGTGGGGGAATTGTAGGTGTGTAAGAGCAGTTGTAATCGGGTCATTTTAGTTCTGGAAAACTTTTGGGTTCCCAAAGTAATAAAGCTGGTTTAAAACTAACAAGTAAATAAAACAAGTTTCTCAACTTCTCAAATCCAGGTGATTGTCAGGATTGTTTCTTCCACAATGTCACCTTTAAAGTTTGGGATCAGGCCTTCCATATGTACCCCCAGCTAGGTGCATGTACCCCCAGCTAGGTGCATGTAGAACAAATTCTGTAATATGACAAGGAAGTGTAACTTACATGCAGATATCCAGGCCAACACAGGAAGATTGAATTTCTGTATCACCCGCAGAAAGGGTAATATCGCCTTCGAGCTGGACATTGCAGAGCTCTTGTAAAAAGTCGCTTTACGCTGCAATGAAATGAGTGTAAAGGAATGGAGAAACAGGGTGGAGAACATTGTCGTGCCAGATAATTTAGCCTGTATATACAGCTGTTGACAGCATAGTGCTCCTGGTTTGAGCTAGGGCCTGGTGGAAAATTGGTTACATTAGTGTTCTGCCGTGTTTATGGCAGCTAAATTCAGACTGCTTCCTGGTGTTATTACAGTGCATAGCCATCAGTTCCGTGGAAAAATACGTCTCAGATGGTTTAGAAAAATCAAAAGCATCTAATGGAGGTTAAAAGATAGTTTGTCTTTAAATTTTTAGCACCCATTAACGAGTATAAGTATGAATGTCTTGGTTGTGCAGTCTATATTCGTTGAAGACTGCTTGTTGTCCGCCAATATAGTACGCATGTCGGTGTGTCATAGTTCAACAAGTTCGCCCGTTTAACGATGGTTTACCCTTGCCACTCAAGTTTCTTCCGCCATGAAAAGTGACTGGCCTCATACAGAGGAAAAGCTTTAGTATGGCAGTAAGCACCAATCAAATAATCAGCACATTTTGGTCGCGATTAATAAATCTGTTTCCTGGATTTCAGTAAGTAGATTACAAAAGGACATCTGACGTTTATGTGTATCAGTGAAGGCAGCATGGTGATTATGTGGGAATGTGTGGATAAACAATAGATAATCCAAATAATACCTGGGATTATTAATGAATTAGTTCTGCACCCTCTTCTTACAGTTCCTTCAGAGGAATGTACAAGGAACTTTTAAGAATTGGTATAATGGGGGGGAAAAAACAAGCCCACGAAAGACAGTGGTTTTTATTTGAAGGAAAAAAGACAATTAAGAGATCATTTTAACTGAATTATAGAAAGATACGGATAAGATACACTTATGCAGCTCTACATGGCCAAGAGCTAGTTTTGTATTAAGGTATGTTAGGTTTGGGGAGTGGGGGGGGGGGGGGGGGCAAAGAAAAGAAGACTGCATTTTAAGTGATCAAATCGTAGAAAATACCAAGATTTTTATGTAGCTGGACACAGCCAGATGCTAGTTTGGTAGGAAGGTATGAATGCTTGACATATGGCCTTGTCACTATGGTTTTGCCTGAGCCTCTTCCTTTCCTCCTCCCCCTCCTCCTGACTTAGTCCGTCCCCAGCCTCCCCCCACCCCCCCACCACCCCATGGTACCTTGCATAAGACTTACATTGTCAATTAATCCAGATGGTGTTGCACACTGAGATTTGTGCATGCACTCAGCCCCCATCACAATCTGTTTGCCTACTCTCGACAGATTTTACACCTTCAAAATATGAAGCAGTGTCAGTGCAAAGGTAAATGGACACAACAACCCAAGTGCCAACTCCATTGGGGAATCTATTGATTACAAAGTAAGGTGAAACTGCCTCTTACGCCCAGTCTTTAATTGTGCCTCTAAATATAGCCCACTGAGTGAGCTTATAGCCTCCTGGATATCGAGGAGAAAGACAGGTCTTTGTTTTCTAGGTTCTGACAGAGCTGAAGCGGAAGTTGGCTCGGACACATCGAGATTTCCGTGGTGATTTACGAGATCAGGATATATAGATACAGGTCGTGTCCAGGCTCCGTGTGCATGCACGCAGGCAGCTAAAGTAACGACCCAGGTGGGCATCCTTGTCCCCCTGTTAAGCTACATGTATCTGTGACAGGTGAGATTTGATTAATTGCGAAAGATTGGCTGATTGCATTGAGTGCGACCGCAGATCTACGTGTTAAGGAGACAGGTGAAGCTTTACAGTTGTATCTGAGGTGTTCAGTGTTGCATGGCAGACTTGCGGCTGCTGATATTTGGACAGGGTTCTGAATTGAATAATAGTAGGTTTAAAATGATAAGAAAGAAAACCCACTGCAGAGTTTCAGCATTTACACAAATGGAGTAAAACCCTGACAGGTAAATTGACCAGAGGCCATACATATTTTACCGGTTATGTAGGACCATTTGCCAGCTATGTATCGCACTGTCCTCACTGCTCTTTGTTTGCTCTCTATGCTGCAGTCTTTATAATTGTCGTCAAAGGATGTTTTGCAACAAGTCCATTAAAGTTTTGATGAAAGATGGCCCATTTTTAAAACGACTTACTTTATCATATGTCTGAAACCTAGTTCCTGTTAATGTGGCTCACACACAGCGATTTTGCTTTCGGTTTTTACGTCCGATTTTTGTCCAATTTACCTTTCGATTTTTTTCGCGCAGACACAACGATATTACTTCCGATTAGTCAAATCGGTTCTGTGGTTGTCTCGGGTAGCAGAATGCGGACGAAATGGCTTCAAATGAAACTGACAGCAGCGATGACGCTTTTCTCAAATCCTTGTCCATCTAGGCTCTGGAATGGATGTCCCACAAATTCCTGTGATTTGTTTCATGTTCGATTATGAAGTTAACCATGAGGTCTGCGTTGTTTGTTTGTCAGTCAGCTAGGCAGACGGCAAAATAAACATCACGTGACTCATAGTTAATGCATTTTGATTGGTTAAAGCCATTTTGTTTTCAACTAAAATTAGAACATGTCTTAATGCATCCAACTCAGCCAGAAACTTGTCTTATGCAACGCATTGCATTCGAGTCTTCGCTCACACGCAACGATACAATCGCATACAACTAGCTTGACAGACAATCGAAAGCAAAATCGTTGTGTCTGAGCCCACCTTTATCTTGATTTTGACCCAACATGTTGCAAGATCAAGGAATAGTTGCGTATGGTTTAATTAACTCTTACCTTATTGATCCGCATACTGTCAAACTATTGCGAGGATATAGCTTGTAGAATGAAAGAAAATTCATGTACAGTGTATCTATGTGTTCTTAAAAGTGTTGAGATTGTGGTTTATGTACTGTGTATCACAGGCAAATCAGTTCTTTCTTAAGAGGTAATTAAAATGCATCTCAGCTACAGATCATTTGCTTTTGATGTACGGAGTTCAAATCCCATCGCTCTTCAGTGATTTGGCCTGGACCAACTTAGTTTTATCAGATCATTAACCTAGTTTTTCTTATACTTGGCTGAAAAGAAAATGCATTTTTTGGAATTTACAGTTTATGCAAATCAAATTATTTCACTGAAAAAAAAATAAAAAGAGTCCCCTTTGAAGTGTTGTTATTTCGGAAAAAGCTGAGCAAACACAGTGCATATATATCCCCAGCCATATTGCACATGCAACCGTGATTACTAGCTTGTCCTGACAGAGTTGGAGGAGTGCAAACCCAACTCTTACCTTATGGATCAGATTTGCAATAGCTGATTGATTTTGCTGGGGCACTTTAAAGAGGCAATTTCGTCTTGCGTTGAATGTGACGTTGCTGCTTTCCTTATTGGATAATTACGGCCAAGACTAGTGGTTATCCCAGCTCTGTTGCTAGAAACTTCCAGTCTTACTTGTCCATTATGCAAACGGATTGCTTTCTTCCTAGCCTAAAGTAGCCGAGCTTCCCTGGAGTGGGTGGATATTGAAAGTCATTAAAGTACACATAACAGGCGCAGGTGCCCCACAATAGGTCTTCTTAATTCTGTAGCCAGATGGCATTACACTAGTTGCCTTCTCAGCATGTTCATTCATTAGACTTCTCACTAACAGTAGGAAGAGAGTATAATCACAGGGGTATAGGCTAACTATACTGTATGTATTTTTATACTGTCAAATTAACTGAAACTAAAGAAACTAGTGCAGTAAAGAGTAAAACCACAGACCATCAGAACCAGTATTACACTCTTTGTTTCGATTGGCCATTGATATACATGAAAATACTGGAATTTTGTTCAAAGCTTGCCTTGAACAAGACCTCGAATGTATGAAATTTGTCAGTGTTGAATATCGCATTCAAATATTATGTTCATATTGAACAGACAAATAAGCTACAAAACAGCAAAAAAACACATTGATCTTTACATGATGGTTTATGCTTGAAAGTGCTTGGAAGCCATTTTCTTTTCATGGCTAAGAACCGGGGGCTGGTCTCGGTGCATGCTGCCCACCATGTTGTGTTTTGTGTGAAAATACAGGCCATTGATGTGTTTTTTTTTTTTTTATTTATTTCGTTTGTATTGTACGCCTTGCCGATCCAGGGAGAAACCCATAACCATCTGCACGTCGCTGCCAAACCTTCCCACGTGTGGCCAGATTAAGGCCAGTGATAAAGAGGCTGAAATATTGCTTTTGGAGAATTACATTGCTTTTCAACACAGTGGTCAACACTTTTTAAGGCCTATACCTGAAGCCATTGAGCAGTTGTTACTGAATCCTGTAGAACAAGAGCTGTATCTTTGATGCTCATGAATACAAGGAAATCCTGTCACCAGAAATGTAGAGCAGATGTCTCTGTGGACTATACCCGTTAAACGTTTTGTCAACGTTTGGCAGGTGGCATAAAGTACGTGCGCTTTTTATGTCGCGTCCAAGTTATCATCGTTAGTTGATCAAATAACGCCCCCTAATGGCGCGGCTGAGGCTGTAGGGTAGGAAGCTGGGGGATACCAGACATCAGGTGCAGTTTTTGATACTAAGCATGGCTGCAGCTACAAATATAGAGGACTGATCATGCGTCAGATCCGTGAAATGTTAGGAAATTGAAAGCCTAGGGATAGGAGATTCCACATAGGCAGTATCCCATATACATAATGTGATCTATTTCCTGATACTTGTGTTGCATATAGCCCACCAGGGGGATTTCGATAATTTGTGCGTTAATTGCCGGAACAAACAATTTTAAATGTTAATATCTAATTTATTGAGCTAATTTAACATAAAAGTTCTAGAGAGTCAGATTGATCACACCTGGTTTGATCAGATGTGTTGCATTAAGACATGTTTACGAGGCAGTTTAAGTTTGTTGTATTTTTTTGTAACTATAACACCTCACAATCCAGATGAGGAAGTTTGTATAGCTCTAAGTTTACCTGTAATTAATGTCTCATTGATAATTACAGTGTTGAGGTGGAGTATTTATTTATCTGTTGCCCTGTAATACCGTACACACATATGGAATAATCGTCACCGCCCTCATTGCATGTTGCACCTGCCCATGTCCCTGTTGATCCAGATGTATGTATGCATTATGCATATTTTTATATATGTATTTGTATTTATCACTTTTCAGTACAGTGTCCATTAGTCTTACCTTTCATTCTGACTTGTGTGGAAGCTGCCGTATTTGATGTAAAATGTCACCCCCAAAAATTGCATTTTTTAGAAGGAAACTAAGGTCACAATATATTACTCTTGGTGCTGGAACTACAGTAGGACATATCCTAAATGACTGTAGATGACGTGCCTATGTTTCCTGATTCTGAGAGTTCAGATGATTTTAGAAAGGTGTTTTGAGGTTTGCATGGAACATGGAATGATATTCTGCTGAAAAAATTTCAGCTCCAAAAATAATATTTTGTGACATTTATTTGCCTCTAAAAATGCAGGTTTGCAGGCGAATTTAAGAGGTCGTTCTTTTAGGGCAATCCAGCTTCTCAAACAAATTTCAGTACACCTTTCCAGGATCAGTGGAAACTCAAAAATTAGTAGTGTTTTCATGGATGCAGATTTTAGGTCATGTACGGTATTTATCTGTTTCTCATGGTGCAATACAGTATCATACAATCTCTATGATTTGTTTGTTTGCAGGTACAATGAGGTTAGTCGCAGCGATTCTACATTGGGTGTGTTCATCAGTCAGAAGGATTACTCTAACACCAGGGTGTTCGCGAACTACCTCACGCTCAGCCTTAACCGCCTGGGCCCCTCACCAGCAGCCACCAAGAGCACACGACAAGAGGTCCGGCACACCCTGCTCAGTCTCCTTAATAGCTTCCCCATCAGGGATGAGGTGAGTCCAGTGTTTCAAGCATCATACGTATTGTACCAAACTGAAGCCTTGGGCTATACCAGGAACAGGTACAGCCACATGTGAAGATGTCCGTCGAGAAACTGTGCCTGAAAACGAAAATCTTTGCCTGAAAACGAAAAGCTTTATAACCTGTATCATGTCATGTTTACAAGGTACCTGATGAAGTATGATCAGGCGTCCACCTGAGTCTTCCTACATGTATTTCTGTACCCTAGAGTATGAACACTCAACTTCTCTGTTACAGTACATCTCAGGCTAAAAGTCAATTGTTTGCCGCTTGTATATAACCTACCTCCGCACAACAAAATCAGTTCATCAACTTGATTAAGGGTGTAAATATCAACGGGCGGCACGCTAATTTTGATATACATTTATATTATGTAGAACCATGCGACAGATATGTTATAATAAACTGGCCAAATTTTCACATATTTCACAAACCAGTGCAACATTCTTGTGAATAAAACACGTGCAATAGCGTACTTCCTGTCCAAGACCTCGGCCCAACACCGGCACACAGCACTGTTCAGGTCAGAATCGGGCGTCACCAGGCTGCAGACCTTTCACTGTATGCAACTTCCTGGGAACAGACGTAAGCGGAGCCGCAGCTACCAGTGTTTTCAACAATTAACCCGAAATGGCTGGTGTATTTTTTTTTTTTAATCTGATTGGTGTGTTTACGAGGCAGTTTAAGTTTTCAGCATTACCTTACATCATTGATTGTCTAATACAGACTTGATCAGTTGCTGACCAAATGACCACCCAGAGAGTTGTACAGAAGAGGGATTTACGTAAGAACAGTAAATTTAGCCCTAGCAGCCAGTTTTGAGAGATTAATTTATTCCTGCTGTTTACAATTTTCAAAACCATACAGTGTGTGTCAGTTAATAAAGTTTGACACTTGTGAGTATTATTTACTTACTCCAATACAACAGGCTTGTTGTTCTTCAATTTTAACAAAGTGTCACTGTTGGGTGGATTCTTCTTCTACTTCTCTGCGTGACACGTCTAAATATTTTATTTAAGCCTAGGATTAAGGTAGACATCTGTCTTCATCCCAGATGAATCCTACAATAATCTGCTTTGCTGCTTATTATGATATTTTTGCTGAGGTGGTTTCAAACCTGATTGTATGGAAGAATCGCACAAACAGTACCTAATAAACATACATTAAGTCCTGAAGGTATTTCATAAACCTTTGTAGCATAAATGAATATTAGCGTGGGACCAGTTGTTCGAAAATGTGTTAACAGTTAAGCCTAGTATTAACTTAAGACTGGACTGAAGCCATATTTGTTTTGTATTGGAGCATGACTGCTATTAAGACAGGATTAACTTTTTATGCACTTTTGACCTACTGGGCCCTGATTTCTGTGTGCTTTGAATGGGTTGGATGACTCGGGCATAGCTTTTCAGTGAAGCAGCACTAGAAATATTCCCGCATTGGGTCTGACGAATGTACTACAAGGTGACACTGTGGTGAAAAAACTGAAATAAACGATGAAACATTAATGTTAGCATTAAACATGAAAGCTGTAATAGGCAAACTTGTTGTTTCAGTATGAGCTGTGGCAGACCATTCAGCCTGTTGTCCAGTTGACCAAAGTTATAGACGAGGTAAGTTCCATTACTTCAGATCTTTTCATTCATTCAGTTCTTTCTTAGTGTCCAGTGTGCTTTATGATAGTTCTGTAAGATGCAAGTTTGTACTCATCCAGCCACAGTTCCAGCAAGGATTACTTGTTATTGTCTTTATAAAGTTGATCTACTGTTATGTCAGCTGCTTTTTGTGTGTAGACTCTCCTCTTTTTAAGCCACTGAGGAAGTCTTTTTTGTTTTTTTCAAGACCAGTGGTGAAGACTGTGGAAAACCCGATAAAATTTATACTTCAGCAAAATTTGACTTTTGGCCTAAAAATTGCTGGGGAATTGATGATATTTAAGAGTATTTTTGATGGCCCCAACCATTACCTGCTTTTTGTAGCATTATTGCATTGATTACGAGTTATTTGACTGGAAGAAAGTGCATTTTGGTTGTTGGACTGAAACATGATATTTTGTGAAACATAAACCTGTTATCATGTCTCCTTATGTTAAGGGCCTTTATAATCTTTCCTCCTCCAGATTCCCAGTTCATTTAGTATTCGTTATTATACAGTTTAAATACTGTAAGCAGTACGTAGTCTGTATTCCTGAGAGTTTGCCTCTTACTACCATGTACCAACTGATCAGTCTGTGGTATCAGGAGATTGGTTCTTCGATTAGTTGTAATTGCAGGGTGTTTTAGATGATAGGAAGCTTGGTGGGCTATTTCCGACAGGTTAGAGGGGAATTCCTCCTGCTCTTTGCTGGCACAACTCTGTTTGTCTTGCCAAATTCAAACAGGGCTGTAATTCTGGTGGTGTGGATTCGTGGCACGTATTGGGCCGTACCCAGCCGGCCGCCTTCCCAGCTGAGGGGGAGAAGAGGACACGAACATGGCTCTACACTCGCTAATTGAATTTCAACTGACCTAATGTTGAGCTTATTGGCTGAAAGAGGGTTCAGATCTTACATACTTGCACTTGTACTGGACTGATCCAGGACTGCAAAAGTTGCATAAGTATTTCAGCACTGAATAGCTGCTGTGTTCTGCTTCTTTGATTCAGATCAGTAAACAGAAATCTTTATAATCATGTATAGTCATACCTCTGATTGTTGGAGGCTCGGTTGACTTTCTTTTATATGACTGTTAAGAATTAGAGGTAGGGTTTTTTTAATTGTTTTTTGCAGAAATAAGTTTGGGGTGATAACATGAAAGCTGAATATCATCATTTTAGTTGTTAACTAAACTTTTTAAATATCATCATAATATGTACAGCAAGTTTTAAAACGAGTAGTGTAAAAGTCTTGCTCTGTTTATTGGTGCCTGAAAGTGTGTTGAAATATAGGATTTGTGTTGAAATGTAGGATTTGTGTTGAAATATAGGATTTGTATTGAATCTTTTAATTGGTGATGGTGATAGTGACAATTATGAACTAGACTTCTGAAATATCGTCATAATATGTTCAGCAAGTTTTAAAACGAGTAGTGTAAAAGTCTTGCTCTGTTTAAGGGTGCCTGAAAGTGTGTTGAAATATAGGATTTGTGTTGAAATGTAGGATTTGTGTTGAAATATAGGATTTGTATTGAATCTTTTAATTGGTGATGGTGATAGTGACAATTATGAACTAGACTTCTGAAATATCGTCATAATATGTTCAGCAAGTTTTAGAACGAGTAGTGTAAAAGTCTTGCTCTGTTTATTGGTGCCTGAAAGTGTGTTGAAATATAGGATTTGTGTTGAAATGTAGGATTTGTGTTGAAATATAGGATTTGTATTGAATCTTTTAATTGGTGATGGTGATAGTGACAATTATGAACTAGACTTCTGAAATATCGTCATAATATGTTCAGCAAGTTTTAGAACGAGTAGTGTAAAAGTCTTGCTCTGTTTATTGGTGCCTGAAAGTGTGTTGAAATATAGGATTTGTGTTGAAATGTAGGATTTGTGTTTAAATGTAGGATTTGTATTGAAATATAGGATTTGTATTGAATCATTGGATTGGTGATGCTGATGATGACAGTATCAGCATCAGAATTATGAAGTAGACTTCTGAAATATCATCACAATATGTACAGCAAGTTTAAAAGAGTAGTGTAAAAGTCATGCTAGGTTTAATGGTGCCTGAAGTGTGTTTAAATATAGGATTTGTGTTGAAATATAGGATTGTTTGGAATCATTGGATTGGCAATGAATACACAAGCTTGCCTAAAAGTTTCAGATGAAGAAATTAAACAAAGAACATGCATCTCTTTGCTGGATGTTACAAGGTTACAAAAGGCTGAGATTGTCACATGTATTGTTATATAGAATATATTGCTATGTTCCTAACCAAAGATTTTTACTGCCATAGTGAAGACGTGGACAATTTTGGAGTACAGAATTTCGCAATAATCAGATGAATAAATGATAATGGCTTCATACCACTTGCAGTACAGTACATCTGTACTGATCAGTACAGTACATCTGTACTGATCAGTACAATACATCTGTACTGATCAGTACAGTACATCTGTACTGATCAGTACATCAAAGATTTTTATTCAAGAGCATATAATTGAATGCACTTGGGAAGGTGTGTCAGTAACCTTCGGATGGTCATGGGCTTCCCCTGGGCTCTGCCAGGTATCCTCCCAGCATAATGCTGGCCGCCGTTGCATAAGTGAAATGTTCTTGAGTACGGCATAAAACACCAATCAAATAAACAAATAATTGAATGAGAAGGGGTTAACATTTCCTAGTAACAACTGAATAACTCAGCTTGAGCAAAGAATAGTTTCTAGTTCTTGTTTGATCTCTCAAGAATGGACAGTTAAGCTTTTCGTGTGTGTATATATACTTATGCAAGAGAGATGAAAAGATATTTTATCTAGTGTCTCAAATTAGGGACATATATTGGGTTGCCAGGAATTTTTGAAGTTAATACAGGTAGAAGTTTTGTTTAGAAGTAGGCCCTGTGTTGGAAAGAGCTGATTAAATTCATCAGCATGTAGATTGAGCCTACAAGAGGCGTGTTATTCTAAAGGCTATGTGGGCAAAGGGGGAATTTTTTGGTAGAGTAATTTCCTGATGATGGTGGCAGGGTTGTGCGTGATTCCTCAATTCAAGAGGCTGAAATTGGATACAGACAGATTCAACAAAATGTTGCGAGGTCAGTTTG
This sequence comes from Liolophura sinensis, assembly GCF_032854445.1. Taxonomy (NCBI): domain Eukaryota; kingdom Metazoa; phylum Mollusca; class Polyplacophora; order Chitonida; family Chitonidae; genus Liolophura; species Liolophura sinensis. Next base: position 20,327,164 of record NC_088305.1, on the reverse strand, counting down.
GAAATAATTGCTGGCTCTTGATGAAGGGCTCAGAAAACGTGCCAAATGTGGTTAATTTTGAAAATTGGTTGTATCAGATGCGACAAGGGAAGCCGAGGCCTGCGGTGAGTTTTACTGTGATCCCCATTGTGGGAGGCACAGCCTGTGTCGTCTCTAGTACGGGACGCTGGGTAACTGAAGCTCCTTCTATTGATCCTGCCCCTCCTCTATAGCCAGCCGCGCGGGCCGTTTGGCTAGTCCAATCATGCTAAACCCGAGATGTGACATTACCATGGAGACTTGAAAGTATGGATTCCCTGTGCAAACATTTCATTTTAATAAAGATAAGATGGCGGTATTCACTTGAAAACGTTCAAGGTGGCAGTGTGTGCGTAGGGGTAGGCGTATCTGTGGTACGGCTATCACGGAAAGAGGCACACAGCTCTGCTGCAGGACTCCAGGCTTCAGGCGTCTAGTTTGCCGTCCCTCTTAACCACCTTACCTGTGAGCCTTTCACATTTCGGACTCGCTTACAGTCCTGCTGACTTCCCATATGGCACTGTTCACGACTGCCTTAGCTACCCCGACTTCAGGTCAGTTTTTAAGTGGGAAATATCGTGTGTTCCTTAATAGGCTTTTCTTTTGTCCTTTTCAACATATTTCAGTGTCAGATCAGACTTTTTTTTTGTTTGTTTTGTTTTGTTTTTTAAAGAGCAGCTGTTCATGTTTGTAGAAGCAATGTGTTTATTCATATCTCTTACCTGTGTGTGTTAAGTGGTGTGGTCGGGGAAGCTTTTCTCTCTTACCTGTGTGTGTTAAGTGGTGTGGTCGGGGAAGCTTTTCTCTCTTACCTGTGTGTGTTAAGTGGTGTGGTCAGGAAAGCTTTTCTCAGTGATTGACAGTCTTGATGAAAAGTATCCATTGACTTAACCACCTACATGTAGGTGAAGGCACTTAACATGTTAAGATAACCTTTTAAGGTAAATTACACTTTGTGATATGATATCCTTTTTGTGTCAACCTAAACATTAGAAATGACTGATAAAGTTAAAATTGCACTGGCTCCTATTTTTTTTTTCCTTAAGTTTCAATAAACCATATGTGTTTCTATTGGTTGTTGTGGGTAAACATTGCCAGTAATACATGCTGTCCGTTCACTACACTGGAGGTTTGAACGTGAATCCGGACACATGATGTTGTTTTAGATCATTGATTATGCCAGAAAACAGAACAAGTTTATCAGACTCTTATCTAACACATAAAACATGAAGACTATAAAATTTCTCCAAAAATGGGTTGACACAAAGCTCTGCAGATTTCTTTCTTTAGAAATAATTCAGAATGTTCGTGTATTATTCAAGATTTTTTTGAAGGCATCAGTTTTTCAGAGAAGTTTTGATGAGTTTCAGAGTAGTTTTGGTTAGTTAAGAAAGAGACTTCCCTTGAAGGTGTCTCAGCTGGCATGGGTTTAGAGTAGAGATAATGCACCCTGTCTCCAATGGCCATGCTCATCTTGGCTAGCATGGGTTTAGAGTAGAGATAATGCACCCTGTCTTCAATGGCCAGACTCATTTTCAGTCAGTGTATATAGTGAAACCAGCCCAGCATTTGTTCCGCATTGTACATGTACACACTTCTCTAGTGTACACCATTGTGCCAGTACCTTTTTCATGCTTGGCATCAGGACTGGAGTCTGTAAACGGAATGTTGACTTTTGCTGTTCTCTACCAATAGCTGGACAAGAGATGCGTAGGCGAGGCGACTCAGCTCTTGCAGAAGATCGCCACCGAGGCACAGGTCATCTACAAAAACCAAAACCATGGCCGCTTGGACCCGCTGCGCTACATCGTCGATGTCAGCTCCAACATCATGGCAGCATCCAGCCTCGTCCGCACATCCTCAGGCGAGCAGATGTCCACGATCCCACCTAGGGTGACAACAACCAAGGCGGATGAATCCGTGGCCTCCGTGACCTGGGTAATTGACACCATGTTACAGGTAATCAGATTTGTATACACACATATGTATATTTACGTACTGGTTTGCCCTAAAACTTTGCCCAAAATGTACATTATCAGAGCTAAATAAAGGTCATAAAATATTATTTTTGGTGCCAACTCCTACATTTTTCCAGTAGCATATTATTCTACCTTCCAAATAAACTTCAAACATCTCCCTAAAATTAGTAGAACTCTCAGAATCTGGTAAAATGAGTAAGTTAGTTAAGGAAAAAATATCAGATCAAATTCAGTATTTGTTGATAGTGCGCATATATTAGGGGTAATCAAACATTATAAATATGTGTTTAACATACATCAGTAAGTGCATAGGTTTGTCTGCTTTGTGCGAAAATTTGTGCTGCATAGTCATTTCTTATGCCAAGTGTTTGCCACAAAAGTTATATTGTGCACAGGTCTTTTAGTTGATGAAACTGTTTTACATGTCCTAGCTAGTGAAGTGTTGAGTACTTGGCATACTAGTGAAGCCAGGTTGCATGTTCAGTATTTGTATTAAGGCTCTGCTTTAAGTAGGCTGCCAGCTGGATCTACCGCAGACACTTTGAACAAAAGGCGGTGGTTAGTGAGAACGTGACATGAAATCAGTGTTGACATTGGTTCATGTAAACATGATGTGTTTTCTGTACTGTGCCGCACACGCAGCCGGCAGTTTTCAACATTGATGGCAAGGTGCTGGAGACCGACGTCACAAGTCTTTTATACAGAGATTTTCAATCATAAAAGTCAACACCTGTTGAGGCCAGAGCATGATTGAGACCGCATGATATTAAGGAAGAATGTTTTTGGATCCAGTTTTTCATGAAATCTGCCCTGGCTGTCTGCCTAGATAGCAGGACTATCTGTCCATTGCCAACAGAGTAATGTTACGTCCAGGTCTGAGTGGTTTACTTCAGTTTCTCATGTGCACTAGAATAACTCAACATCCATGTATATTTGATATGTGACAAATAATAGTCATAAAGGTGGTGGTTGTGTTTTAAGTCAGGTGTTTAGCGTGGGCCATAGTGTTTGGTACTCTGTACACCACACTATGGAGTCAACGCCGATTGGCTGAAAGTGGAGATAGGGTTCCGTGGGTTAAACCCCGCAGACTTCATCTAGGTTCAATAAATCTGCCATACCTGAAATTGAGCTTAGGCTGGTCATAACCTGGACATGCCTCTATTTCACACCAGCCAATCAGAATCAGTTCGGTAGCCCTTTTGATATCCATGTATATTTGATGGATGATCAATAAGATAGGTGCAAGTCAAAAGCTAGAGGATCGCTATCGACCAGTTTCTTTTGAACACTTGCAAAGTTCAAAACATGGTACAAGCTGTAACTTGTGTCTGAGTGAGGTGTTTAGTTTAGGTCAGTGCTTCTTCTAAACACTTCAACATACACTTTCTTTTACCTTTGATATATAACTGATGAGCTTGGTGCAGATTTGCAAGTCGTGTCCACATCAGGTTTTCTGACCAGGACAGTTTTCTTCTGAGCACTTACCTACACTTTTGTTTATGGTCAGGATCACATGCAAGCAATTTTTAATACCATTTATGGTTGCCCAAATTGGAGCCAGACATAAAAAAGCCCAAATTGAGTTTAAAATTTTAAGGAAGTATTAATTTTAATTAATATGATGCTGAAAATGTGCAATTGTTTTTCTTTTTGTTCAGTCATTATGCTTTTTATTAAGTTTCATTTTAGACTATTATTTGATGTGGTTCCATTGTTTCTCAGTTTTCACCCAAAGTATTGGACCAAAGTATGAAGCCGTACTTGACCGTGAAGTTTGATGTTTGACTGATGTCATTGATATGTTCTTTAAGTAATCAACACCCCCAGACAGTTATGCAGATTTAACCTGTCTCCCACCAGAGTGGCCATGTTGATGAAGCTCCGTCTACAAAGTTTGTGCCAAGCATTGTTTGCTTAGGGCTGAAGACTTAAGCTCAGTGTTGTTTTTCTTTGTTCAGGGCCAGCTTCAGTCTCGTTACGTAGGAGAGGAAGCCATCCAGTGGTCGTCAAGCTACATTTCCGTGTTTGCCAACCGTTATGGTACGATGAAAGGGCCTCTTATACAGATGGGGGATGCCAGTTGCAGCTTACCAACGGACATGTCTCTGGTCTTGGCAACAAAATCGGCAGACGCTGTCCAGTTGTCCACAAGCTCTTCTCTTCATCTGCCGGCGACCAGTGAAAACTGTTACGAGGCTCACATGATCACCTTCCACGAAGACCCCTTCTCATTGCACGTGGCTAAGAACAAAGACATTCAGGTATTCTACTTTGAGAGATGATTTTGTCAGTAAATGAAGGCCCATAATAAACAGTATGCATACATTAATTCAATAACTCTTCAGTATGTGTCATCCTGCAGTAACAAAATGGATGAGGTGTGCTGTAGTGTGAAACTTGGGATCTCATAAAATAGTCAAGTCATGAAAATGGCCTCCTGTATTTCATATCTCATGAGGGCCAAAGATTTCCCCAAGTTTTGTACTTGTCTGTGTCAATTGACGATGTGAATTTCTGTACTTGTTCAGGTAAACTCCAAGGTCACTTCCCTCAAGGTCATGGATTGCCATGGTGAAGAGGTCAAGGTCAAAAACTTGTCCCAAAACAACATGGTGAAGATTGAAATCCCTCAGAAGGAACCAGAGGTGAGTTAATTTGACCAAAACGCTTCTGTAATCACATTATTCGTATTAGAATTGATTGAAGTTAACCAGTTAGAGGACTGCCGTTTTACCTGCAGGGGTAAGTTTTGTATAAGCCACATTCGCATATCAGGATGCGCATTACTACACTCGCCACAATAGGTCAGCCTTGGTCAGATTTCACAGCCAATAAAACAGCAGCATTCTAAAGTAACACTTTCTGCTTGGCATTTCCAGTTTCTCCAGCTTTATCTATCAGTTTACTGTGAATGAGGGCATGATTTCCATTGCAGAATTTCAGTGAAACAGATATTTATTGTAGTTAGCTTGCTGCAGCTAGGTTAAAGCATTGGTTGTTGAGTGAAAATTAGTACCCAGCTCCCACTTTCTTCAAGATCTTGTGACATTTCTGTTAAAAAAAAATGAAGGCTATCTGAAATGCGAAAGTGACTTATTCTTGTTATGTGGACTCTCTGGGTGAAGCAGAATGTGTGTATGTGTGGATGGTGTGCTGAAGAGGATAACCATAATGGGTCATTGAAATGGTGACTTAGAGTGATTGTTTTATGTTCCCGTGGTAACGTGATCCACCATAGGGAGGTTTCCGTAACCGCCCTTATAAATAAGCGCTGATTGGATAGTGACGGACCTGCGTAGATTTGACCAGGTTTGCCGATGGGTTTCCAAGGGCTTCCTCAGTGCTCTGGTCTTAAGTCAACAGAGAAACGTGTGCTGAACAAAGTCTGACTGCAGTTCATTACCACAAGTGGGACTTATATTGATCATATCCCATCAGCCCCAGTCCCGCGTGACTTCTCAGTAGTATTGGGAACAAAAAAAAATGAAAAAATAATACCGAAGCCCCGTCTTCTCCTTTCGCCAAGGAATGATTTAATCAGAGGGCTCAAATTCTGTTGTCATGGTAACAGTCTGTGAATGATGCGTTTTGCATGTTTTTATGCTCAAAGGTGTGAGTGATTGCTTAGGACAGCGAGTCACCAGTCCTTAACACCTTTTATTTGTCGTAGATGTACCTTTTAGTTCAGTCTATATTAACCTAGCTGTCCCTGGGCTATCTTTCCCCATCTGTCATCTCTCTCCATGAACACATATCTTGACATGGCTTTATGATTGATTATACAACTCAGTACTTGAAACATATTTTGACCATGCATTTGCCAATCGTCAAAAAAAAGGTAGATATAAGGTAAACCGATGGAATTTTTGTAAATTTATCAGTTTTGAATTTATTTTCGCGTTTATTGTAAACATGTTCTGACCACTATGTGGTGGGATTACTGCCAACATGGTGATAAGCCATAATCATTCATTCAGTTTTACATCGGATTAGTAAAATACAAAGTAACTCTTCAAGCCGAAGGTATCCAATCTGAGCTTAAAATGATGTGGTTTTAAAGAAATTATAATAGTAAAGAAAAAGTAATTAGTTACATGTTACAGCTGTAGATGATGTACCCATCTATGGTTGCCTTTCCCTCATAGAACCCCTAGATAACCTTGGACAGTCATTCAAGCAACTTTAATGATACAAATTGATACAAAGCTTTGATTCAATGTTCTGAATGTAGGCCAATTGATCTGTGACAAAAAGGATCGACCATAAAGACATGCGAGAGACACAAAAGCAGCGTCTTGTTTCAAGAAGCTCAAGCTGAATGAAAACATGGAAATCTACTTATAGTGAAGGCTGTATTCCCCATCACAACACCTGTGTGCACGCCAGAGAAGTTCCCTGGCAGAGCTTTAATGGCAGCCAATGAAAAATATCAATAAACACGTACACACTGTTAATATTCTGGGAAATCTAGTGACACATAGTACTGATACGTACATCTATGCTTCTAAGTAGCACATCCAGTGTTCAAATCCCTTCGTTTTTCTCAGCGTTTTCTATGTAATGCATATTGCATAGTTTTATGAAAAAGCCTAAGTGCATTGTCCATTTCTGATGTCATCATTACCTAATTTGAAGAGAAAATCAAAGGGCCTTTTCTCTGAAAAAATAAATAAATACAGAAACCTACTCCAGTTTCTCCAGTGCTCATATATGATGTCATCATATATTTCCTAATTTGCATACGCACCTCGTCAGTATATCTGGCAATGGACAGGATGAAAAGCTGAAGAGAAAAGCGAAGGACATTTCTCTGTATGATTACATCTAACTACAAAATCCTACTCCAGTTGCAGTGTTTTTCATAGCATTATGGTGGAAATAATACGCTCTTTTGTCATCAGTGGCGTGGGAATATGATTTGGATCAATTTTCAAGTAAATTCATAATACATAGCTCATGATAACTAATACAAATATTTCCTTTTTTTTAATTCCTGTTTTTGTTTTCTTACTCCCACACTCTTTGGTAAAATAGGGGATATCAATATAGGTATTGCCTGGTTATAGGTATCGTTGGTTTCCAAGCAACACCTGAGCCTTCGAAGATTGTGCGTTTTTCTTGTTGTTTTTTTTTTTTTTTTCAATCTAATGAACTCTCCAGAAAAGTTTATAAATTGTCCTTTCATTTCAGTGTAGATGCTTTAACATATCTGATATGTGGAGCTAATTTAACACTGTAAGGCATGTTGCTGATGCAAACGCTAAACCAGGTGCATGAGAATGCTGTGCTTCTGTGATTGTGTAGCAGTAGACATGCTTTTGCTCGAGTGAGTCACAGAGACGGTGGAGGTAGAGTAAGAGAGGTGACGGAGAAGCCCATGGATACAAAACCGCGTGCGGTGTAGGCCACACTCAAACACGATATGAGGGGAAATTGAAACGCTTTTCGATAATTGCCATATCGACGACTGTCCCACTGCCACAGACAAAAAAATAATCCCCTTCGTTCCTGAAGAAAGGTTCGTTTTCCGCTCAGCGTCTTCATATCAGCTGGACAGTGCCGAATTGATCAGCAGGAAGAAGACTGGTTTTAAGACCGGCCTGTTTATTGCTGGTATCCCATTACCACTAATCCCCACTCCAATCCTGAAAGCAAAGCCGCTAAAAGCTGGCATTAAACTACCACATTTCCTGGAAGACTGGGGCTCTGTTGGGGGCTACGTGTCAAGCCAGCCTGCTTATTCTCCCAGGGACACCGGCACAGGTGCTTACCCACCCACCCGCAGGCTCTCAGCTTGCATTGTCTGGTATAAACAGTCAGCGATGAAATCAGCTGTACATTTGATTTACTTTGGCATCTTCAGAGACTGGTTTGAATTCCAGCCATGTCTATACAGTTGTACAAAGATTCTCTTTGTATAGAAGAGCATTTGATTGAGCTGGTTTCCCAGTCCATGTTTTTTCAGCTGCGCAAGAATTTCTTTTGGAATATGTAGATTAAGAGCTGAATCAAAGGGTACCATTTTGCAATAACATTTCTTGGTTGTCGGTATGAAAGTAGTACATCTAGATACTTGTAGGGAGAGGTCTCTTTGATTGAAGTTGTAGAAACTTCAGCAGAGTAGGGCCCACTTTCATGACGATGTCAAACATGTACGATAATTGAACATAGTGACATACAAAATATCGTACAACAAACGTACGATAAAAAAATGTTGTACGCCTCTTTGTGAAACTGGGCCCAGTTTTTGTAAGCTTTGAGTGTTTGTTTTCCTTCACATTCAACATAGAAATATTTTCATTGTTATGGGAAAGATAAACATTCACTTTTTTGTAACTTCCTTTAAAGTCCTCCATTTTTTGGGATTGGTTGGTGTTCAAAGGCATGGTCATGGATTCTTTATTTATATGACAGTGATTAAATTTATGAAGGAAAGCAGAAAACAATCAAGTCACCATGGTTTCTCCTGGAAGTCATCACATAATTAAAGTGACCTGTTCTTCAGCACATCGTAAATCCCCAAAGAAGCATAAAAAAACTTTTATGTTAGCAATTGTTTATATTTACATTACCTTGGTAGTGAGCATGAGGTACAATCTTCTTAGTCCAAGGCCAGCAGTTCCAGCCATATTTATGCTTATTCTACACTATGAAAGGTCAGCTTCAATGGAGATCGCTTGATATATAGCTCAGCTGCTTTTACTGCATTGATGCAACAACACACATGGTCATTTAATAAATTGTTGTATTGCCTTGAAAAACATTTGCTACTAGTTCTCACTGGATAAAGAAGTACCATTAGCATTTGTATAATGGAATTCTGCTATACATTATTGATGCCTTGTATGCTTCCAGAAGGAACCTTCCTGCAGCCACACCCTGAACAAGTGGCAGATGAATGTCCATCAGTTCAACAACAGCGAGAAGAATGTCAACCAGTCCCTTCACATCCAGGTGGAGCTGGTACCCGTGGGCAGAGGGCGCCTCTTCTCCATCGCAGCCCTCATTCGGTAAGACTATACCTCTGTCCAATACCTGTCCTAAAGGCACTTTCACGAGGTGCAGTAGCACATGCGCTGTTTCATGCAGTTAAAGCATTCGACAAATTGTTTCAACACCGCCTACGAAATAGACTTTATCATAGGTGAATACGCTGGTGGATTCATGAGCCGGATTTACAAAGCAGCTGTTTTGGTATGCGTTAAGAGCGCTAAAATTGTTTTTTTAGTCGTCTGCCAAAAGGCTCATGGGAATGCTCTCCTTATGTCTGTCTTTTCGTCCAGTTGTGTGATATCTTCTGTGACTTTGTACCACATACATGTACACACAGCATCCCTGTGATGATACGTGATTAGACCACCTAATACAACCAGATCAGACAATGTCACTGTGGTTTTTCCATCAAACAGCTAGTATTGATTACAAACTATACATTTGTTTAGTGATGTATCAGGCGTCTCAAGAGAACTGATCCTAGAATCCGAAAATCACTTAAAAAATTAAATATGTACAGTGTACTTGGCAAACCGTGATATGAAAATTGAATTGTCTTGATTCTTGATATTTGACGATATGATTGTTAATTGTTGTATCAAACGTCTCAAGCGTGGTGATCCTAGAATCATAGAATCTCATATCAAGAATATGTGCTGTCAATTAACTTAAGTCTCAGACTTGAACAACATATGTGTGTTTTTACACAAAGCCACAGCATAGGGCTGGAAATATATTACACATTACAGTCCTGTAATCCACGTAAAGCATTTTATTGTTGGCGTTGTCTAACAACCCTTGTCTTGCACAAGCCCGGAGTTCTCTGCATGAAACATTTTATGAGCGACTCAATGCTTCCCAGCATGTACGTGACCACAGGCAGGTGGTTGCAGCAGCCTTTATGTTTGTAGCCTTCTTTGTACATGTAAAACAATCCGCCTTTTATACATTAGGCTGGATTAGGAGAACCAGTCTTAATGGCGGGATTGTGAATAATGTGCATTGCGCTACTCAAATTTCTGCCCTAACGCAACACTCTCTCTGTCTTCCCAGAATGCAGCATGGTCTAACCCAGGTAAAATGTTGGTGGGGTTTTGTCGTAATATCATACGTTTTGTGTGGTTTCATTTCTAATAACTTTGTTGGCTGTTGTTTGACTTCCTTTATTAATTCGAAGTAATATGTATGTTATTTTTTGTTTGTTTGTATTCTTTTTTCCTTTGCCCGTTTGCTCCATCCTTTATATGGCTGGACTGCCTTGAATGTAACATCAGCTTTGTTGTTTCTTTGGAATGTATTCTGGCTTTAAGATTGGATTGTGTTGAAATGTTGCTCTGTATTGGTTTTTATTTTTTTTTTTTTTTTGTGCTACTGATTCCTTGTTTTGATAAAGCATTTGTTTTTTTTTTTGGTTGAAAGTGACAAGATTGGATAAAGTAATGGAGTTTACCAGTTATTGTTATGGTTCTCTTAAACGGCATATTAACGTGTTGCTGCGTTCATGTTAATGTTCAAATTCAAATTATATTACTTTAGTGAAATGGAAAATGAAGGCTTGAAAAATCGTAACAGTACATGTGTGTTCATGTTATTATGGACAAGATTCGTTGTCTTAACTGTAACTCTTTTCGCATGTTTGGGACATATTCTTCAAGTCTTTTCTTTTCTCACTTTATCGGCAGTATTCTGTGTAGACTGATAAACTTATACATGTACCTTTTGTGAAACCAGGAAAGTGGCCCAATCCAACAATTGTAGTTTTGTTTCCAAAATCAAATTATAAGTGTGCATAAATTGCACTGAAAGTTGCGCTTTCATATGCGAAAAGGTTGAGGAATTAAGAGTATTTGATGAAATTATAAATGTATCTCTCAGTACATAGCAAGTTATTGCAAAGAAAGATATGTGAAATATGTGCTGAGAGTTTAGGATATTAACACATTGTGAGCCCCTGTATTCATCAATGAGTCCTCACTGAAGCAGACCAGCAGCCTTGAAACAAAGAGTGATCACACAGTGTAACCCATGTCCAAAAGAGTCACCGGCATCTTTGTGTGAAGATGTTTGTTGTCAGTGTCCATAGTTTCAGTTTGATTTGCACCAAAGATAGACCTTATTAAATACATGTAAAGTAACTCTTCTTGAGTATAAGATAATACCCCCATAAGAAACTGTATCACACATGTATGCAATACCTGTTGCCTGGAAATTCTGGAATGGACATTTGACTGGCTTTTATGGATTTGAACTCAGTACTTGCGTGGTTGTAAGGGCTGTACTGAAAGGTGACCAAGTACAGGGCAGCGGTAAAGTCACGATGGAGGTGGGTGGATGTGTTTTCCCAGGGTAGTAGTTAGGCATTTAAACCAGAGTTATTTTCAGCTGTGTTCTACACAGGCTTCATCTCCTCCTCCAGGCTTAATCACCTGTCATTGATTATCGCATGTTTTCTGGCAGTTATTTTCATCGAGAAACATTGTCAATGTAGCGCATTGAAAGACAGCTGGGGAGTTTCCAGTTGAAAAGATAGTGTTTTCGTGCCAATTCAGAAGGTTAATTCTAGCTCAGTGAGCAGCACTTTTGTGTCTGGGCAGTTGAGTTGATGACAGATTGTTTAAATGAGCCAGTTGTTAAAAGATTGTCAGATTCAGTTGTTTGGAGATCATCTGAAAAAGTCGGTTGTTAAAAGATTGTCTGAATCATTGACTTGTTAAATGTCTGCATGATTCAGTTGTTAGAAGATTCTCTGAATGATTCAGCTGTTAGAAGATTCTCTGAATGATTCAGTTGATTGAAAATTCTGTGATTGATATAGTTGTTCGAAGATTCTCTGCATTATTCAGTTGTTCGAAGATTCTCAAAGATTCAGTTGTTCGAAGATTCTCTGAAGTTTGAATGATTCATTACATAAAAGTCTCTCCGAATGTTTCATTTGTCATATAAAGATCCGCTGATAGATTTAATTGTTAGAAGCTAGTATGAATCAGTCTCTTTCGAATCCATCTCTGTCTGAATTACTTCCAAATTTTTTTCACTGATTTGATTGTTAGAATGTTGCCTGAATGGTTCATTGTACATGTAGCTAAAAACTTGTCTGAATTGTTAGAAAATTATCTGAATGAGTCATATGAATGATTGAGATGTTATAGAGTGTTGTCTGATAAGCTGCATATTCAGTCCGTGATCAGTACGGCTGTACCCAGAGTTATCGCTCACCTGTATCACCTGGATGTGGTCGTCATGGGGAGTTTTGACTGCCTGCTGCGCCTGAAATTTTGGCTCAAACCTGTTTTGCAATAAAGGTGAGCAAAGTTTCAGGTGTATCAGTTTGTCAGGTAAACGTCGTAATTAGGTCCAGTTCTGGTGGGAGTAACAAACCTAGATGGTTTGCATGGTTCTGACAACACGCTGTTGTATTGGAAAACTAGGTGTCCAGTGGCTCCATTATAGAAAATCAAAGTGTCAGAGCATCTTTTAGCAAATTGGAAGCGGTTGTCTTAATCTGGCTAGGAATGTGGATGATCAAGTTCTCATTGTCAAGGTGACTTTGTGCAGATGGAGGAGAGCAGATGGAAGAAATCCATGTGTAATCTTCGATCAGATTTCCTTAGATCAGGATGACGTTAGAAATGAATTGTAGAAGAGAAGCAAGGACTTGTCCAAGAAAACTTCTAGGAAATGGTAGTGTACATTAAAGGGATTCCATACACGTATGATCTGTTTTTGTGTTCGTTGGGAAAGATGTCCTGTAGGCTGTCACAATGTCACAGGGGAAATCAGGTCACACTAAACACTTTGTTTTGTACTTGTACCGCTTTGTCTTCTACCTGTACCACTTTGTCTTGTACTTGTACCACTTTAAATAGCCGAGTACCAGTATTCCAGTTTCACAAGTATATGTATCAATACCGAATTTTGGAATGGCCTGTACATGTACCATTTTGAATACTTGTAGCTGTATTAGTTTGTCTTTTATTTTACCACTTTGTCTTGTACCTGTAACCTGTTGCCTTGTATTTGTACCACTTTGTCTTGTACCTGTTCCACTTGGTCTTATACCTGTGCCACTCTGCCTTGTATTTGTACCACCATGTCTAATTGTACCTGTTACACATTGTCTAATCGGTTTCCTAGTCTTTCATGGGGCATAGAGTTTTCAACTTCTTTGTCCTCTTTGATGCCAGCTTTATTAAGATCTAACGTGATTTCGTCAGACCATCAAGCGAGGTGGATGCGCAAGTGCTTCTAGTATCTAAGCTGTACTTACTGGAAATAGATACAAAGATAACAGACATGTCTTGATTCTCTAAGGCTTTCTTTCACCTCGTTCATTAATGAATGTTTCATGCACCTGGCCATTTTTACTTTTTTATTTTTTTTACTTTTCTAATCTCGAGAAGGAAGGATTTACATGTTACCTTGTCAATAATTAATCCCATCTTCAACCCAGCTGATGAATGCACAATCACAAAAAAAAATGACACCTTTCTTTTTCTGGCCATATTGACTAGGTTTTGTGTTGAGCACCCTTTAATAATTGACTTTGTATTCAGCGTCCAGAGTGTAACCTGTGGTATGTTGTATAGCTATCTGGCCCCACGGATAATGGCTATCCATTATAGTGGCATTGCAGCAGTAAATCATCTACAGTGGAAATTGTATGCTGAAGCTTATCTGCTTCCACTGAAACTTCTTCTTCCACTTGTGACGAGTCGCCTCCAAAATTGTCTTGTACCCCCAAACAGGCATATTTTATATATTGTCCTTTTTTGGCTTGATGTAAGCCTTGTGTGTTTGCATGGATGGTCAGTTGAATACAGTTGGTGTTGAACATAAACAGTTTGATATACTGGGTGTACATGTAGTCTCCTGGCTTTGAAGTGTACACAAGTAAAATCCGTCTTGCAACAAGGAGGCACATTACATGCAATTTAAGATTCCTTCATCGTCATATGACTGAAAATTAAGTATGACGTGAAACCTCAAGCACTCTCTCACTCATCTAGCAGATAATCAACTTATCATTAATACATGTACCTGATGCAGCATGTGGTTTTGAAAGACACATTTATAAAATGTGTCAGTATTATAATTTATTTGATTTGATTTGATTTGATTTGATTTGTGTTTTAAGCCGTACTCAAGACTGTTTCACCTGTATGACGACAGCCAGCATTGTGGTGGAAAGCATTCCCAGACTTGTTGTGTTCTGATAGGCTCCTGATTCCTTGCACCACGACGTTAACTGCTCGTCTCTATTAAGAACTACAGGTGTGTCATGTTGTTGTTGTTGTTGTAGGTGTGGTGCGCCACCAACACCTGACTTGTACCTGCTGAAGCGAGAGTTCAAAGCTGACCAGAACACCCTGCCCCTCTACCTACCTGCAGGCACCCTAAATGGTAAGAATTTATTGTTAAACCAATACATCCCGTCTACTATATAGCCTGTCTTGGCCTCCTGGAGCCCATCGATGACCTTAAATCCCCTAGCATGTTCCATCATAGACCTAGTGCATAGTTTGCCATATGGTAGAGGAAGGCCGTCTGGTTGGCACAGATAATTTATGATATCTGTGGAGTTCATGTGTGTCACTATATTGTCAGATTCCATCTTTGCCTCATACTTTAGTAGTCAGAGGGGATCTGGAGCAATGATGTCTGCTGGTATATATATATATATATATATATGTATATATATTCGCTCGGAACAAGCCACTGTGCATTTAGCTCACTGTTAACAACAATTTTACACAATCTTCACAATGCCCATGTGGTCACAGTAACACAGTAGAGTAGCAACCATGTTTGGAAACAATGTTTATTTACTGTATTTAAGTGATTGGAAAGATCTAAGTTGTAGCTATCATTACTAAGACATAATATCTGAAAACAATGCAGCTGACCACAGTTATCCCCCTTGTTTTCACAGGGACCGATCCATGTTATATGGGTTTGGTGGACAGCCGCTACAACGCAGGTCGCCCCCGGCCTCAGGATGTGCGGGAGCGCGTCTACACCCTTAAGACATGGTGGGGTAGGTGCTTGTTCTGGGACACCGCCCACGGCAAATGGTCAGGAGAAGGATGCCACACTACGGCCAGTTCCACACTTAACTCTACAGTCTGTCTGTGAGTACCCTGTTTTACCTAAGGTTTAGCTTGTTTTAAGTGACACACTTTTCTTGACTCTGATTAATTCACCCACTTTACCTGGCCGATCTTTTTAAGGCTTTTATAAGCTTCTGATGGCACATTTTTATTGGCCAAGCTTTGGATAAACTACAGTATG
Source organism: Liolophura sinensis (assembly GCF_032854445.1). NCBI lineage: Eukaryota > Metazoa > Mollusca > Polyplacophora > Chitonida > Chitonidae > Liolophura > Liolophura sinensis. The sequence continues at coordinate 20,311,883 of NC_088305.1, read as the reverse complement.
CATGTATCCTCACTGCACAGGGTCAGCTTCGGGAGCTGTAAATCCAGGATCAGTCCTGGGTGGAGTCACACCTAAGACTTTAAAAGAGGAAGATGCAGCTTCCTTGCTTGGTGTTCAGCATGAAGGGGATAGTGCAACAACTGGTTGACCTCTATCAGTATAATGGCTCGGACGGGGCAGATTACTTGCCTTCAGTAAGGCATTTCAGTGAAGCGGCACTAGATGAAAGAGTGGTGGAAATCCGTCCTGCAACAAGGAGGCACATTACATGCATTCTAAGGATTCCTTCATTGTCAAATGACTGAAAAATTGTTAAGTACGACGTTAAACCCATAGCACTCACTCACTCACTGACTCCTTGCACTGTGTTCAGTCAGATAATGTCAGTACACTCTCTCTGTGTTCTCTATCTCAGGTAGTTCCGTACATGCATGAATTGGAAAGAATATGCTCATGAAAATACTCACTAATTAGTGTACATCTAATCGGTAGCTAGGTAATGAATTGCAACATGCAATTGTAGATTTGAGTTGGCTGCATACATACTGCAGACACTATGAGACTGTAGTATAAGTACAGTATTTTAACACTGTGCTCCTAGATCCATATGAAAGCAGATAAAAGTACTAGTGTAAGAAAAGTGTGAAACATCAGTCTGTGTATTATTATATAGAAAATCATCATGAAGTTTGACCATATTTAGCTTCTTGTTTTACCTCACTTATTTTTCTTCTCCTCTCTTTTACATTACAGATGTAACCACATGACAATGTTTGGCAGCCTTCTGGACCTAGCCCCCAATGACCTTCACTTCAAAAACATAGAGGACTTCTTTGAGTGAGTAAAAAGTTATATATGTATGTTGTGGTCTTTGTTTTTCCTTTCACATTGTACATGGTGAAATCAGTCGCCAATCGGAACGCATGTCGCTGGTTAGTAGGAAACGGGGATTGACTCCCAAAAAAACTGGAGTGATGTCAAAATTTTAAAAACTCTGCTTAAAGATACTTAATGTTTGGTACACAATGCTGTCTTTTGTCTAAAGATAGCATTGGTGAGCTGGACAGAATTTTAATGTATAAAACCCAAAACACAGGCATTAAGATTGTATTTCGAATTTTGACTAAAGTCAGAAAGGTTTTGTGAAATTGACCCCAGGCTCTGCTTAAAGATACTTAATGTTTGGTGCACAATCCTATCTTTTATCTAAAGATAGCATTGGTGAGCTGGACAGAATTTTAATGTATAAAACCCAAAACACAGGCATTAAGATTGTATTGCGAATTTTGACTAAATTCAGAAAGGTTTTGTGAAATCGACCCCATTGGGAAGGAGCCAGATAACGTCCCCTGGAGCATTGGTAGATTCTGCACTGTGTACGGCTTTGCTTTCAGAACACAACTCCACAGAAACAGCGACCTATTACAAAGAGGAAAAGATTACACCGCTCGGCGTTCACAGGCTGTCTCCATTTAAAAGCCATTAAATAGGATTTAAAGATGTTGGATTTGTACAATAAAAAAAACCACTGTGTTCATTATATTTCAGGCTGTACAAGAGTGCTGTGATGTTTGCTTGGATCGCTGCTCTCCTAGTTGTATATGTAATAGCAGTCCTGTTCTGTCGAAGAATCGATCTCCACAACGCCAGGAAAGGAGGCGTGGTCTATCTCCAAGACAACGCCGTCACAGACCACCAGAAATATGAAATCACCTTGGAGACTGGATTTAGGAAAGGAGCCGGGACAACAGCTAAGGTAAACACGTCTGCCATCAGTACAGAGCTCTACAAATAAAGCCTTTATCAAGCAACTCTGGAACTGTTCATCTTGGAACCAGAGCTTTTAGTGGAGTTGGGCATGGGGGAGGGCCATGATGGTGGGGTGGAGGGGGGGGGGGGGATATTATTCTAATACCAAAACTGGCTTTAAGATGTTCTTAACAGCAATATGGCTGGAATATTGTTAAAGTGGCTTAAGCCTTAAACCTTTGATTTTTTTTTATTCAGTCAGCATGACGGATAAATGATCAGGTTACAGATTTGAGCAAACAAGAAAGGCAAATTTTGAAATCTGATTTTATTAGTAGATAAAACATGAAGTTGAGTCTAAATCTTCAACCTTTTGCAACACTAATGCGCTTTTTCCAGTGGAATTCATGCTTACAATTGTTGTGAAACTGATGCTAACAATGATTTGTTTGTGTCATTTTAAATGCAAGCTTCATCATAAAACTGTGTGAATTGTTTATGTGCACCCCATAATTCTCTCAGAATGTTTCAAAATGTTAATCGCTGAGTTGGTTGAAAAGGTTGAAGAAGTAGGGTAGATCAATTAAAGAAAACAAAAAAACCCTTAAAGTTATAGAATGAGCTTGTCTGAAAATTTTTATTAACAGTTGGCCAACTTTGTCTGATGAGTGTAGTCCTCTATGTGTCGACTTCCATGTCTCTGTCTCATTTTCTCTGTCTCATTTTCTCTGTCTCGTCTTCTGAGACCCGGGTGTCGTCCTCTACATCCGTCTCTGTATTTTTATGGTGTTTTACTTTTCTCTAAACAGATCAGTGTAATCCTTCATGGCGAAGATGGCATGTCAGAAACAAGGGAGTTAATCAGTGGTGACGACCGACCGTTGTTCGAAAGAAATTCAAGGGACACATTTATCATGACGTGAGTTTGACTTCCTCTTGTATCTATATAAATGAAGACTCTCAAATTCAGATGATATGTATCCATCTCTGCTACTCTTTTGCCTTAAGTTGGGAGGATTGTCATAGTCTGTGATTCTGAAATGTGCCTGCAAAACCAATTTATTGCAAAAGCCTGAGGGTGAAATCAGTTTATCGAGTTTGTGTACTTCTAACCAGGAAATTGAAAGTTATGAGTGCATCAGATTTGTTTGTTTCTGTATTTATTTGATTTGGGCTCAGTACTTTAATGAAGAACATTTCAAGTATGTGATGATGACAGTACTTTTGGGCTTCAGTGTTGTGCATGTGAATAGATTTTGTCTGTTGAGTCTTCCGATTGTCAGATTTGTGGAGAAGTTATGACACAAGTCGGTTTGGTTGCGTTGTTTTAGGCTGCCAAGTAACTTTGAAAGGTTATTACGCAAGTCGGTTTGATTGCATTATTTCAGGCTGCCAGGTAACTTTGATAAGCTATTGCATAAATCTGTTGTGTTATTTCAGGCTGCCAGGTAACTTTGATAAGCTATTGCACAAATCTGTTGTGTTATTTCAGGCTGCCTGATAACATTGGGAGGATCTGGAAGGTTCAGCTGTGGCACAACAACTCTGGGGCGTCCCCCAGCTGGTACCTCAGTAGGGTGGTCATCCGTGACCTCAGCTGTGGTAAGTCTTCGCCCCCACAGACGTGACCCCGAAGAGTCAGGCCTTAACCCAGTGAGGCCCCACCCAACCCATATCCCTCAGTCAGTTCCTCGCCCAAAATCAATGTGTTATCAAGGGTTTTAAAAGTGCTCATCCAAAACACAGCATTGGAGATTTCTGATATACCAGTTTTTGCTTTTTGTGTATCTTACCTGAGTTAATGTCACAGATATTAGTCGGTTTTGTGATTCCTGGTGTTACAGCAGAGTTGCATACAACTGGTTTAAATTTGTTCCAGCACTTAAAATTCCTGTTTGTGCTTCTTGCCAATAAATGATTACAATATATTTTCTAGGATACAAAACAAGTTTAAAACAGGTTTCATATAGTTGACTTCCGTAAAAATTTCTCTGGTAAAAATTGCAACAGCACAATTACTCTACAGCCTCAAGGCAAAGTGGTTTTGTTCTTGATGTGTCTGTATGTATTATTGTCGGAATAAAAGCTGTCAAATATATTTGGATTTTCATGCACCGTCAGACTATATCATTTGAACTGATGAATGTTGCATTGTCTAAATGTTATTCTCTTCTTTTTCTTTAATTTTAAGTCCCCTCTCCTTTGTTATCTTCGTGAATTTAACTATGCTTGTCAGTAGTATTGCAGTAGATGGTATGAGTGGTGTGTTTTTGTAGGGAACACGTATTACTTTATCTGTGAGAAGTGGCTGGCTGTGGAGGAAGACGAGGGCAAAGTGGAGGGAGAGTTCATGTCCTTGGAAGGAAATCTTGGGTTTAAGAAGGTAAATATGGTCTGATGCATTCAAATATGACTGTTTTGCAGCAATCATTGCAGTGCTTTGCAGTAGATGTTTTCTGTGGTGCTCTATCTGATTTTCTCCATTGATATACCTGAAAGTTGCCAGTATGGTGTAAACATGAATAAGAAACCCCATGCTATAGGGTGGCTTGAGGAGCACTGTGTTAAGAGCTATCTTTCTTCCTCTTTTTGTTTTCACCATACCTATATTTACACTTCTAACGTGTTAAACCTACTTTCTCTGTATACAGGTGTTTTGGGCCAAAGGTACGCAGTACGCCACGGACCTTCACCTGTGGGCATCAGTGGTGACCTGTCCCTCGTACAGCCGATTTACGCGGGTTCAGCGTCTGACCTGCTGTTTTTCACTGCTCATGTCCTACATGTGCCTCAACGCAATGTGGTACAGAGGTCGTATTGAGCAGGTGAGTCATGGAGTCATTCGGGGGATGGTCAATTATTGGAACATTAATGATAGTGTACAAGTAGTTTTATGATAGCTATGAGAAGAAATAGGTAAGTAGCTTCACTGTGTTCTAAAGTAAATGTAACAATGTCTATTCTCACTGGAATGTCCCTCTGCTGTCGTAATGACGTCACAAAAAACTGTGCAATGAGTACCCACATGTGCAAAGATATGCATTGTAATATTTGTGATACGCAGGCTTCTCATAATGTTAACAATTTGGATGGGCCATTGAAGCTTGTAATTTAACCCATGTAAGATATCACCACTTTATGGTTGAAATATTGCCCTTAAGCCATAATCACTATAAAGTCATTATTTGTGGTTCATGAGCTCCTGGTAATATTAACAGTTTGGATTGCACATTGAAGCGTATCATTTATATAGATATATATATATAAGCTACAGGTGCTGATATTAGCTTTGTCTCTCTCCTCAGTACCGTGGTGAGTTTGGCTTGTTGGACTTGTCCTGGCGCTCCGTTGTTGTTGGAGCCATCATTACTGCCATTGTTCTGCCGATCAATCTCTTCCTGGTTTTCCTCTTTAGACGCAGCAAGGTGAGTGGTCGTCATAGCAACAGGTTCACCGGACATGTATGTACATGTATGTGCATATCTTAAACGTCGCATGTTGGAAAGTTCTTAAGTAACTGTCCAGAAGTCAGTGGTTTACAGGGGCTAATTTTTCAAGGAGGTCGTACATGTACAATAATCGCCTATTTAGGACAGTGGTACAGTAATAGTGACATACAAAATATCGGACGACAAATGTGCAATAAAAAAATGTCATACGCCGCTTTGTGAAGCTGGGTCCTGAGCTCGTGTTTCCTCTACCCATAGAACTGACTGCCATCATATCAGTGACAAATCCTTCAGTATGGCATTAAACGACAGTGAAAAAAAATCAATAAATAAAAAATAAAAGTTACACCTATCTTTAATTCGACCCACCCTATAAACCCCACCCCAAGCAACCACCCACCAACCCACCAACCCACCACCCACCTGCCCATGTATATGTAGCCTTACCTGTACTATTGCTACTACAGGTAGACAACCGGCACCAGTCTAAGGAGGATGTATACCGCACAGGTAAATGTGAACACCTGGACGAGTCCGCAGAGGAGGCGGTCCAGCCGGTCATGACATACTCCATTCTCGACCAATCACTGCTCAACTGGCAGAGCATCCAGGAGTGGGCTCAGAAGCAGTGGGTGAAGAGACAGCAGTCAGAGGTGTCCAGCTCCGAGAGCGTCAAGTCCAGTCCTCAGATACAGCACACGAAGAAAAGTGAGTTACAGGAACACCTAGTGGCAGAGGCAAAATTGTCGATTTCTATAATTAACAGAAACTCTTTTTAAAGCTGTCCTAACTCTTCAAGCTTGCTATTGAAAGACTTCCAGAAACAGCATACGTGTAGCTAAAAGTTGAGTGGGCTAAAGATATATTCTGGAAGGACAGGACAAACCTAGTTGATTCTTAATATGCCAAAATATTATTGAGTATGATGTAAAACATAAATCAGATTCCAAAATTTAATTTTGTATCAAGCAAGGAGACTGCAAAAATATTTTTGTTTGAAATCAAAGTTTTGAACAGTAGAAGGCTTATTTTTATGTGTGTGTACCAGATATTCAAATTGAAATAGGTTGTTGTAAACATTCCACTTATCTGGTGTTCGTCAGAACGCAATTACAAAGCTTCAGATTTCAAGTATTTCCTTACTCTTTGTTCTTTATGTTTTGTGTGCAACACACAAGTTGCTTAATTTAACAAAACAATCTCCAGAAACATTGTCAGCTAAGTCATTGACTTACCCTGCTGATTTGTCCTGTTCTGTACAGGTGAGACGTTGGAGCAGGCATCCAGCGGGTTTGAAGATTGTGCCAGTCAGGACCGCATACAACCCACCCCAGAGAGGAAGAAATGTAACATGTCCGATGTTAGCTCCAACAAAGGCTCTCAAACAAGTAAGTATCTGTGCCTTACATGCTGATACAATGCTGACCTCAGAAAATTTTAGGCAACTCCCCTTAGAGGTATCTATTCTGTAGGTTTTGTGGTCCGCCTGGAGGTTCAAACCCGACCATGGACATGTGAATTTGTAGATCCCCTTTCTCATGACCTCTCTGGTTTTGTTGACAACAAGCAGTTAATGAATCTGGTGTGACATTTTTTGCAGTCTATAACGTTTGGTGAAGATCACATGTCTTCCACCAACATGGTACACATATCTGCACGTCACCTGCACGTGGAAGAGTTTGTCAGTAACTTGTCAGGGGCCAGTGGTTTACCCCTAGCACTCCAGTTTCCTCCATTCATGAAACTGACAGTTATCCTGTAAGTTAAAAGTTGAGTATTGCGTTGGGCAGCAATCAGAGGAATAAGTACATGAATAAACAAGTGTTGTGAAAATTCGTCTCATGCTGTGCAGCAATGCAGCATTTTTCCCTTAGCATTCAAGGCCTGGCGCCAGAAGGTGGGTTAAAAGATGACGTGTGTTTCAAGCGGCTTTTCTTTCCTCTGTTTCCTCAGGTACTGGAAGTCACCGACGTCCGTTCCTGCTCCCTTCCTGCTGTCGTTACCTGGCTTGGACACTGGCTGTACTTATCATTGTAGGCTGTTCTGTGGTCACTATGATGTATGGATTCAGGTAAGTCACTGATTGATTTCACCCACTGATTGATTTCACCCGCTGATTGATTTCACCCACTGATTGATTTCACCCACTGATTGATTTCACCCACTGATTGATTTCACCTGCTGATTGATTTCACCCACTGATTTGATATTCCAGTATTACAAAACGGCTAGTTTCAGGTAAAGAAAACATTAAAATGAAAGATACATCAGATGAAAGGTCATTAAACATTGTCCTCAAATAAAGGTCAAATGGAATTTTTCCACCAACCGTAAATCTTCAACCTTTTCAACCACCAAAGCACTTTTTGCCGTGGAATTTAGGCATACAATTATTATGAAAAAAAAATTGGTCTTTCTACAGATACAGACTTCATAATGCTACAAATTATTTCACTACTTATTAGTTCTCTCAGAATGTTTAAAAATGTTGGTTGCAAACGGGTTGAAAAGATTAGGGTAATCAAAATGCTTTTAAAATATTTGATTCTACAATGATCGGTTGGAACCCGGTAATAGTTTATTTCAAGGTTCATTCCGAAAATACGGTTCATAGTTGTACATGTATTTTGAATGCAGAAGCCTGACAGTCTGTGTGTTCAGTGGCCAAAAACTGTTCTAGTCCTTTTTTTTTATTATTTTTACAGTGATTAAAGAATGTGTAAGAGTTATTGGTTTAGAAGAGGTAATTGAAGAAACTGCTTGATATTTCAGATTTGGGAAGACAAAGAGCACGAGGTGGTTACAGTCGTTCTACTTCAGCTTTATGGTCTGTGTGTTCATCAGCCATCCATTCCTGGTGAGTTTTTTTTCTCCCCACAAAGCAGTATCAGAAGAGACATTGCTCGTGCATGTATGGGTGTCCTTGTATCAGGCCATTGGTAAAGTACCCGCAGAGACATTGCTCGTGCATGTATGGGTGTCCTCGTATCAGGCCATTGGTAAAGTACCCGCAGAGACATTGCTCGTGCATGTATGGGTGTCCTTGTATCAGGCCATTGGTAAAGTACCCGCAGAGACATTGCTCGTGCATGTATGGGTGTCCTCGTGTCAGGCCATTGGTAAAGTACCTGCAGAGACATTGCTTGTGCATGTATGGGTGTCCTCGTGTCAGGCCATTGGTTAAGTACCTGCAGAGACATTGCTCGTGCATGTATGGGTGTCCTCGTGTCAGGCCATTGGTAAAGTACCTGCAGAGACATTGCTCGTGCTTGTATGGGTGTCCTCGTGTCAGGCCATTGGTAAAGTACCTGCAGAGTCATTGCTCGTGCATGTATGGGTGTCCTCGTATCAGGCCATTGGTAAAGTACCAAATTAAATAATAATATTATAATTTCAGAACTTTTTACATGAATGGGTGCAGTGTCCTCTTTAATTTACCAGATTTAAAACACCGAACATTTCAATAATAACTTAAATGTTGATAAATTTTATTGTTGTTTTCCCATTTTGTCCCTCAGATCCTGATTGTGACTGTGTACATGTCTATAAAGTACCGCAATGACCCGTCCATCTTTGACCATCCTGTCAAGCGTTACAACGAACGGCAGAAGTCAGAGAGTGTGGACTCCAAGGAGTGTGTCTACTGCGAGGAGTGTGATGAGCTGGAGCGGGTGAGTTCTCTCCCCTTGTCTATACAAGTCACAGAGGCTTGCATATTCGTATTACTGAATACTGTTGGATATTATTTTTCTGTCAGCAGGAATCTCTACTGTTCCAAGTCCAATATAAAATAATGAGATTAGGTTGTTTCTCAGATGAAAATAAATATTTAAAGAGCTCTATTCTCAGTGCATAGACGTAAGTTATTTTATATTTTCAATCTGCCTATAAAACTCTAGTTGTATATAAGCCCAGGTCTAACATAATGGCAGTCTTTAGCTTAGAGAGTAACAAGAGTGGCTTTTTGTCACCTACATGTGAATCCGTCTTTTCATGGACCCTATTTAGAACAAGTACAATACATGTGAAGTCTCCTAGTAATTGTCATCAGATATATTTCATGTGGTGCTCTGAAAACTGTGTTGGTGGCACTTCAGATCAACCAATACTAAAGCACTTTCATTTCAGTACCATGCTTGCGAATTTCAAATGTGCTCCTCTTTACCAGCCTGTCTGTCATGCTGGGTTTCCCCCCAGGCTCTGCCCGGTTTCCTCGCACCATAATGCTGGCAGCCGTCGTATTAGTGAAATATCATTTAGTACAGCATAAAACTCCAGTGAATACCTGCCTGTCTGCCCTTGTGTGCCCGTTCACATTTTTGATTTTTGTTCCCTTACCTGCAGGGCGTGGTGGCTCGCCAGAGATCGCGGTACCTGAGGTTTGCCCGACCCCCACAGGAGAAACACCTCATAGAAGCCAGGAAGAAGATCATGAAAGAGAAGAAAGCCTATGCTGTCCTACAGTAAGTCCATTTGCCACTGGAAAATTATCATTCAGGAATAATCCTTGAGGCTACTTTAAGAAGGGATCTCCTTGCTGTATTTTGTTGTTCTTAATTGTGACTTGGTGCAGAGATGAACTATGTTGCTTTTCATGAATTGCCTGCGAAAAGAGAATAGAGTGGTATACCAATGATGGTTCTAGTAATGTACTTGTGCTCACCGAGGCTGTGTTTGTGTTGACAGAGACTACTGGCAATTCCTTGTCTTCTTCATCGTCCTGGCAACCATGGCTTATGGCAAGGACCTCTCCTCTCCATTCTACATCAACGAGTCACTCAAAAACTCCCTTGTCAGGTATGGCCCTTTGGTGAAGGTGTGATCACAACTGAGGGGTTGTTGGGGCTAAGAAGGAATCCTGCAGTTCTATAGATAGGATACATCATTCCCCTATGAAATCCATATTGCTAAATATGTGAAGGATAGTGAAACTTGTCAAGGTAAAATCTGGATAGATGTACGTCAAAATTCACACAAACAAAAGAATGACATTTGCAAATGGTTCAGATAAAACCATGTAATGGCTCCAAAAAAAAAGCACATAATTCTAACGTGCAAATCCGAAGTGACGGTTGAATCCTGTATTTTTAAACGTATGACAGGCATTCAAACTAGCAATGCTAAAACTTAGATACATTATAACTCAAGAGTCATATTACCAGATGCTGTTAGTTACATGGTGACTCAGTGACAGGATACGCAAATATATGGTGTCAGTAATCCTCATATCGATGCCTCTCACAATGTGAGGATTATTGACACCATATATTTACATATCCTGTCACTGAGTCATGATGTAGTGAATTTATCCAGCAAAGAGCCAATTCAGTGCAGAAGACTGATGTTTAGGTGAATCGCTTTAGTGATGTGACCATTGTTGGACCCCAACAAAGGGAGATAACCTACTCAGCAGACATGGACCGCAGGATTCAAGAATATATCTGTACCCCACATGATCATTGTTGTCCAATGAAAAACGGAGTATTTTGTCTGATGCGGGATAAATATATGTATACTTGTATAGTGGTTTATGAAAGTTGCAAAGCTGAAGTTTAGATAAAGTACCTTTTTTGGGAATTTTTTTCATCCCCATGTTACGACTGGCGATGAAACTTGCATCGCTGAAGTCACGATAACTCCCAATATAGGAATCCTGTTTAACTAGCGTTTCTATTTCGGATAGAAGCTATTATTATATTACATGTACGTAGTAAGCAGCTGGCTACTACCTGTGTCTTACTTCTATTTTCAGGAGTGGAAGTCCACAGTTTGCAACTATCAAAACAGTGACAGACTGGTGGAGCTGGTCACAGTCAGGTCTTCTAGACGGACTTTTCTCTCATGTGGCTTACGACAGAGAAGCAATAACTCCTCACCAGGTAAAACATTGGGCTGGGCAAAGTCGCCTGGGCCTAGCAGCCAACACTAGATCGGTTGTCCAGAGTACAATTAACTCATTTGCTACCTCAACGTCATACAGCCCTAGCTACTGCAACCCTGATCACCGCTTGGTCCCCGCAGGCCACAGCAGAAACACAATTTGTATAATTCAGCCATCAGATTTTCGGTGGCAGTTGGTATTTTTGCCCTGTGAAGCGTGTAAACATAAAATTAATCACTTTATTAGAACTGTGTATCTCTCAATTTGAGTAAAATTGCATTTCCGTAATTGGCATTGTTCTTGTCACTGGTACAGTTTCCGATTGTTCCGGTTCGCATCTCTTGTTAATTCTAGAGCGTAGTTGACCTAAGGTTAATTCCTCTTCATCGGAAGACTCTTCTATGTCACTGCGAACATCTGAAACCAAAATATCTGGATCGAAATCCCCCTAAATGTCTTTATTCGTAAAGCCCTCAAAATCGTCATCTGTACTTAAGTACATTTTGGCAAACGCCTCAAAGAAGGTCGTCAAATCTCCTCCACATTTTTTCACGCCTTTTTATCGCTTACAACGAATGAAAATCTACGAACACTGATCGTGTGGTTTCCTTCGGGTCTCGTAAGGCCGTATTATATCGGTTTAGCTCCCCAAAAATCCCAATTTCCGTGCAAAAATAGACCAGTCAGAGACCAGCCGCTTGCGGGGACCAAGGGGTATGGCTGGGCTGCCAGGCGCTCCCAGTAGCGAAAGAGTTAAGCATGACCAAGATGGCCGTAAACTGCAGTGATGAATTGGTTCATAATGTAGTTCTGTACATCTGAAACCAGCTTGGAAGTGTCAAGATACAGGCCAGGTTTCCTAAGGCTTTTGTGCTGTGGTTGACGTGTAGTATCATTTCTACAATAATAGCATCCCAACTAGATGATGCAAGGTATATTACGTACTGTTTCCTCCAAACATAACCCCGGCCAGTAAGTGAAAAAAATATTTAGTACAGTACTAAAACATGAATCCGATGTTTAATAAATAAATGAGTGTGTGAAATAACCCTGTTTGTAATTTGACATTTCAGACGACCAACCTGTACGTTATAGGGCAGGTCCATGTCAGACAGCTGCGTGTGAATGCGCCTGTCACCTGTGAGTCTGTGACCCACAACACCTTGCTAAATACCTGTCATGACCAGTACACCATGGACAGTCGGGACGAGGCGCCATACGGCCCTAACGACTCCTGGCGCCATAGCTTCTACGAGCAGTACTACAACGTGAGGGGGTCGCACGGTATCTACGATAGCTCAGGATATGTGGTGAAGCTGCACAGGAACAGGTATGGTGGAGCATTTGTGCCAACTGTATCCATTCTCACAAACGTTTAACAACGGCTACAAATTTGATTACCCTGTTTGGGGTTTCTTCAAAAAAAAAAATTTTGAAAAACAGTAGCATTAAGAAACGTCGAGCATGTCTGTTTTCAAATTTCATTTTTGTCAGAGGCTCTTAAAGAGGAAACAAGAGACTTTAAGAACCTCTGACAAAAATGTGTGAAATCCGAAATGAGCAAAACAAACAAAAGCTACAAAATACCAAACAGATTTACATTTGCATGTAACAAAGTCTCCAGTTGTCTCTGTTACATACAAATGTAAGTTATCGATACAATTATTATGAAAATATCTTGTTTGTGTCATTACTTATGCAAGCTTCATAAAACTACATAAATTATTTCTCTACACATTATAGTCCTCTCAGAGTGTTTCAAACTATTGGTTGCAGAGTTTATTGAAAAGGTTGAAAAATTAATATATCTGACATAATGCTAAATGTCTAACTTTTGCTGATCCTGCCTTTCCCAATTAATGGTAACCTATAATTAGGATTTTGTGATTCAATAAAAACAAAAATTGAATGTTTGTCTCACAGCTGATTCCTGTCTACATTTCACATGTGCAAACCTCTGCCTACTTTTGGGCTCCATGACACAACTCCATGCTATATCGTCTGATTCATGTTTTACCTTCAGAACGGCAGCATATCGGCAGCTAGAAGAGCTACGGGCCAATGACTGGCTGGACATAAGGACCAGGGCGGTTGTTGTTGAGTTTACCATCTTCTATGCCCCTACCAGTCTCTTCACGTGAGTGACGTCTACATACTCGGTTACCAGTATAGAATGTTAATTTACTTTTTTCATGTTAATATCACAAGTGCCACTGCTTGAAAAGGTTGAATTTCCAGTTAAACCAAAACGGGTGCATTAAGAATTATAAAACATTATATCTTTGTTGCAATAGGGACAGTGAAAAACTTAAATTGTAGATGAATATGCTGTTTTTCGCAATTTGTGGCGATGCTTTTTGACAGTCAAAAGTAGATATATTTTCAAGCGGCACTGATGATATCCCGTCCACATGCATTATGCATGTAGTATGTATTATACATGGGAATCGTTGTATGTTGTTAAAAATTGTTGTACATTGTTAAAAATTGTTGTGTGTTGTTAAAAATTGTTGTACATGATTGTTTACAGGTCAGTGACTCTGTTACTGGAGACACCGTCAACGGGCGGAGCTTTCCCACGGCCATCGATATTTTCCACATACCTGTACAAATACATCTCTGTCTGGGACAATATGGTGCTGGCCGCAGAGGTGAGTTCCTGAACAACTTACTGATAGCCTCGAGCATTTTTACACGAAACTTGTCCCTGCGAAACATCAAATACGGTTCTTTGATCATTGATTACCTTCTGACTTTTCACTGATATGAGTGTTTCTAGAGTACGTCCCTTATGTTGTTGCAGTAGTTGTATGAATGTAAGGGGTCACTGGCCTATGCTGTAGCCATCAGTGTTAACTCTCATTCTAGTCTTAAGTCATCAGGTGTTATGTTCATCCACGTCGTGTCATGCTACGTTTGCTGGTTGTAGATTGGAGTCTTGCCAACGTTAACGAACATGTAGATGGAACATTTTATCTCTGGACGGCACGATTTATGATAAAACATACTGTAAATCTTCAGCCTTTTCAACGACAAAAGCACTGTGTATCAGTGGAATTTAAGCACAGAATTATTTTGAAAATGATACAAAATATGATTTGTTCAGTTGTGTCATTAAAGATGCAAGCTTCATAAAACTGTGCAAATTATTTCTCTTTTAAGTTATTTCTCCACAAATCTTCTCAAAGTGGCTTTAAGCCATAATCATTCATTTTAAAAAATTGAATATTTTTCTTTTTTTATTGTGAATATATATATATATATATATATATATATATATATATATATATATATATATTTATATCATGCTTATTATATGATTTTGACTATGTTGTTTGTGTTCAGCTGTTCTTCATTGCAATGGTGCTGTACTCGGTGAGCACAGTGATGGCAGAGATGATAACACTACAGCACAAGTACTTCACCAACCCATGGAGTGCTGTGGATGTAAGTATTTGACACGGAATTTCCCTGCTGCACTAGGTTCATAAGAAATTTCATGTGAGGTACAGTAATTTACAGTGATAAGAACGAAAAGTCATGGGAATTGTGGACTAGCTGCCCCAGCAATTGTTCTTGTTAATAGCATATTTATGTTATCGGAAAGCCTTTAAAAGTAGGAAAATATACTCCCCCCACCCCCAGGTCAGTGAAATATTCTTGAGTGTGGCGTAAAACACTAACCAAAGAATTAAATAAATAAATAAAACTGACTACCACCATACAAGTGAAACAGTCTATAGTTTAGCACTGAATAGCATGATGATCCCATGACCTGCTGTGTTTCAGGTTGTCTTCTCTCTAATGGCACTAGCCTACATCGGCTGTTACATCTACCGTGTTGTACTGGTCAGCGAGACCAAGGAGCACTTGTTGTCGTCGTACTACGAGGAGTTTGTGGACATCTCCACGCTGGCACAGTGGGATGAGGTGGGTACAATTTCACGAAATCTCCAAAACTTTTCAATGTCTAAAGCACTTTTTTTTTTCCAGTGGAATTTATGCATACATTTATTATGAAAATTTATGCCAAAAATGATTTGTTTGTGTCACAACGGATGAAAGATTTGTAAATTTGAAAATTATTTCTCCACACCCCCATAGTTCTCTCAGAATGTTTCAGAATATTGACTGTAGAGGTGGTCAGAAAGGTGGAAGAATTAGGGCCTATTTGACCAATGTTTTACATACAGTGTGAATTCTTAAAAAGTAAAATTCTTCTCCGGCCGTACGTGGGAAGGTCTGCCAGCAACCTGCGGATGGTCGTGGGTTTCCCCCGGGCTGTGCCCGGTTTCCACCCACCATAATGCTGGCTGCCGTCGTATAAGTGAAATATTCTTGAGTAAAACACCAATCAAATAAATAAATAAATAAAAAGTAAAAAGTACTTTAGTTTTCAATGTTCATCAAGTACTGCCTCTTGCAGCATCTACCATCACACCTGTTAAAAGATTAAAAGGACTAATATATCTGTATCAAAGCCTATTGATCACATACCTGTTAATGAAAGTGAAATAGTTCTGTATCTCTTTCAGTGTTTTACCATCACACTCAGTGAAGAGAATGGATATTATGCCGTTTAGTGTTCATCATGCATGTTAGGTAAAGAGCACTGATGTCAGTCACTGTGAGCTATCACATGTGCTAATGGGTTGATATTTCTTTGCCAGATCCTGAAGGCCATGGTTGGATTCCTCTTGGCCGTGGTCACAGTCAAGTTCCTCTATCTTCTCAGATACAAGAGAACCTTCTCCAACCTGGGCAACTTCTACAAGCGAGCTTACAGGGAGCTTTTTGTCTTCTCAGTAAGTAGACTGCTAGTCTTAGCATTCAGTGCACTGTGAACTTTTGCCTATCATTAAAACAAGTGTTACATGTAGGTCATCAAATTTTCATTCATGGTTTTAGTGTATGGTACACTGAAAAGTAAGGGACCTACATAGCCAAGGGGGTTTACATGCCAGAGTGGCGCAATGACCCAGGAGCAAATGGGGTCGCTGTGAGATCAAGTCCAGCTCATGTTTGCTTCCTCTCCGGTCGTTTGTGGGAAGGTCTGCCAGTAACCTGCGGATGTTCTGTCAGCAAGCTGCGTATGGTCGTGGGTTCCCTCCAGGTTCTGCCTGGTGTTTTCCCACCATAATTCTGGCCACCATCTTATAAGTACGGCATAAGACACTAATCAAGTAAATAAATAACTCAGAAGTAGCAACCAGATGTGTGGATGTGGATATCCAGTTGATTGCTTTTTTATTGTTCACCAAACCAACTTTGTATTGTAAATGTCAGGGAAGTGTATTGTTTGCATGTTTTTGTTGATATCAAAGAGGTGAGTAGTAAAATCCATGATCAAAAATGATGGCAATAGCATTCGAGTTGAAAGTAGGAAAAAAAATTTATTTTCCGGTATGTGGCATCACCTGGCACTACGAAATCTTTTAACTGTTTTTTATATTGTAATTTTGATTTATCTTCTTTGTATGGACATTGGCAATCAACTTGTGAATCATTATTGAGTCACAAGAGATCTTTTTTGCTCCCAACAGGCAATGTTCTTGGTGTTCCTATTGGCCTATACAAGTCTGGGCTATGCTGCCTTTGGGGTTTTCAGTCCAAGCTTCAGGGACTTTTGGGTTGGCATGGAAACAATGGCTGGGCTGCTGATTGGCTGCTACAACATACCAGAATTTGAAAGGCACAATATGATTGGTGCTAGACTTTTCATTGTCAGCTATCTCCTGGTGGTGACTGGAATCCTCACATGTTACGTAAGTATATCTGTTCGTTTTTTGAGAAATTGCCGGAAGCATGTGCTGAGCAA
Organism: Liolophura sinensis; assembly: GCF_032854445.1. Classification (NCBI taxonomy): domain Eukaryota; kingdom Metazoa; phylum Mollusca; class Polyplacophora; order Chitonida; family Chitonidae; genus Liolophura; species Liolophura sinensis. The sequence goes on along the minus strand of NC_088305.1, from coordinate 20,294,986 downwards.
TGTCTTGGCACAGGGGGACATCACTCTTGGTGTAAGATATTAACACATTTCCACTTACAGATTTAGTTTAGTTTGGAAACAAGGGTTTTATTCATCTGTATCAAATTGTTTGAAATTTCAGGACCTAGAACTGAGTTTAAGCACATTTTTTGGGTCCCAGCGACAAACTGTGACAGATAGCATTTTCAGCATAAGTAATTTTAATTTGTCCTCCTTTTTTTCTTCCTTTTGTTTTATCAGTCAACACAGAAGAGAAAAAGTCTGTGATGCCGTACATCTTGAGTACCTTTATGAGCCACTTAACATAACGATGTATGTTCTTTTGTATAGACATGTATAACGTAACCAAATCGTTTTCCCCTTCAGATTGTGGCTGTCCTGTCCTACCAGTACAAGATCTTCAGACAAGGGGAGATGATCGCTATGGGCTGTAGCGACACCCTGAAGTTCTTCTGGGAACGCTTCCTGCTGTGGGCAGGCATCAAGAGGCCCCCACCAGAGGATGAGCCTGAGAGTGATTTACCCCCGGTAAGACAGAGCTCTGGGGGAGGTTACCACTGAGGGGTTAGCCCCTGCAATGGTCATCTGGTGCCATTTTCTCAAAGCTAATTCTGACTTAAGCCAAAATTTAATGCCTCTTCACAATGTTTAAGTTTTGGTATTGGAAGTTGAAATTTTGACATGTTTATCATAAGATTGCGTTTATGAGGTGGTTGATTTTTTAATAATTACTGGGGCCTAAAAATAAGCTCTAGATTTGTATTTCAAATTTTGACTTTAATCAGAACTGGTTTTGTGGAATCTGCCCCAATTTAAGCGGGGAGGAAAAGTTGATGGGAAAGCTTTGTATATATGTTTTTGTTTATCTTATAAATTGTTGATGCGGAAAAGAGTGGTTTGGTTATTCTTTTTGACAAGAATCTTTCATTGTTGAGATAAAACGTATTTAAACATCGCTGAAATAGAAGGCTTTTGTATCTTGGTTACATTAGACATGTAGGCTTTGTAATGGCTTGGACAGAGTATATTATTACATGTACGTCTTTGCCTTTCTAGGAGTTTACCATGGCTGAGATAGAATACCAGGTGGATGAGCTGCTGTTTCGTATGAATGCCATCTCTGGCTCCTCAAACCTGCCCGAGAAACCGCCGTGCTACTTCATTGACTCGGACGTCACTTACGGTGTCGGGGATGATGGCATATCCAGCGGAGAAAGCTCGGAGGTACGTGCTGTTCATGTTTGAAACTTGAACATTGACAGTGGTTAATTTAAAATATTAAAGATAGATAATGTTTGGATTCTGTAAAACTCAGTCACATAATGGTTTGGAAGACTTCTTTCCTGCACAGTAGAAAAATGGATGATTTAATTCTATGAAATAACAGTGCGTCATACTTCTGCATGTGTGTCAGTTGTTTCGAAGTGTAGTTGAACTTTGTTATTAGCTTTGCGTAAGTCTTCATAATAAATTACCAGAGGAACTGTAGTCCAGACTAAAGTTAATACCAGATGTAATTCTTAATACACTTATGAAAATTTATTTAAGTTAGAATTAACATTTGAGCTTTTAAACTCCCTAGTCCTCATTTTGAACACTATAGTTGACATTAGTGCTGTTGAACTGTGTTGTATGGCTGTTAGCACCTGTCTTTTTCAACTCCGTCAGACACGTCCATTTGATGAGGAGAGGTTTGAACAGAGGATCCAGAAGATTGAGGAGAACCTGTACTCACAGGAACCTTACCTGGCTCAGCTTATCAAGCTGGACAGTATCGGTGCGGACGTCCTCTCACACGAGCGTGAGAAACAGCTCAGGTCAGTACATGACAGACTTGTAAGATAGATGGACATTGAATTTTGCAATCTTTTGTGAGAGCTGATGTTTATTCAGCATGGTTATAGCAAATTGTACGAAACTGTGAAATAGATCATGGGAGCAAATTTTTTTACAGGCTAGAATTTTTTTTGGAACAGAAATTGTCATATTTTTTGTGGTAGCATGTTGAGCTGGTTTTTCTTGACATTTTATATCTTCAGATTTATCTTGTGGTGCCATTTGATATTAATCGTTTTACAATGTAGATTTGGAAACTTAAAGTAGAATGTCACCCACTGTGTTGAGCATTCACTGATTAATCAGAGTTGTCCCCCCTTGTCAGGTCTCACTTGGAGCTGGAGATTTTCCGTCGTCTGCAGATGCAGCGTGAGCAGAGGCTACGATCGTCTGACCGTTCATCGAGTAGTGGGGGTAGCCTGTCCCTGCCAGTGGGGACAAGCAGTCGCCAGGCCTCTCCCTCAGGTGGAATCTTAGGAAGGAAGGCCACAGCACTTTACACAAAACACCTCAGGCCAAGTAAGTTCTGTTGTAATCTGAGCTTGTTCATCCACATACCCTGTCTAATTCTGAGTTGCTCCGAATTTCCTGATTCTGAGAGATCTATTGATTGCAGGAATGTGTTTTGAGATTTATTTGGAGGTAGAGTGATGTCCTACTGGGAAATTGCAAGTATCAGCTAACCACTATTTCATAACATTTATTTTTTCTTTTATGTCTTTTTTATGTTTTTTATGCACTTCAAAAAATGAGTGAAAAAGTTAAATTTTACATTCCATTTAAAATCATGGACATTTCTTACATGACCACACATGTGTAGCTTGAGCAAAAGTTTAGTCACATTTTCAGATATGTGAAATGTGAATTTTTGTGAATAAAATATGAGTGAAGGACTACTAATATATTAAAACTTGAAGAAAATTCTGTTTCAGATGAATTGTAAATCTTGTGTGTAGAGGCCATTCTGAAAGACGTATCGTTTCTCATGTGTTGTAGTTGCCCGATCTGAGAGTTCCCTGGTAAAGCCTCTGGATGACCTTGGACTGGGAACTTCTGACCATCCCAACCTACAGACCATCCTGGCTCCCAATGAGGACACCACCGACGTGAGCCGTGACACCACCCACGGAGAAGGGGGCTTTCCGGAGCACCTGATCCGCGAAGCCCTCAGCCGTGACTTTGGCGTGGAGTTTGAGCTACCACGAGCCAGACACAAACAGGTGGAGAAGACCAAAAGTGACAGTACAAGCGGCCATTCGTCTTCTGCCAGTGACGATTGGCGCCAGCACAGAGCTGAGACAACCACCACAAGCAGTGAGGACAACACTCATGTAACAGGAGCGGGTGCACGGGCTAAAATCAAACACGGAGGTCAACCCAAGGTCAAACCCGAAATAGCCACATCCAGTAGTGCAAAGGTGTTCAGTCACAGCAGCTTGCGGGATTTGCCTCCCATTGAAGTGACAAAGACGTCTATCATTGGCAGTCCAGGGGTCCTGAAGCGAAAACCTCCCCCTGGGTCCTTCTCGCTGATGAACCCCAACTTCCCGAAACAAGGCCCATCAGGAATCCACATAGAATCTAGCTCGGGGTCTGAGCAGGATGCCTACAGAGGGAAGCGACCCTCGTCTAAAGCTCGTACTTTGAGGAAAACCAAGTCCCGTGGTAAAGGGAAGGGAGGAAAAAGGTTGCCTACTCTAGACTCACTGGAGGACGATTTGTCATTTGAACATGACGGTTATAACACTGACACTATGTATGGCACAAGTAGTACGAGTGAATCATCCAAGGACAAATCCAGTAGTAGCTCAGAAAACAAACAAGCCTGGTTGTAGTGTCTCACCAGTCTCATTCATTCATTCATTTTGTTTCGTGGAAATGCCATCACCATAAATACAGTATGTTCCTGCCCATGTTTATCTTGGCATAACTTGTGTGCAACACAGCCTAAAGGTATGGTAGTAACATTCAGTTTTATATTGATTTTATTGGTCACCATCGGGATAAGGGACAAAGCTTTGATGTTTATTTCAATTACTGAAGTCCTGTATTTCAACCTAAAGTTTTCCAAGCATAACGTTTTGCTTGTTTTATCTTATATAATTATGCTTCTTTGAGAGTTTTTTGAAAGTTTGATTAATTTTTTATCAGAAAATGTTCAAGTGTTGATATCCAGAGTATCGTTTCAAAGCTTTTATGCGCTTCTGAAAGTACATTTTTACAGGCCAAACTTTAGGTGAAATGCAGTAATCCGTATTAAGACATCGAAAGTCAAGTCCATTTTTCAAAATCTGTTAATTATGAAGAAGGCATATACAAAATAAAGGCGACATACAGGTAATAGTGAGATTATTTTATTCACAAAAACTGTTTAAAAGTATTCTGAAGGGGCTGGTGTAATACTCGTAGATGTGCTTTTTTTGGATGTAAATGGCAAGGCCGCTTTTAATCCTGTGAGAAGTGGACAAGTCCCAATGTTATGCTTACCCATTGATAGTACCCATCTGGCACAAGGTACGTATTCACAGCTGCCTTGATCACAGCTCAGATATAAAGTTTGGTTGTTATAGAATAGGGTAAGATACATCATGACCCATTCATCCCATTGATAGTACCCATCTGGCACAAGGTACATACTTACAGCGGCCTTGATCACAGCTCAGATATAAAGTTTGGTTGTTATAGAATAGGGTAAGATACATCATGACAACTCTGTACACCAATGCAGGGGATCACCATTTCCTCTCAGGCCGTACATGGGAAGGCCATTTTTCCTCCCACCATAATGCTGGCCACCATTTTGTAAGTGAAATATTCTTGAGTACGACTTAAAACTCCAATGGAATAAAGAAATAATTAAAACTATTTGTGGTGATTAAAAGCGTGTACTGTAATATCTTTCCAGAGTGGTGAAAAAACAGTTTTACATTTCGGTGGTGCAATACCAGTATTCCTGGACTTCTACATGTGCCATTATGGTCTGTCTGTGCTTGTAACGCATTGTAAATCTTTACTATGCATCTTGGTGCCATGTTAAATATATATATATATATATATACATGATAGTGATATACATTTCCTGTTTCTTGAAAAAAAAAAGAATGCATTGTCTTTATACATTTTTTTAGAGGTATTTACATCATTTTTTAATGTTTTGGTTTACGTTCAAGAATAAATGCAATGTGTTGGGTTATTTTAGTCATGCATTGCATAAATTAACAAAATAATCTTAGCAAGAATATAAGTGCATTAATATAAGGGTCGATTTTTTTTTGCTTGTTTTTTTTGTTTTTTGGGGTTTTTTTGGGGGAAAGTTTAAAGGTGTTAAGCAGGGTCAATGCCCCTTAAAAATGTCTCAGCCACACCTGAGAAGACAGCATTTCTTCATCTGTCCATTTTAACATTTGTTATAAATGTTTGTCATTTGGAATCTCATTTATGGTACAAAGGTACATATCTTCTGTCTCGTTAAGTGCATTGTTTAAGGTAAGAATTTGAAAACTTGATTACTGCGGATAAGGTAGATTGTCTCGTTTTCTTCAAAGAATTAACGCTCAGGTGTTAAGAGAATATATGCAAACGAAAGCGTACAATTGTTCAGGAGTCGTGTCTCTATAAGTTAAATATATCGTCTTTCAAATTTAATATGCAATAAAATCGTCTTTGCAATAGATTAGGTTTTATTTCATACAAATTTACTCTTAAAGAGTGTTTGGATACTGATGACCGCTTTGATCTGTATTTTATACTTTCGTATATTTGTATGGCAGAATAAAAAGGTATTTGACCATGGAGAATGAATCAGTGTGTTTGAGTTTGTGTTACAGCAGATTATTAGAAGGACGCATCTGGGATACTTTATGAAACATAGATCGTTTAGAAATGGTTAGATTACCTCCTCCTGAAACGGCGATATGTTTTGACCTAATGCGCACTATTGTGTTGTCGTCGACTTTGAAGATCGGCCTGGATAGCACAGTTGGCAGAGCGTCCGCTAAGGGAGTGGTTGATCCAGGATCAATCCTGGGTCGAGTCACACTCAAGACTTTAGGAAGTTGTGGCTTTCTGAGTGGCGTTCAGCATCAAGGGGATAGTGCAACGACTGGTTGGCCCGTATCAGTATAATGGCTCGGGCGGGGCTGATTACTTGCCTTCGGTAAGTCGTCTCGGTGAAGCAGCACTAGATAAAAGAGTGGTGGAAATCCGTCCTGCAACAAGGAGGCACATCATATACACACTAAGGATTCCTTCGTGGTCATATGACGGAAAAATTGTTGAGCGCCACGTTTAACCCCAATCATTCACTCCCTCACTCACTCGACTTTCAAGACACTGTTGTGAAAGTTTGTATCGTATACCAGCTGTCAACCAAAATGGACGTTCCAGGTCAATAACCGCAAGAACTAAGCAAGTATTAGTATATAAAATATGAAATTAAGACGAATTCATGCAGTCAAGAGAATCAGTCAACTTTTCATTGATGGAAAACCGCAAGGAATACTTTATGAGATTGAGAGAAACCAGTATCCAAATCCTATACCATGCTAGTTTAAAAGTTGTCGATAACCAAACTATATATTTCATTTGCGCTCTGATTGCAGCCGTTCATATACCCAATATGTAGATCCAATTCAACACGACGAATATTCTGCATAGGTACGTCGGAAAATTTTTCCTTAGCTTGTGAAAAGTCAATGGTTTACATGACACTCCGAAACACACACTTCTCCGGGCGTCACTGCGGTTTCCTCCACTCAGGATTAAGTACCGCACTGAACAACAAATAACGTAACAAAGGAAGTACATAAATGAAAATGTATTTGTGGTTTCGTCTCTAGGCATCTATGTAGGACATAAAATATCTTTTCCGATCCTCGATCATGCAGAATAAATATGAATTGCTGGTTAGCAGGGGGCAATTTTACAAAGCTGTCGAGGTTAGAATAGGAAAACAGGATCTGTTGGCTGTGTGCAACGTGACTGCTTGTGGTGTCATGTCTGGTGTGAAGCAGAATTGTGTTATAGGACTTCAAAACTCAAGAGTACATACACCCATACATATACATACACCTTGCTTGTCATTCCGAATAGGAGAATTAGGCCCGGTGTCAGTATAATGCGAATGGGTGGAGTGTCGTGTCAGGTGTCTTCGGCATGGCATTCTGTGTTGCAACGCTGTGTTGCGTCGTATACTGGTTTGCTTGCTTCATATGCAGCGTCGGTTTGTTTCGGTCAGGCCACGGAGCCATCATGTTGAGGCAAGCAGGCCTCAAAGTTGATGTATAGGAACCCTGAACTCCGTGTCATGACAGTCCAGACCTCATGTCCTGTCCTGCCACAGAATTCCAAAGAAGCACTTTGCCAATCCCTGAATAGTATCTAGAACTTGGTCTATTTCAGTATTGTCAGAAAAGGTGAGACCCGCAGCCTCTTCTCAATTTACCTCAATTAAGGTTTTGTTCAAATTGCTAATGTAAATGTTTAAGTGGCACAGCAACTTACATGCGCGCCCCCTAGCACCATGGCAGAGTGGGGTAAAAAAAAAATTGCAGTTTGTTTTTAGAAGTCAGTGATCTAGAAGTTCTCAAAATACTGTGTTGCCGTTTATAAACAACCACATTAAAACAATGCAAAAGAACAGGGCCTGTTGGATGCTTAGTCAAACAGCAGATTCCTGGTCCATGCAGAATACTAAAGAGTTACCATTCGTGGGAAATGGCCAAACGTAACCGGTGAAATCGGGTCTAATCGGGTCTGTTATTTTATCTCAGTTATGCTCTCAAAAAAAAAAATAAATAATAATAATCTAATGAATTTAACAGACAGCCTGTTGTCTGAGTGATGCTAGAATGTATTATGTCAGTGCGGCCGATTATTGTGTTAAACATTAAATCAGCATGAAGATTGCGTTAGGCTAACAGGATACCTGATTATTTTTCTCAGCATAGGGTTTAATGCTAACTGTTCATATGGAATACACCAATGGAATAAAGAAATAATTAAAACTATTTGTGGTTATTAAAAGCGTGTACTGTAATACCTTTCCAGAGTGGGAAAAAAAACAGTTTTACATTTCAGTGGTGAAATACCAATATTCCTGGACTTGTAAATGTGCCATTATGATCTGTCTGTGCATATATATACATATCGATCATGCCATTTTGATGCCATGAACTGTATACCCATGAAGCCGAACAAGGACCAGCATCGTATTTTCGCTGTATGTTTGGCACGAATTGATTCATTCCATTGTCATCGTTTCTACTCATCGTGCCACAGCTTCGTTCCATTGTGTCATCGCTTCGTACTATAGTACCAGTGATCTTACCACTGTGCCATCGCTTTGTACTATCGTGTCACTGTTTCGCATACGATCGTGTTATTGCCTCGTGCATCACCGCTGTGTAACATTGTGTCATCACTTCGTGTCATCGTGTCACGAATTCATACATTCGTGTCATCGCTTCGTATCAAAGCGTCATCGCTTCGTGCTATAGCGTCATCACTTCGTGCTATAGCACGTCTTATCATGCTTCGGCGATCCTACTCGATGAAATGGTGGTGAGATGATAGAATTAGCCGATTAAAGCAACAGCTCTAATAAATTGCCTCTGATTTGTGAGATTATTTGAGTCAGGCGTGGTAACATACGTGTTAATAATTTCCAATGAAAACGACGATAAACCGGACCGTGAAATTAGACGTGTGTCGCGTGCAGTAAAATATGATACTCGGTGTTATTGGCGAGGGAAATTTAATTTCTGCATTTATCCATTTATTTGACTTATATAACGGTGGTAAAATTTATGGACGGAAGACACCGAAGAGCCCGGAGTAAAACAGCGGCCAATTAAAAGCCTCCTGAGAAATCTCAAGCGAAAACTGGATTCCAACCAACACCCTCGATCATTTGTCAAGCCGGAGAAAATGAACTTTGAGCGACAGAATCTATTTGTCTCGCTTTGCAGCCTGCAAGTGAAGGTCCAATAACTGATCAATAAACGAGAGCTCTAAACCATTCTGGGACAATATCCATAGTATATTGCTAGAGCGATTATCGATTCCGAAAGGTGATGTGGTGGTGATGTAACGGTAAATGTCGGATTTGATGATCAGGGTTGAAGGACGCTATATATGAAACATGAACAACATGTGTTAGAAGGTTTAGAAAATAGCCCAGGATCATGAAGCTGACTATATAAGACTATATAAGACTAACCATGACAACTTCATGATCCTGGGCCATGCCTAACGCTTCCATGTTAAAGGGACATAACTCAATTGATCAAACCGACTGGAAAGCTTACGCACGTGGGCTTGTTCAGGCTGAGCCTCACCACTGTACTGATGTAGGCCTACCATCAGCATTCGTCAATAAAACTGTGTCAGATGTCCGTTAGAACCATGTTGTGCATATGGCAAAGAGAATGCATGTGTGTGAACTTTTTCAAGATTTCTGCACAAAATTTGCTTGTGGTGGCAGTGGTATAAAGCGAGCAAAGAGGGACATGCGCTCTAAAGGGTAAGTTAAAGTACCAACATCCGGGTCTTTTGCTTAGTTTATTTCCTTGCTGGCAGATCTTTCCTCTCCGACCGTACGTGGGAAGGTCTGCCAGCAACCCGGGGATGTTCATGGGTTTCTCCATGGCTCTGTCTAGTTTCTTTTAAGTACAATGCTTGGCGATGTCATATAAGTGAAATATTCCTGAGTACAGCGTAAAAGACCACTCAAATAAAATAAATATAAGCTCCAAAGACCAGATGGGAGCGGCGCCGATGGTGTATTGTCACCAAGGCCCCACAGGCAGTGAGAGTCGTGTTAATCTATAAATTAGAATGATTGCCTTTCAATTGCCGGGAGACTATCTGAGATTGCTCATTTCCAGCCTTGGACAGGGAAGGCTAGTGACAATGCGTGGTTAATAACACTCGTATGGATGTATGTATGCCTGGGGTTTTACGTCGTACTTCACAGCTTTTCAGTGTTATGGCGACGAGGAGTCATTAGGTGTGTCAACACACACTGTGTTTTATTATCGCAGGGTAAGTCCATGCCACCACTGAAGTATCATTTTATTTATTTATTTGACTGGTGTTTTACGCCGTACTCAAGAATATTTCACTTATACGACGGCGGCCAGCAGTATAGCGGGTGGAAACCGGGCACAGCCCGGGGGAAACCCACGACCATCCGCAGGTTGCTGGGTGACCTTCCCACTTACGGCCGCTGAAGTATCATGCCGAAGACACCAGGCATGACACCCCAACCCGTCACATTATACTGACACCGGGCCAACCAGTCCTGTTACTCACGGTGGCACGAGCGTTACAGTTTTAACAGAATAAAACGTGCATGGGGGAGGGGGTACTTATCTGGTGACGGAGAGCCCCCTCAGAGTGCCCTCAGAAAGGTATTCTGTTAAATCCAAACTTTCCGAGATAACAGTTTGCATTTTCACCGATCTAACGCATTAATACGTTCATGACAACGAAGTAATCTGTTCCTTATAACGAAGTACTTCGTAATCAGAAACGCAGTAATCCGTTAGATCGATGAAAGTGCGATAACGGCCGAGTGGTTAAAAGTGGTTTGCCTTTCAATTGAGCAGGACACGAGACGAAACAAACTGCTGTATCGTAGACTTAAAAATTAATCTGTTGATTCTGTTATTATAACACAATTAACACAATTATTCTGTCATACATATTCAACATAACATCCTGTTAGTCTAATAGAATCTTTATGTTGAATTCATGGAATATATGTTATATTTAACAGAACAATCTGCAGCATTAGCAGAATAACCTGTTGTAAATTCTATACACTCAGACAACAGATTCTCTGTTAAAATGAACAGATTAATTTTTTGAGTGTAGTTAGTGAAAACTGAGAGTATTGGGTTAAACAACAGATAAATAAATAAATCTGCCAATGTTTGCGTCACATGTGAGAAAGTTGGTTAGTTCCCTGTCAAAGGTTCGTGGTTTTCTCCGCGCACCCTGGTGTGACTTCACGCGTTTGACTTACTCCCAGGGTTTAAATGAAATATTCTGGAGCACGGCGGTAAACCCCAATCAAATACCGGTAAATAAATCAAATAAGAAATAAAAGCACGGAACGAATAATCACAAAGTGTAAACTTAATCGGATTGATGCACAATTGTCGCTAGTCGATGGCGGAATTCAGCTCTTAGCCTTATACATGACGTGATCGCCAGAAGCAATTGGAAAGTCAGATGTACTTGTACTATGCATGACATCCCACACTTCAACCTCCCTCTACTCTTGCAGTCATCGGCCTAATACCCCAGAGGGCTGTCTTGACCCGTCAGGCTTGGGGCACGTCAGAGCCAGGGAGGAATTTGTACAATTCAATTACTTAAAGGAAACATCCATTATCCGTTAATATCAGGCTTTGCAATAATCACCCTAAACATTTCTTCCATTATCAATTATTCCTCATCCGGCATAACGATTTGCGTCCGGGATTTCATCTTCGAAATGAAACACGTATATTGCTGTTTAGAAACTGCAATCCAGCAAACACTTTCGTCAGTGACCGATTGACTTGGTGATTGATTTATGGATTGGTGATACACGGGGTACACAAGAATTTTTCACTTTTATGTCGATGTGCCCCAAAGTAAATCATTCGTTCGGGAGACAAGAAAAATAAAAATGTAAGAAAAATCCTGACTTGAAGTCGCAGGCGAAATGCGACGGTTGTACCTGATAAAACTCAGGATTTAAAACCGCAGCCGAATACAATTAAGGATTTAAATAGCATCAAGCTGGGTACAGAAGCTTTTCTGTGCAAACTACCTGGTTTCCTCCACCCATAACTATTCTGATCGCCCTCACACGATGCAAGGAAATCGTCCCGACAATTGCGAAAAATGCAATCCAGAATATCAAATAAATCGTTGATAGGTGTCTGTGCGGAGAAATATATACGACTGACTGCATGAGTTTGACTGATCTTATAAAGGTGTTTTGAGGTTTGTTTGGAAGTTGAGGTATATTATATCTATTGGTCTAGTTTCTACAGAAGGAAAAAAATTTTACGACATTTATTTGCCTCTTAAGATGCAAATTAACTTGCGGATGACGGTGGCTTTCGCCCGGGCTCTACATGTCCGATTTCCTCCCACCATAATGATGGCAGTCGTTGTATATAAGTGAAATATTCTTGAGTAGAGCATAAAACTCCAATCAAATGATTGAATAAAAAATATAAATAAAAAGCTAAATTTCAGGTCATTTGTATGCCTTGTTTAAGGAAGTTCATTCACAGAATCGCTTTACCGCTAATTTGCTCAGGGGGTAAAGATATTTTCTTTTCTACGTTTCTGAAATTCCATTGTTTTATCAGATTACACTGGCGCGTATACAAGCGTGACTTTCTCAGATAATACTGGCGTGTATACAAGCGTGACTTGCTCAGATAATACTGGCGTGTATACAAGCGTGTCTTTCTCAGATAATACTGGTGTGTATACAAGCGTGACTTGCTGAGATAATACTGGCGCGTATATAAGCGCGACTTTCTCAGATAGTACTGGCGCGTATACAAGCGCGACTTGCTCAGATAATACTGGCGTGTATACAAGCGTGTCTTTCTCAGATAATACTGGTGTATATACAAGCGCGACTTGCTCAGACAATACTGGCGTGTATACAAGCGTGACTTGCTCAGATAATACTGGCGTGTATACAAGCGCGACTTGCTCAGATAATACTGGCGCGTATACAAGCGTGAGTTCCAGGAAATGTGCACATATCCAAGATTGTATCCGATTCATTGTCAAGATTCGACTGGAAAGTCGAATTGATTAAACAGGCTTTATAAGGATTTTAACAATGTCATGCACTGGCATAGGCTTACCGGGGTGAGTCGGCCACTTCGCCTTATACTATATACCACGATCTTGTAGCGGTAGATTGCAAGCCTTTACAGACTATTGAATCCCAAAGCATGAAGTGGCCAATACTTCAGACAAGCCGATCATCGGCAGTCATCGACTACATGTCAGGATTCCGCTACATGAGTGTTTGGGTTAGTCTTTCTTTTCTCTATGTTTGGAGCTCAGCGCCGTGAAGCTTTCCATGCCAGACGTCTAAGGTAACGCAAGACATAAAGTTATAACCTCAAAACAAAATTGTGTGCGTTTTATTTGTGTCAAAATTCGTCAGTCATTTGCCAAAGGTTGGTGGTTTATGCCATACGCATCGCTTTCCTACACGCGTAAAAAACAAGCCGCCTTCCCTGTAATAAGTACTGGGTTACACTGAAAACAGATAAATAAATCAAAATAGAAGTAAAATGTATATAACGGGGGCATGTGCATGGAGAGATAATCGGCATTGGCGTGTTTACCATCAAGCCAGTGTGAGGCATGTCACAACAAGCATCATCCGGCCTATCCGGGCGAGCGACATAGGATCAAATTAGGAATTTCCGACCATTTCTTACAGATAAATCTTTACAGGCACGATGAAGTACAGTTTGCACTGGGTATACGTTACGCCCCTTAAGCGGGTAATCTAGCCTCGGTGCGTCGACAGCACGGCGGACATATCACACATCGTATTAGGTTCTGTCATAAGGAATTATGTCAGGTGGTTGAGATAATGGACAGGAATGGACAATGCAAAACGTTTATACTAGCGTAAAAAAGGTAGCCTTAACTAAGCCTTAACTAAAATTTACTGTACTACTCAGTTTTCGAGTTGTGTCACCCAACAATAAAATGACATCTCAGTGCAAGAAGAGGCTACTTTTCCTGGACATCTTTTAACATGTCCATATTCGTGCACATTGTGTATTATCATTTGTGAGTTGCCCATGAATGGCAGCTGGCATAAAGAAATTACGATTAATAAATGGAATAATAAAGGTTTAAGTGGGAAAATAACATGTACATCATTTGATACATACAATTGTACACGTGGTCTGGAAAGCTGAATATCCCATCATTATGGTATACACATCTGCACATCACATGCATATGGTGATAAGTCCGCCAGTAACTTACCAGAAAGTCCTCCAGTAACTTACCAGAAAGTCCGCCAGAAACTTACCAGAAAGTCATCCAGTATCTTACCAGAAAGTCCGTCAGAAGCTTACCAGAAAGTCATCCAGAAGCTTACCAGAAAGTCCTCCAGTAACTTACCAGAAAGTCCTCCAGTAACTTACCAGAAAGTCCGTCAGAAGCTTACCTGAAAGTCCTCCAGTAACTTACCAGAAAGTCCACAAGTAACTTACGAGAAAGTCCACAAGTAACTTACGAGAAAGTCCTCCAGAAACTTACCAAAAAGTCAGCTAGTAACTTACCAGAAAGACCGCTAGTAACATACAAGAAAGTCTGCCAGAAACTTACCAGAAAGTCCACAAGTAAATTACCAGAAAGTCCGCCAGTAACTTTGCAGAAAGTCCGCCAGTAACTTACCAGAAATGAATCATGATGGACCTTGGTATAGGCCCCTACCAGCCGTCAACCAAAATGGACATTCGCATTGGCCCTACAATCCGTCAACCATAATGAACATTCGTGTACTAGCTGTCGACCAAGATGGACGTTCGTATGGGCCCCTACCAGTCGTCAACCAAAACGGACGTTCCAGGTCAACAATCGCAAGGCTAATTTGCCAAGCAACGTTCAGTACAAACCGCCAAAGAACTAAGAAAGTATCTAAAGCCCAAAATTTAAACGAATCGATGCAAAGAAGCGGACAACAGTTTTCAATGCTGACGGAAAGACGCCAGGAATGTTTGTGGCGGATAAAGAAAATCAGCATCCAAATCGTGCATCTTACCCGTATAAAAGCTGTCGATGACGAAAATTCCAACGTGGCGATCTAACTCACGGCGAATATACGCCCATAGCCGTCAGTAATACGGATACTGACACAAGTTACTACTTTTAATGATTGGGAAACCAACCTTTTGGTGGTCTATGTAAAGCTGTAACAGAAGTAGCCTTTGGATATGTCAGCTGTTCAGGTTTTAGGCTTCAAGTAGCGAAAAAAGTCCCAAGCCTTCTGGGTTGGGTTGAAGAGTTTATGTCCTCTGTGGTCAGGGACTTGACCACTTCAAATCAGGGGGATCGAATTAAGGCTTGTGGCAATATTTGCCATAGTGTCGCACCTCACCTATCGCAAAGCGCAATGAGAATCGGCGTGCGTTACACCAGTGCTTTATTTGCTCTTGCAGTCCAGGTTAGCTGGCGTTCAGATTAAATTCAAGAGGACTGGAGGCTTTCAAGGAGTTACCAATATCGATTATTCCAAGTTACGTACCCTGGAAGAAAACAAGGCCGGACTGTTTTTCTCTCAGCGGAGGCGTTTTTTGCCGTTTACCTTTAGAAATCTTTATATCCAGATTTGCCACAAGGAAAGTTTGCTTCTTGAATAACTTCATTTATTTATTTATTTGCCTGTATGTCATTGTGACAAAAATAAAATGACCTGTTATGAATTCAAAGCAAAGGACCTGCATTTGTTCCTTTGAAGCAAAATTGTTTGAAGAGGATGTTTATTTGATGTCAAAAGCAAAAATGGGCCAAATAGCTATCTTCGATATTTATAGATGCCATTTAGAATGTGTTTTGGGGGTAATAATATAATTCCTTATCTGGAATTATACTTTCTGCGTATTGGGCACAAGATATAACTTCTGTAACGTTCATGTGACATCATCACATTATTTTCGCTAACTGACTGGAGATTGTTTATAACGCTTGGGTAGACACCTTTTACACTCAGAACAAACACTATAGGTTTCCTTTATCCTGCTTTCCTGGCCTGATTATGCCCGCCTGATTTACGTGAAGTCTATACTGTCCATTGCCACTCGATCGTCGCTGTTTTCTGTAAATCCATTTCACGCTGCATGGTCAAACCAGCGTCAATAACACCGTTAATTGTCTAGGAGACTGCCAATGTACATTGTTGCCAGAGTAAGCACAACCTTTAAATAGATGATCCATTGCAAACAAAATCTGTTACAATTATCTATTTTATATAACGTATGCTTCATTGGCAGATATCGCCTATATATGACTTTTACTAAGTAAACCAATCGTTTTCTAGATAATCTTCATTCAAGGTAGCACATGTTTCATTGGTCTTTAGTGATGAAATGTGATATAAGCTTTTTTATTCCATTTACCTTAAATGATGTGTCATCGAAGCAAAGGGCAAAAGGTACAACGTTGAAGAATAAAGTACAAAGGCTGTATGGTCGACTTGGCAGAGATGAGGCCTGATAAACCATTAGATTGTATTACTGGCAGGACTTATTGGTCTTTGAATGAAGTTGTTTCGTCAACCGTGTCGACATGACCACAATTTGTCCACTATAACCAAGCCCCATTATTCACATGGTTACATGCTTTACCTCGATAACGTATTAGATTTGTATACAGATTAGACATCACTGGTTTGCTTGATACAGCAGAGATCTGGATGGATTTTGCGGAACCATTGTCAACCATTGTCACAACATGCGACGCAAAAAAAAGTGGAGTCCGGAAAGAACAGCCAACGTCAAGA
This sequence comes from Liolophura sinensis, assembly GCF_032854445.1. Taxonomy (NCBI): domain Eukaryota; kingdom Metazoa; phylum Mollusca; class Polyplacophora; order Chitonida; family Chitonidae; genus Liolophura; species Liolophura sinensis. The sequence goes on along the minus strand of NC_088305.1, from coordinate 20,278,596 downwards.
CATATTGGCTGATAAGAGAGAGGGTGACATATATAGAGTTAGCTGTCTGCCATCACATTCTGGCCTTATCTCTTCCATAACAAAGCCTTTAACTTTCTTCAGATTTTGAGAGAGTATGGCTGCATGTTTTTGACGACAAAGGACCACGCATTATTTGCCATAAGATCTTTCGCAGGCGACTGCACGCAACATTTGACAACAACAGACCAGCTTAGCCGTCATAATCCGGATTAGCTTATGAGGTCAGATTTACTTCAGAAATTTCTTGCTCTGAATTTTTGGATTTTGTTGGGATAAATGCACACTGTTGACAATTGGTATCCATTTGGATATGTGGTTGAATATTTTTTTGGATGAGACTTTGTAAGTTATTGCAATGTAATAAGACGCATCTCATCATCGTCCGCTCGGGTGTACTAAACCTCATTCACATGTACATTTACAACGTAGTCATTCATATGTACATTTACAACGTAGTCATTCATATGTACATTTACAACGTAGTCATTCATATGTACATTTACAACGTAGTCATTCATATGTACATTTACAACTTAGTCATTCATATGTACATTTACAACGTAGTCATTCATATGTACATTCACAATTTACTCGTTCATATGTACATTTACAACTTAGTCATTCATATGTACATTCACAACTTAGTCATTCATATGTACATTCACAACCTAGTCATTCACAAATGCGGTCGCCGTGAGTTCAAGTGCAGTTCATGCTGGCTTCCTGTCCGGCCGTTCGTGGGAAGGTCTCTCATATGTACATTTACAACGTAGTCATTCATATGTACATTCACAATTTACTCATTCATATGTACATTCACAACTTAGTCATTCGTATGTACATTCACAACTTAGTCATTCATATGTACATTCACAACTTAGTCATTCATATATACATTTACAACGTCGTCATTCATATATACATTTACAACTTAGTCATTCATATGTACATTTACAACGTAGTCATTCATATGTACATTTACAACGAAGTCATTCATATGTACATTTACAACTTAGTCATTCATATGTACATTTACAACGTAGTCATTCATATATACATTCACAACTTAGTCATTCATATGTACATTTACAACTTAGTCATTCATATGTACATTTACAACTTAGTCATTCATATGTACATTCACAACTTAGTCATTCATATGTACATTCACAACCTAGTCATTCACAAATGCGGTCGCCGTGAGTTCAAGTGCAGTTCATGCTGGCTTCCTCTCCGGCCGTAAGAGGGAAGGTCTGGCAGCAACCTGCGGATGGTCGTGGGTATCCCCCGGGCTCTGTCCGGTTTGCTCCCACGATAATGCTGGCCGCTGTCGCATAAGTGAGATATTCTTGAGTACGGCGTAAAACACCAATAAATAAATAAGTACAACGTGGTCATTCATGTGTACATTTACAACGTACATTCATGTATACATTTACAAGGTAGTCATTCATATACACATTTACAAGGTAGTCATTCATATACACATTTACAACGTCGTCATTCATATATACATTTACAACTTAGTCATTCATATGTACATTTACAACGTAGTCATTCATATGTACATTTACAACGTAGTCATTCATATGTACATTTACAACGTAGTCATTCATATGTACATTTACAACGTAGTCATTCATATGTACATTTACAACTTAGTCATTCATATGTACATTTACAACGTAGTCATTCATATGTACATTCACAATTTACTCGTTCATATGTACATTTACAACGTAGTCATTCATATGTACATTCACAACTTAGTCATTCATATGTACATTCACAACCTAGTCATTCACAAATGCGGTCGCCGTGAGTTCAAGTGCAGTTCATGCTGGCTTCCTCTCCGGCCGTAAGTGGGAAGGTCTGGCAGCAACCTGCGGATGGTCGTGGGTATCCCCCGGGCTCTGTCCGGTTTGCTCCCACGATAATGCTGGCCGCTGTCGCATAAGTGAGATATTCTTGAGTACGGCGTAAAACACCAATAAATAAATAAGTACAACGTGGTCATTCATGTGTACATTTACAACGCACATTCATGTATACATTTACAAGGTAGCCATTCATATATACATTTACAACGTCGTCATTCATATATACATTTACAACTTAGTCATTCATATGTACATTTACAACGTAGTCATTCATATGCACATTTACAACGTAGTCATTCATATGTACATTTACAACTTAGTCATTCATATGTACATTTACAACGTAGTTATTCATATGTACATTTACAACGTAGTCATTCATATGTACATTCACAACTTAGTCATTCATATGTATATTCACAACTTAGTCATTCATATGTACATTCACAACTTAGTCATTCATATATACATTTACAACGTCGTCATTCATATATACATTTACAACGTAGTCATTCATATGTACATTCACAACTTAGTCATTCATATGTACATTTACAACTTAGTCATTCATATGTACATTTACAACGTAGTCATTCATATGTACATTTACAACTTAGTCATTCATATGTACATTCACAACTTAGTCATTCATATGTACATTTACAACTTAGTCATTCATATGTACATTCACAACTTAGTCATTCATATGTACATTCACAACTTAGTCATTCATATGTACATTTACAACTTAGTCATTCATATGTACATTTACAAAGTAGTCATTCATATGTACATTTACAATGTAGTCATTCATATGTACATTCACAACTTAGCCATTCATATGTACATTTACAACGTAGTCATTCATATGTACATTTACAACGTAGTTATTCATATGTACATTCACAACTTAGTCATTCATATGTACATTCACAACTTAGTCATTCATATGTACATTTACAACTTAGTCATTCATATGTACATTTACAAAGTAGTCATTCATATGTACATTTACAATGTAGTCATTCATATGTACATTCACAACTTAGCCATTTATATGTACATTTACAACGTAGTCATTCATATGTACATTTACAACGTTGTTATTCATATGCACATTTACAACGACAGTCATTTACAACCACGATCCAGCGATATTTGACGGCTTCGGCGGCCTACTGGTTAGGGCGTCCACCTCGAATGGGGACACATGCATAGAATCAAACCCGGATCGGGTCAACCAAAGACTTCAAAAAATGGTACATGCTGCTGCGTCGCTTGGCTCTTGGCGCTGAGAAGCTAGAGCAAGGAAACATAAGTGGTTGGCCCGGTGTCAGTATAATGTGACTGGGTGTTTTGTCATGTCTGGTGCCTTTCGCATGATACTTCAGTGGCGGCAGCACATTGCTGGCATGAACTCGCCTTGCCACAAGAAGGCACAATAAATGTATACGCACCTCAAGACTCCTCGTCGTCATATGACTGAAAAAATGTTAAGTACGACGTAATACCAAAACATACATACAAGCAAACATTCCATTGATATCATTATAGCTTAAATGAGCTTGAATAAACAGAATTATAACTGTGCTTCGCATGTGTCATGCATCCACATGCGACTGCCGTGAATTCTGGCCTCAGGAAAACGACAAAAAAGGTCAGTCCCTAGATAATTATTGACTGTAGAGGCAGGCTTGTATCAGAAGTCAGCACACAATACGGCCGGTAATACAAGCCGCAGTGAGACCCTTCAGTTACGCTACGACAGGCGTGTCGGTTAAGGCGTGATATTGTAGTATACACAGTATACGTCTTGGACTAGATAGACGGATTGCACATGCAGAGCGTGCGATGGTGGTTAACCGGGGAGTAAAGCGTAAATGTACCAGTGAATGAAAAACTACGGCGAGTGAATTGACGCTTTGTACGCGGATACAACAGTGCATATACTTACTGCGAGAAATGCAGCGGCTACGACGAAGAACACTGTTGGATACAAGCCTAGTGTAAAGCTTCATAGCTGACAACTGACTGAAAGGATACAAGTGGAGAAAGTTCGTCTGAATCAGAGAGAGACTGTGTTATATTTCAGGTAAGCCGTATTTTGACAGTATTTGCTATTCTCATGTTTGAGTAGATCGCTACTATTTGACTGCAGTAATGATGAAGTGACATTAAACCATGAGCATCCATTCACTTTTGTGTAGATGGAAGAAAAGTTGGCCTTAGAGTCCTTCCATAGACCTACCTAAAGCGGAACCTATACCCGAAGGTATGGTCGTGGGTTTCCCCCGGGTTCTGTCCGGTTTCCGATGACCATAATGCTGGCAGTCGTCGTATAAGTGAAATATTGTTGAGTACGGCGTGAACACCAATCAAATAAATAAATAAATATATGCCCGAAGGCTATGTCGCTTTGTCTCGAATTTTGCAGCAATTGTGAGCCCTGTTTGTGATGTACTGATGGTTTCTAACAGTCGTAACTATGCAATTGTGAGCCCTGTCTTTGATGTACTGATGGTTTCTAATAGTCGTAACTATACAATTGTGAGCCCTGTTTGTGATGTACTGATGGTTTCTAACAGTCGTAACTATACAATTGTGAACCCTGTTTGTGATATACTTATGGTTTCTAACAGTCGTAACTATACAATTGTGAGATAAAGCCGATCACGGCTATGTCGCTATAATTATAAACATACAAGTAGGCTAAATGTAGATCTACTGTAATACCATATTACCATGCTATGTACAATTTTCGTGTAATGTTGCACGAATTGCATAATTGGTGCAACCTGCCAATCAACCTGTCAAGCCGGCCGACATACTTACGCACGGACGGACATACACACGGACATAAAGACGCACCGACATACAGACAGACGAACGGACGGATGGACGGGTGAACAACGCACCCCTCTCACCCTAGCTACTGCGTCACGACTAACATTTAGAACTTGAGAACGTAAGAATAAGGGACATAACATCCAGTTCTGAAATCTTGTATTAAAACACATTGACTGGACCTCAGTAAAGACCTAGACACACCCATGTGTAAATTACGGCTATTCTTTCAACCGTACGTCAATAGAATTATACGTGTTCGCCTGCAGATAACATAACGACGTTTGAAGTCAATGCAAATACATTCGCCCTGGGCATTTCTCCCCAAATCTTATTCTCGGTCAATTAAAACGTGAAACGAAGACGACAAAGCCGCGCGTGCACTTTTAGAGATTGTGACGTATGATAGGCTTAGCTTCTGTGTAAGTTAGAGCCCTTATAAAAGACTTTTAAAATCACGTTTATATCCATCAATACATAGCATCAGGACTAAAAGGCTGTGATTGCCACTACAGCCCTAAACGCACGTGCTGACAGCTGTAAAAGTAGGGCAAGAGCCGCACAATTATATAACAATGGCATCGATAGGCCGGTATGGAGAGAGACATCCTCTTAAGTCACGGAGAGGCCCTCGTTGGTTTAGTGATAAAAGTGTTGTACTCGCACAGGAGCGTAGGAAGGTGATGAAAAGTTGGGGTGAGGGATCTTTATCCCAGCCAGTCATGCCAGGGCCCATTAACATGTTGGATCTTACGTAAATGTAGCCGCACTAGCGTTTCAACATGTTTTAACAGGGAAAGAAATAAAGTTATCCTTCGTAAAAATTAAGCTACTGGAGAACTTTTGTACTTTATATACCAGTTATACATCGTTTGACGATTTACTAGAGATCGTTTCACTTAAACAATGGGGTCAGTTTTAAGGGCGCAGAGACCACGCAGTGCCGGGGATAAGCCACCAACCTCTGGCAAGTTACTGGCCGACTTTTCCCATGTGGGGTGTACGTATATGCACATCATATTCGACAGGTGCTATATACAGTAATCATGTTTGCCTGTTATATACAGCAGTCATGTGTGCCTGCTATATACAGTAATTATATATACCTGCGATATACAGTAGGCATGTGTGCCTGCTATATACAGTAATTATATATACCTGCGATATACAGTAGGCATGTGTGCCTGCTATATACAGTAATTATATATACCCGCGATATACAGTAGGCATGTGTGCCTGCTATATACAGTAATTATATATACCTGCGATATACAGTAGGCATGTGTGCCTGCTATATACAGTAGCCATGAGGGGATTTTCTAATCCGTATGTGAACAAGGTTTAAATACGAACAATACTTAACAAGTGAATGTGATTATGCTGTGAACAAGTATTAAAGTTTAACATATGTAATAAAAATAAAAATGAAATAAAAATTTAACATTAATCAATGTTTTCTTACAGCAACACAAATATCTTATCACATTGTTCCCAGTCTCAGGGTTCCTTCCTTCCTCCTTCCGGCATTCATAAATTTAGGCCTACTTATCTTTCAACTGTTTTATTTTCACTGACACGGATGTTTGCGTAGTTCTCACGTATTGCATACCATACTTGATTTTGTCGGTAAGAGGCAACGTTTACATAGATTTCATAATTATTAAAAACTTTGACGAAATATGTTTATCAAATGAACCTCAGTATCGACAACGATTGGCCAACATGAGGGACGTTGCTGATGCCTAGTTATATTTTGTGACTTTCCACGAACTGTATTCCAATCTTACGGACACATAACGCCTGTGTATTGATTCGTACAATTGTTTAATTGTCAAACTAAAAACCAACAAGTTCCACCTATAAAGCAATATCTACATTTGCGCTATGAAAATCATAACAGGAAACGTCGTCATCTGAGTTAAAAGTCGCATTAACCAAAAGGCATAAATTACCTTCCAGAAATTAGTGATATTGGCATAAATCAGAACGTCAGTAGTACTAACCAGAATGCAAAGGCACCGAATGACAATATGCTTTCTGTTTATTTCATTGTTTACACTCGACATTATTTTGTCTGACTTGGCCGTTATCACGTGACGTCACGTGGTTGATTTTCTGACTTGACTGTCGTGGGATGATGCATGAGTAGTGACAGAGTAAAACATTTACGGATATTTTCCATATGGTAAACCACGTTTACAGGGTTTCTGTTTTCATGCCGTTTTTACGGTTAGCAATGTAAGGATACCATTCCTCAAGCCAGGCAATTTCCCATCATGCATTGTTGTATCCACATACACAACGACGTATCAAAATTTTCTCTGAGTAGACCTACGTCCGGTCTTCGATTCCATTTAGATGTTTGGGTAAGTGGTACTTTAAGGTTTCTAGCCCTCGGATGTCTACTCTTTAACGACATTCACTAAAAAGTTACAGTGAAATTATTATCTACGGGTAAACAGCATTTTGCTGTTATGAAAGTTTCATCAACTTTCACAGAAGTTCATAGGATTATAGTTTATTTCTTTTAGAGAGTCGCCTATTTTCAGCTGTCTGTAAACTCAGTCATACTCGCTTCAAAAATGCTTTTAGTCAGTGATACGTAACGACATAAGTTCTACACATTGAAATGTTTGAAGTTCACATCATTACAAGGAAAATGAAGTTGGGACACTTTTTCATAATTCATAATGTTAAAGTCCATAAGCTCGGTTTCGACAACAAGAACCCATTGCCTTGAGGCACGTCATAATTATTCAAAAACCAGTGGCATGCCGGATACTGGGCGGGTAAAACATGTTTTGACGGAGGGCGACACCAGTTACCTAAACTGCTATCGATTTTACTGTGAACCCTGTTTCTGATACTGCCATATTTGAAATTGTTTACAGGTTTTAGTATAATATAACTTTAAAAAATGAATTTAATTTTACCTGTTGTAGTATATGGTTTTAAAGCTGGATATTAGGAAATTTTATAAAAACAATACAGTCTATCACCGAGAGTGAAGTGTAAGCTGTTTTACTGCGTGGAGTTTGTTCTAACTGCATCTTAATGCACCGACTGTAAAACAAATTACTCTCCACGCCCATTCCCGAGCTTGCCACGTGTCTTTGAACAATTATGACGTCACCCGAGGCAATGAGTTCTTGGCGTCGAAACAGAGCTTATGCAGTTTAACATTATGAATTAGAAAAAGGGTTCCAACTTGATTTTCTTTGGAAGAATACGGACTTCCAACATATCCATGTGTAGAGCTTGTGTTCCTACTTGTCACTGACCAAAGGCAATTTTGATAACGACTATGACTGATTTTACAGACTGATGAATATAGCTGACTCTAAAAGAAACAGACTATATGTAAGTACAGTATGCTGGAAAGCAGGAGGAGGAAAAAATGTACCGGTGGATATGTGTTAAAAAAGACAACAGTAGTCAAAGAATAATTCCAGTTTGAACAAATGAATGCATGATTCGGAAATCATACCATGACAACGTTTGTTTTGTAGTGCAACATCTTGCAATGCTGCATGTTATAGAGGTTATCTGAAAACAGAGAAGGTGCTTTGCACAGTCATCGACCACCACGAGCATGTTAGCATTTTGTAGCTACATATATAACAGAGAAAAAGGTTCATAGATGGTGTAAATCGATACGACGAAGTCAGTGCATGTATCCGCTCACACACTATCAAAGAAAAAAGGTCACAAAGCTTCCATGTGATAATTCAGTGATAAACGATTTGTAACACTTTTTAGCGAGCCTCAAACCCGTGTATAGATATGTCCGTTAACTTGTTGACAGACAGACAGACAAACAGCAGACAAACATATAGACAGTAGACAGACATACAAACAGCAGACAGACAGCAGACCGGTAGACAGCAGAGAGACAGACAGACAGACAGACAAACATACAAATATATAAGGCGGCAAATACATAACCTCCCAGGCGGAAGCAAGGTGGGTACTGAATGAAAATCCGGGTGCTTAACTTGGGGTGCTCGAAAGAAAACATAACTCATTGTGAAATACCGGTACATTTTAAAGCAAACAGGCATACAAACAACGTCTCAGGTTACAGGTAAAGCCAGACTTTGATTTGAACCCCGTCTTTGATCAGGATTATAAACGGAAGTAGAACAAAGCTTATCAGCAATCAATAAAATAACACGAGAAAAATACCGCCCAAATTTAAGCCGCTAACCAAAAAGGAATAACTATCGAGAACAACTTCCACTTTACATAGATCTTTTTTGTATTTTTCATGTCCGGTTGTACACATTGCAATTTTCAAACGTATGTGATCGTCGTCCAGATCATTTGTTCCAGTTGTTTAACTTTTTCAAAGGTTAGTAATAGTGGACTACATCATAAGTAGAACCGGCTAACCTATCAGCCTATTTGGGTCATGACCCACAAACATGTGACCTCATCTGCCTGTTTACAAGGTAAACTTCCGCATGTAATCTGGTAGGTCTAAACTCACCTTCGATCGTAACCAATTTCACAATGATCGGAGGAGGAAAATACGTGACATACGAGCCTGTGTGGAGATTTTCAGCCTGATACAAAAACAGTCCATAATGGTCAGATTTAATTCAAAAATCCGCTTCGGGAGCGGTAGATCCAGGGTCAATCCTGGGTCGAATCACACCTAAGTCTTTAAAAGAGGAAGTTGAAACTTCTTCGCTTGGCGTTCAGCAAGATTGAGTGAGTGCTTGGGGTTTAACGTCGTGCTCAACAATTTTTCAGTTTTATGACGACAAAGGAATTCATAGGGTGTATGTAATGTGCCTCCTTGTCGCAGGACGGATTTCCACCGCTGTTTTATCTAGTGCTGCTTCACTGAGACGCCTTACCGAAGGCAAGTAACACGCCCTACCATGCCAATATACTGATACGGGTCAACCAGTCGTTTCACTATCCCCTCCCTGCTGAATGAAAGGAGAGAGAGAGCTTATTCCTCTTTTAAGATCTTGTGACTCGACCCAGGATTGATACCGGATCTACCGCTCCCTTAGCGGATGCTCTACCAACTGTGCCATCCGGGCCGGTGCGTTCAGCATGGAGGGGGATAGTGCAACGACTGGTTTAATCTTGATCGGGATCAGGACCGAGGTTTTAAACTATTCTTCATCTTTGACGGATAGAACATAAAATACAGAGTATTCTCCCTTTGTTTGTAGTGTGGGAATTTGTATAGTTAACTCTGGGTGAAGTTTGCGCTCTCGAAATGCCTTGAAGTTTTGTAGGTTCTAATTTTCTAAATATGTCGGACATTTTATACTCTCCCGGATCTTTGAATCCCTCAACTTCACAATCCATCAATCAGTATAGACTAAAGAGAAACAGCCTCCTGGAATTTATATCCACTCATCTCTTAGGCATAACCGTAAGCCTATATACACATTGCACAACAAATCCCATCAGTCATATAGGTAGGAAAACTAATGCATCAATAGTTTTCGGCGTAACTATTAGTTTTTGTTGCAGATTCTCGTGTCTGAAAGTGAACATAAAATCTGCCATTATATATACATAGAAAAAATGATATAGGACACAGTTATCACAGAAAAATGTGTAAAAAATTCTATAAAGTTTTGAAAGCCGAGAAGATGAAGTTCAACGTTGGAAATACGGCACTGAGGGACAATTCACTCCGATTAGCCATGTTGTAGAAGCCCTTATGAACTTTGCCAGTCACTAGCACTGAAAGCGTTACGTGATAATTGATCACCTCGTCAAAAAAAACTATTGACTCTCGATTGTCGGTGTGGTTTCTTATAGTGGATACACAGATATCGATGAAATAAATTGGATTTTGCGGTTGGGTTAAGTGTGAAACTGATGCATTTTGAAAATTGCATTCATGAGCAGGGAAATGAGAACGGCTGCCAGTGTTTTTCGTAATGAAAGGGTCTGTTATCAATCAGAAGGTCCTCCTTTCTTCGGTAAATGCCCTAAAGTCGGTACAGCGGGCTAGTCCAAATTCTTACACCCATGCAGGACGAGGACGAGCAGGGCCGCTAAGTCAACCATTCTGTCCAGGAACATCTCCCTGACCGAGCACCAAATTAGGGGAAACATCGGCGCGTTGAACAAGGAACAGAGCTGATACTCTTTGGTTTGATTGATTGGTGTATTACATCGTACTTAAGAATATTTCACTTATATGACGGCAGGAAGCATTATGGTGGGAGGAAACCGGGCAGAGCCCGGGGGAAACCCACGACCATCCGCAGGTTGGTGACAGACCACGAACGGCCGGAGAGGAAGCCAGCATAAGCTGGACTGAACTCACAGCGACCGCATTGCTGAGAGGCTCCTGGGTCATTACGCTGCGCTAGCGCGCTAACCAACTGAGCCACGGAGGCTCCCTGTGATACTCCTTGGTTGGGTATCAGGTGTTTTTGTGTGTATTTTCTCATAGTTTCATTGTTTAATACAGATGGTACGGGGGAGCTCCAAGGGTTTGTGACGTTACTGTAGATAGCTGTAACATGGAAAATGGCGTCACCAAATGAGTGGGTAGGTACTGATAATTGTTTGCTGTTTACTTTGTTGATAAGCGGTGTAGAATTTCAAAAATATGTTTAGAACTTTTCTGGAATTCTACTTTATTAATTAATTCAGTTTTAGTGGACGACTTTATGTTCACTTTAAGACATCATAAATCTTGAGCGGCCTTATTGGCCGAGTTGTTTGGGGGTGTGGGGAGAGACTTAAGGGGATGGGAGGGGGGAGTGTTTTGTATAGTCAGGGTGGTTACCATCTGTCGTCCGTCGGATATAAATCAAAATATACCTCATTCCACGGACGCACTGCCATACCGGAGCCAGATCTGTAAACAGAACATTTGTCGCTCTATTAACATTGTGAAGGGTAGTCATACCAAGGGAGACGTACGCAGATCTCAGGGGAAAGCATAACAGTTATCAAACTAAATCAGAAGAATTAGGAAGGGAATTAGGACTGGAGACCTGAGGTTATAAGCTAATCCCCGCTTTATCCAGTCGAACAGAATTCTGTCAAGGGATTTTGGTGGATTTAGACTCGATCAAAGGCAAAGCCCGTGGTTTGATTAGTATAAGTTCTTATACCAAATCCTGTCAGTGTCTGGTCTGCACACATCCTCTATACTCGTTCACGGTACTGCGTAGGAAAAGGAATTCAAAAGGAACAAGGCTGTTCGGCAATTTTATTCATACTTTGCCGCACGCCTGTTATTATTGTCTAAACCTGTTTTTACACGGCCGTGACAAGCAGCTCTGTGATATGGAGGGCGAACAGCGCCTGTTCATTTCATTTGGGAGATGTAAGGCGACGTTCGTCTTCCATGCTATACCAGGTTCTCTGCTGTCTGCCTGTCTGTTGATTGGGGAAATTTTTCACAACATATCTTTTAACTAGTCCTTTCGCATTGTTTTAATGTTTTTGTATGTTATATGTGTTTACAATGGAGCATTTTGAGTCATTCTAGACAAGTCACGCCTAATAAATTGCAGTTAACATCGCTGCATTTTTTCACCTAATACTACTTAAGCCATGATGCCAAGGGGCGTGTAATGTTCTACTATATTTAAGCATTTACCAGACCAGATAGGATCAAACCTTAAAGGAGGTAAATCGACAAGAGGTCGTGTTTCACCGATTACGGGTGACCATTTTCTAACTGTCACACCGTGGTTCAGATATATTATGCCCAGTTTGTATGCTGTAAAGCTTTTATTACATTACAGACAATACACTTAACAATTGGGATGGCTCAAGATATTTCCACTTTTTTTCGCCATTTCGCAGATATTGCAAAATTGGGATTGTTATGCATTTTAGGACTAGTCGACATTTTCTCAAAACAATTCGTTGACACTGTTGTTAGTAGTTTTTGCAAATGGATTCTCTGTATAGGCCTACGTGTTGATGTTTGTCTTCTGTCAAACAGGTTATACTGGTGTAAGAGTAATAAACTAGTAGGAACTTGTCCCAGAGTCCTTGTGGAAAGTGATACGTAGCCTACAAGCACGTGTGGTTGTATACACATTAAAGCACATCGCCACCATATAGCAGCAATATTGCCGATTTACCGTTATACCGTAATGATCATTCATTGATTTAATCGAGTGTTATGTTACCCGTGCACATTTCGTCTTCTACTACTATAAACCTATATACGTTCTCAGCGATATGTGGCGTGAAATGCTCGTAAAACGGGATAGTGTTTATCCGACTCCTTGTATTAAAGGCAGTGAACAGAGCTCTGCTCCGTCTGGGACCTTATGGTGGGTGTGTTAGGCTGACAGCAGCGACGTGTGTTTATCTTTGGCAGGGCCTCTACGGTAGCCACTGACGTTCGTAATCGTGGAAGTATATCTCGCCAATTCTCTTCTCAGACAGACTTTCTCTCTGTCAGAGACAGCTTTCATATGTTATTCTCTTTGGACACCGCCACTTTGGAGTACGGTGAAGGAGACATTTATCAAACGGCACACTGAATTCTCCACAACCATCGGAACCGAGCCGTCGACGGCGGATCGGAAGCCGGGAAGCGACTCGCTGATAGTCTGTGATACACTCTTAGAAACACCTAGCGGTGATGCTCTTCGCTCGGAAAGTGTCAAGTGGCTTGTTTGATGGGCGCGTTGCGAGTTGAGTGCCAGCAATTTACGCTGCCTGGATCATGTTACCACCAGGTTACCATCAAGCGTCAGGTAATCATTTATTCCATACTATGAAGATATACAGAGTGTATACATGAGGATTGGATGTGGGACTGATTACTGCTGTGCGTATATATCAGTGCCCGAGAAGAGGAAATCTGTTTTTACGGACTTACTGGGGCAGAAATACCGTGATCCCCCAAAAACCGTGCTCTACGGTATAATTACTGGAGGATAAAAAGCTCCGATCCACAGCAATAACTTTTACGGTATACGTTTTATACTGTACCTACGTTTACAGTATAACTATTGGAGGAACGAAACAACGATCCCAAACAAACTCGTATGTTATGGTATAAGTACTGGAGGAGAGAAGATAAAAACCTACATTGACGGCATCAGTGAAAGGAGTGAAAAGGGGATTTACAACAAGTACCTATATTTATTGTAGAATTACCGATCTATGAAAACATTATACACAAAAAAACCCTACATTTGCGGTCGTCCTACAAGTATCTGAGGAGTGAAAATGTGATTTACCACAAAAATCTGCATTTACGGTACAATACCGGAGGTGTGAAAACGTGACTTACAAGAAAAATCTACAATTACGGTACAAGTACCGGAGATGTGAAAACGTAATTTAGAAGAAAAATTTACAATTACGATAAAAGTACCGGAGGAGTGAAAACGTGACTTACATCAAAAATCTACATTTACGGTACAAATATCGGAGGAGTGAAAACGTGACTTACAAGAAATATCTACATTTACGGTACAAGTACCGGAGGTGTGAAAACGTGATTTACGAGAAAAATCTACATTTACGGTACAAGTACCGGAGGAGTAAAAACGTGACTAACAAGAAAAAGCTACATTTACGGTACAAGTACCGGAGGAGTGAAAACGTGATTTAAGACAAAAATCTACATTTACGGTACAAGTACCGGAAGAGTTAAAACGTGACTAACAAGAAAAATCTACATTTACGGTACAAGTACCGGAGGTGTTAAAACGTGATTTATAACAAAAATCGGCATATACAAGATTCATCCAGGTTAATAGAGTGTCTCATTTTCAACACTGACTCGTATCCTGAAAAACTGAAGTCGTACTGTAATAATTTGCAACCCATAATGTTATAATGTGAATGCAGTGTGTGTATCCTGGACACTGTAGTTTGAATGCACAAACAAGTACACATCTTTGATATGCTGCCAAGTGTTTGTATTCAGATCGGAGCGTCAGTGGGTCTTTTGACTAACCTCATCATAGTATTCCTTAAATGACAATTGTCTATTGATGTTCCTCCAAAACCGTTCAGACACCCGTCTTGGAATATAAACTGACTGGCTGCTTACTTTATACAGAGCAACCAGACTAACAGCTTGTAGTAGACTGGTATCGTTAAAACCGTTTATCACTGTACCATCCATGTCCCCACCCCAGCGCACACCCCAACGGTATCGAGTCACCGTAGCGATTAGCGAATGTTTGCCGACGGTCCTGTCCCTCGATGTGTGGAGTATGCTTCACCCGTGAAACCTGTCCGTTCTTCAGGTGTACGCTGTGGAACGAATTCTTTACCACGTCTAATCTGGAAAGTGGGAGGCATTGGTCCAAGTAATCAATATCAACGGGGCAAGGTAGAGAGAGAAAGAGAGCGAGAGAGAGAACAAACCAGCGCCCTGGAGACTAAGCCAACGGGTTGCTTGAACATCCTGGCAAATGACCGCCTTTAAGTGGAAAATCTATGTATCTCCAGGTAGTTGCCGGTTCTCCTTGAGAGAGCTGTGACGTCCAGCCAGCTGTAACCGATCGCGACTTGCGGTTGTTTTTTGCCTGGTATCTGGTGATTTCGCGCGATTCAACCAACAGGATCGACACCTTCCCTAAAATCGTCGCAAAGTCAACTCAAAAGATTTGATATTACGCTGTTTTTATGTTATGGTTTTGTTTTTTTTACATTTTTTTATTTTTTCTTCTTGTGGTACCGAACACTAGAGGTATTAAGGATTGCTATTAGAGCTGTGAATTACCAGTTGACCTTTTGAAACCAATCCTGGCCGCACTTAATGGTGGAAGACAATTTTACCGTTACAACCAGCAGCTGTTGATAACGACTAAGGTCATCTTACAGAGGCATCAGGCTTAGACGATCTAATCAGGTAAGGTTTATTCCTGTTTCCAAATTCATGTAGAAATGAAACTGACAGGAGTTAAAAAAATACGTCCTGTTGAAATTTTTGTCCAGCAGATGTTGGTATTTATAGGGTGCCACTGCTGATGTAGAAGATCCGCGCCATTGGTACTTGTCAATGTGAAACATTGCCATTGGAACGAAACGCTTAATATTACTAAATGCTTTTGTCAAACTAATGAAAACTCATGAACGTACTTTTAATTTAAAGAAAATGTCCACAAAGACGATATAAAAATGACAAAATCGTAAACAATCTGTCCCATTCAGGACCAGACACATATCAAGCCAGTTTTGTTTTACGCCAGCTATACGCTATGCGCCAGCTATGCGGTTTCTTCCATCCATAAAACTAACCATCATTTAAGTGAAAATTTAAGTTCTTCAGTGTGGCGTTAAATATAAATAGAATTTGTCTTGTAAATAAATAAATGGATAAATAAGACCAACCATCACGAGACAGGCCTACTGAACGTACGTTAAGGCTTAAATATTTATCTGTACATTACTCCCTTCTATATGTAATGGATTTTGCCCGTTTATAGATTTTCAAACATAAAACTATCAAAACATATGTCATCACCAAGTAATAGACGTCGTGTGTATCAGGGGACGTAAACGGGAGACCGAGCATTCACCTTCGGTGTTTTACATTTACTTGCCTATTTCAAGTCTTTTCATTGTAAAATCGTTCTGGTTGATGTATATTTCGTGAACCTATCGTGTACACTATTTGTGACGTCCTGCTAGATGGCAGCATTGTTTAGGATCTATGAAGAAAACAATACTCTTTCGAAACTTAATAAATAAGCCGAATTGCTTTTCTCTTATACCAACAACGCTCCAGCTCAATGTGATGTTGCTTAGATGTAATGCTGTACGTTAGTTTTACAACTTTCTTATACTGAAATCTTAATACAACGTACGAAGCATAGATAACCGCGTGTTTCCGCTAACGTCGAATCCACGGCTTGTCGGTGTTAACAGTAATGAGTGAACACATCAAGGAGCTACTCTCTTAATAAGACTGTATCAGCACTTCACTGTCGAATGCATGGTCATTCGCGGTGTTGCCTTGTTTATGACGCGGTATTATTGGAACGCGGAATTGGCCTGTAAACACATGTATCTGGCATATTGATCAAAGGGACTATTGAAATGAAACAACGAATCCAGCGTGCATCAGAAAACATGGCGGGTTTGATCTAAGGAAATCCCACCGCTTTATCGGCTTCATCCTTTCAGCCCCGTTTTGTTCCTTTGATTTTGGACAGAGTTACGTTTTACGGCGGACTCACGGTATTCTGACGACATTGCTGTGATTGTCGACCCGGCATGTCTTGTTTATGTTCTCTTTTTTACCTGATCATTCACTACCAGCTGGCAAATTGGCCACATGATCGTTGTGCACATTTAGTTTCACGGCAAACTAATGTTTGTAAGTTAAATGCGTCTTAATAAACGTAATACATGAACATTAACGTAGTCGCATTTTTTTCCGATGCCAGATACCCAATAAAAGCACGACGATAATCGTAATGTTAATGGGTAAAAATGTTTTTTCAAAGACGACAATGGTAAGGGAGTACAATGTCGCGTTAAACACGACAATGGTGGCGGTAAGGGATGGCAGTGTTGTATCAAAGACGAAAATGGTAACGGTAAGGGACAACAATGTTGTATCAACGACGATAATGGTGACGGTAAGGGACAACAATGTTGTATCAATATTGATGATGGTGATGGCAAGGGATCACAATATTGTTTGTGTATTTATTTGATTGGTGTTTTACGCCGTACTCAAGAATATTTCCCTTATACAACGGAGGCCAGCATTATGGTGGGTGGAAACCGGGCAGAGCCCGGGGGAAACCCACGACCACCCACAGGTTACTCCACAGTGCTATATCAAAGACGATAATGGCAGAGAGAACATTGTTGTATCGAAGACAATAATAGTTATGGTAAGGGTCAACATTGTTGTATTCAACACTGTAATGGTGATGGTAAGGGACAGCAATGTTGTATCTAAGACAACAATTTTGACGGTCAAGGACAACAATTTTGTATCTAAGACAACAACGGTGGCGGTAAGGGATAGCAATGTTGTATCTAAGACAACGATTTTGACGATCAAGGACAACAATTTTGTATCTCAGACAACAACGGTGGCGGTAAGTGACAGCAATGTTGTATCTAAGGCAACAATATTCATGGTCAAGGACAACAATTTTGTATCTAAGACAACAACGGTGGCGCTAAGGGACAGTAATGTTGTATTTAAGGCAACAATTTTGACGGTCAAGGGCAACAATTTTGTATTTAAGACAACAACGGTGGCGGTAAGGGACAGCAATGTTGTATCTAAGACAACAACTTTGACGGTCAAGGACAACAATTTTGTATCTAAGACAACAATGGTGATAGTAAAGGACAACAATGTTGTATCAAAGTCATGCGATGCTAAAACCCGCAATTTTCCTCATGGCTGAGAAACCTTTGAGCACACGAGTTCCCCTTGACGTGCTAGTAAAAAGATGAGGTTTAAAAGCCATCTGGAAACACATTTCATGTAGCAGCGAGAACAATGCAGGCATGCACACGCAGTACCTTGGTACAAAGACATGCCACAGGGCTGGAACTAAAAAGGTAAAAGGCTAATTAAACAGTATTGTGAATGACTTGTTCAATATCGTTTAGACAACTATACAGACTTCTTAGACTCCACCACTCCTTCTCACATAACTTTCAGTGCTATATCCTCTAGCTCGTTATCCCGGATCCGACCAATCACTTCACAGACGCCACAATGGACCTTCAGTGCTACTTCTGCGCACATAAAAGACATGACAGCCGATGGAAGTCTGCGGTTGTAGAAAAAATTTCACGTTAGAACGCACACTTCAAAAGATGTGATTTCTTTGTTCAATGGATTAAGTTTATACATCGTAAATGTTTTATTGGGACATCAGTGAAACATGTATTCAGTATGCCACATCAGTGAGACACGTGAATAGTATGTGATATCAGTGAGACGTGTACATTATGTGACATCATTGAGACGTGTGAACAGTATGTGACATCAATGAGACGTGTGTACAGTATGTGACATGAGTCAGACGTGTGTACAGTATGTGATATCAGTGAGACGTGTGTACAGTATCTAACATCATTGAGGCATGGGTACAGTATGTGTCATCATTGAGATATGTGAACAGTATGTGACATCAATGAGACATGTTTACAGTATGTGATATCAGTGAGACGTGTGAACAGTATCTGACATCAGTGAGACATGTTAACAGTATCTGACATCAGTGAGACATGTGAACAGTATGTGATATCAGTGAGACATGTGTACAGTATGATTCATCAGCGAAACATGTGTACAGTATCTGACATCAGTGAGAGATTTGTACAGTATGTGACATCAGTGAGACATGTGAACAGTATGTGATATCAGTGAGACGCGTGAACAGTATCTGACATCAGTGAAACATGTGAACAGTACGTGACATCAATGAGACGTGTGTACAGCATATCACATCAGTGAGACATTTGTACAGTATGTGATATCAGTGAGACGTGTACAGTATCTGACATCAGTGAGACATGTGTACTGTATGTGACATCATTGAGACGTGTGCAGTATGTGACATGTAGTTTGTAATAATACGGACTTTCAGCATATCAATATGTACAGCTTGAGTTGTTACGTGTCACTGACTAACGGCAATTTCGGTAGCCAGTATGGCTGATTTTACAAACAGCTGAATATAGACGACTCGCTAGAAGAAATGGACTATGGCCGCTATTCTGGCATGAGAAATACTGTAACGTCGAAATACTGGCGTGGGATAAACGGCTATGCGAAATACTGGCGTGAGAAAGGCTACTTCGCTGAAATGCATGAGATGTACTACATTGCGAATTACATGTGAAACACTGCTATTCTTAACTATACATTTTACGTCGCACCCCATCTGAGATCAAACTCTAAGGATAATTCCACGTGCTGGGATGCATCCCGGTGCTACACTTGCCTCACACCGCTTGGATTCAGTAATATGTGGTTTTTGTCCTGTTCATAATATTAGTTTAAGCTGGCCTAAAAATATATTACCCTATTTATAGACTTCCTATTTGATAAAAACTTAAGCAAAATCCCCAAACCTCTCATACAATTTTAAGAGATGCAAATTTTTATTAATAAAACCGGTCTTTGTTAATTTGACTTTGCATTTTGTTTCAAGGGTTGACGAACTGAACTGATATGTGGACACTTCACCTATCATATTTAGCTTAGTAAGGAGGGTTTTTCTCATATCATATAGGAGAGTTGTAAGAGCTCAAGTCGGCAAGCAGAGAAACGATACTGTACCTCAGAGGCACGCCAAAACGGACCACACATGTCACATAAGCGTCTGTTTCTGAGTGATGGAGTCTGGCAATTCTACTAGAGCCTTATTATCTTATTTGTAATGGTGTCTTCCGCTATTACATTGCCCTACAATGGTCTCTGAGTTTCGCAGATTTGTTTATTCGCCTCTTGCGATCCATTTGCGGGGTAATTTTATCGATTGTGCATGCCTCGCAGATTGAGCAAAATGGCTATAGCTTCCCCCCTGTTTTTGAGAGCTATTACAAATAGCTCAAATATGTAACCAATATTCAAGCTGAATTTTTATAATCTAATTGTACACAATTCGGACGTTTTGAAAAATGGGAAAAAAGGAAATACCTGTCGTATATAGGGCTTTATTCGATATAACAGTACCAAAGAAACTATTTACTAAGATAAAAGAAGTCAGTATCACTTTGAAGTTGGCAAGCTCCAGATGTAAATGGCATAGAATAGTCGCTATGTGAGGCAAATCGACAGTTTTTATTTCAGTGAGAGATACAAACCATGATTTTTTATTCCTGAAAATGACTAATAATTTCTATCTCCCACGATGGAGAACTCCGGTCTGTCTAATTTAATTCTTGGCATCCCTTGTCTTCCTTGTTGGCATTTGCTGGAAAGACTGCTATGGGTCTTCGGGTTATTATGCACCTTCTTAAGGACTCATGTATTATTTAGGAACGAAACATTTGGACGAAAGATTTCGAGGCATTTCATTTCTCACTCTTGAGTATGTATACTGGTAAAAATATAAAATAAACCATACAAGTTAAATTCGTTAAACTTTCAAAATATTTGCGCATGCGCACGCAAATTGAGACTATATCACGATAAAACATAATTAGCAATAAAATTAGTAAATAAAATATATATATATGTCCAAAAAAAAAAGGCATGCCGTGTTTACGGAAACATTATTATGTCACTCACCACGAATGCATAAAGCAGGAAAATATGATCGAATCTAATTAGCATATTGATTTTTAATCAACTGAATCCAGATAGTCACCAACACAAACCAATATATACATATATTCAATGTCGGAATCCAGTTAAGATAGACATTCGTGTACCAGTCGCCAACCAAACTATGCGTTCCAGGTAAACAATCGCAAGGACAATTCTCAAAACAACGTTCAATACAAACAACCAAACATCTAAGAAAGTGTACAAAGTACAAAATTAGGACGGACACATGCAAAGAGAAGCAGTCAACAGTTTTGAGTGATGCTTGGAAGATAGAAGGAATGCTTAAGGCGAAAGAATGAAATCAGTATTCATATATCGTGTAATACCGGCCATGTTCTCAATATAAACGTCGTCATTCGTGTGCCAATGGTGAAGCTTAATGGAGGTTCCAGGCCAGTATTTCCTTATACCTGCGTTAACTAAACACAACCCCAAAGAATTAAAAGAAAGTATATAATGTAAGAAATTAAGCGCATTAACGAAAAGAATAGGAGATAACAGTTTTCATTGATGCCGGAAAGACACAAGCTATGTTGTAGGCGTGTGAATTTAATCTGCATTGTAACAATAATATTGTCTTTATTACTAGTATTTACCATTATTCAAATTGTGTACATTGTTATTTTATCAGTTTTTGTTGATTGAAAGTATTTATCTCACTTGCACTTTCATTGCAACTGTTCAGATATCCAAAGTGCCGATTGTATTGATACAGCCCCTGTGCCTGGAATTAAACTCAGTTATGAAGTAGAACGCTAGATATGGCGAACAATCCGTCCATATTTACCCCTGTGCCTGGAATTATAGACAATTATGAAGCACGGTGCTATAGATATGACGAACACTCCGTCCACATTTACCCCTGTGCCTGTAATGATGGACAATTGTGAAGCAGAGTACTAGATATGACGAACAATCTGTCCATATTTACCCCTGTGCCTGGAATTAAAGACAATTATGAAGCAGGGTGAAGCAGAGATGTTCTGGATACTCCGTCCATATTTACCCCTGTTCCTGAAATTAAACACGGAGTATCGCAGAGATATTATGGACACTCCGTCCACATTTACGCCTGTGCTTGGAATTATGGACAATTATGAAGCGAGGTGAAGCAGAGATATTCGGGACGCTCCGTCCATACTCACAAAAGAATTTTACGCATTTTTATGGAAGGACTTATTAATATTAGTCTACATCTTTTCAGAGAGTCGCCTATATTCAACTGTCTTCCCACAGGTCGTTCATAGTCAAATTGTCAACATATACTGTAAATATCTGATTAGTTTCTCTACACCCTTTGTACAAATTTAGCAACGAATGTCCCATTCCCAATAGTGTTTATTATTTATATAAGAAGGTGAAATATTAGCATTGCCCTCAAAGATAAAAGTGCCCGTTCATGCTGTATAATCACATTTATTACTCCAGTATCTCCTGCTGGAGAGGGGTAATTTAACCTTTAACCTATAAAGTTTATGTATTATTCATACAGAACTGCCAATGTACCATAAATGGACTATTGCACTGTAAAGTGTACGTACCCTAAATATTGTTCTGGAGGGGGGGGGGGTGATGAAAATAAATCTTCTATTGTTTTTTTTTGGGGGGGGAGGGATGTGATATTTAGATTATATTTAATCTTTACTGTGTAATATGTTTTATGCGTTTCAGTACACTGTAAGATTTATTTATTTATTTATCTGTTTGGACGGGCCTGCGTGGCTCAGTTGGTTAGCGCCCTTGCGCTGCGTAATGACCCAGGAGTCTCTCACCAATGCGGTCGCTGTGAGTTCAAGTCCAGCTCATGCTGGCTTCCCCTCCGGCCGTACGTGGGAAAACACCAATCAAATAAATAAATAAATAAATTTATCTGATTGGTGTTTTACACCGTACTCAAGAATATTTCACTTATACGACGGCGGCCAGCATGATGGTGGGTGGAAAACGGGCAGAGCCCGGGGGAAACCCACGACCATCCGCAGGTTGCTTGCAGACCTACACTGTAAGAGCTAATCTGTTAAATTTAGCTTAATTTTATGCATTCTGTGCGATTTTAAAATAGATTATGTTACTGCTAGATATATGATATTGTACTATAGGCAGCACGCTACCACGCTTCACCACCAGTATTGTGTTTGAATAACCGAAGAAATCTATCGTATACTAGTTTTGTTTATTTGTTTATTCGATTGGTGTTTTACGCCGTACTCAAAAACATTTTACTTATACGACGGCGGCCATCATTATGGTGGGAGGTAACCGGGAAGAAAACCCACGACCATCCGCCTTATTACGTATAGTATACCAGTTTTGTAGCAATAATATAATCTATTCTGACATCACTCAGAAAACAAAGTATTCTGTCATTTTGACGTTACAGTGTTTAGAGTGTCTCCATACTAAATGTACCATACATATACGTTGTTAAAGTAGTGGAAGGAATGTGAAATAAGTTGACCATTCAAATGGCTTTGTCCGGTGATTAATCCCACCCGAGCGCATCACCGACCTGTTAGACATTTTTGTTGCTTTGTAGTTCGCTTTTAGTACAAATGTTCTATCTATAGAACATGGGCATGCAACAAGTCGACAGCTGAAATCTGAACGTTCCAGTCTCCCAGGCTGTAAAACGCCTGGCTTGTGAATTAATGGAGCGAAGTAACCGGATACATTTAACTGAAACATCAGCTTCTGTTGCTCTCTCGAAGGTGATTACTGTCAAGAGGTCGAAGTAATCAAACCTTTGCGGACGACGGCATCTGGGCTCTCTTGGTCTTCCAGAGAGTCTCTTGCGACCACTGTGACGCTTTGAAAACAAGGCATTGTCGCTTGTTAGCGGCGTATATCTCACGGAATGACAAGGCTTTTTTGTTGGTTCGGATCACAGACTGCTCTTCTAGGGTGGTACTTTGGCAGGTGGCATAGGAAAGAAGAATTGGCATTGAGCTTCAACGCGATGACATATGTCATTGCCCTGTCTCACATCGTGATTTAAGCCTGTTAACGACTTTACCCTCCAGAGACATGGGATCGTTTTCAGTACAAAAAATAGGTCGAGAAAAAAAAGGTTTTGTTCATTTGATTTCACCCCAGACTGCACTGAAGTTAAATTTAACGTTCGGGAATTAAGAGCAATGAGCGATTTTTCAAAATATAGCTGACCTTCTATATGACGTACGTTACCATGGCTACACGTGGCTATTGGTAGTTGTCCGTGGACATGGCCTCATACAAGTAATCCCCAGCAATTGATAGCGTCATTCCTGTAATGTTCGCTCGAATCACGGAAACAATCTAAAATTTAAAATATTGAGACACTTTAATTACCGTGAAGAGCTTTCATGAGTGGCTTCTGCTGTTCTTTTGTATATTGTAGTGTCGTCTTCATATACGAAGATTCTCTGGTCGTACATGGAAAGGCCTACCAGCAAATTGGTGACGGTTGTGGTTTTCCCCCTCTCTGTCCAGTACCCTCCAACCTAATACTGGCTGCCGTCGTATATTAGTGAAAAATTTTTGAGTGCGGCGTAAAACACCAATCAAATAAATAAATAAATATACGAAGAGAAGTTTAAATCCATTGACTGAATTGGAAGGGAATTTATAATTTAATGACGTGGTGGATATGTATAAATTGGGAAATTTTTGAACGCCCAAACTCAAAAGCATTTCACTGTTTATACACAGTGTGATATAAATTTCACTGTGTGCGCAATGCATTGGATGGTTTGTTTAGCTTTAACGAGAACATGTATAAAGACAGAATGCTACGTAATCAGGCCCAATTATAAATAGACAAGATCGGTTGTACGGTTGGAGGGCGATAGCAGTATGTTGCTGTTTTAGCTGTTTGAAGGGAACAGTCCGCCAATTCCTCTGGGGCTACAGGCTTCCGTGTAAAGCCATTGCGTCACATTTAGAGCATGAGGAAAAACAGATGTGAAGTCAAGAGAATGCCTGTTTTGTTTTTGGCAGCTATTCTCAACTGACGAGCAAGATTAAGCTGTGGTTGAGAGCTGGGTGTTTTCCCAACGAATCGGTTGGTGTTATGTTAAAAGTCGATACAAATCACTGCACGTCCCAACTCGTGGATGGACAAGAAAAACGAAGTATAATTTTGTTGTGTGTATATATGTATGTGCATGACGTTGCTGGCCCATGATGGGACAGAGCAATAGAACGGAGATATCATTCGATTGTTGCTTCTTTCAAAATTCATGTTTTTTTTCATACCAAAGCATCATTCCATAAATGCACTCTTGTATAATTAACACTCACACTGTTTTGACAGTGCTGGTAAAAGCATTTGCTCCATGAAGGAAGCCCAGCAACATGGAGATGACATTTCGGTTATATCAGTGTACAACGCAAAGTCGGCTCTCTGAAGCCCTATGAACCAGCTTTCCGGACGCTGCTGTTATAAGCTAAATTAGTGACAGCTTGCCGCTGTTATAACATGGACCTTGCACTCCACCAAAATCAATTAATAACAACTAAGATTAATGACACATGCTTGAAATCAGAGGATGGTACGGCTGCACCCGGCCACGGAATGCGACACACGGCTACTCTGAACGCTGTCCGTGTCCCATGGAAGTCATGGCGACGTCGGTTTGCTTTGCAGAGGAATACACGTCTTCGACGTATAGCTCATCTCTGTTTGCCTGTCTTTCGATTTTTCTTCCGTTGCTTCCAAATGGGTTCTGTGTTACAGTTGACCCTGTATTACAGTGTTGCTGTCGATTCTGTAGTTAAATGTGTAATAGACGCTCAATTTAATCTCACATGATTTTTTAATGTGGATTGATTCGTGTTCATTTTACCTGCATACCTGAATAGCCTTTGTTTTCCGTTTGTTGGGTGCTGCGAGTTCAAGTCCACCTCCCTCTCCGGACTTACGCAGGTCGTGGGTTTCTTCCGGGCTGTGCCCGGTTCCTTTCCACTCCACACCCACACCCACGCCCACTCATAATCTGTTGAATTGTAACAGAAAGTCTGCTCTCTGAGTGATGCTAGAATGTATTCTGTTATTATAACGCGACAGTGCGTCCTATTCAACACAATATCCTGTCAGTGAAATAGAATGTTATGGTTTAATTAATAGAATATGTGTGTTATATTTTAACAGAATCATCTGCTGCAACAAAAGACTTTCTGATAATTTAACTGATATATATATATATATATATATATATATATATATATATATATATATATATATATATATATATATATTATATTATATATATATAATATATATATATATATATATATATATATATATATAGCCAATTAGGCAACTCCAGGTATGCCAATTAAGTAGTAATGACGTCTCACAATTCTTTTGCTTTTACCTAAGTGTACGTACTTTCCTTAGCTCTGGAACAAATACTAAATGAAGTAGAGGCACACCTAGAGGACACAGAGAAATGATTTTCTAATCATGTGTGTGGACCGCCTAAATGCTCTTTAGCCATGTATGTGTGGCGGCTTGACATTTACTACACGGGGGAATACACGTTTACGATTATATCTATGTACCCAGCCTCCCCTACATTAGTACTTCTATAGCGCACCTGGTGGGAAATGGAAGAACACACACATCAGTATGGTGAAGATCATGCGATTACAGCTGAGAACCTCTTATGGCAGTCCATATGGAGAGTGCTTGACAGTGATAGAAGAAAACGGACCATCATCTGGAATGGCAGTCATCCATAATGTATGGTTATACTGGTCTAGAATTAAAACTGTTTTATAATATGTTGTATTATTAGGTTCCCCGAGACAGATGTAGCGGTGGGTTGGTTTAGAAACTTGTTGTCCAGTTTCCAGGATCTCTATTAATGCTTTGCATAAAACGATTTAATATCGCCATTGTGTTAAGTATAGCAATGTATACCCTTGAGTAATCAGAAAATAGCTTCCATTTGCTAGCCGCTGTTACTTCTGGCTGAATCTTATCCTGTAAAAAACACGGCATTAGACAATATAGAGAGAAACATCTTGAGTGGGTTAATTTAATGTGGGGATCAGTGAAAGAATAGGGCCTATAGATTTTCTGTTTAGCACGCGGACCAACCGGGGTTTCTCATGGACATCATTGTTACAACGCTTTACCGCAGGGGTAACGACGGCCATTATTTGGAATTGGTTGCCCTTCCCCTTTTTAATAAACGATTTAGCGTTCAGTAATTAATGAACGATCTAGCGTTCAGTAATTAATGAACGATATAGCGTTTAGTAATTAATGAACGATAAAGTGCTCCCTTATTAATGAACGATATAGCATTCCCTTATTAATGCACGATATACCGTTCCATAACTAATGAATGGTAAAGTGTTCTCTTATTAATAAACGATATAGCATTCCCCTATTAATGGACGATATACCGTTCCATGATTAATGAACAATAAAGTATTCTCTTATTATTGTACGATATAGCGTATCAGTGATGTAGTACTTCCACACTACCTTGTTAGCAGCATGTTCACGAAATGTACACATTGTACATGCATAGAGATTTAAAAAAGTATAAAAATCACTCACTTTTATTTTTGTGTTGTTGCATTACTCATATATCACAGTTTAAAGTAGGCAAAATCGTACATTATTGCGTACATCGGACGGAGCAGCCATATTATTAATATTTACCCATCTGGCGAGAGTTACACATGTTTTTCTAAAAAAGAAGACGGTGACTGCTCCTGTAGACGTCGCGAACCCTGCGGGTGGGCTTTTTATAACGGAGTCCTTATTGGTGAGCGAAGAGTCTAATTCGGAATTCATTTATTTTATTTATTTATTTGATTGGTGTTTTACGCCGAGTACCCAAGAATATTTCACTGATACAACGGCGGCCAGCATTATGGTGGGTGGAAACCGGGCAGAGCCAGGGGAAACCCACGACCATCCGCAGGTTGCTGTAAGACCTTTCCCACGTACGGCAATAAAAGAAAACCCGCATGAGCTGGACTTTAACTCACAGCGACCATTTCAGAATTCAGACAGTCGAACAGGAAAATAATATCCAATGAAAGTCAGATTCCAAGAGACTAGTTTCATTAATGAAATTACCATATATGGGTGTCCGGGATGAATATGTATACAAAGATGGTATACCTGTCGAACGAACTCATAAGAGAAATATAATAATGTGTACTGCTATAAAAATGTCATGACGTCTTGATAAAATGATCGCGTTAACTGAGCTGTAACTGGTAGATAAATGCTGAGCTGAGACAGGTAAAAACTATAGCCGCTCTCTGGCAACGTTCTGTAATTATAACTGGGTATTCGCCAGCGTAGTGCCGAGGTCAGATTGACTCAACCTTTTATCTACATCAAACGCAGAGGCCATGGTCTTTGTTACACAGTTATAGCAGGAGAATTCAGGGGCCTTGGGTTGCCACAAAGAAATTAAAACCACACATACGTCTTTTAATTATTTAATAAAAAGGTTGTTTTAAGTGAAAAATATCAGCTGTTTTAAACGATTACCTGCATTCACACATTACATATTATTTGGATATAAAGCCTTTTGTATACTTCATATAAAAGTATGTTACACAAGTTAATTTTACAAAACTACAATGCACACACATAGTCACGTGATTTTTTTTTTAAAGCAAACAATTGTAGTTCACCCTGAAGTATGATCTGTGGAATACATTTTCATGGAATCTGTGGAATTCATTTTCAGATGCATTAAAGAGACGCTTTTAAGATCCACGCTATATGGCCTTACGGGTTACTTTAAGAAATTCACAAATCAATCAAGCCGAATCAAGCAAAATGTGTCAGTGGAAAAAGCTACACGTTGGATGAAGTTCGGTTAGGCCCTTTCCTGATTATGGGGGGCCCTGAAGCTTTCGCTCGTTTAGCTTTTATCTGCATCCAAACACTGCTGAATATATAATAATAGACTGGAAAGACGAACTGGGCCTGAGATGTGCGAATGGCATGAGCCAGGTCATCAGTAGCAGACTTATCAGGTAATTTGTTTATTAAGAGAGGCGCCCCTGACAGCGGACTTGCTTGGCACCGCACACCTGGTCACTACTAACACCAGCACACCTGTTTGGTCGTATTGACGGTAAACACTGCAAGGTGTCAGAGGGAATAATTAGCTTAGGAAGGCTGTATAAAGTTAGTGAAGAGTTATGCACCCGATATGAAGTCGATGGTAGATGCGGCATCAACAGGCTCTTGGAATTAGCTTACGAGGGCTGTATAAAGTTAGTGAAGAGTTATGCATCCGATATGAAGTCGATGGTATCCACGGCATCAACAGGCTCCTGGTCTGTTATCAACAGATCACATAGCAAGGATTGTGGACTTCAGAGGGATGGGGGGTGGGGGGGGGGGGGGTGGCGGAATTAGCTGATCCTATTAGCGTTGTGAGACCTGTGATGATTATAGGGTGTTGTAGAAAACTAAGCCTGCGTTCTAACTTTCGTTGGTATTCGATGGCTTACTGTCACAGTGTGGTCTCGTATTAAAGCTTACGAAACATAAGCAACTTTGAGGGAAATTAGACGGTTTTGTTTTTCGCCGCTATTTTTTTTTTTTTGGATTAGTGTTTTACGCCGTATTCAATAATATTTCACTTATACGTGCGGGCCGCCAACATTATGATAGGAGGAAACCGGACAGAGTCCGGGGAGAAACTTATGACCATCAGCAGGCTGCTGCCAGACCTTCCCACGTATACCAACAAGAGCTGGACTCTTGCGGTTTTTTATCTTTAAATATATATTCTTAATTATGGCGCCGAATCAGATAAATAAATAAATAAACATTTGCTGCAAAATTATATTCGAACTCCCTCTACACACCTGCAATTTTGCAAGAATGAATTAGCAAATTTAACTCTTGTATTTGTGCTTGGGTGGATGAGTCGTGTTGGAAGACAGAAAACGCCTTGGTGGTTAAACTTCAGACGGCTCCTACCTTAACAATTAACACCACTACATTCCGTTCTTTAACTAATTCTACTTAGGTACAGTCTTAGGTGTTGTACAAGTTGCTATTTTATAAGCATTTTTGATAACAGTTAGAATAATACGTTAATTGATGTAAACTGATAAGAGGCTGGATTTTTCTAGAGTTTAAGTCTTTACTGCAGTCTTCTTTTTTCCTGTTCAAGTACCAAGTAATGACAATTATCCTCAAAATTTGACAAACTTCCTCGCTTTCCCTACTAATCATGAAAACTAAATATTTCAGAATATAAAATTTATCGAGTATGTAAAGAATTAAATGGTATGTATACCCGAATACCCTTCAGCACCAAAAAACATCACCCCGTAGTGTCATAACGTCATAACTTCACAACGTCATAACGCCACAAGCCCTGCACAGAAATGGTTCCAAGGTGGTGAAAACCGTTGACCTGAATTTTCTCACCTGTCATTTTTTTTATAGATATGATGCTAAGCTGTTAATTAACACATTAACACAACGAAGTAGAGTCAGTAGAGTGAGCAAGCCAGATAAATCACCTGATACAGGTATCGTTGATAGAATATGCTCAAGGCCTTGCAGTGCAAATTATTTCCTCGGCGCTTGTGCAATATCAATGATAATCAAGCGCGAAATAACATCTCCAGAATGCAATAACTGCGGGGTGTTTTTCTTGTTTAGACAAGACCA
This sequence comes from Liolophura sinensis, assembly GCF_032854445.1. Taxonomy (NCBI): domain Eukaryota; kingdom Metazoa; phylum Mollusca; class Polyplacophora; order Chitonida; family Chitonidae; genus Liolophura; species Liolophura sinensis. The sequence goes on along the minus strand of NC_088305.1, from coordinate 20,247,962 downwards.
GTCCTTTTGACAATCCCAGCATAAGTGCCATCCACTTGTAGTCAATTCAAGTCGATTTTGAAGATTTTCAGTGTTGGAGTTGATGCTTATTAACAGATACGCCACGTGCCCTGCCACGTGACCACGTGGGGTGGGTTGGAATGGGATGTAGGGTCATCTGACGGGTAGGTTGATGTAGGCCTTATGACATCTCTGTTACTGGAAAGTAGCGTGCTACAGCCAATCCTAAACGGGAACGACGTTAAACCCCAAGCACTCACTCACTAAACGGGAAACTGCGGTGAGGGTGTTGGTGTTGGAGAGGAGTCGGGAGGAGGGGGGGAGGGATTGGTCTTCACTGTGTTTAATTACTTTTGGAACATGTTTGTTTGCTGAGCGCCAATGTATGCATGCATGTTTTACGTCGTATACTTAAAAATGTCTCAGTGATATGAAGACGAGGAATCATTAGGTGTGTGTACATGTACTGTGCCTTCTTATGGCAGGGCGAGTCCATGCCGCCAAAGTGTTGCCGCCATTGAAGTATCATGCTGAAAATACCAGACATGACACCCCACCCTGTCACATAATACTGACACTGGGCCAACTAGTCCTGTTCCTTGCTCTAACCTTTCAGTGCTGATCGCCAACCGAGGCAACAACAAGTACCATGTTTTGAAGTCTTTGGTATGGCCCGACCCAAGAGCTCCAATGAAATGCGTCTAAGTAATGTTCAAAAGTGCGAAGTTTAATGCAAACAAGCATTATATCACAGTATTACATTTAGAAAATAGGTGAAGAAAATACAGAGATGCTAAATGCAATTTATAGCCCTCTGCATCAATGGCAGCTACTTGTGTTTATTATTTCCAGCCTCTCGATGTATTCTATGACCATGATTGTAATTTCTTGAAGCGGGAGCTAACTCGAAAACCGTAAGTTTCAGCATGTACACTGTTAGAAAAACTTGGTCGCTATATGACCAAATAAATGTTGGTCACCCAATAACTGACCAAGAAAAAACCTAGTCGAACCTATCTGATCAACAGACTGCCATCATAAAAAAAAGCTGCTAACCACCACATTCAACCATGATTTTTAAGGTCAGTGGTATTTCTTGACCAAACAAATGCTGATCACTTTTGTGAGCAAGTTTTTCTTTCTTACAACTACCTCTAAAATTAAAGTATGTGGATGATATTTTCTAGACTAATAAAAACTAACACCAATTAAGTTCTATAATTTCGAAAAAAGATGGCTCCTTGGGCCAGTCCTACATAATACTCGTATACTCGAGAGCGAGCTTCTATACACCATACGAGATATGCCTGTTTGGAATAGGTTGTTCTTATTGGTCTGTTTGGAACACTTCCGCTGTGCCTGATATAAGTTGATTTATACACGTATTTGATTGGTGTTTTGCGCCGTACTCAAGAATATTTTACTTATACGACGGCGGCCAGCATTATGGTGTGAGAAAACCGAGCAGAGCCCAGAGGAAACCATATAAATTGATTCCCCGGAGTACTTTCATTCAAAACAATTCTCGGGCGCATTTTTTGTCTCCTTTTTTTTATACGTTTCTAATTTTCAAGTAAAACAAAATACATGTAGTTCTTAATCATAGGAACCTGTGGATGGCCATGGGTTTTTCCCCCGTTATCTGCGGTCGTATACGTGAAATATTCTTGATTACGGCATAAACATCAATCAAATGAATAAATAAATTCTCAACCAGTTAAGAGGATAATCACAGTGTACGCCTATAGGTTAGAAAGAAAGTGATTTGAGAACCATTGATAAAGGGTACTAAGGTATGTCCAAGGTATGAACTCTTGTGGCGTTTTCAATGGCTTGTGTGGAAACGTGAGAACACCAAGTTTACCATTATTGACACCTACTTTCCTCGCCTCTGTCAGAGGAAAACTTTAGATGAATAGATATCTATTCTTTTTCTGGTCACATTTTTTCTTCGTTCTTGTCATGTGTTGTTTGAGTATAGGAATTAGCAAATTACCAACACAAATGTCTGGCGAAAAACATCAAAGGAAAGGCCTCCCTCGATGATTTGTAAACACAGCACTTAAGATAACTACACAAGTACATGTACCCTGATATCTGAGAAGGCACAAACCAAACTGGGTTGCGTTTCAACTGTTTATATGTGTGGTAGATTCTAATGTAACGCATGCGCTGATGATGCATTAAATAGAGGGGATTGCCCGTGTTGTAGAAGCATGTACGGAATCAGTACCCCATTAGCACTTCCGTTTTTCGGATTACGAATCTAATTCTGTGTATTTTAGGGTTTAAAGTCTTTTTTCGCTGCTAGCCTGCTATTTTTGTGTATAGGTGCATGCTTGGTATCAAAACGATGGAAATTGTCTAAGCTTTAGGCAGGTATGAGTTTTAATGATGAAAGTTTAAAATTCTGTGCAATAGGACACAAGGAGACAGGTGGTTACGAGGCTGCGAGTGACGTCCCTATGGTGTTGCTAGGCATCCCTCTCAGCAACTGGCATAGAAAGGTCCAGATTTTGACGGTCAACTTTTGTCAAGATTTTTATGTTTGCTTTCTCAAAGGCTGGGCAAGGTACGCGCCAAACCTTATTGGCTAAGGGTTGTTTGGGACTGAGTTACAGCACCAGACCTTGTCACTTATGGGAAAATTAATGTTTGTCTGAGGCCCTGTATACAGCTGGCGTACCTTTTCTCGGCCGTTGTACATATCTATGGATGAAAGTGGTGTGGGTTATGAGAGAGAGAGAGATGAAAGGCCCAAACACTTGATGTATCTAACATTTAATACGCATTACTGTCCTCGAGTATTACATTCTGTAACGTAATATTCAATTCAATCGATGAAAAGCATTCACTTGCCGTCGAAAGTTATAGCACTTGTAAACATTCCGTGAGTCTTCGGCAGTAACTCGGCAAAGTTCGGTGGTATACTTCGGGCACATTCTCCTCGCTTAGGCGCACCCTTTGACACGTTCGTAGGCAAAGTGTATATGACGCACACCTACTGTAATGGTATTAATACACCTCCGTTTCACTATACTTTCCTGACGATCGACCTGGTTTCAAACATTACACATAAGGTATACATCCCAACTGAGCCAACGTAACGGCCAGCACGTTCCAAGTACAAATATCAGGAATGGCCCAAAAGTTCCAAATACAATATCATAAATATTGGTAATATTTTCATAAAATATCAAATGCATGGGAATATATGTAAATGTGTGTATATGTATTCATAGATACATGGAATACAAAGTACATAAGCATACTATTTTATTTCATTTATCTGATTGTGCATGGCTATACGTAGCTGTTTGCTCGTGAGCACCCCCCTCCCCGAGTATCCCTGCTTTCATTCCACTATAATGCTAACCGTCATCGTATAAGTCAAATATTCCTGGATATGGCGTAAAAATTCCAATCAAATAAATAAATTTACAGCCTTTAAATCGTTTCACTTAGGTAAGCGGAATGCGATTTATTCTTGGGTAATAAATGGAAGTGTTGATGGAACATCTGAGATAGACACCCTTTTGGTCGTCATTTAGAGTCTAACCCGAGCTTAAGCATGTTCTTCCGGTCTCGATTTAACTTGATGATGAAAATATCGCCCTGATAAATGCGATGGCGATAATTTATTTATATTATTTATTTATTATATAATATTGATTTCGAAATACTGCCTCGTGTCTAATGGTGCTTCGCACTGACATGTTATTAGGTTCACATCCCAAAATCATTGATATCACATAACAACATGGATTGAATGACATGATAGATGGGTTTGTTGCGAGTCTCATTGAATCCGGATCTCGAAAATCAAAATATAAAAAGCGTTGTATGAGTGATGCTGGAATATATTCCGTCATTGCAGCGGATTATTCTGTCAAATGGAGCACACATAGTCTATTAATTCAACATATAGATTATAGGAGACTAACAGGATATTGTGTTGAGTACAGCACAGTGCTATCCAGCATGTGCTCCAAATCGGTCATAGAGATGGGAAGTTAATCGCAGGGCTTGCAGGTTAGTTTTTGTTTATTGGCTAACAGCTTTAATGGCGATAATCACGTTTTTGGCATGTCGTAAATTGCCAATGTCTTGCAATTATTGACCTGAAATGTATATTATGGTTGACGTTTCGTATACGATTTTCTTTTTCAAGTTCTACTTTATTTATTTATTTGGTTGGTGTTTTACGTCGTAGTCAAGAATATTTCGCTTATGCGCAGGCGATCAGCAGTATGGTGGGAGAAAACCAGCCAAAGCCCGGGGGGAAGCCCATGACCATCCACAGGCTCCTACAGACCTTCCCACGTACGAGGTCCTTTAGGAAGTTGACGTTGAATATGTCTTCTGCTGTTGTCAGAATCACACCAGACAACAAAGAGTCAATATTATTGGACCGGAGGGATTCTGGGATTTGTTTCAACATCGCTTAAAAACAAATCTGACAGAATCCAACAAATGGGTCAACGAAAGAAAGCACCTGGACAATGTTTGTAACATTAACTTTCTGTCAAGGAACACATGAACCGTTTAACTAAAAGTGACAGCTGATCGAAACCAATTACACTTAAGGAGTGGAAGCTGACAACGACAAAAAGAAAGTAGTGGCGTAAACGAACATAGTCCCATTTCAGACGTGTTCCAAGGGTAGTACTAGCCCGCTGCCATCTTTTGCATAAGCGGGTCATTTTTTTTTTTATCTGGAAAACAGACGCGTTGTTGTTGAGATAAGCGAATGAGTGATGGTCCACTTCACGTGCTTTACGTCACAGCCAGATAATAAAGGCGTAAACTAGGACGATGACGTCGACGCTCAAGTGTTGGGTTTACACACATTGTGGTCTGTTCTTTTTTTATGGTCGTAAACTCTCATGTGCCCTGTCAGATTATGTAGTTTCCGTAGTACCCGGTCTAAACTCTTCGCGATTATCCTCCTTTATTGGTCAGTTTAAATCTAATTAGGTCTGTGCAGTTATGTTCTAGAAATCTTTCGATCATATGTTTTCCCGCCATCTTCAGCAAATTTTTGACCCAGGAGCCTCTCACCAATGCGGTCGCCGTGTTCAAACCCAGCTCAAGTTGGCTTTTCTCTGGTTGTACGTGAGTGAGTGAGTGCTTGAGGTTTAACGTCCTACTCAACAATTTTTCAGTCATATGACGACGAAGGAATCCTTAGGGTGTATGTAATGTGCGTCCTTGTTGCAAGACGCACTTCCACCGCTCTTTTATCTAGTGTTGCTTCACTGAGACGACTTACCGAAGGCAAGAAAGCAGCCTCGCTCGAGCCATTTTACTGATACGGGTCAACCAGTCGTTGCACTATCCCCTTCATGCTGAACGCCAAGCGACGAAGTTACATCTTCCTCTTTTGAAGTCTCAGGCGTGACTCGACCCAGGATTGAACCTGGCTCTACCGCTCCCGAAGTGGACGTTCTACCAACTGTGCTATCCGGGCCGGTTGCTTGCACGTGGGAAGGTCTTTAGTATCCTGCGGATGGTTGTGGGTTTCCCCTGTGTGCTGCCTGGTTTCCTCCTTCCATAATACTGGTCACCGTCGTATAAGTGAAATATTCTTGAGTACGGCAAAACACCAATCAAATAAATGAATAAATAATCGCTAAAGAATCCATAAAAATAAAGGATAGACCAACCAATCTTTCGATTTTGACAGGTTATATTCTATAAAATTTTTTACCCTATTCTCAAGAAATGTTTTCGTCTACCGGAATGGGTGGGTACTCAAAGAAGTTCAAATCGCACTATTAACATGTATCGTTTTTTTTTTTGCATGTTGTGACGTTGCATTGCTTGTCTTTTATGGGCTCACGTACACCGAAAAGTATGACGTTTAACAAGTTCTTCGTTACTCATGTATCTGCGTTTCAGAGATTCAAAACCCCTACTGAAATCAAAACTTGCTAACTGATACATTATTCATGGGTTACAACGAGCTGTATCTCATATACAATGCCTTTATAGGCTTGATTCTTCAGGTCTTCAAGACCTACTTCGATGTATGATCCAAACTCCTGGGTATAAAACAAGCTCCTTATAACTTTTGATTCCCGTCAATGCTCTAGCTTCAGGTTATGACTTGTATAGCAAAATTTTATTATATTTCACTTAAATATCTGTGTGTATGCACATATTGGTACGGACAGTTATTGCTTGTTATTACTGATATTCAAACATTTATAAAGACGCGGCTTGTTCAAAGTTTTGTAATGTAATGCAACGTAACGTAATGTAAAAGCGTAGGATGTTGAAGAGGTCGAGTTTATCGTATAAATGCAATTTATCATGGTCCAATGCGAAATCTTTGCCCGAAGTTGCAGCTTACTATGATGGTCGACTATAAAATATTTTTCCCAATGTTGCAGTTTAATATGATGGCCTACTAGAAACTCTTTGTCCCGAAGTTTCAGCGTAATATGATGGTCCACTGCGAAATCTTTGTCCCGAAGTTTCAGCTTACTGTGATGGTCGACTATAAAATATTTTTCCCAATGTTGCAGTTTAATATGATGGCCTACTAGAAACTCTTTGTCCCGAAGTTTCAGCGTAATATGATGGTCCACTGCGAAATCTTTGTCCCGAAGTTTCAGCGTACTGTGATGGTCGACTATAAAATCTTTTTTCCGATGTTGCAGTTTAATATGATGGCCTACTATAAACTTTTTGTCCCGAAGTTTCAGCTTAATATGATGGTCGACTATAAACTCTGTGTCCCGAAGTTTCAGCTTAATATGATGGTCCAATGCGAAATCTTTGTCCCGAACTTTCAGCTTACTGTGATGGTCGACTATAAAATCTTTTTTCCGATGTTGCAGTTTAATATGATGGCCTACTATAAACTCTTTGTCCGAAGTTTCAGCTTAATATGATGGTTGACTATAACTCTTTGTCCCGAAGTTCAGCTTAATATGATGGTCCACTGCGAAATCTTTGTCCCGAAGTTTCAGCTTACTGTGATGATCGACTATAAAATCTTTTTTCCGATGTTGCAGTTTAATATGATGGCCTACTATAAACTCTTTGTCCCGAAGTTTCAGCTTAATATGATGGTCCACTGCGAAATCTTTGTCCCGAAGTTTCAGCTTACTGTGATGGTCGACTATAAAATCTTTTTTCCGATGTTGCAGTTTAATATGATGGCCTACTATAAACTCTTTGTCCCGAAGTTTCAGCTTAATATGATGGTCGACTATAAACTCTTTGTCCCGAAGTTTCAGCTTACTATGATAGTCTACAATAAAATCTTGTTTGCCATCATAGATAAGCGTGAAACGGGTAAAAGAAATCCTGATGTCAAATTTCGTTTTACACGACTAATGCTTGAAAGGAAATTTCAGTCATAATTTAAAATATGTTATTTATATCCGAAAAAGTGCTACTGAAAGAAGAGATGAGATGGGTTAGATTTTAAGAAGAAGTAGTTATTTATGAAATGGGTAAGACTTCTATTTTTCCTATTTTTCACACCTGATCTATCCTATTTATTTATTATTTATTGTTAAAGAGGAAACCACAGCCCTTCGTCAGGTACATAATAACCATTCAACTTAAAGCCGCAGCCAGACAAACAGACGAAAGATACAGTGCTGAATGCAGCTTTTTTGGTTCGTAGGGCCTACTCAGCCCCAAGTTACAGGGCTACGTCTTTGCCTCCAGTTCTGTATTTGTAGAAGACATCAGATCGTGCTTTTCTGTTTCTGCATAAAATAATATTCTTGAACACGGCGTAACACACCAGTTAAAATAAAATAAATAAATAAATTCTGCATAAAAGATGCAGCCGTTGTGGATGCGATTATGCGCCTCTCAATCTTCATCACTGTAGGAAGAGACACTGGCATTTTGAATGAGACTTAAATTTTCACCGCACAAAGAACACTACTGTGTAGATACCATAGAAACAGCAATACAGTCCTACATATGTATAGATCGTTGCCCTACTTATCGGACGCACCTTCACTACTGCGGGACTCTAAAATAAGCCCTCAAACGGATGGTCTGAAGCCTGTATTTCATCGCTCGGTTAATTTCAAGAGAAAATAGCCTGACGTTGCTGTATTTACTCTCGTACTCTCTGGCGGATAAATACGGACGGCTTTATTAACGCCAGGAAGGAGTATATAAGTCATTGCAAAGGTCGGGTGCAAGGCTAGGTATACCCGATCCCGATGGAGTTCATCGGCATTAGCATTGGTTATTATCCTTAGCTAATCAGATTGGAAAGCTACCAAATTCTGTTGCATTTGTACGTTCCTAGCAGAACGATGAGGTATTCTCTAAATTGTTGAATATCCATTTTCCAATCCAAGAGATATGTTGGTAAATTGCTTTTGTCTCTACCTGAGCCAACTCTTGGAACCGAAGAGCTTGGAGTGGAACTGGCGATCTAATGTACTAAAGTATGTTTATATAGAAGCCATCTGTAATCAGCCATTGTGAATAAGTCGCTAAGAGGATTGGTTTTAGTCTTAAGTGGGACTAACTATGGAGAGCCGGATTAACCACTCGCTAGCTCCGTGGATTCTTCGTGCCCAGTGTGAGCTCGAATAAAACAGCAGAACAGTATAAACAGAGAGGTCGATTTCTTTTGTCGATTGAAAATCCAAGTTCCTAGTCACAAAGAAAAATTCTGAGTCCCTGTTCATAAAATGTCTACGTGGTTTCGAATAACCGACTCCTAAGTCGGTCGTTTGGTAATGCTACCTGGGTATTTAGAAGCTTAACTAGCTGTTACCATCTTACATGCATGAACTTATTCGCTATTTTAAATCATCGATTTATGTAATAATGAATATAGATAAATTTTCAGACCCAGAAACAATTGTCTTAATTAATTAATGAACAATTTATTTTTGGACAAGAAACAGGTGAACAATTTTGTAGAAAAAACAACGAAATTTGAATTCCTATCAAATAAAATACATGCATGCTCCTCCATCTATCAAACGTCTACAGAAGCTAACCGGTGATTGTAACAAGGCAAAAAAGGCCGTGACTATCTTCCATAAAGCTGAGCTATTTTCACCCTAACTATTCGCTTTACCGACCTCCACACCATACATTCGTTCATAACACGGGTGACCCCCATTAGAAGATCAGGGGTATACTGAAAACAAACAACAGATGTTAAGCGCGTGATAAGCATCTCAGATTTGCAACAGACACAGAGATTAATTTTTGATTGTACCAGACTTAAGCATATTTATCCAACAACCTTACAATAAGGCCGCCATATAATGTTGATCAGGTACATTAAAACCTGTAAACTGGTCAGTTTAATCCATAAACCTGTCCAACTTAGTACATAAATGATTGCATTTATGAAATAAATGTAAATGTGTTTCAAAAATAAACACATCATGAACATGTTAAACTTTAGCAGTTATTACAGTGTATAAGCTGTCGAGAACGACTGCCAACAGAGAATTGATCGAGACCCAATTCTTCCATTTCCAGAGATACTTATATTCCCATTTCACTTCCCTTAACCTCGTCGTATCTCTCAAGTAATTCATCATTTGCTGAGGCCGTTCGAAGAAATTTGACAATAACATGGTTTATTAATTTAACCATTTTGGATCACATACAAAACGTGGCCAGGGATTTATTAAATTTTCCGGGTAGGGCTCATTAGAAAGAGTTTCTCCGTTGCTACCAAATGAAGAAATGATGGGAATTCAGTTTTAATCTTCTTAACATGATATTGTAATGAAAAAGTCATTATATATACTATTTGCAAAAGAATAGGAATAAGTCGCGGCTATTACCATTTCATCATATCTTTAATGTAGATAAACGTGTTAATAATAATACTGAGACATCTAATGAAGAACTAGGGGCCTCCGTGGACTTGTGGTTTGCGTAGGACAATGACCCAGGAGCCCATCACCAGCTCATGCTGGCACCCTCTCAGGTCGAACCTAATAAAGGTCTGCAACAACCTGCTGATGGTCGTGTGTTTTCTTCCGGCTCTGTCCGGTTTCCTAACACCATAATGCTGGCAGCGGTTGTATAAGTGAAATATTCCTGAGTACGGCATAAAACACAAATGAAATAAATAAATAAATAAATAAATAAATCTGATGAAGAACAAGACTTAGTCGTGATTTTACGGATCAAATGTAAAGAAACTGACCGAAAAGTAAAATGCAAATTTCGGTATACGCCCTTACCAGATTCATGTCACGATGTTCCACTCGAAAAGCAATTGTATAGAATTGCGTAAGACAGGTTGAATTCCATAAATGTTACACCTATTCTTAAACATGTTTAATCGTCTGTTGTAGATTGCCGTCCTTGAATGTCACCTGGTGTGAGAGAGAAGATGGCGGAAGTAACTTCCGGTGATGAGGTGAGTTATTTTATCATAAAGAGCACCGGTTCTGGGTCATACCAAAGGTTTTAAAAATGACGCTTGCTGTCTGGCATAACGCTTAGCACTGAGTGGTTAGGAAATATGGCTGGTTGGCTCAGTGTCAGTAAAATGTGATTGGGTGGGGTGTCATGTCTGTTGTCTTCGGCATAATACTTCAGTGGCGGCATCACTGTTGCGGCATGGTCTTGCCCTACCACAAGAAGACACAATATATGTACAGACACTCCTCGTACAGGATGACTCCTCGTTTTAATTTGACTGAAAATTGTTCAGTACGACGTAAAACCCCAAGCATACAAACACACATTAATAGAAATGTAAATGTTATAGTATCGCCGAGAACATCTAAGAGGACCATACCAGAGCAATATGCACCCCGTTTACCTCATATTTAGGTCTTTACGTCTTCTTTAGGTCGTGTTTACGTTGTGAAAATTTCGCACTCAGTTAAGATTCTTCAACATACTTAGCAGTATGAATATTTCAAGAATATTTCACTTATACGACGGCGGCCAGCATTATGGTGGGTGGAAACCGGACACAGCCCAGGGGAAACCCATGACCATCCGCAGGTTGCTGTCAGACCTTCCCACTGACGGCCGGAGAGGAAGCCAGCATGAGCTGGACTTGAACTCACAGTGACTGCATTGGTGAGAGGCTCCTGGGTCATTACGCTGCGCTAGCGCGCTAACCGACCGAGCCACGGAGGCCCCCCGCACAGTTTACAGTAGATACCAACGTTTACAGTATACAAGTGTCAGTACACACGTTAGACATGTGAAACTTTACGGCTCCATTAATCTATCCAATGTACGCGAATAAAATGTAATAATAAACCAGGTTGAGTTTAATCTTAACCACTGTCACACAATTCAAACTCGTTTGTCTTATAAACTATAAAAAAAAACACAGAAGGCAAAATCTGTCGATTCTTCCAGCGAAAGAAAGCTAAAAGATAATATAAGGCTGGTCAGACAGACAACTGAAAACTACACGTAAAAGTGCCTCTTTAAAATTTTTGAATACCGTGAAAGGCATTCATTAATACCGTGTCAGAATTTTATGGTAGGCTTTATGAACCATATGCAAGTTTTTATGGTGAAATAGCTCTTATTACCCACGGGTTTAAAGTTACTAAAGTCATGCTCACAAAATCTCGCTCACACATGAATATTAAGAGGTGATGCGACATAATATTACCTTGCCGATGACAGTACGGTCCATTAAGTCAACCATAGAATTTAATGATTAAAATGCATTCAAAACCATTTTAAAAAATCGAAAACTTTGAGAAGTAAGTCTCTCTGGCGAGATTTATTTCAATTTTGAGCTGTGTTTTCCTTTAAATTAGCTCTAATCCGTGTGCACACAGAGGGAAGTCATTCTCACTATACAAGAGGTCGTCCCCACAGTGCTTCTCTTGTCGTGAAGGTGAAAAGAACCCTTATTAGTGCAGTGAAGGAGGTGGGGAAGGCATTACATTCTGCTTGTGCCTTGAAAATCGTCCTTTTCTTAACGTCGGAATGCTCCGGTACATATCCTGACATCAGTCCCTATCCTTAACAAAGTACACTCCTTCAGTCGTTCTGAAGTTGAGGTTAATCGGTGTTCAAATTTCGTGTCAACAAATCGAACATCTGCTTTGTCGGTCACGTGAAAGACGTTCAAGAAAAAGCCGCACACGACCAGTTGAGAATCCCTTTGACAAATTAGGTTATGTGTAACACGTAACGGCGCTAAAGCCTGCAAACATCCTGAGTCGCCCTTGTTAAAGTGCCAGAATGCAGGGATTGATCAGTTCGGTGGTGTTTTGTATGCTTTCAAGTCGAGTAAGGTCGATATCAATTTATCACTCTTCTTTGCAACGTATGGAATTGATAACTCTGGTTAATTTGTCAGAATTAGGCCAACTTTTTAAAACAATGTCTGCAGGAAAAAGTGCTAATCCGATGTCCAAGGTCAGGTGAAAAAGGATCTCGCTTCAGCATTCGCAATTTTAAGCCACATGTACTGTAGGGACGTTTACCTGTGTGATAGCAGGAGAACAATGGCGTTTACTGAGCGACAATTGATCCAGTAAAACGTATGTGAAGATGACTGCATTACTTAAGGGTCTACTTGTTTGTAAAAGCCATTCTAACCGTCCTTCAGTGGGTGTATGGAATTGTTTGCTTATACACAGTGCCTCTTTTGTGTCCTTTCCTCTGCTGTAAAGCCGCGCTAACCAGCGCTTTTTCCGCCAAGCTAACACTTCAGTAATTAACGATGATCACGTGTCAGCGGCGTTAGTGTGCTTCAGGTATAAAAGTATGTACGGCCACGCGCATGCGATACAACAGGTAAAACTTTTAAAAATAAATGAATAAAGCAGCATTTCCCGCACATTATAACGAGTTGTGTCCAAGATAAACTGAATGAATGAATCAATGCATGGGGATGCTTGGGGATTAACGTCGTACTTGACAATTGTTCAGTCATACGGGCATGAGGAGTCATTATGTGTGTGCACATCTACTGTGTCGTCTTGTGACAAGGGCGAGTCCATGCCGCCAAAGTGATGCCGCTCCTGAAGTATCATGCGGAAAACACCAGACATGACATCCCACCCAGTCACATTACACTGACACCGGTCCAACCAGTAATGTTTCCTTGCTCTAACCTCTCAGTGCTAAGAACCAGGCGAAGCAATAAGGAGTATCATTTTAAAAGTTTTTGGTATGACCCTACCCGGGTTTGATCCCGAGGCGGACGCTTTAACCATTAGGCTAACGAAACGGTGAAACATGAATTGACCATTACTCTCCACTATTACATGCTTGGGGCGGATTACTTTAGATCGTGAAGATACAATATTTATGTTCGAGATAAAGAATGAATAAATGAATGATTATGGCTTCACGCCACATCGACCATATCGTGCACAGTTATATGGGGACGATCCAAGGGACGTGTTAAGGCAAAAACACACGACATGGTAAATTGAAGCGGAGCCACTGGTGGCATATCCGTTGATCGTTTTATTTTTACTTGACTGTTCTATCCACGTGTATCCAGCTAAATGCCATCATATAACGTCAGCAGTCACGACTTCCATGCTGTCTTCCATATCAGCAGGAGGGCGTTTTTACTTTCCACTTAAATAAGTGGGGGAACTGACAGACATATTTAATAAGTACAGTTGGCGATTGCTTCAATAACCGTAATAATTCTCATGTGCTCTAGGATAGATTTTATTGCGTAAATTTTCGAGGAATGACATTTCACCGTGCTAAGAATTCAAGCTCCTATAAAGTGAAGGACAAATATAAAGCACAAATACCTCAGCCTGTCAATGTGCTCGAAGAACATCCGTGAACAATTTCCTAGCTTGTTCGCGTGGTCGAAGCACTTCTAACAAAAACTTGGTCTGCTCGAAAGTCACAGATATGTAACACTCGCCCAGGCGAAAGTCATTTTACCTTGATTATGACAGGCCTTATTTCATTTCTGGTGTAGCCATGAGGCGCCTGGATGACTGCTGCTATCTCCTACCTAGAAGATTACTACGTGTTGTTTGATTGACTAATCATCGAACTAGTCAGATCAAATAGAAATAGCTCAATCTTTTTTTCAAAACGTAAGGCGTTTCAGAGAGATGTAATGGTGTGAAAAGGGTTTTTAAACTGTCTGTCGGAAATGATTGTCTGTGCGAGTGTTTTTTCGTGGAAATGCTCTCTCTCTCTCTCTCTCTCTCTCTCTCTCTCTCTCTCTCTCTCTCTCTCTATCTCTCTCTCTCTCTCTCTCTCTCTCTCTCTCTCTCTCTCTCTCTCTCTCTCTCTCTCTCTCTCTCTCTCTCTCTCTCTCTCTCTCCACATGACTTGCTTCGGCCTAGGTATGTAAGCACAGTGTGTACACTAATCTGTCAAAGCCCGACGCATTCGATCCTACGGTACCGAGAAAAGGCTCGTGTATAGATGGGCGCCATCAGCGCAGTGATTTCCCCCCCATATTTGGGGATAATTGTTGACAGACGAGTATCAGATGTTTAATTATTATTTTCAGATTCCCTTGAGTTTAAATCTGTATCAATGGTATAAAATGAAGCAACTACCTGAATCTGAATTAATTAAAAGATTCAAAATAAAATGAAATCATGTATTAAATGATGAATATTAACTTATTCAACATGCGGGCGCTCACGAAAGACGGCATGAAAAGAGAGTTCGAAGAATAATCGAGTATGCCAAGGCCAGTGGTGGTGTTTCTGTAGAGTTAATGGAGAAGATAAGATAAGCCGAATTTAAGAGCGTCTTATTTCTACTTTTATTGGTTTTAGCTTGAAGCTTTGGTTTTCATTTTGAAATCAAGAAGTGTTAAAGTCATTTCAGCATTGCGATTTTTTACACCGCACGGAAAGTTTGGCAGTTATCCCCACGAAACTGGCAACTTACCCCAACAAGCCATGTGATATTATACCATTCAGCACTCATTTTGTCAAATATCGACAAATCACGTGATCAAATGAGAGCTCCATCGATCGTGAGCTTCGTACGACTATACCCTCACCCCTCCCGGGAAATGCTTGTAGACTGCAGGCGATGCCAGGTAGATTCTTTCATTACCGCGTCTCTACTGACAGTTATCCAAGATTCCCACCACTGCATATTCTCGAAAGCGGATTGATCCTCAGTGTATAGGTTTTATATGATTGGTTATTACCCCTGTATTGAAGCATTTATCACAACATTGGGTAGGTGTTTAGATGAAGAATCGGCTGGCTGTTTCGTAACATTAGCAAAGTTATAAGCACAGAGTGTAAAAGAAGTTTTCTGTGGTACCACACACCTAAATGGTAGTCGCTGTCGTGTCAGTCAAATATTCTTGAGTGCAGCGTAAATCACCAATCAACTAAATAAATAAAATAAATAAATCTTCTTTTGCCTACATCCATTCTATCAATTCTATACGTCTTGCTATATTTACCATCGTGCCCTGTAAGCGCCATTCCAGCATTGTCTACCGAGAAGTCGCGTGCAGAGCGGAAACTGACCTTAGACCTCTAACACACCACATTGCTACTCCCAGTAGAATGCGTTTTCAGCGAGATTGTTTTTCTGTACGAACTTCTAACTTTTGTTAGATTTGACTTTATCCTGTGTTGATCTGCACTTGCAGTTCGATTTTACAACATCCAGTCAGCCCGACAAATTAGGGCCATCGATCCTGTCGTCCAGAGGGACCCTAGAGAGCATTGTCTTCATACACATCCCGTCTTGTCAGGCAAAAAACCACAGGTCCAACGCGATAAACACGACGTATTCTTGGGCACGTTTTCGATTAGTGTAGCATTATACAGATGAAATCCATTGCGTCGAATTCCAAGACATCGATACGTGTTAACCTAGAAAATCAACACCGTAATTAGTGCTGTTTCTCTCACATCACGACATGCATACGATGCCATCGGCTGAGATTGTTTTCGAGCAGACATATTTTTTACTCGAAAGCCAGCTTGTTTGAGCAGTGGATTCAGTGCTTTAGCGATGTCATATAAGTCTTATCAAACAACGGCAGGTGTCAATAAGCATAATATCTTCCCATCATAGCACGTAAATAAGAGCCGCAATGCTCAGACAAGACGTTCATAAAATCGTCAGTGTCATCAGCCTTCAACCTCTGTAAAATTTGAAACCGGATCGCATCTCAGTATCATCACACATTGTCTGGAGATCAACGTCCACAATAACACAACGTCTCCAAACCACCAAACCTCATCACACGACGTCTACAAACCACCAACCCTCATCACACGAAGTCTACAAACAACCAGCTTTCATCACACGATATCTATAAACTATCAACCCTCATCACACGACGTCTCTAAACCACCAACCCTCATCACACGACGCCTACAAACCACCAACCCTCATCACACGACGTCTACAAACCACCAACCCTCATCACACGAAGTCTACAAACCACCAACTTTCATCACACGACATCTACAAACTATCAATCCTCATCACATGACGTCTACTAACCACCAACCCTCATCACACGACGTCTTCAAACCATATACTCTCATTACACGACGTCTCCAAACCACCAACCCTCATCCCACGACGTCTACAAGCCACCAACTCTCATCAGGCGACTTCTGCAAACCATCTACTCTCATTACACGACGTCTACAAACCACCAACTTTCATCACACGACATCTACAAACTATCAATCCTCATCACACGACGTCTCCAAACCATCAGCCCTCATCACACGACGTCTCCGAACCATCAACTCTCATCACACAACGTCTACAAACTATCAAACCTCATCACACGACGACTACAAACCACCAACTCTCACGATGTCTCCAAACCACTAACCCTCATCACACGACGTCTCCAAACCACTAAACCCTCATCACACGACGCCTACAAACTATCAACCTTCATCACACGACGTGTCCAAACCATCAACCCTCGTCACACGACGTCTCCAAACCATCAACCCTCATCACACGACGTCTACAAACTATTAATCCTCATCACACGACGTCTCGAAACAATCAACCCTCATCACACGACGTCTCCAAACTACCAACCTCATCAAACGATGTCTCCAAATCACCAACCCTCATCACACGACGTTTCCAAATCACCAACCTCATCAAACGACGTCTCCAAACCATCAACCCTCATCACACGACGTCTCTAAACTATCAACCCTCATCACACGACGTCTCCAAACTATCAACCCTCATCACACAATTCCTGGAAACCATCTACCTCATGATGCCTTTAAACCAACAACCCTCATGACCCGACGTCTGCAAACCAACAACTCTCACCACCCAATGTCTGCAAACCATCAACTTTCTTCACAGGACGTGTGGGAACAAATAGCCCTCATCACTCTACGTACGGAAACAAGCAACCCTCATCACACAGGATCTGTTTTCAAGCAGACGTATTATTTACCAACAGACCTCATCGTGCGACAGTTGGAAACCAACAGCACTGATCGTACGACGTCTGAAAAGCAACAGCCTTCAAACCATGACTCGACAACTACAAGCTAACTCATACCACCAACTAACAATGTTCTATAAAATTAAGTGAGCGCAAAGAATGTTGCGAGTCAAACTTTGCACACCTTAGGTACCAAGGGTATTAAGTCGTGCTATGTCCCTCAGATATAATCAGGCCACTCTACATCGGAGAAGATGTAATTGTTTACACAGGGTAGTCTTCACGTATCAGACGAATCGTACTATCCAAAGTTTACCAAGGAGAAAATCTCAGTCACCGGAAAATCAGTCGCCACAAATCGTGCGTGTAATTTTCACTGTACTAACGACATAAATAAACCAGTAATACAGCATATAGGCGTGGACCTTCAAAAGTGTATACATTGACCTGTAAGTTTGTAAAAAGGATGAAGAAGAGAAAAACACCGGCGTCTTAAGCGGAAGGAGAGGGGGATGATTTACTCTGGTGATCGGAACGATGTTACCGTCAATGGCGTAGGAACTTCCAGTCAGCGCAACAGCTGTAAGTGAGTTTTACTGTTCTTCTTCCCGTCGAATCCAAAGCAGACGTGGACAGAGACATTTGTCTTCGTAATCGACAGCCAGCCACTTTAAAGTTCCTTCAACGACATTTCTCCGCAGCTCGAGTCTACAATTATAGGTCCACAATGACCAAAAGCCGCCTGATGATTTCCCAGGGATGAGAACAACACAGGGCGAACGCAGCGTTTTCCTACTGGCTTTATTTAAAAGCGGGTGTTTCTAAAATCAACAAGACGTGTTCTGAAGAGGGTTATTAGGCGGACGAAAATAGACGATCGAGCACTCGATATGTATCTTGAATTCTATGACAGAGGACTAGCGAGATGCTCAGCAAACGGCACGATGGTCATTTCAATGATTAATGACCCATTAGTCGGCGTCTATCGACATCACAACGTTTTATGCCAGCTAAATTGATCTCTCATCAGGATCGTCTTTTATTTTTTTCAAATGTCCCAAAAGCTAATGGTACCGTTGCATTCAGGTGACCTCTTAAAACTGGAGCTAAATCCGGCGAGGTATTAAGGAAATTATTTTCCTGTGCGCGGAAGAGTTGTTTATAGTGCTCATAGGAAATGCCATGGCTGTTCCTGACGATAGATCCTTTCACAGAGTCTGCTGTCTTCATCGGAGGAAATACATGTATATATGAGGTACTCGAGACTTCAGCGTTCTCAGCAAAGCTAACAAACAGCTTCTCCACCTGAAATGATGTCCACAACCCAACCCATAATTAATTCTGTCTGCGGAGAAACTTAATTAAACACTGACGCTGTGTTGTTTTCACTGATGATGGTGTTTGGCTGCTCGGAAGTTTCGGATACGCTATCATTTGTGAAGTGCCAGCTGTGTAGAGATTCGATAAAACTGATTGCTTAATTGTACATGTGAGGCTCTCGCTGGCTCTTACAGAAAAAGGGGTGTAATCGCCGTAGCCCCAGATTATATAAAGTTGCAGGTTCAAACCCAGTTCTCACTAGTTGAGATACATCATTAATTTCACCAGTTTTGTAAAGAAACTAGGAAAGTGCATGATTTTTTTTACTGGACGTACTGGATAAAGAGAAAAAACAGAGATGGCAGTGTGATAGTTGGCAAATGATCACACATATGGGGTGAAATACGGCGTCTTATCAATTTACCTCAATCAGGGTTTTATTCTGATTGTTCACGTAAATGCATAAATAGTAGCAAATTACACGCCCCTTAGCACCAGGTCTTCAGCAGAATTAGTTAAAAAAAAAGCATGCAGTGATATTAATTGCATGGAGAAACAGTACTCTGACTGCATATTCTCGCAATCATTCATACGTCGATATTTAGAGCTTGTGATGTTATGTGTCACTGACGAAAGCCAATGCTGGTAGTGGATTTTAGTGATTTTGCTGACAATTGAATACAGGAGGCAAGTTAAAAGAATTAGGCATGGTTTAAACTTCTGTATTTACGAGAATGGGATTGATTTGTTTGGTAAAAGAACATGTCAGTGTTTCTTCAGTCCTGTCTGCTAGAACAAGCTGTTGCCACACGGGAATCCGGAAGTTAAAGTCAACAGTCTTTGGTATTTGTTGTGCGGCAGCTGAGAAACCAGATCAGAGAATTGTGCTTTCGCAGTTTATAACTTGGGTTTGTTTTTTGGAGCTGATGTGAAGGCTACATGGTGAGTAAAGACAGACACCCAGAGCGTGATTTCAACAATGTGTGACACAGACCGTCAATCCTAGATTGTCAATCTCGACAGCTGCATATGACAAGGGTATTTCATTTCACCTAATTAAAGGAAACGGGCTTCAGTTCTAATGTACTCAAGCGGACCTAGGTTTGGCACCGGGTTTCATACAGCGCTCGTGGCGTTACACGCTCGTAACTACATACCTGGTCGACATTGTGACATCATTGTTGGGAACGATTTCACACAGTACTCGAAATACCGCGTTCTTGTAGGCGTAATAATAGCATGGTGACGTTATGCCAGGGGTACTAGGGTCGGTTTCACAAACCTCTCGTAGTGGTTACGAGCTCATAACTATACCATGACGACGTTATGTATTCACTGACGGGGTCGATTTCACAAAACCGTCGCAGTGGTTACGAGCTCATAACTATACCAAGACGTCGTTAAGCATTAACTGCTGGGCCGATTTCACAAAGCTGTTGAGGTAGGTTTCACAAAGTTCAGGTAGGTTCACGCTCTCGTAACCATGCCACTGTGGCGCCATGGCTTGACCGCTGGAGGCCGGTTTCACAAAGCGCAAGTAACGTTCTCGTAGCTGTATATACATATCACGACGACACTACATCTTCACTGCTGAAGCCAGGGTCACAACAACCACGCAGTGTCACCATGTAGAAATGATATCATGTGGGCTTTATGCCTCCATTGACAGGGCCGGTTTGACACAGCTTACCTTCTCCTAACTAGGTGTATATAATCCCACTACACAAATGTCATGTAAAAAAATGTAAATTGTCCGCGTATACGTGAAAAAAATTTTTCAATTCCTACCAAACAAATAAATAAATTGTTTTGTTTCATATGAAATTCCGATTTAACGTTTAAACTGAAGCCAGTGTCTGAGTTGCCCAACCGCTACTTCAGGAAATCGTTAAACGAGCAAAACTGTTTACTGTTATGAACTGATAGACTGTCAGCAGGATTACAAATTGCCACCAGCTGAATGCATTAAAAAGCATGTTTACCAGATTCGATCGACGACGCCGTCCTATACTGTCCAGGAATTCGCGTAAGAGAATTAACAGGCGTACAGCATGTGTCCGGAAGACACAATCAGGCGTCTTTAATTAAGGGGTGTTTTTTCCTCACATCGATACGTTTCTGGAACTATTTACATTACAAAGCCATATTTTATCACAAACGACAATGTTCAACCCAATACTTCGTTCACGCAGTCACACATATCCTTCTACTTCAATTGTAACACTTACAGAACCGCTCCAATTCGGACTTGCCAATTCTCCGTACGTCTTTCTTCGTTGATTTGTTAATTTGCCAATCTTTGTAAATCTTATGCACCTTAAAATAGGTTTTCTTGATTATCTCTGCAAGAACTCGCTGACAATCATTTCCAAGTCGGGCGAAATTTCAGCCAATTTATAAGGTCCGGCGCAAATCATGTCAATTTGGCCACATAACCCGGGGAGAGAACCCAGTGTCACATTCAGCTTTGCAATCAGTCTCGAGCCTGCACAAGAGCGCCATCTAGCATTTATCACTGACATGTCCTCACCTTTGCGCCAAATCTGGAACGATTAGTTCTTTTGGCGAAGATTACTCTCTGATACAGCTATTCATACAACGACAAGGTCTCTGATCTCGAATAGAGTATACTTCATCCAAAAACTTTTTCTCGTGAAGTTGGTCAAAGATTCTCGGGAGAAGTCGTCCAGAAGATCCTTCCAAATTGATGACCAGCCAGCTATTAAAGATTTGAACTTAGGTCGTCTGGTTGATCTGCGTGACGTCATTTCCTGGATAATCATTAGTATTCCGTGCCAGCCAAAGTAAAGGAGAAAAACCGGAATGACTGAAAGGCGGTCGATGTGACACATGTAATACATAGAAACAGATGTAAAACTGAAGTGTCACATAGCAATAGAATTTATTTATTTATTTATTTATTTGTTGCTTAAAGTCATGCTCAAGAATTTTACACTTGAGCGATTACAATCAATTGTATGGGTGGAGGAAACTCGATTTTCCGGTGTAAACTATGGAACTTTGGCAAGTTACTGACGACCTTTCTCACGTGTGCCATACGTACAGTTATGCACACCATACGCCTATTGGTGGAAGACGAGTGGTCTTCAGTGAATGTTACACTTCGCAAAAAACGACACACGATCATCGTCGGCTGCTTATTTTCAGCTAAGGCACCTCAAGCAGCGAGAACGGGGAAATCGACAAATTTCCTGTTTGACCCCGCGCATGTTAATAGAAGTGAAACATAGAAACAGAAATAACACAACAGAAGCGACGTATATAACAGCGGTAATACATAGCAACGAAAGTAACATAGAGAAACAAACATAATACAGAGTAACAGAATTAACACAGAGTAACAAACATAATACAGAGTAACAGAAGTAACATAGAGTAACAATATAATACAAACTGCAATAGCTCGTAACAAAAGAAATAATACAGAAAAAATGGAGTAATACACAACAGACAGAAGAGAAAGAGAAGTAACAAAGAAAAATGAAGCAACATAAAGTAACAAATGTAATACAGAGAAACTAAAAGAATACAGTTCAACACTTTTGTAAAAAGCCCAAAAAAATGCATCTTAATCTGTATCCTAAAACATTAACTCGCTGCCATGCATGTTGTAGCGTTCATTAAGCAGGAGACGTGCAAACAATCTTATCGATCAGAAAATGACCACGATACATGACAGTTTCGCTCACATTGAATACACATTATTGTGATTAATTTACTCATAAATCTGTGCTGTAGCTGTCTTTGGTATTTAGTGTATCTTTCAAGATAACAAATGTCAACATTTTCACAGTGTTGCATTCCCTCGATCCCTACAGCGAAGACACCCACCTTGCCACCCCCTTCAGTTACAATACACTGACAAACCCACCAACCTCTACTTAACCATATCGCCTAATGCCGGGGCCCATGCTATTTTAAACAAGCAAGTAACTTCTGCATCTAGGGAGTGAACATTTGGAGTTCTTTTCTTTTTCGTTTGGCTTTTTGGAGGGGTTACAAGCCTCGTCCGTCGGCCTTTTTATTTCAGTAGGCATGACTGGATTAGCAAGTCTCATACGACTAGGACCGAGTCCTCCGTAATCAAAGGGTGTTTTTGATGAGATCTGGTCCATATTTTCTCAGTCTGTTGCATTTTCAGGCTTTATATAACTTTACAGTTTCCTGCCTTATGTTACCACAGTCACAAAGCCAAACCTGGGCATGAAATAATCTCAAAATTAGTTGTAAAAGTATAGTTGTAAAAGGTCAACGGTGGCTCGATCGTAGTGAAGTAGAATTTCTGATGTTTGATCACCATATTTTACCGTTTTCTTCCGTGTTCGACGCTTTAAACGATCGGAATCGATTCAGGAGGCATAAAAACATTCATTTGCAGTTTGGAAGGTCCAGCGCTGGGGTTGTACATTAAGGTCACCACAACCGACTACATAATTTCTGATGTCCCTCTGCTGGGATCTGAGGGAAAGCTGTGGTTTAAAGCTGTTTTATGCCCAAAGAAGACAACTGACATGTTGTTTTTTGTACTTTTATCCGTTAGGCTACATCATATACTCCGCATTAAGAAAAAAAAACAGCGTTTCATGTATCCTTTAGGGTAGCAAAGGGGCGAAAAGAAAAAAAATATTTTCGGCCTTACTACCCGCATTTTTCCGCACATCACTCGGGGACATGAAGATTTCGCTAGCTCAGTTTTTTTATATAAGTTGAACAGAACCTCGTTTTCATTTGTAAATATTTATTTATTGTTGTAGAATATCGTGAGTATATCCCCGGAGGAACAGAAGGATCGGCTAATGCAGGCTTCGATAGACTGTGCACAAAGCATGATGCTGGCGCCCTCTCTCAGGAACGGTAAGCTGAGCATTTATGATACAGTTCTATACCGTGCATTGTTGTTGTTGTTGTTTTCATAATATATTAAACCGCTGTACTTGATATTCCTGAATGATATAACTTTTTTTTTGGCCTGACCAATTTTTCACCACGATATGCATGAAATGCTACGAAATGCCCGATGCCTAACTTCACTTAACCCGGGGCTAGGGGTAGTAAAGGAAACCACAGACTCCCCAGATGATACATCTTATCTGGACCTATATTTGCACAAATTACCAAAACGGTTTCCTTTTACACAGACTGTAGGACGAGAGGGATAGTTTCAATTTTGAAGGCTGTAAATTATCGTTACTTGGACCGTAATATAAAGAAGGGTCCTGCATTTGGCGTCTACATATCTCGCCTTGTAGCATTTGTTAGATCCTGTGTGTTGTGTGAAGATTTCAATCAAGGTCACAAGTTATTACTGCAAACACTAGTGTGTCAAGGTTATTCCATCAAACGCCTTCATTTTAAGTTTCTTAAGTTTTACAGTGAGTATAATTCAATGAGTAAATAAATATGTGCAGTGTGTCCAGAATCTCTGGCACTCTGCTTCATGATTATGTCTAATTCCGCTTACCCTGGGCTAGGGGAGTAAATTCATCGTGTTGAGTTAGATCGCCACGTTGGATATATGAACAGTTGCAATGAAAGTGTCACTGACATACATATACAAGTATGGTACAGGATTTGAATACAGATTTCACTCATTCGCCTAGAGCATACCTTTGCCTCTTTACAACATCAATCAAAACTGTTGACTGCTTCTGTCTGCATGATTGTGTCCTATTTTCATACTTTAAATGCTTTCTTCGTGTTCAACTTCATTCTGAGAATTGGCCTTTTGATAATTGACCCGGAACGTCCATCTTGGTTGACGTCTGGTATGCGAATGTTTGTTTCGACGCATAGGTCGATATACAAATGCGATACGCGTAATATGCCATTTTACGATTTGTCTAAATATACCGTTATCGTTTTATGCCTAGAATACTGTTAATATTCTACCAAATATATATGCCAGGTTGTTTCCCTAGGTACACCTGGATTACTGTTAACATAACATGCAACCTTTATTATTCTTTTTGAGTTCGTACTTTTAGCAGGTAGTTTACGTCGTACCAGGAGCGTCCGCGTAGGCGTCCAATAACAGGGGAAACAATGTTAAACAAAATGTTAGAGGGGGTGTCTTAAAAAGTACTGCAAGTATTGAGATCAGGGTTTGAACATATGTGTAGAGTACAATAACACGAGAGGGGATATTCCATCGTTGATTCGGTGTGTACAAACTAATTACAAATTAGTAAATTACTGTTTTCCTGACTTGTTTATTGCGTAATGCAATCAATGTTAAACAAAATGTTAGGGGTGTTATCTCAGAGACCTGAAGTTTTACGTGTATATAGAGCACAATGACACAAGGAGGATGTTCCATCGCTGATTCTCTGTGTGCATATTATTGATCGTAAATTAACAAATTCACCATTTCAGTACTTTATGTATCAAGCTGAAGTTTTGCAGTCATATATCTCCGTATGTATTCCGTCCAGTTTTCGTACTTTATATACTTTTTTTTTTAGTTTTTAGTTCTTTGATAATTTGTGTTAAACGTGGTTTTTTGAATTAGACTTGCGATTATTTACCCGGAACGTCCTTGTTGGTTGACGGCTGGTATACGAATGTCTGTTTCGACGCATAGATTCCTACAGCCTTGGAATATATACCACTGTGTTGCCATGGTTATGTGGGAAATAGTGCTGTTATGGCTTATCACCTCTATCATTTGGCTTTAATACCAAGTATACACACACTATACACCTGTAAACATGTCGTTGTTGTTTTGATAGTTATGTTATTTATCAGGTATGTCTGATTTAGCAATACCCGCGATACATGGTCGATTATTTCTGTCCTCCAGGTACATACTGCAGCAGGGTGTGGGACCTCATCCTCTGCTGGCCCGACACCCCCGCGGGCGTCACCGCCACACAACCCTGCCCCGCGTATATCAACGGCTTCAACACTTCCGGTGAGGGGTCTCTTTTTAATACCATTCCGCTTCACCTTATATCAAACCCAATACTGCTTTATTTATGGCCATTTACCCCAAAATTAATATATTCATCCGTTTGTTTGATAGAAGTTATACAGCATTCTCAGGAATATTTCACTTACAGGATATTGGTCAGGTCTATGGGTGAAAGAAACCACCGCCCTTCGCTAGGTACATGACGAACCACCTCACTTTACGCAGCTGCCGGACCTATACCGGGTCCGGATTCGAAGACGTCATCCCGTGACGTCTTAAACGACTGGGCCAGCAAGTGTCTATCTCTGCCAATATTAGCTATCTGTTGACAAGAGCATATAGAAGCCCAATGGGAAGCTGACTATGGCTGAATCGAATGGACACACGAGATGTGGGTTCAAACCCGATCTTGGTCAGTGACTGTGTGGATTTGTTCTCCCTCTCTGTTGGTGGTGGCCTTTGGGGATGAGAATACACGATCGTCGAGGAGCCCTTGGGGGAAAGTGCCTGAGTATTTTGATTGGTGATTTAACCCCGGGCCATCCGGTTATCTCTACCCGTAAAACTGACCGCCATGGGTTTAGTGAAAACGTCTTGAGGAAGCCATTAAACGATCGATCAAATCATTATTCAATTAATCAATTTATTAACCAATCAATCAGTCAATAAACCAACCAATCAGCTATCGTACCTTTGTTGTTGATGTTGTGTCTCCAGCCAGAGCTACGCGCGCATGCCTTTCGGACGGCTCCTGGTATATGAAGCACTCCAGTAACAAATCGTGGACGAATTACTCCAGCTGTACTGTCCCTCAGTCCACAGATGACGTGTTTGACATCCCCGAGTTGGTGGCCGTAAGTTCTTTTCTGTCATCGTACTTTTATTCTGTTTCTTCAGAGGTAAGTCTAGAATTTCACATACAAGCGTCTAATTCGGTAGTCGTATTCCCACTCGTCTGGCTCTGAAAACAAAATATGGAACATTCAGAATTAATTAATATACATTTGAGAAAGTTAGAATTAATATACATTTGAGAAAGTTAGAATTAATATACATTTGAGAAAGTTCGGTAGAGTGCAAAAGAGAAACAGTGATCAATCAGTTTTCAGTAGTGCTAGGCCATTCCAAGCAGGACATCCACGTGAGATTTCAAACTCGAATTTCTTAACTTTATATAATTCTAGTCTGACACCAGATGCCTCTGTCGCGCACTTATTGTCACAGTTCGTAAAAGCATCAATTGAGGCGATGCAAAAACTAATGATGCTTATACAGTGAAATTCCACCATCAGAAAAGTCATAAATAGAGTTCAAGCTAATGTGGCCCGAAAAACCGAAATATCATCCGAAGTCAGGTTCGAAAATTCGAGAACTGCTTGTTACCAGTCTTGAGTATATCCATTAGCACGCCTGACGCCTAGAACACAGGAATTGAACAACGAGAGCCATTTCGTGAAAATACACTGTCCTGTTTTCATCTAGGTTGTATCGTTGTTTTCCGAAATAGCGCTCTTTCGGTTTTCAAAGCGATATGGTCATATAGGATACATCATACGTTAACGAAAATTTATCCACGAAAGTTTGTCCGCCTGGAAAATGTCCATTTTGTTCTTGAAGTTTACAGTAGTTTTGATTCTTGAGTTGATTTGAGTAATAAGAAATATCACGAATGCGGCAATCTTTGATTTTTCTTCACTACGACATGTAACAAGCAAAATCCTGGATTAAGAATGTTCTCGTCACTGTATATGGCTTTAATTTTGCCAAAGTGGCGTAATCATTCTTACATTCAGTAATACAGATTTATTTAATTGGTATCGACTCAATATTTAGTGTACCGATACATAACGCAAAAATGGTCTCGACAACATGTACCCTCTTAGAACTGACTGAGCCTGAATGATTTATTTATTTATTTATTTGATTGGTGTTTTACGCCATACCCAAGAATATTTCTTTTATACAACGGTGGAAATCATTATGGTGGAGGAAAGCCGGACAGAGCCCGTGGGGAAACCCACGACCATCCGCAGGTTGCTCGAAGACTTTCACACATACGGCCGGAGAAGAAGTAAGCATGAGCAGGACTTGAACTCACAGCGACCGCATTGGTGGGAGGCTACTGGGCCATTGCCCCGCGCTGGCGCTTACCACCTCGGCCAAGGGGGCCCCATGACATCAGCAGTCAAACGCGAGTGGCAGCACGTATTTCATCTGTTTGGGGTTGTTTTGTAGACACATGGAACGAGAGGTTTGTGTTTTCTGATATCAGTGTTGAGAGAACGTACACCATGTTAACTTCTCGCCTCTTCCCGCTCTGTGCGGGATAACATCTGATTGATAAACAGCGGTCTGTCCCACGACACATATGACAAGGGTTTATGTTCTAGTCATCATGAATAGAGCGAATCGGGTCAGAGATAGAGATAACCTAACGGTGTCGGGTCTGGAAGACTCCGCCTGCGATAACGAAGACCCGCGGGTGCGTCTACATGCCTTCAGCCAACCCTCCCCTCAAAACCATCATCGCCCTCACTATTTTCGTACGCGGACAGATATTTTGAACTACAGTGTTCGTCTGTAGCATACTTCTTACAAGTACTAAGCTTATCAGTGAGACACAACCATAGCTCGGAGACATCAGTGGGTAAACACTCTCTAAATCATTTAAAAGATGAAATAGTTAGGGTGGGGACAATAACGCCTGTATCACACACAGACCCCACAAACGCTTCTTAAGTAGACCGTTTTAGTTTAGAAGAACCCCCTGTGAGTTTATCACTTCCTCGGTTAAAATGATGAAAGGAATGGTTTATACTTTAGTTAATGGTGATAAATATGCAGTCAAGTGTTTATTCGCTTGCTTCATTTATATTTTAAGCCAATATTTTATGTTAAAAGAAACACTCTGTTTTTTTAACGGTGACGAACGGGATGGGGTGAGTGGGAGATTTGCACTGACTTTTCTGACCCATAAAGGCTATGCACGACTCAATATCCACAATGAATTTTCCATTTACTTAATGACGTCTTAACGTTTGTCCTTACAGCACTGCGAGGGGCCTCCGTGGCTCAGTCGGTTAGCGCGCTAGCGCAGCGTAATGACCCAGGAGCCTCACACCAATGCGGTCGCTGTGAGTTCAAGTCCAGCTCGTGCTGGCTTCCTCTCCGGCCGTAAGTGGGAAGGTCTGTGAGCAACCTGCGGATGGTCGTGGGTTTCTCCCCGGGCTCTGCCCGGTGTCCACCCACCATAATGCTGGCCGCCGTCGTATAAATGAAATATTCTTGAGTACGGCGTAAAACACCAATCAAATAAATAAATTACAGCACTGCGCCCCAATCTGTTAGCGCCTAACGTTCCGGACCTAATCCTTGTCCAATGGATTAAAAAATTCCACTCAAAGTCCTGATAGATGCTGACCCATGAAACTTTTCACAATACTGACAAACAACTGACAGGGGTCAAATCCACTCAGTGAGAGCAAACCAGAAACTCGATATCTCACTACCTTGGTGTCTTCCACCGGAATATACTTGAGCATATATACTTGAAAATTTTCTTGACCTCAACCTGGACATCAGTCAGTTCCACATGAAAGGAAAGTTTACATGCAATGAGGACCCCATGCCAATTTTGACGAATGAATTTTAATGAATTCTCCTGAAAGACAACTAGTCATGAATTAATGAGGTCTCAAGTTCGAACCCCGCTCTCGCTATTTCACCCGCATTTACCTGACTAGATGCTGTTATTTTTTTCTTTCGGGCTTGACAAGGTTTCAGCCAGCCACGAGCATTACCACTGTGTTATGAATGAATCATCACTAATTGTTGCGTTAAAGCACCAATAAAAAGAATAAAATGTATGATTTTTTTTTCAGGCCCACATGTGGAGGATACGCTTGATTTATAACATAGGGTACGGAATCTCCATGGTGTCATTGGTTTTGGCTGTGTTCCTGATGTTTTACTTTAAGTAAGTATAACACTTAGTACCTGCATGCGTTGGATTGTTCAACATTGTATTGAAACGTTCCTTTGTAATTCTCACTCTAATACATAACTTACCCAGAGAATTTCAATTATTTATTTATATCTTATTCATTCTTTTCATATTTTTTTTATTTATTAATGAAGTCATTTATTTATTTGTTGTTTAACGACATGTCGGTGCTCGAAACGTTTTACACACAAATGGACCAGATCTATAAATAAATTCCTTATAGTTTTTTCATCTCTTTATATCTGCGTCTTTTTGATTTTTACAGAAAACTCCATTGTCCTCGTAACACAATTCACATCAACCTGTTTTTGTCCTTCATCCTCCGATCAGCCGTGTCCTTCATGAAAGAGAATCTACTGGTACAAGGCTTGGGGTTCCAGTCTGACGTAATCGAGACGGAAAGCGGAAAGCTTGAGTTCTCTCCTGACGGCCCGGTAAGTCGTCTTACACTATTAACCATGTCATGATGGCCCTGAACGATGCGGATGTAACAGGTCGACGTCAGTCAGACATCGAGCGGGAAGCTCCCCACCCATTACCCATGTCGTATTGGCCCTGAACTACCCATATCTAATTGACAGGGTGAATCATATCACAGTATGATAAGAAGTGTAATGTAGATTTATTCGTTCCCCCAGTACCATTTGCTCTTAGAAATGACCATCAGTAAAACCAAAGCGGTAGCGCTGATAGCAATTGTACTTCACCTGTTTCACCATGCTTGACACACGGTGACAAATAACACGCATGTTTCAGGAATTAATGAGCTTTGATTATTTATAATAACCAGCATTTTGTGTGGTGACTTTCTCTAATACATATTTATTAATATCTCCTGGGCTGTTCTGCAACGTTGTCTTAAGGACGAAGGCCTCCGGGGACGTGCACATGAATACTAAGTTGAAAGCTGTTATCAATAGGGGAGTTTCGAGTAAAAACAGCCCTACTCTATGCTATGACTTGTGAAAAATGTTATTTTAAATTAATTTACCGATCATTTATCTCGCCGTGCGTCAAACCCGTCGCAGAAGTGAAATATTCTTGAGTACGGCGTAAAATACCAATGAAATTAATAAATCTTGTCCTTTCAGATTTTGATACTCAATAAATTTCCACTTATACGATTGCGGCGTCCTTTCAGCAGACCAGTATCTCTTTTCTGACAGTTCTGAACAAGTTTTGCTGCTTTTGAATTTTTTTCCCAATTTTGGACAAGATACATAGATAAATGACTCCAATTCTATCACGAAAACATGATTTCCATTTCGCGCCTTTGGGCAGAAATTAATCTTAAACCATAACGATTAACCAAATCAGTGAATAAGATTCACAAAGCTATTATGTTTGACGTGAACTTTTATTTTCCCTTGCAGCACTGGGAATGCCGGTTATTCTTCACAATATTTAACTACATTCTAGGTTCCAACTACATGTGGATATTCGTGGAGGGTCTTTACCTTCACACTCTCCTGACAGTCGGAGTTTTCTCAGAGAAGAGCGGTATCCGTTGGTACATCCTGTCTGGATGGTGTAAGTCCCCTTCCCTACTAGAGACGTGCGCGTGTCGACTGTTAGACAGTCACACTTGCGCTGGCTTTTTTTGTTGTCCTCCTGTGAAGTTGACATGTGCACTGAATATGATTCATACCTGCTACTCGGTGTAAATGACATGCCTCTACTTCATAGAGTATGTATTCCATAGCTAGTTGAAAGCCCAGCGAAAGATTTATGACGTCATCATAGCCTAATTTGCATATGCATCACGCCATTTTTCGAGTTCCTTCAAATTCAGTCCTCCGCGATACACCCGGCAGATATGATGTCGATCGGATGCATAGTTGTGGAGACAATGGAAGGACATGCGTGCATATAGACAGACAGAAAACAGACAGACATACACACAGAAGTTCCTGCCTTTATGGTTAAACATCCAACAGGAAAGCAATAATTCGGTTATAGACAAATGTGCCGTGTGTGAATAAACAATGTACAGA
Organism: Liolophura sinensis; assembly: GCF_032854445.1. Taxonomy (NCBI): domain Eukaryota; kingdom Metazoa; phylum Mollusca; class Polyplacophora; order Chitonida; family Chitonidae; genus Liolophura; species Liolophura sinensis. The sequence continues at coordinate 20,216,361 of NC_088305.1, read as the reverse complement.
GTATTTTATGAAGTGGTAAATTCACTGAGCATATGCTTTGTTTAATCAAATATCTAAATTATGTTATGAGCTACTGAAAACATCCATATGTGGGAATAATTCTATCAATCAATCATCCAATCAAACAGTCGTATGTTTCAGGTGGTCCGTTACTCTCCGTCATACCCTGGGTCATTGTTCGAGTGTTTTTGGAAAATGATCTGTAAGTATTCTTTAGTTTTGTTTTTGTTATTCTGTCTTTATTGTTGTATGGTAAGTGCACATTCCTGCATTGGGTCTAAATCGCATGACTGAGTTATTTTCCTTTCCTGAGTCTGAAAGGTCTGTTAGTTAAAAAAAAATTGTTGTAAAATTTGTTTGGATTGTAGGGTAATATATTAGTAGAAAACTGTAACTGAGTTCCAGCTGGAAAAGTAATATTATATGTACAAATGTATTTTTTCACAAAATTTAAGGAAAACTCCATGTATGTTACTTAGCCTCTTCACCAAGAATATGACGTAGAACCTTTTTTCGCGCACTGGCGACTCGGGTCCAAGCTGGATTGGCCACAATGTTCTTAAGTTGCAATACATGAGTAATGCGTTATCAGATGGTCGTGGGTTTCACTCAGGCTCTGCCTGGTTTCCTTCCACCATAATACTGGCCGCCGTCGTATAAGTAAAATATTCCTTAGCACGGCGTAAAACAACAGTCAAATAAATAAATAAATACACACTCCTTTGATGTGCATAATATACAATTACGGTTTTATGGTGTTAATTGATAATTCATCGTCAGTATGGTGTATCAAATTTTTCGTTCTACGTTCTCTTTGTGGGCATCTTGACACGGACAGGTATGTTATCTACCCACCTGTATTAAAAATAACTGATTATAGAAATTAGTTCTTACAACTGGCCAACAGAAATGAATATATTGCCAATAAAATTGCTTTTAACTGATTGACAGTGGTAATGCACTTGGCTTTGAATATCCGTGTTTGACTCACTAATGTGTTCTTGGCTCTGATTTGCCTTATTTTATAGTCAATTATTTAATATCTAATTTACAGATGCTGGAATACACACCAAACCCCCGGCTACTTTTGGATCATGCGGGGGCCGATTGTCGCTACTATTTTGGTAAATCTCGCAGTAGAATATTGACATAATATATTTATTATTTCTTTCAAATTGTGTAAATTATTGATGAGTGCCACTGGGTCCTTAAATTGAAAACAAAATGTTTGAATGAACTATCAGCTTGTTCACTGAATCTCGATTTGTCTCTACATTTCAGTAAATGGTAAAAAATGGCATGTTCTAAGAGAAAGGACGTTTTATTAGTTTTAAAAGTTTTTATACAATTTCCGCGCTGTTTAAGTATGTGCACAGTGATCTACATGTATTCCGCTGCGAGGAAGGACGCATATCGAGTGAACGCAATGCTCTCTGAGGGAGCAAGATTTCCGGTCAACAAGATTGAAACTTGTCTCTAGTAAACATTATTTATAATGACTTAGTTCATTAGGACATGAGTATTGTCTTGCTTATTTTGTTTTTCTTTCCAGGTTAACTTTTTATTTTTCCTCAACATTGTGAGGTTGTTGTTTACCAAACTGAACGCCGGAAATTCTCAGGAAGCCCAAAAATACAGGTACAGGTAGGCGGTCATGTACAGGTATAAGTAGGCAATCAGGTACAGGTATAAGTAGGCAGTCACGTACAGGTATAAGTAGGCAGTTACGTATAGGTATAACTAGGCAGTCACGTACAGGAGGTCAGGTACAGGTATACATAGGCAGTCACGTACAGGTATAAGTAGGCAGTCACGTACAGGTACAGGTAGGCACTCACGCACAGGTATAAGTAGGCAGTCACGTACAGGTATAAGTAGGCAGTCACGTACAGATACAGGTAGGCAGTTACGTACAGGTATACGTAGGCAGCCACGTACAGGTATACGTAGGCAGTCACGAACAGGTATAAGTAGGCAGTCACGCAGGACTCTTGGTCACTTACAGGTATAAGTATGCGATCACATACAACTGCAGTCATGTATAAGTAAGCAGTCACATTCAACTGCTTGTCACGTAAAGGTATAAGTAGACAGACACGCATAAATACTCTGTCATGTGCAGGTATAAGTAGGCAGTCACGTACAACCACTTCTCACGTACAGGTATAAGTAGTCAGTCACGTACAACCACTTGTCACGTACAAGTATAAATAGACAGTCATTTATGCTCAACTACTCGTCATGTACAGGTATACAATGGAGACAGGCAGTCACACACACTTACTTGTCACGTACAGGTACATATAGGTAAACAGTTTCCTACAGCTACTTATCGTGTACGCTTGAAAGGTAGGGTCAGGTACAAGTAAATTTAGAGTCACGCGTTTGTGTACTGGTATGAAGGTAATTTGACAGGAGGCCACGTTGGTCATGTACCACATACCACGAACATTTTATGATACTTTTTCGCTGTACGGCTGAACTATGTGGCGTCCAATTATATTATACAATCACTTAGAGCTACATCTGTAGGAGTGTCTTGTACAAATTTATTGTACAATGACTTACGTGCAGCTGTGGTTTCACGTACAACTCCATGGTAATGTCAGGTACAAGCATTACCATTCAAGTACGGTAGCGTTAGTTACAACTATCTGATCACGTTATGCCGAAATATTGCCCATGTGGCGTTAAGCCATAAATCATTCAATCAATCTGATCGCGTACAACTGTGCGGACAGTCCAGCGCAATTGCTCTTTCGCATACAACTGTACTATTAGAGTAAGATACAATTACGGTACTTCGCCACATACAACCGTACGGTGTTACCAGTTAAGTACAACTACTCTTCCACGTACAGCTGTACGGACAGTCCAGTGCAATTATTCTTTCGCATACAACTGTACTATTAGAGTAAGATACAATTACGGTACTTAGCCACATACAACCGCACAGTGTAAACAGTTTAATACAACTACTCTTCCACGTACAACTGGACGGGACAATCAAGTACAACTAGTGTTTCACACACAACTGTAGGATTAGGGTAAGTCACAATGGCTTCATTCGTGATATTGGGAGGAAACCGGGCAGTGCCTGGGGAAACCCACGACCATCCGCAGGTTGTCTATGTATTCTAAGCAAATCGCACTACAGTAATGATGATAAACACATTCATTTCTGCATTGTGAAATCTCCGATTTTCTAATAAAATTGCCAGATATTGCTCTACAACATAATTGTGCAACAATAAATTTAGATGGGTTATTTTGATTTCCAGTATGCCACACCGGATGCTTAGGTCATAATTTTGAACATGATTATACCTAACTTCTCCATGCATCGTCATAATATTCTCTCTGCGAGACGATCCCATGCTTTATGACTTCAGAATACTGACTGTTTACATCATTAACCCCATTTTTTTTTTAAATCATCATCTTTTAACTCTTAAATTCCGATGTGGACAATTTGGGAAATCCCAAATCACCGTATTCTGCTATAATGTAGATTTTTAAATTTTTGAAAATAGTAAATGATAAGAATTGTTTGGGAACTGAATAATGTTCTTTGGAGGTGCATCATAAGAATTCTAGGTCATTTCTGTCAATCGGTTTCTATTCTACAGAAAGCTGGCCAAGTCCACGCTGGTTTTGATCCCATTGTTTGGAATTCACTATATGGTGTTTCTAGGACTTCCTGATCGTATTGACGACAATGGCAGGAGCGAATTAGTCAAGCTTTATTTTGAGATGTTTTTTAACTCTTTTCAGGTAAGAATGTTTCTGACTCCATAAGTATCTTTTCAAATCCACATTGCAAGTTCAAGTCCAAGCTCACAAAATATTAGTGAGGTTTTACACAGTCGGGTTTTTAACTCGCTGCTGACGACAGTAAGCCGAAAGGTGCACGAGTTTACAGTGTCGCCTTAAAATGTACACGTAGGTCAGTTCTTGGAACGCAAACAAACTGTCAGCATGCAGAAAAGAGCTAGAGCTGGCTAAGTTAATGCCCACATAGGCAAACCCCGCTTACTTAATGGTCAAGCGGCAACACGTGGCTTTATTTACGTTCAAAATGCGAAACCGTGAACTCATACAGTTTAATGATTCGGGAAAATATCTATGTTCGTATCGATGCCCTCTTAAGCTTGCTTGCTATAGCCTGGGTTCTTGGATGTATAAACAACGTACATGTTATACCATCTATGTTTAGTTATAACATTTGTTGTGTTATAGGCAGGGCTTGTATGTATTAAGCAACTTAAGACGTAATTCATAAATGGCATGTCCTTAACAAGCCAAACTCAGAACAGGAAATAACTCAATTTGTGCTGAGTACATTGTTCTGTTGTAAAGAATCAGTATACAAATTTTAAACTTGCTAAAGCAAAACATTTTAGTTGTAGCTGCGTTTGAATTTTTGACTTAAGCCTTATGACGTTTGATAAATACGGACCTAGAGGTATATCTTAAAGGCTAGGTTATATATGTTTTTTTCATTAGCCAGTAAATTGGACGGTTAGGGTGTTTAATTTAGCAGATGGTGTCATTGTCTGACATCTTCATTACCTGCGAGCTGTGGCAGGATTTTTCTAAAGGCTTGTTTTATCTATTTGCTCGAAAGACAGGCGTAGGTACCTACTTGTTCTTTGATCGCCGCCATTATAGCAAAGTAAAAGTTTCAAATCTGTGTTGCACGTTTTACTTTTCAATTTATCAAGTGTACCATTGTACTTTCCACCAAGAGACAAAGTTGATAAATTATCACCTTGTCAATTCAGGGATTTTTCGTGGCTATTCTCTTCTGCTTCCTGAATGGCGAGGTGAGTATATTTTTACACCATTTTTGAAAATACTTTGTGTGTGCGTGAGAGAGAGTTCCTGATTTCACGGCGTTCTTTTAGTCGGTTTGTAACAAGAAAGGACACTTTTGAATTATACTGTAATTTTGTACCCCAAAGGCCGTTGGGGTAAAAACGTTCCAATCTTAAACCTTTAAGTGTACTTTCCCTTAGGGACGGCTCTACTCGGTTTCCTACCGCCATAATGCTGGTCGCCATCGTATAAGTGAAGTATTCTTAAGTGTGAAATAAAACACCAATCAAATAAATAAATAAATCTAAATGTACTGTTAAGTGAATGAATGATTGGGCATTGACCAAAGATAAGAGGATAAGACTCGGCTAAGACAGGAGAGTTAGCAGGTACAATGCGAGTGGCTGGGGTTTCCTCACGGCCCGGTTTCCACAGGAAACTGACCTGTTTCCTCTACGCACTCCTTAACGCCGCCATATACAGTATAAATGCAATATTTTTAGTGGTCTATATAGCACTTATTTCCTAATTAAAACAAACTGATGACAAAGCACTTGCACATTGTCATTTAATTTAGTTTATTTATTTACTCTATATTTGTTTATTTATTTGGCTTGTGTTTAGCACAATGTTATGATTTATTTTTTTTTTTGATTGGTGTTTTACGCCGTACTCAAGAATATTTCACTTATACGACGGCGGCCAGCATTATGGTGGGTGGAAACCGGGCAGAGCCCGGGTCAATCCCCCGGGGGAGCCCATCCGCAGGTTGCACGCAAACCTTCCCACTTACGGCCGGAGAGGATGCCAGCATGAGCTGGACTTGAACTCACAGCGACCGCATTGGTGAGAGGCTCCTGGGTCATTACGCTGCGCTAGCGCGCTAACCGACTGAGCCACGGAGGCCCCTGTTATGATTTGAAGCTATTATCCTAATATACTTAAGTTTTAAACGGGAGATCATTGCTCGATATGGGGGCGAAAAACGTCAAACAGTAGAGTTCCCCTCACATTTTTTTTTTGCTTTTTTTTTTGTGTTTTCCTAATTTGTCAGAAAGTTTCTGTGCTTTCATATTTCAGGTTCAAGCGGAGATTCTGAAGAAATGGCACAGATACAACTTAAGGCGAGCCCACGGGAGCGGGCGAAATAGGAGTTACTGGAACACCGTGTCGTCTTACATGACCAAACCCAGGGGCTCTTTACACTCTCTCCACTCCACCGTTGACAAGAGGGGATCGGTGACCAGTCAAGCAAACGGAAGCTGCGCCACGGAAAAAAGCGAGCGCTCTTCGGGTGTTTCCGGAAAAATCTCTTGGTGCCGGAAACTGAACTGTGCGGATTTTCACAAAAATTCAAATATTACGAAAAAGAAACAGTTTAAAACCATTCCTGAGCAAGAGGAAATGCATCCTATGGTGACAGGAATGTCGTGGGCTAATCGTGAAACAGAGCAAGACTACACCGGTGCAGAACAAAGCAGAATAAGGACTGTCCATCCACCATTACGGAGGTGCGGTAACTCACCCGCAGAAAATGTGATGGCTCACGAGAAATTAACCATTGATGACAATTTGGAAAAAGAGATTATTCCATTTGTGGATTAAAAACAACAATAAATTATCAACTGTGCAAGCTCAGATACTTTTGGGTACAGATGGAACTGATACTGTGTCTTGCTGAACAGTTCTTAGGAGAAAGTTTAATATCGGGCCTTTCAAATCTACCAATAATCATTTTATATTCGCGCTGTAGCTCTGCCTTGAGCAAGATCATTAAACATGATGCCGTCAGAACCAGCTTGACTTTTAAAAGTTTTGACTGAAAATTGGCTTTCTAAAAAGCTTGTTTTTTGGGGGGGGGAGGGGGGCACATGGAACTAAAATCTGGACTACCTAAGTAACAGAACTTTTTAAAACCAGAAACTATGAAATGACCTATAATAAATCTAAAAATCGCTTTATGGGCTAAAGGCTATGGGCTATAGGTAACTGGAATTCCCGGTGATAAATGTTTCAGTATTTATTATATGTTTCCGCCATTTCTCAGTTTAGTTTACAACGATATACCATCTACAGGCTTCAGAAGGCTGGGTAACAAATTATCAGAATTGTTGTTGTTGTTGTTGTTTCTCATTTCGGAACAGAGAAATTGATCTGTTAATTTTAACACAAAGCCTGTTGTCTGAGTGATGCTAGAATATCTTCTGATATTGCAGCAGATTGTTCTGTTAAATATAACACACATATTCCATTAATTCAACGTAAAGATTCCATTAGACTAACAAGATATTATATTGAATGTGACAGAATATTATAACAAAACCATAATAACAAAATACATTCTAGCATGACTTTGACAACAGACTTTCTGTTAGAATTATCACATTTTTAAGCGTACTGTTTCACCTACACATTTTCCTCTATTTATTTATTTGATTGGTGTTGTACGCCGTACTCAAGAATATTTCATTTATACGACGGCGGCCAGCATCATGGTGGAAAAAACCGGGCAGAGCTCGGCTGAAACACACGACCATCCGCACGTTTCTGACAGACCTTCCCACGTACGGTCGGAGAGGAAGCCAGCATGAGCTGGACTTGAACTCACAGCGACCGCATTGGTGAGAGGCTTCTGGATCATTGCGCTGCGCTGGCGCGCTAACCGACTGAGCCACGGAGGCCCCTGCCCCCCCCCCCCCCCCCCTCCTCCCTTCTTTTTCCTCTAATTTATAAACTTGTTTATATTCTCTTTCTTATTTGTTTGATACCGATCTTAATTCGCAGAGAATGCCTTTATCAATTTTGCACCAATACTCCAAGAATCTGTGAAGACCCCCCGTTCTCTCTGTTCGAGGGGCCTTGGTGAGTCTGACAATAAGCTCTCGACGACACTCCCCAACAACGGTTTGCACATTTTAACGTTTGTTGAAGACCACTTGTCTTCCTTTCATACAATACTTTATACACATGCATTCTCTTTATCTAGAGAATGCACACAATGATTCTGACCAAAACCTTAAACAGATGTACTGATGAAGGCTGATTAAATAGTTTCGCGGTAGGACACACGTGATGAGGTTAAACCTAAACAACTGTACGCGCGTCTTGCAGGCCCCAATGGTCAAGCTTGTGTATAGTGGTAGCAGTGATACAAAGCGACAGGTAGAGAGCTGCGCATGCGCTGTAAGGAGTATGACAGCTTGTTACATACATACATACATACATACATACATACATACATACATACACACACACACATACATACATACACACATACATACACACATACACACATACATACATACATACATACATACATACATACATACATACATACATACATACATGAAAATTCAATTTTCTTTAACAGTTTTTGATGGCCTTTTCCTTAAAATGTTTTAACATAATACTATTCTTCTACGTCTTTTCCCTTATAGTCCTAAAACAAGATGGGGCCTGTGTATACGTAAGGCTACATAATATAGAAAATTGAGTTTATTCATGAAACGAAACGGACAGTTCAAATTCGATTTGGTTTGCCCTGACCGATTCTTTGCCAAAAACCTCCGGTACAGTGTCTTTAATTTATAAATGTCTCCTACAATAACCGTGACGATACATATACAGGAGTCATTTAATCAGGGCATTTGCAGATTGATTCTGCGGATGTTTTCTACATTTGTGTATATGTTTGCCTATATACAAAACCGGGTACAAAACGTGTTGGAGAGCGCTGCACATAAATGTTTACTTTGTCTGACAACAATGTTTACATTCGGTGTAAACTCTTGTGTAATCGCACTCTAAGTCTACGTCTTTGGCTCTGCTCATTTTCCTCATCTTTGTCAGATTCGTCTTGTCCCTACACCACTGAACATTATACACCCTGAGTAAACGACTCTGTTACACAATGACAGCCGCACACACGTGATTAAGATGGGAGGAAAGTTAACTAGGTCAAGGTCGTTCTGATGTCAAATCTCAGACAAACAATGAAATAGACAACTTAAACAATTCCGTTCTGACTCATGTATTGATTGTTAACGGTATGACAAGATTAGCCTTTCCGTTAAAGACAAAGATCACTCTGTAAGGATTGTATGTATCAGACGAAAGACCACTAAAAACTGTCCAAGAAAAGAGCTGGGTTTATTTTCTTTACAATTTGTTTAACCTCATAAATTGCTTTTGACTATTTTTATTCTCTACTGACCTTTTCTGACCACAGTGGGACCAGAACGTCCCCTTTGCAGCCATATTTAAACCAGAGGGCTGTAAATGGTTTTCGATTCTACATTCTATAAAAAAAAAATCAAATAAAAGACACATTTTTGATGTGCAATGATGAGTAAGAACATTTTATCACAAATTTTATCACGTAGCATTCCCTTCAATCTTGGACAACATTCCCGGCTATATCACCTATATCGACGGCACGAGTGACCGACTGATTGTAAGTATTTATGCTTATGTATGCTTGGGTTTTTACGTCATACTTAACGATTAACGTCATGCCGGAGATACCAGACATGCATGACACCCTACCTACATTATCCTGCGGGCGCTATAAAGATTGGGCCTCCGATGCGGTCAAGGTTGTTCGAAAGTTTATCAGCTAATACTGGTATTAAGTCTTGTTTTATATTTACAATTTTGGCTTAACTCAGCAATCAATGTAGTTCTCCAAAGTCAAAGTATATCAGCAGACGTTTTAGTTCATATTTAATATGCTGGTACACAATTTTTGTTTTTGACTAAGTACAAAATTGAAGACATGGCTAAAAGTTAAATCTGGTATTAAGTTTTAAACCAGTTTTGAACAATCTTGGAGAGCTTGGAGACTCCATTAGGGTCCATCGATATTCGATTGAACCTTGTGGCAATAAATATGGTACATTTTCCCACGCCAAGGCAGCTCGTGGCCATGTCAGCTTGACCTTTGTTCTCTTGCAGTACATGGATAGGCCTACTACGTTACCAGCTTGTTCGCAAATCGTCATCGCAATGATAAGAATAAACAGCAGAATACATAGCTTGGACCCGAATTACTTTATATGTGCAAAGGTTGAATTTGCTTTTTGTCAGCATAACATGTGTTAGTACTCTTATTTCATCCTCTCATTAAAGTGACCACCTTTGCATTAGTGAAAACAAATCTTGAATACGGCATTAAGCCCAATGAATAACTAAATAAATAAATACGTTAATATATAAATAAAAAGTTTTCTACCAATCAGATGTACTTGAAATTGACGATTCGTGACATAGGAAGTACCACCATATTCTGCTTTTAACTGATCGTTACCGAAGAAGAGTGACTTTTATTAGCCATACCGTGCACAAACTTTCACTGTAGCGAGCGATACAATACATACAGCATATATAACCTGCCAGAAGACATTCCTGCCAGAAGAACGAATCTGTTAAAATGCCATACTTTTGTGTTTTTATTTATGTGATGTCTGATGAATGTTATTGTTTCAACTAATACGTGATATATGACAGACTTGTCCTGTTATTCAAAAGGAATGATTTATTTTTGTTGTTTGTTTGGTTAAACTTTAATTTAGCGATACGTGCTTTGTCTGTTTGTACTCCTGACATGCCATGAAATTTGGTTCATGTTATCTTGGGAATGTGTAGCGTGAAGCAGATTGACAGATACAAATTATTAACCCGTCTGGTGATTAACTCGCACAGTCGGGGCAGTCGGTCCCGAGTCAGGTGAAAATGGCATCTTTCAACTCATGCTTAGCTGAACCATCTCAAGTATGTCTGAGAGAAAATGCTGAAAACCCAGAGCAGACAAGTTAACAATGTTAAAGCACTGAAATGCAGAGAAGTTCAATCAATCGTGAGGGCGTGGCCTAATGACAAAGACGGATATGACCTTCAACTTCTGATAAGTGAACAACTGTTTTGTAATGCAGCATACGCTGATCATTTCTCATTCTGCTTTGTTATCAGCTTGTTTGTAAAAGAACCAACCCTGGAGATTTTAAAACAGGACATCTGGCTTCCTAACTGGCCTTGAGCTCTGCTTACTTAGCGATACCAAGTACTGGTCGACCCGGTGTCTGTATACTGTGACGGGATGAAATTTAGCAATAAAGCACTACATAGATTTCTTGGCACTGGTACAGGCCTGCTAAAATTTATTTATTTATCTACATGTTTCTTATTAAATCAACTTAGAATTTTCTTAGAAAGACCCCAAAATTTTGACTTATACAATGGCGGACAGATTTATATAGGTAGAGGAAACTTGAGCGTTTATTAGGGGTAAACCATCGACTTTTGACAAGTAACTCATGTATTTTCCCATATGTGACGTATAGATAGATATACACGCCCTACTGATCGAAAAAAATTCGTCTTCCTTAGTGAATCTAGTCTGCACAAATGGCCTCACAACCGTTATTAACTGCGCGGCTGCATGTCTACTGGGCCTTCCAAGTCTCGCGATTCCAACGAAATAAAACCTACTTCAACAATATGTGGCGTCACCCTGGCCTACAAATAAACTAATATGAAATAGACAAAGCCTAAGACCCAACGTGGTGTGTAGGCCTACATATATATCTATACAGTTTTAGGCAAATTAACAACTAAAATATTATCTACATTTTCTTGTTGTATTTCTCCATTCTTTAATTTGTATGTTCTTTAAATGCTGTCTGCCAAGCTATATTATCAAGGAAGAGTCTTTCGCGTATAATTGGCTGTTCCATTAGCTTCACACCCTCCTATGGCATGGATAATTAAAATGGGGCCGACACAGGGAAAATAATAATTTGAGAAGTCACTGATTTATTTATTTATTTATTTATTTATTTGATTGATGCTTTACGCCTTACTCAAGACTATTTCCCTTTATAGGACGGCGGCCATCATATGGCGGCTGGAAACCAGGCAGAGCCCAGTGGAAACCCACGACCATCCGCAGCTTGCTGGAAACCTTCCTACATACGGTCGGAGAGTAAGAGAAGTCACTGAAGTGTATGCTAGATTTATAATAAATGTATGACATCTATGATATAAACCTAGTGAAAACTTAGATCCTTTGCTTTGAAATAAGAATTTGTTGCACGCTGTGATTTCATACCGGTAACACGAATGTTAAGCTACCACCTCCTATATAGATCAATGTGTGACTGATACCCTTTCATGTGGCTTATAGCCTTATACATCAACAGTCATTACGGTCATTATGTTTGCAGTTCTAACGGGAAACTGTGATATCCTTAATTTGCGCGTTAATATTCATTTTAGATACAGAGATAATACGTGAACGATGAATAAAACTGAGGAATGTGCCGCAAAATCTGTAAAAGACTTTCTAGTAGCTTTAAAGATCACAATACAAAGTGACAGGTAGGCTATCTGGGGAGTATGGTGAATTGTTTTCTCCAGGCTCCATATCTGGTTTCATTTGCCCTTAAAACTGACCGACACCATGTAAGTGAGCAATTTTTATGTACGGCATAAAAAAACAATTGCACAATTAGTTAAAAAAGAATTTAAGAAGACGTACCACATAAATTCGCTGCATATGCAAAATGAGAACATTGCAGCCTCTGACCAAACTAACCACGTGGCATAAACCAGAGATACATGTATACACATCAAAAAGATTTTATTTAAGTTTTAACTACTTGTAATATATAATTATTTGTTATTTGATTTCAAAATCTGTGATGTATATGGCTCATAAAATTAAACAAACAAACAGAAAAAAGAAGAAAAAGGAAGTAGGAGATGACAACAAGTTTGTTATAAAATGAAATACATGTGTAGTATTTATACGGATGATATAATGGGTGTAATTGATTTATGCATTTATTTGATTGGAGTTTTACGCTGCACCGAAGGGTGTTTGACTACGACAGTGGCGAGCATTATGAAGTTGGAAACCGGGACATTTATCTGAAATTATACTGAAATTCAGTTAGTGCTTTATTTAAAAAAAAAAAACACCTGTAACTTAGTATTCAATACAGAAACGTATATATTGGCCTGTAGATGTTGAAATGCCGATTATAAATTTTTTTTCAGGAGACGCATTTCACCTCCTGCCTGAAATATATTATCAGATGTCATTTACACTTCAATTGCTGAACTATGTATTATTCCTTGTAGACCTGCATGTACTCATGTCTCTACTTCTTTCGGATAACTGTTCACTCATTTTATCAATCGAGTGTGGTGTAGTTGAAATAAATTGCTATGAGATATAAGGTCAGTGACAATACGACATAATAAAAGTAACAAACATTTTTGTATCATTTTTTTTTCATTTACCACCTACGTACACCTTATGTGTGCGCTGTCGTTACCTTAACAAATAAACAAATAAAAAGAACAATTAGTCTGTGACTTATAAATACTGAGTAAAATATCTAGTAAAACTTTCCATTCCAAAAATATCAATCTACATTCAACTGAGTCACGACGAACCGAAAGTCCGTTGGAGCTAGTATACAGATTGAGCCGATCGTTGATTTGCACGTGATTGCTAGGTTACCTCGACACTCAACATTCTATTTATTAATTGCATGTACTGCAAACAGAATATTGTGTGGGATAAAATTTTCGCGGCCCAATCACCCTTTTCGATGTTGAAAAAAAAATCCAAACATGGCAGACGTTGATATGAGCTGTCTTATTTGGAAGTTTATACAGCTTGATTACTGTTGAAAGATGGTTCACCAATGCTGGTTTTGACACACCAGCACCAGTATTACATTTTGGACGATTTAGGGAATTGGTGGATAGCAAAAATAAGGTAGGGTTAGAGCCGGTTTTTTGGTTTTTTTAAGGGATTGTCCGAAACGTGGACGTGTATATGACCGATGCTGGACGTTACGGTAGGAACGTCCAGCTTAGCTTTGGGCTAGTAGTAGGCCTAAACTAGCCCATATCGCCACATTTCTGTGCGTCTAGAAATGTTGATCTTGAACATACCGGGTGACCAAGACGTTAAACACGATAGTGTCAGTGTAAGCTGTATATAAGCGATTGTAACAATTTAATTACGGTAATAGTAAAGACACTTAGCCCTTAGCGATAGTTCCTTACTCGATAGTAACATACACCTTGCAGTCATTACTATATTATAGAGCTAGGGTACACTGATTTGTGTGGAGTTGTAATCAAGGGACATAACTTTGGCGTGATCACGTGCACTAAGTGAAGAGTAGTCTCCCTTTATACCTAAACTTTATTTTAGCAAGCAACAACTTCTATACACAGAAATGTCACAAGTTAATACAGAATAGGGTTTGGTGATATGGTGTTTGTAATTCACACACAGAATCTTGTATTACTATCATTTTCCTGGTAATATTAATGCTGTTTTGTTATGAAGCAAAATAGTAAGAACGCAGTTAAGTTGTCATACAAGTACACTACCGTATATTTGACATAGTAGTGTATTGCGTTATGAAGAGGGAACGAATAATTCCACATTTTTATACCTGTGGGATAATCAGTACTGAATATTAACAGCAGTAATGTGGTAGTGGTAAAGTCACGACACAGTACAGTTATAAAGGTCAATATAAAGACTAGTATCATCATAATGTATATGTAGAGTAGGCCTACCTGTCTACCAAGCAAGTCCGTGTTAGAGAGAGAGAGAGAATATTCAAATATTATATTAATTTGATATATCCATTGCGCAAGTGCCATGAGTCTAAAATTGTGTTATATTGTACTGTTTCACATTTCATACCAAAATGGAGGTATTTTCAATGACATTTCAGTTGGCGATCATTAAACCAGTGAAACTAAAACTTGTCTCTTCATCCTCCAGAATCTGTATTTGCCCGATCACGTGGTGGCAACACATGCACGCAATCTGGTTGATACATGCCATTGGGATTTGCATATAAACGTACGAGTCTGTTTCCGCACACTTTCATATCCCAATGTTACTGATAAACAATATATCTGATAAAAGGTGTTGAATTCATTTCAGTAAAAAAACATTTTGAATAAAGAGGTATGTGATAAACAGAAAATCATACCAATGCTTGATCCGTGAAGTTATATCCACATCTCGTTGTCTGAGGTCAGACTTTTATATCAACCGAGCCCTAACCTCAGATAACTCGATGCTGATATACAATCAAGGATCACGCACTGTTATGATAATCTCTTTGTATCAGTTTCTAATATAGCGTCGTACTGTGGGACACATTACATGCACTCTAAGGACTCTTTCGTCGGCATATGAGTGAAGAATTGTTAAGTACGACGTTAAACATCAAACACTCAATCACACTCAATCGTTCTTTGTTTAATGTGACGTCATCATGATGAGCTGGAAAAGGAGCATTTGACGTTAATGAAATGACGTCATCGTCCTGTGCGTTTGTGACAGATCCTCATAAAACCGACGTTTGCCGAATGTCGCCATCGAATTTTCCTGCCAACCATCATTTGCCGTGTGGGTGGGCAATTTACAGCCTAATGGAACAAAAGTTACGTGCATAGAACCAACGTTATACATATGTGATTTATATACTTGATTTTTCATCTGAAAAAATTGAATCTTTAAATCCCGTTCAACGCGATGCGATTTGTGGTAAACACACTACCAGAGCTGAACAAAAATAGACCCAAATCGTAAGGTAAGCTCGATTTTGTGAAAAATTGCAAACCGTATATGAAATAGAATTTGTTCCATTTTCGTTTACATACGAAACAGACTTCATTTAAGCTCAACATGACCTAATCTGAACATGTTGTTTAGTTAAAAGAGTGCTTTAATGTTTCAAGTCATCTACCTCTAGTTTGGTTCACTGACGTGTTCTGCGTTCCTTGAAATGTGACTAGTGCCAACAAGGGGAGGGAAACCAGCCAGGGGCCAGTTCCATAAAAAGTCAGTTTTGACAATACTAAAATATGATTCTAGAGCTTATTTTGTAGTCCTGTAAATTAAAATTTGACCACGTCCATGAATGTTATCCTGAGACAAAAGTGTCAAAATTTCATCTTCCATTACCGAATACTAAACATTGTGATAACGTTTGAAGTTTTGACCCTGGTCAGAAATGTCTTGTGGAATCAGCCAATTGATCTCCCTCATATACGCGGAGCCGATGATTACCGACGTTTACCGAACGTCACCATCGTGACGTTGCTTAGACGCGCCAGGTCACATTACAGCCCTGGAAACAGACGTTACGCGGACACATTCAGCACAATGTACAGTTTAGCATCCAAAAAGCATATAAGGAGAAAATTTTGCCGTATATTTTGTTATCATTTCAAGTAAACGTGCACCTAAGAGGAACTTCTGGCGGAGATACCAAATAATACTTCAGCTCTGGAGTGGGAATGTGTTTTGTGCCGAGCAATGATACAAGACATGACGGCGGCGTGACTGTGACGTCACAAAAACCGCGTCATTACTTCTGCAGTTCTCTATAGCGTGAACTGACGTACTGCACACACTGAGGCGACTGATCACATGCGACATGGGATGTAAAACGTCAAAAGTAGCCACAACTGCTGAGGAAATTGTCACCAGAAGACGGGAAATTAAGTTTGTCACAACCTGGTGGAAGAAAAAAAGTCAAGAAACAAACCATCAACGAAAGAAAGAACCAGTTCTGTTCACAAGGACCCTAAGCGCCCTGGGAGGTGAAGAAAACACCACTGTACTTCAGGACCGAAGATAGCCTGCTGGAAGTACAGAGCATTTCCGTCTTCGGAATACCTTCCTGACATGTCTGATGGGCGTCTGGACAACTGTACCCCTGTGAACACACCAAATCCTCTTGAAGAGAACACTAAAAAACGTCAAGCTTGGAAGGGAATACTAGCACTGAAGATGGACTTATCTAAAGATGATCTGGAAGATGACGTAAGTCTGACATATTATTGGTCCCTCTGCCTCTCCCCCGAGACCGGAAGTTTCCCGAACACGGTCAGTGTTGCCCAATGAGTACACACGAAAACCTAAGCCCAACTGTTCTTCACAATGCCTGGAGTGAAGGATCCGTGGCCAAAAAGGCATCACGACCCTCAAGACCCTCACGAAACATCCTACTGTCTCTCAGGAAAAGCTTCAAGCGGCATTCCCAGAATATCTTGAGGCGCCAAAGGCAAGCAATCATGGAGTTCGATCCAACCAGTCGACAACGCCCAAAGGCAGCAAAAGGTCCCCGTCAAGCACCTGACCTCACAGACGTGTACAAAGCAGAGCTGTCTATCCCCGGCACACCCATGGAGAACCCTAAACGTCAGCAGGAGAAGCAGTGCCTGGAAGCCTGGATGGAGAGGTTTTTGGGAAACGTTGCCAAGTAAACAATCCAGCTGAAGACGGGCATCCCATCTCGGGGGAGAAAAGACGGGCGCCACAGGTGAAATATTTCTGCAACACTATACACCGCAGAAGACAGCAACCCTGTGAATAACGTGTGTGGGGTCATCATTTTCATGAACGAGTTTAACGTGGAGACAATTCAAGAGAACAACCGGGGTGTCTGATTTCGTTTTGTCAACTATTCTGAGAAGTACACCGCCTATGTCGCTTTCACTGAAATTGTTGCGATGCACATAGATCACGCGGCCAGTAAGGTTAACCAGCCAGGAAAAGATGACTTTTATAGAAAAACGAATTATCTATGGATGTTGTCTTGTTTTAGTGTATGGAAGAATAAAAATTTTTGGAAAATATGTTACCTTTTTGTGTCATGTATTTATTGATCTCATCCCGCGTTTTGTTTTTCTAATGCTGCGTTCAGTCACTGAGACAACGTTGCCTTGTTGTCGTGAATGCTAGAGAGGGCATACGCGCTCCAATACAGATGGCTTGTCCCTGTGAAATCAAAAAGTGACCGTCATGCTACTGTTGAGATTAGATGGTGCGCTAAGCGCACCTTAATACCTGTTCCGTTTTTTACGCCCATAAACCAAATTTATCCACTAGCAACAACACTTTGTTCTGTATATATGGTAATATATTTGGAACATAAAGTAACACATGTGAGGTTTCTCTTTTGTTAAGAATATGTTTTATTGGAGCATTTATTTTCTAAGTTTAGAAAAAAGACATCCTAACACCATAAATTAAACTATCACAACTACATGTATAACAGCTACCTTCATGGCGCTTAGACCAAAAGATTTTTTTCCTTAAAGTAAAAGATATCTAAAATCGAAGTAGGCATCGCTAAGGAGACCACTTAAAACTGTGCACAAATATACTTTCATTTATTTTTTACACTTTTGTGAAAAGAGTTAAAGGCGTTCAAACATTTGAATTCTAAGGTGGGCTTGATGGACCATACTATCAAAGTTGGGGAACTCTGACGTCACAGGAAGTTTTTCCGACCTCTAATCACGACACTGAATGTTACAATAACTCTTTTTACCCATTAGTATAAAATTACTGACATAATGTTCGCAAAAATTCCTTCTTCTGGTGAACATCAGGAAAAAAGGTGATGTGACGTCAGAGTCCCTAGATACCATTAGTACGGCTCAGTAAGCCCACCATAATATTCACATATTTGAATGCCTTTCAACACACAAAAAAAGTGTGAAAATATAAATGAAGGCATTTTTACGCATAGTTTTCAGTTGTCCGTATGATGAACCTTACTTCATATTTTGGCTTTCTTTCACTTTATCGCTATAAACGATTTTTACATTTTTTCATCCGATCCGCACGCAAACTTGCGTGAATTTATCAGAGTAGTTCCTGCGTCAAATCTTTTACATCCATTGCCTCTACTCTCCTGCAGTGGCGCTTCACAATACATACATGAAGGTGTACTTCAGGTTGTTCTGGGGCGTATTTCCTATTGGTGGTAAGGTATGATATACTCTCCACAAAAATAACCTGTTGATGCTAGAATGTATTCTGTAAATATTCTGTTAAATATTCACATGTGTATCTCATATTTTTTTGTCAAACCGACCTAAACGATGTATTAGACTCACATGATATTATGTTGAATATGAGACACTGTTGTTGTAAAATCACAGAAAACAATCTAGCACCACTTAACAGATTTTCTGTTAAAATTAGCAGATTACTTTTTTTGGTGTACATGTAGTGATATCAAAGATCACACGTCTTCTTTATAAATTAAAGGCGAATGGTTAACATCTGTTTAGGGGCGGAGAACGTCAAAGCTTTTGTGGAAAGGCTAGAGGGGAGTCGCTAGTCAGCGGAGCTAACATTTCAGCTCAATAAGCGAGGGTCCTGGCGTCGTCTATAGGCCACGCGGGCTGTGGCCTTTCAGATAACCTTTCAGATCACCAAGTAAAAAGCCAATTGACTTTTATCTTACATAGATATTCGTATATCTGCATCAATTTAATGTCATTAGCCGTACATTGTACTGTATTATTGTGTATCAAACCATTTGTTTTACTTCAGTTTGATTAATTTAGCAGCAGAGTTAAAGACCCTCTTATGTCTAGATGTCCGACGTATGTAGAGCTGTTGATAATTACAGTTATCGTATATAGGAATATATAAACATGGAAACTCTTATGTCTAGATGTACGACGTTTGTACAGCTGTTGATAATTACAGTTATCGTATATAGGAATATATAAACATGGAAACTCTTATGTCTAGATGTACGACGTATGTACAGCTGTTGATAATTACAGTTATCGTATATAGGAATATATAAACATGGAAACCCTGTCCATGCTTAAGAATATATTTCACTTACACGACGGGTGGACGGCAATATGATGGGCGGAAACGTCGGGGAGCCCAGGGGACACCTTGTCAGGATTATCCGCAGGTCACTCCCTCTTTACTCCCTCTTTACTGATGTATTTGCGGATATCATGGCCCGTCAAATACATCTTTCCTTGCGATAAATGCGTATTGTCCATTTACATATGATTTATTTATTTATTTCATTAGTGTTTTACGCCGTAGTCAAGAATATTTCACTTATACGACGGCGGTCAGCATTATGGTGGAAGGAAACCTATTTACATATGTACATTCAATTTGGTCTTATGCTTGCCTTTCTTGTAACAATATATTCTTTAATGACTGAGCAGATTCCATAACTAAGTTATTGGACTGTAACATTTGTAATTTAGACCTCCTCCTAATGACATAATTTTTGTAGAAATACACAGGTTATCAGTCCTTCTAACTATATAGGTCAACATATGTCACATCACCATTCTCACCGGTGGTCTGAACGCCTACCGGTCTGTTGTAGATCGACCAGGGCACTCTCTATAAACGATTGTACATATCCACAAGTCAATGTGGACGTGCTATGTGAATTACACAAGGCACATAAAATTATGCGGAAGCGCAATTTTGCCACAACACCGTGTACCACTAGTACACAGCAGTTTATAGAGAGCAATAGGCCTAACATATATAGTTTTTAATAGATTTAAATTCCTCAGTGCATTTCTCACAAGCCCCTCGGGCAATATCATGTTTAAACATGTCCTCTACCTAAATCGGGACACCTACCCTGCAACAAAAATAAATTCTTATCTTTATCTCGCATTTTCCGGCTGGAAATGTTATCCCTATCCATACCCCATCTTGTGGCAGCTGTGTGTCTGTTGACAGCGCTCGCTGGTGGCCAAGGTAAGCATTACATCCGCCATATTGGTGTGCATTCGCTCAAAAAAAAATAACGTGTTAAATTTAGTGTTAAAGCCGGATTTTTGTTCTTTTTAAGGGATTGTCCGAAACGTGGACGTGTATATGACCGAAGCTGGACGTTACGGTAGGATCGTCCAGCTTAGCTTTGGGCTAGTAGTAGACCTAAACTAGCCCATATCGCCACATTTCTCTGCGTCTAGAAATGTTGATCTTGAACATACCGGGTGACCAAGACGTTAAACACGATAGTGTCAGTGTAAGCTGTATATAAGCGATTGTAACAATTTAATTACGGTAATAGTAAAGACACTTAGCCCTTAGCGATAGTTCCTTACTGGATAGTAACATACACCTGGCAGTCATTACTATATTATAGAGCTAGGGTACACTGATTTGTGTGGAGTTGTAATCAATGGACATAACTTTGGCGTGACCACGTGCACTAAGTGAAGAGTAGTCTCCCTTTATACCTAAACTCTATTTTAGCAAGCAACAACTTCTATACACAGAAATGTCACAAGTTAATACAGAATAGGGTTTGGTGATATGGTGTTTGTAATTCACACACAGAATCTTGTATTACTATCATTTTCCTGGTAATATTAATGCTGTTTTGTTATGAAGCAAAATAGTAAGAACGCAGTTAAGTTGTCATACAAGTACACTACCGTATATTTGACATAGTAGTGTATTGCGTTATGAAGAGGGAACGAATAATTCCACATTTTTATACCTGTGGGATAATCAGTACTGAGTATTAACAGCAGTAATGTGTTAGTGGTAAAGTCACGACACAGTACAGTTATAAAGGTCAATATAAAGACTAGTATCATCATAATGTATATGCAGAGTAGGCCTACCTGTACTAGCAAGTCCGTGTTAGAGAGAGAGAGAGAATATTCAAGTATTATATTAATTTGATATATCCATTGCGCAAGTGCCATGAGTCTAAAATTGTGTTGTATTGTACTGTTTCACATTCATACCAAAATGGAGGTATTTTCAATGACATTTCAGTTGGCGATCATTAAACCAGTGAAACTAAAACTTGTCTCTTCATCCTCCAGGATCTGTATTTGCCCGATCACGTGGTGGCAACACATGCACGCAATCTGGTTGGTACATGCCATTGGAATTTGCATATAAACGTACGAGTCTGTTTCCGCACACAGTCATATCCGAATGTTACTGATGAACAATATATCTGATAAAAGGTGTTGAATTCATTTCAGTAAAAAACATTTTGAATAAAGAGGTATTTGATAAACAGAAAATCATACAATGCTTGATCCGTGAAGTTATATCCACATCTCGTTGTCTGAGGTCGGACTGTTATATCAACCGAGCCCTAACCTCAGATAACTCGATGCTGATATACAACCAAGGATCACGCACTGTTATGATAATCTCTTTGTATCAGTTTCTAATATAGCGTCGTACTGTGGGACACATTACATGCACTCTAAGGACTCTTTCGTCGGCATATGAGTGAAGAATTGTTAAGTACGACGTTAAACATCAAACACTCAATCACACTCACTCGTGCTTTGTTTAATGTGACGTCATCATGATGAGCTGGAAAAGGAGCATTTGACGTCAATGAAATGACGTCGTCGTCCTGTGCGTTTGGTGACAGATCCTCATAAAACCGACGTTTGCCGAATGTCGGCATGGAATTTTCCTGCCAACCATCATTTGCCGTGTGGGTGGGCAATTTACAGCCTAATGGAACCTAATTACACGAGACAGTCTTCATTTAAACTCACATGACCTAATCTGAACATGTTGTTTAGTTAAAAGAGTGCTTTAATGTTTCAAAGTCATCTACCTCTAGTTTGTTCACTGACGTGTTCTGCGTTCCTTGAATGTGACTAGCGCCAACAAGGCGAGGGAACCAGCCAGGGGCCAGTTCCATAAAAAGTCAGTTTTGACAGTACTGAAATATGATTCTAGAGCTTATGTTGTGGTCCTGTAAATTAAAATTTTGACCACGTCATGAATGTTATCCTGAGACAAAAGGTGTCAAAATTTCATCTTCCATTCCCGAATACTAACCATTGTGATAACGTTTGAAGTTTTGACCCAGGTCAGAAATGTCTTGTGGAATCAGCCATTGATCTCCCTCATATACGTGGAGCCGATGATTACCGACGTTTACCGAACGTCACCATCGTGACGTTGCTTAGCGCGCCAGGTCACATTACAGCCCTGGAAACAAACGTTACGCGGACACATTCAGCACAATGTACAGTTTAGCATCCAAAAAGTATATACGGAGAAAATTTTCCCGTATATTTGTTATCATTTCAAGTAAACGTGCACGTAAGAGGAACTTCTGACGGAGATACCAAATAATACTTCAGCTCTGGAGTGGGAATGTGTTTTGTGCCGAGCAATGATACACGACATGACGGGGTGTGACTGTGACGTCACAAACACAGCGTCATTACTTCTGCAGTTCTCTCTAGCGTGAACTGACGTGCTGCACACACTGAGGCGACTGATCACATGCGACATGGGATGTAAAACGTCAAAAGTAGCCACAACTGCTGAGGAAATTGTCACCAGAAGACGGGAAATTAAGTTTGTCACAACCTGGTGGAAGAAAAAAGTCAAGAAACAAACCATCAACGAAAAGAAAGAACCAGTTCTGTTCATAAGGACCCTAAGCGCCCTGGGAGGTGAAGAAACACCACTGTACTTCAGGACCGAAGATAGCCTGCTGGAAGTACAGAGCATTTCGTCTTCGGAATACCTTCCTGACATGTCTGATGGACGACTGGACAACTGTACCCCTGTGAACACACCAAATCCTCTTGAAGAGAACACAAAAAACGTCAAGCTTGGGAGGGAATACTAGCACTGAAGATGACTTATCTAAAGATGATCTGGAAGATGACGTAAGTCTGACATATTATTGGTCCTCTGCCTCTCCCCCGAGACCGGAAGTTTCCCGAACCCGGTCAGTGTTGCCCAATGAGTACACACGAAAACCTAAGCCCACTGTTCTTCACAATGCCTGGAGTGAAGGATCCGTGGCCAAAAAGGCATCACGACCCTCAAGACCCTCACGAAACATCCCTACTGTCTCTCAGGAAAAGCTTCAAGCGGCATTCCCAGAACATCTTGAGGCGCCAAAGGCAAGCAATCATGAGTTCGATCCAACCAGTCGACAACGCCCAAAGGCAGCAAAAGGTCCCCGTCAAGCACCTGACCTCACAGACGTGTACAAAGCAGAGCTGTCTATCCCCGGCACACCCATGGAGAACCCTAAACGTCAGCAGGAGAAGCAGTGCCTGGAAGCCTGGATGGAGAGGTTTTTGGGAAACGTTGCCAAGTAAACAATCCAGCTGAAGACGGGCATCCCATCTCGGGGGAGAAAAGACGGGCGCACAGGTGAAATATTTCTGCGACACTATACACCGCAGAAGACAGCAACCCTGTGAATAACCTGTGCGGGTCATCATTTTCATGAACGAGTTCAACGTGGAGACAATTCAAGAGGACAACCGGGGTGTCTGATTTCGTTTTGTCAACTACTCTGAGCATTACACCACCTATGTCGCTTTCACTGAAATTTTTGCGATGCACATAGATCACGCGACCAATAAGGTTAACCAGCCATGAAAGATGACTTTTATAAGAAAAAACGAATTATCTATGGATGTTGTCTTGTTTTAGTATATGGAAGAATAAAAATTATTGGAAAATATGTTACCTTTTTGTGTCATGTATTTATTGATCTCATCCGCGTTTTGTTTTTCTAATGCTGCGTTCAGTCACTGAGACAACGTTGCCTTGTTGTCGTGAATGCTAGAGAGGGCATACGCGCTCCAATACAGATGGCTTGTCCCTGTGAAATCAAAAAGTGACCGTCATGCTACTGTTGAGATTAGATGGTGCACTAAGCGCACCTTAATACCTGTTCCGGTTTTTTACGCCCATAAACCAAATTTATCCACTAGCAACAACACTTTGTTCTGTATATATGGTAATATATTTGGAACATAAAGTAACACATGTGAGGTTTCTTTTTTGTTAAGAATATGTTTTATTGGAGCATTTATTTTCTAAAGTTTAGAAAAAAGACATCCTAACACCATAAATTAAACTATCACAACTACATGTATAACAGCTACCTTCATGGCGCTTAGACCAAATGATTTTTTTCCTTAAAGTAAAAGATATCTAAAAATCGAAGTAGGCATCACTAAGGAGACCACTTAAAACTGTGCACAAATATACTTTCATTTATTTTTTTACACTTTTGTGAAAAGAATTAAAGGCGTTCAAACATTTGAATTCTAAGGTGGGCTTGATGGACCATACTATCAAAGTTTGGGAACTCTGACGTCACAGGAAGTTTTTCCGACTCTAATCACGACACTGAATGTTACAATAACTCTTTTTACCCATTAGTATAAATTACTGACATAATGTTCGCAAAAATTCCTTCTTCTGGTGAACATCAGGAAAAAGGTGATGTGACGTCAGAGTTCCTAGATACTGTCACTACGGCTCATAAAGCCCACCATAGTATTCACATATTTGAATGCCTTTCAACACTGTTTAAAAAAAGTTTGAAAATATAAATGAAGGCATTTTTACGCATAGTTTTCAGCTGTCCATATGATGAACCTTACTTCATAGTTTGGCTTTCTTTCACTTTATCGCTATAAACGATTTTTTACATTTTTTCATCCGATCCGCACGCAAACTTGCGTGAATTTATCAGAGTAGTTCCTGCGTCAATTCTTTTACATCCATTGCCTCTATTCTCCTGCAGTGGCGCATCACAATACATACATGTAGGTGTACTTCCGGTTTTTCTGGGGTGTATTTCCTATTGGTGGTAAGGTATGATATACTCTCCACAAAAATAACCTATTGATGCTAGAATGTATTCTGTAAATATTCTGTTAAATATTCACATGTGTATCTCATATTTTTTTGTCAAACCGACCTAAACAATGTATTAGACTCACAGGATATTAGGCCCATGTTGAATATGAGACACTGCTGTAAAATCACGGAAAACAATCTAGCACCACTTAACAGATTTTCTGTTAAAATTAGCAGATTACTTTTTTTGGTGTACATGTAGTGATATCAAAGATCACACGTCTTCTTTATAAATTAAAGGCGAATGGTTAACACCTGTTAGGGGCGGAGAACGTCAAAGCTTTTGTGGAAAGGCTAGGGGGGAGTCGCGAGTTACACTTCTGTGTAACTACAGAGTTATTTGATTTATATATTTGATTAATGTTCAATGCCATGCTTAAGAATATATTTCACTTACACGACGGTGGACGGCAATATGATGGGAGAGCCCGGGGGACACCTTGTCACGATCATCCGCAGGCCACTGGTATAACGATAGACTCCCTCTTTACTGTTGTATTTGCGGGTATCATGGCCCGTCAAATACATCTTTCCTTGCGATAAATGCGTATTGTCCATTTACATATGATTTATTTTTTTATTTCATTAGTGTTTTACGCCGTAGTCAAGAATATTTCACTTATACGACGGCGGTCAGCATTATGGTGGAAGGAAACCTATTTACACATGTACATTCAATTTGGTCTTCTGCTTGCCTTTCTTATAACAATATATTCTTTAATGACTGGAGCAGATTCCATAACTAAATTATTGGACTGTAACATTTGTAATTTAGACCTCCTCTTTAATGACACAATTTTTTTAGAAATACACAGGTTATCAGTCCTTCTAACCATATAAGTCAACATATGTCACATCACCATTCTCACTGGTAGTCTCAACGCCTACCGGTCTGTTGTAGATCTATAAACGATTGTGCATATCCACAAGTCACTGTGGATGTGCTATGTGAATTACACAAGGCACACAGAATTATGCGGGAGCGCAATTTTGCCACAACACCGTGTACCACCAGTACACAGCAGTTTATAGAGAGCAATAGGCCTACATATATAGTTTTTAATAGATTTAAATTCCTCAGTGCATTTCCCACAAGCCCCTCGGGCAATATCATGTTTAAACATGTCCTCTACCTAAATCGGGACACCCACCCTGCAACAAAAATAAATTCTTATTCTTATCTCGCATTTTCAGGCTGGAAATGTTATCCCTATCCATACCCCATCTTGTGGCAGCTGTGTGTCTGTTGACAGCGCTCCCTGGTGGCCAAGGTAAGCATTACATCCGCCATATTGGTGTGCATTCGCTCAAAAAAAATAAATAACGTGTTAAATTTAGAGCTGGGCCTGTTGTCTGAGTGATACTAGAATCTATTGTGCTATTGCAGCAGATTGTTCTGTTAAATATAGAACACGTATTCTTTTAATGCAACATAAATATCCTATTAGACTAATAGCATCAGTCTAGCATCACTCAGACAACTTACTTTCTGTTAAAATTAAAATATTATTCTTTTGAGTTTTGAAAGTGATTTTGTCTTTATAATTTTAAAAAATAATTGGAACGTGACTTTGAGGCACAGCTGTTGATTTTTACATTGACACAATAGTACGGTCAACTGAAGTTACTTAAGCTTTTGCAGAAACAGTATTGTAGCTCCCCCATTGATAAGCTGCATGACAGACAGAGCTATAGAGCAGAAGCTTACAAAATTGGGTGAACTTTCCAGCGAAAACAAAAATAACTGCCTACACCATTCAGTAGAAAATCACGTTTTCAATAAAGCCATGTCAATAAAGCCATGACTGGTCTCGCCTTTCCGCATGTAGTTATCCATTGACACGGTTTAAATCTGCTGCTAATCTCTCAGGGTACTGCAACCTCTCTTCAACTGAAATCGTAAATTTTGACTCGTTTTGGATTTTCGCTGCTGAACTGGCGGACACGCACAATTTCGTTAGCTTCCCTTTGTTGCTTTCCTTTCATCTGCATATCAGTATATGAAGGCTATACAACACTGTATGTGGCGTATTTGTAGCATATGGCTTTCAGTCTGTATATGAAGGCTATACAGTACTGTACATAGTGTATCTGTAGTATATGGCTTTCAGTCTCTAGGACTTGCGGGGCATTGGTTCAGTATATGAAGGCTATACAGTACTGTATGTAGTATAGTTGTAGCATATGGCTTTCAGTCTCTAAGAGTTGCGGGGCCTTGGTTCGCTATATGAAGGCTACACATTACTGAATGGAGAGTGTTTGTAGCACATGGCTTTCAGTCTCTAGGACTTGCGGGGCATTGGTTCAGTATATGAAGGCTATACAGTACTGTATGTAGTATAGTTGTAGCATATGGCTTTCAGTCTCTAAGAGTTGCGGGGCCTTGGTTCGCTATATGAAGGCTACACATTACTGAATGGAGAGTGTTTGTAGCACATGGCTTTCAGTCTCTAGGACTTGCGGGGCATTGGTTCAGTATATGAAGGCTATACAGTACTGTATGTAGTATAGTTGTAGCATATGGCTTTCAGTCTCTAAGAGTTGCGGGGCCTTGGTTCGCTATATGAAGGCTACACATTACTGAATGGAGAGTGTTTGTAGCACATGGCTTTCAGTCTCTAGGACTTGCGGGGCATTGGTTCAGTATATGAAGGCTACACATTACTGAATGGAGAGTGTTTGTAGCACATGGCTTTCAGTCTCTAGGACTTGCGGGGCATTGGTTCAGTATATGAAGGCTATACAGTACTGTATGTAGTATAGTTGTGGCATATGGCTTTCAGTCTCTAAGAGTTGCGGGCCCTTGGTTCGCTATATGAAGGCTACACATTACTGAATGGAGAGTGTTTGTAGCACATGGCTTTCAGTCTTTAGGACTTGCGGGGCATTGGTTCAGTATGTGAAGGCTATACAGTACTGTATGTAGTATAGTTGTAGCATATGGCTTTCAGTCTCTAAGAGTTGCGGGGCCTTGGTTCGCTATATGAAGGCTACACATTACTGAATGGAGAGTGTTTGTAGCACATGGCTTTCAGTCTCTAGGACTTGCGGGGCATTGGTTCAGTATATGAAGGCTATACAGTACTGTATGTAGTATAGTTGTAGCATATGGCTTTCAGTCTCTAAGAGTTGCAGGGCCTTGGTTCGCTATATGAAGGCTATACAGTACTGTATGTAGTATAGTTGTAGCATATGGCTTTCAGTCTCTAGGACTTGCGGAACGTTGGTTCAGTATATAAAGGCTGTACAGTACTGTATGTAGTGTATTTGTAGGATATGGCTTACAGTCTCGAGGACTTGCGGGGCATTGGTTCAGTATATAAAGGCTGTACAGTACTGTATGTAGTGTATCTGTAGCATATGGCTTTCAGTCTCTAGGACTTGCGGGGCATTGGTTCAGTATATGAAGGCTATACAGTACTGTATGTAGTGTAGTTGTAACATATGGCTTTCAGTCTCTAAGAGTTGCGGGGCCTTGGTTCGCTATATGAAGGCTACACATTACTGAATGGAGAGTGTTTGTAGCACATGGCTTTCAGTCTCTAAGAGTTGCGGGGCCTTGGTTCGCTATATGAAGGCTACACATTACTGAATGGAGAGTGTTTGTAGCACATGGCTTTCAGTCTCTAAGAGTTGCGGGGCCTTGGTTCGCTATATGAAGGCTACACATTACTGAATGGAGAGTGTTTGTAGCACATGGCTTTCAGTCTCTAAGAGTTGCAGGGCCTTGGTTCGCTATATGAAGGCTACACATTACTGAATGGAGAGTGTTTGTAGCACATGGCTTTCAGTCTCTAAGAGTTGCAGGGCCTTGGTTCGCTATATGAAGGCTACACATTACTGAATGGAGAGTGTTTGTAGCACATGGCTTTCAGTCTCTAAGAGTTGCAGGGCCTTGGTTCGCTATATGAAGGCTACACATTACTGAATGGAGAGTGTTTGTAGCACATGGCTTTCAGTCTCTAAGAGTTGCGGGCCCTTGGTTCGCTATATGAAGGCTACACATTACTGAATGGAGAGTGTTTGTAGCACATGGCTTTCAGTCTCTAAGAGTTGCGGGGCCTTGGTTCGCTATATGAAGGCTACACATTACTGAATGGAGAGTGTTTGTAGCACATGGCTTTCAGTCTCTAAGAGTTGCGGGCCCTTGGTTCGCTATATGAAGGCTACACATTACTGAATGGAGAGTGTTTGTAGCACATGGCTTTCAGTCTCTAAGAGTTGCGGGGCCTTGGTTCGCTATATGAAGGCTACACATTACTGAATGGAGAGTGTTTGTAGCATATGGCTTTCAGTCTCTAAGAGTTGCGGGCCCTTGGTTCGCTATATGAAGGCTACACATTACTGAATGGAGAGTGTTTGTAGCACATGGCTTTCAGTCTCTAAGAGTTGCGGGGCCTTGGTTCGCTATATGAAGGCTACACATTACTGAATGGAGAGTGTTTGTAGCATATGGCTTTCAGTCTCTAAGAGTTGCGGGCCCTTGGTTCGCTATATGAAGGCTACACATTACTGAATGGAGAGTGTTTGTAGCACATGGCTTTCAGTCTCTAAGAGTTGCGGGCCCTTGGTTCGCTATATGAAGGCTACACATTACTGAATGGAGAGTGTTTGTAGCACATGGCTTTCAGTCTCTAAGAGTTGCGGGCCCTTGGTTCGCTATATGAAGGCTACACATTACTGAATGGAGAGTGTTTGTAGCACATGGCTTTCAGTCTCTAAGAGTTGCGGGCCCTTGGTTCGCTATATGAAGGCTACACATTACTGAATGGAGAGTGTTTGTAGCACATGGCTTTCAGTCTCTAAGAGTTGCGGGCCCTTGGTTCGCTATATGAAGGCTACACATTACTGAATGGAGAGTGTTTGTAGCATATGGCTTTCAGTCTCTAAGAGTTGCGGGCCCTTGGTTCGCTATATGAAGGCTACACATTACTGAATGGAGAGTGTTTGTAGCATATGGCTTTCAGTCTCTAAGAGTTGCGGGCCCTTGGTTCGCTATATGAAGGCTACACATTACTGAATGGAGAGTGTTTGTAGCACATGGCTTTCAGTCTCTAAGAGTTGCGGGCCCTTGGTTCGCTATATGAAGGCTACACATTACTGAATGGAGAGTGTTTGTAGCATATGGCTTTCAGTCTCTAAGAGTTGCGGGCCCTTGGTTTGCTATATGAAGGCTACACATTACTGAATGGAGAGTGTTTGTAGCATATGGCTTTCAGTCTCTAAGAGTTGCGGGCCCTTGGTTCGCTATATGAAGGCTACACATTACTGAATGGAGAGTGTTTGTAGCATATGGCTTTCAGTCTCAAGGACTCAAGACGTTTGGGTTTAATCCCAGTGCCATGTCTTTCACACTTTTGCCTATGCTGTAAGATGAATTGCTTTTGAATCATTGCAATTTGCTTCTGTGCATTGAGAAACTGACAAAGTTAACAGCAATATTCTCTATTATCCCTTCTGTTATAATGCTGAAATATAGGAGTGATGGCTGCCGTCAAGGGAGGTAAATCATGGGAGAAGAACGTAACCTACGTATTACGAAAATATGCAATACTGAGCGAAAAATTCGTGAGTTTGACGTTGAACAATGTTCAACTAATGTAGAGGCCATCCCGGCATTTTATTTGGCTTAAAGGTGAATGTCTGGTGGATGAAAAAACAGTGACGACGATCGGCATATGTGAAATTGATGCTAGCTATTCCGGGCCTTGCCTTCAAGAATACGGCTCCGCTCTTCCCGCCACTATTCAAAATGTGAAAGTTGTCTTCAGTTTCACCCCCGGCCCACGGGATCCTCCATGTACCTACACGGTGTCACCCCCTAACGAAGTCACTGCGTTTGCTCGTCCCGACACGACATGCATTGTAGAAGTGACCAGCTGTACGGCAGGTAAAACTTATTTCGTACCTCATTTTTACCGTCCACTTTACAGGTGTCTGACTTAGCTTTTGTCTAAACATGGTGAACCTTTACCATGTCTATTTGTCTATGTCTGTATGTTTGTCGGTAAGTTTACGCGACAAGTGTTGTACGGATTGGATGCAATTTAGTGCGCAGGATGGCACTGTGCTAAAGATCAATGCATTAAAATTTTTCATAACTGGTTTAAAGGCTCTTTGGCTATTTATGCTCATGACAGAACTGCAGACTATTTTCCCTTTCTCGGGTGTGATCTGGAGCGGGGATTTGTGCTCTTTTAGTGCTTTCTATTTTAAATTACTTAACTTCATACATAACGTCATATGGCGATGGGGGGCCTCCGTGGCTCACTTGGTTAGCGGGCTAGCACAGCGTAATGAACCAGGAACCTCTCACCAATGCGGTCGCTGTGAGTTCAAGTCCAGCTCATGCTGGCTTCCTCTCCGGCCGTAAGTGGGAAGGTCTGACAGCAACCTACGGATGGTCGTGGGTTTCCCCCGGGTTGTGTCCGGTTTCTACCCACTATAATGCTGACCGGCGTCGTATAAGTGAAATATTCTTGAGTACGGCGTAAAACACCAATCAAATAAATAAATAAATAAATCAATAAATGGCGATGAGGCGTTATTTGGTGTGTCTAAATTGACTTCTCAAAGAGGTCAAAGTAATCTGCCAACTTTTAAATATAAATGAAGAATTTGGACAAAGGATTTATTTTATATTATTTTATCTTATTCAAGAACATTCCAGTTATACGATGGCGGCCACCATTATGGTGGGAGGCAGGGCCCGGGGAAACTCATGACAATCCGCAAGTTTCTGCACACAGTATTTCCCTTTACCAATGGTAAACTTAAGACGTCATTTCATTTTTGTCTTTTTTCAGACCCTGGTGCTGGTGAGAGTGATGAGGAGTAATGGAAATAGCAGCATCATTTAGAGTGATGAGTGAACAGATGATTCTTGAAAACGGTGCCTTGTCGATTCTTTTTCAAGAATCAACTGTTCCGAGTTGTTTCTCCTACTAAAACGTGTTTGTAGTAATGAAAAAACTAACGATTCCGTTTCAAAAATCGCGCGTTGTCATTTCAAACAAATAATAAAAAAAAACCTTACATCTTACTTCATGTCAATGAATGCTCTTTCGTATCGGCTGAACCGCATTATTTGCATAGTTTTGTGCGCAGGATGGCCTGATACGTAGGTTGATCTTTCGTGACGGAGTTACATGAAGTATAGCGTTAGAGCTTTTAGCTAAAGGGAGGCAAGTCGGTTGTACTCTGTATAGGTTATTACACGAGGCAACGCTGGTTGCGTGAGGCTATGGACAGTAACTCTGTCTATGATTAATCATTCGGGAAAATAAATCTGAATTGATTGAAGCTTACATATAATCTGAGAAAGATTATACAATTTCTGTCACACTGACATAACCAGCCCTCGAGATATCCAAAATGTTCGTAATCAGAATGCCACAAACTAACTAGACCTACCAATTCACCTTAGTACAAACTCTGTTTTGCTGCTCATATTGTGCCAAAGAGAACTGATGACATCAATCTGCCTTTTCTCATACTGGCAACATTTGGTGAATTTGAAATGAAGGCGAAGAACGAAACTGTTATAAAATAAATTTCAAATTGATCAGAAACGAATTCAACCTTTTTATATGACATTCTAATTGTTTATTCATTTATTTGATCGGTGTTTTACGCCGTACTCAAGAATATTTCACTTATGCGACGGCGGCCAACATTATGGTGGGAGGAAACCGAACAGAGCCCGGACGAAACCCACGACCATCCGCAGGTTGCTAGAAGACCTTCCCACGTACGGAACATTATAATGAATAACGATGCAATTAATAATATCGGTATATACCTGCATATTATTTTTTCTACTCTGCAGGGGCGCCTCCGTGGCCTATAGTGGTAAGCATGCTAGAGTAGGATAATGACCCAATGGCAGGAGCTTCTCACCAATGCAATTTGAGTTCAAGTCCTGCTCATGCCGCCTTCCTCTCCGGTCGCACGTGGGAATGTCCGTCAGCAACCTGTAGACGGTAATGGGTTTCCGCCGGGCTCTGCCCGGTTCTCTCTCGCCATAATGCCGGCTGCCAACGTATAAGTGAAATATTCTTGAGTACGACGTAAAACACCAATCAAATAAATAAATAAATAAATATCACATGCCGTGACAAGAAAGTTCTGTTTCTAACGTAAAATTACTGATGTTTTTGTAGTTGTAATTGAGATATTCAGACTCCGGCTTATAATAATTTGAACGGTACCGGTACGTGTATAGTCCAGAGGTCACGCCCGATAAATCAATACAAGGAAGCTAACTCTTGATAACTACGATTTATTCTGTGCAAAGTATTGTCCCTTACGTGTGTATGACATTGTGAAGTGATACACATTGTTTTGTCCTCATTGTTTGTTTTCGTTGCTTTCAGCCTTTACCGCCCCCCACCCAGAATAAAGGGTTCACAATCTAAATTGACGAGTGTTAGGTTTGAGTGATTCAATATTCAGTGGTGCTAGGTTAGCTGTCTGCTAGTTTGTTCCGACGAGAGAGGCAGAAGAGTTTTCTTACTAGCTCACCACGACAAGTTACTGCAGTCTCCTGCCCAACATGTACGCATTGTGAAATGGGCAGCCGTTCTCAATTCCTTGCTCAAAAATGTGTGGTCCAAAATAAACGAGTTTAACGCTTTAACTAACCGCAAAGTCCAGTGAATTGTAAATGTTAAATACCCTTAAGTACGGCGTAAAAAACCCAATCAAATAAATAAATAATCAAATACGAAACAACAAACATGTATCAGAGCAGAAGTTTGTTTTCGCATCCATATGACCCATTTCCGGTTCAATTATTGCGCACAGGCGCAGCTGCGGAAATTGTCCAGAAAGCTGAATTCTTATCCTAGCTTATAGAAGTAAAATGGCAAAAATTCACTCTCTTCAACTTCCTGAGTCTCAAATCATCCGGAAACTGGAAGACACAGTCTCAGTCGTATACGGTCCCCTAATCCATTCCTTGCAGACATTTGGGATGTTTGTTGTCTCTTTGATAAGAGATGTAAATTTCGAGCTCTGACAGCTCGTAAAGGGCCTACGTTTTAGGCGTAATTTGGTGGAGATCGTCGAATGGTCATGGAAAATAACATGCATAAAATCCACTTCACTGACTGTCGATTCTGAGAGTCGTATTTATCAGATTTACGTGACCTTTTAAAATTTTATAATGTTAATTTAACAATAATTTAAACAATTTTACAGCCGTAAGGATATGGAATTATGAATATTAAATAGTAAATCTTTACATTAAAGGGTCAAAAAAAAAAGATTTAAAACCGAGTTTAGTTTCTAGTAGAAGTCCTCTTTGGTTTTACGCTCTATGCCGTTGTCTTTTAGGATGAATTCCTGCATAAACCAGGATTGGTGAACTAAGCATCCACGAACTTTGGGCCCGTATGAATTCCTGCATAAACCAGGATTGGTGAACTAAGCATCCACGAACTTTGGGCCCATATGAATTCCTGCATAAACCAGGATTGGTGAACTAAGCATCCACGAACTTTGGGCCCATATGAATTCCTGCATAAACCAGGATTGGTGAACTAAGCATCCACGAGCCCTGGGCCCGTATGAATTCCTGCATAAACCAGGATTGGTGAACTAGACATCCACGAGCCCTGGGCCCATATGAATTCCTGCATAAACCAGGATTGGTGAACTAAGCATCCACGAACTTTGGGCCCATATGAATTCCTGCATAAACCAGGATTGGTGAACTAAGCATCCACGAGCCCTGGGCCCGTATGAATTCCTGCATAAACCAGGATTGGTGAACTAAGCATCCACGAGCCCTGGGCCCGTATGAATTCCTGCATAAACCAGGATTGGTGAACTAAGCATCCACGAACTTTGGGCCCATATGAATTCCTGCATAAACCAGGATTGGTGAACTAAGCATCCACGAACTTTGGGCCCATATGAATTCCTGCATAAACCAGGATTGGTGAACTAAACATCCACGAGCCCTGGGCCCGTATGAATTCCTGCATAAACCAGGATTGGTGAACTAAGCATCCACGAACTTTGGGCCCGTATGAATTCCTGCATAAACCAGGATTGGTGAACTAAGCATCCACGAACTTTGGGCCCATATGAATTCCTGCATAAACCAGGATTGGTGAACTAAGCATCCACGAACTTTGGGCCCATATGAATTCCTGCATAAACCAGGATTGGTGAACTAAGCATCCACGAACTTTGGGCCCATATGAATTCCTGCATAAACCAGGATTGGTGAACTAAGCATCCACGAGCCCTGGGCCCGTATGAATTCCTGCATAAACCAGGATTGGTGAACTAAGCATCCACGAGCCCTGGGCCCGTATGAATTCCTGCATAAACCAGGATTGGTGAACTAAGCATCCACGAGCCCTGGGCCCGTATGAATTCCTGCATAAACCAGGATTGGTGAACTAAGCATCCACGAGCCCTGGGCCCGTATGAATTCCTGCATAAACCAGGATTGGTGGACTAGACATCCACGAGCCCTGGGCCCGTATGAATTCCTGCATAAACCAGGATTGGTGGACTAAGCATCCACGAGCCCTGGGCCCGTATGAATTCCTGCATAAACCAGGATTGGTGAACTAAGCATCCACGAGCCCTGGGCCCGTATGAATTCCTGCATAAACCAGGATTGGTGGACTAAGCATCCACGAGCCCTGGGCCCGTATGAATTCCTGCATAAACCAGGATTGGTGAACTAGACATCCACGAGCCCTGGGCCCGTATGAATTCCTGCATAAACCAGGATTGGTGGACTAGACATCCACGAGCCCTGGGCCCGTATGAATTCCTGCATAAACCAGGATTGGTGAACTAAGCATCCACGAGCCCTGGGCCCGTATGAATTCCTGCATAAACCAGGATTGGTGGACTAGACATCCACGAGCCCTGGGCCCGTAAGAATTCCTGCATAAACCAGGATTGGTGGACTAAGCATCCACGAGCCCTGGGCCCGTAAGAATTCCTGCATAAACCAGGATTGTTGGACTAAGCATCCACGAGCTCTGGGCCCGTATGAATTCCTGCATAAACCAGGATTGGTGGACTAAGTATCCACGAGCTCTGGGCCCATATGAATTCCTGCATAAACCAGGATTGGTGGACTAAACATCCACGAGCCCTGGGCCCATATGAATTCCTGCATAAACCAGGATTGGTGGGCTAAGCATCCACGAGCCCTGGGCCCGTATTTATCAAACGTCTTTAGATTTAAGTGAAAAGTTCAAACACAGGAACAAATAAAATGTTTGGTTCTAGAAAGCTTGAAATTTGTACACTGACACTTTTCCGTGAAACGTGAAAATGTACTAGCCACAATTTGAGATCATCCCTGTTCTGAGTTTGGCATTTTAAATTTATGATTTATAAGTCTTAAGCTGATTGATAAATACGGAGCCTGGTCCTTTCTCTTTACTTTATTGGGGTTATGTATTAAATGCGATGGCAAAAACACATGCAGTATTTCCAGTAAGTGTAGACCAGTAAGTCTAGAGCAGTGACGTCTGAAAAAACGTTCACCTGGGAAAGTGTTCATCTGGAAAAACATTCACCTGGGAAAGTGTTCACCTGGAAAAATGTTCACCTGGAAAAGTGTTCACGTGGAAAAACGTTCACCTGGGAAAATGTTCATCTGGAAAAACGTTCACCTGGAAAGGTGTTCGCCTGGAAAAACGTTCACCTGGGAAAGTGTTCACCGAGAAAAGTGTTCACCTGGAAAAATGTTCATCTTGAAAATTCTCCACTTGGAAAGATGCCCACCTAGTAAAATATATACCTAGCGAAATATCAACCATAAATTGGTCACCACTCTCTCAGTATTCGTCAGGCTAATTGTCTATCTTTTAAAAAATTTTCACGAAGCTTTGTACGTTTTTGTGTAAGACCTGCGCAGATTGTGGTGTATTCAGGTTAGAGGCGGGCGGTGTGTCACGTGTGTCAAGTCCTGTCAACCCTGAAGTTAGTCACAGATTCGTAACATAATTGATATTAATCTTATCGCTTTGGCGCGAACGTATCTCTAAGATAAGTGGCGGATGTCATTAGACTTAGATATTTTTACTTCTTCCGCACGTGATACACGTTCTTCCGCCATTTTGATACACATAACTCATAACTCAAATTACTCCTAATAGTCATACTCGATACCGCACGGACGTTAAAAAAAAACATATCAGCGGAACACAGTCTGGTTATTACCTGCATGATGAGGGTTATCCAACACCAAGATACCCGGACGCGTGGTGCAGAGCTCTATCCTGGAGTCGCGGTTAAACCAGAGGGAAAAATATGTACCGAGGCCGGTTTAGACGCTTGACACTAACTCAGAAAAGGTGACCTAACCTAAGCCGCTTGTTTCTGATCCACCAGTTTTGGTGGCCTAATGCAGAACCGCCCCGTTTAGTCCAACTGTCCAACTTTTTGCGTAAAAACGGCAATTGCTGGTTCAGGTGTACTTGAACCCATGTGGGGTTCAAGTACCCAAGAAGCCGAAATAAAGAAGTTAGATCTACTGATTGATGTGTACAGGCAGGTGAACTGAATGGAGCCAGCTTTAAAGTCGAGCTTTTCCAGTCACGTAAATCTACGCTAGTGTAATCACGGCTCATAGCTCACGTCGGTGACGTCATACTCCTTACAGAACACGTGCGGCTCTCACTCTCCGCTCGCTTTGTCATCATTGGCACCTACAGACATGCTTAACCTTTGGAGCTTGTGAGACGCTTGTTCAGGCTTAGCCTCACCACTTGTGTCCTCTCGCGGAACTATTTAATCAGCATTCATCAATAAAATTGTCTCATATTTTGGTTGGAATTATGTTATACATGTTTTAGATAAAGAGAATGTATGTGTATAAACTATTATTAGAAACAAAGGTTGAGACGGATTGTTTGTGTTTTCTGACATCACTTCCGTTGACCTTGGCACTGTTCAAGATTTCTGTACAAAATTTGCTGTTGGTGGCAGTGATTTAAAGCGAACGTAGAGAGCGACGCATGCGCTGTAAGGAATCATTGTTACCGCTTATTGTTAACAAAGCCCCATTTGGAGCGAATGGGGTTACAAATCCTCTGCCCAACGCCGGTATTGAACCCAAGTGCGATTTTAATGGGGTGAGGTTTAGTAAGAAGGGGATGAAGTCAAACAATTTTGGGTAGGGATGGCAATTTGTATAAGAACATTCAGAGATGGTTTAGAGATGGTACTTTGTAGGAGCTGTGGCTGACTCACAGTCTTTAATAGTGAGTCATTTTATGTAATAAATGAGAAGAGAGGAATGCCACTCGCTGCATCTTCTTAGTGCTATTTTAATTTTCCATGAAAAGCAGTGCTGTCCATGTATATGGTCACGAAGAGACAGATATTATATGTCACTGATAAATAGACATTTTACATCGGAAAAACCTTGTAACATTTTTGACATCCAGTTTTTCTGAGCATGTATAAGAGGATACGCCGCAGGTCAGTTGCTCGGTTGGAGGATTGGACCGGCCTTCTGCATGTATCCTTCATCTTACGGCGTCCCGGTCCTCACTCGGGATGGCACTCAGCAAAGCATCCTCCACAGTAGTTAGCACTGGAAGAACACGAAAAACATTGTGAGTTTAAAGGAGAAGAAAACATAAAAATGATGCCAAAATCAGATGAAAGACCTTCAAAACTTATTTTCAAATAAGATCTTTAATATTTTTTACGATTTTTTTTCAGGAGATTTGGGTATTTGAAAATATTTTTGTATGGTGGGTATTTGGGACCAACTTTTGGTATTTATTGTTGATGCATAATAATTTTTTAAATAAGTATATGATGCTTGTCTCACAAATTTATTTGAACGTAAATTTGTTGTTTATATCGAAACATGTGCATTTAACCTATATTATGATAATATTTATGAACATATTAAAAATATAAAGATGATCAATATTGAGGATTAATACATTTGTTAGCTGAAAAGAACGAATTCTAGTTCAAAAATATTTATTAAACCTTGTTTTAACATCCTCATTTATGACATTATTAAAACAAAGACTATAAATAACAAAAGGTGTCCCAAATGCCCACCATACAAAAATTATTTTCAAGTGTCTTTTTCTCCTTAAGAAAAATCGGAAAAAACATTGAAGACCACATTTAGGAATAGCTTCTCGCACTCTTTCATCTGAAACTTTATGCCATTTTTATGTTTTCTCCACCTTTAATATAAACTGCTGTATGGGTGGGATCAAGGAGAAGGAATAAAATGTGACACCCATAATCATGTAATTGAACAAGTCAGCCTACATGGGCTCTACATGCATAGTGATGAATAGTCACCTCATCGGATAGGCCTATATAACGATTGCATGAAAAGCGCAACTTCTATGAGCATAGTTTTAATAAACGGCAACTATAAACTAGCACGGTACACGATTTAGATAGGTCTACCTAGTTTGGTGGCGTCCTTGAAAACTCTTGGCAGTTTTTCTTGACATGACTCGCCTAATTTCTTGTCGTGTACACTTTCTCAGTTTTGTATTGAACGTTGCCTTGTTTGACTGTTTGCTTGATTGATTATAAGTTAATTATGTGATTGTTTGCTTGATTGATTTATCCATTGTTCTTCTTTGTTTATTGATTGATTGAATGATTGATTGATTGTCTGTTTGTTTTTTCATTGATTGTTTGTTTTATTGTTTGGCTGTTAGTTTATTTATTTGTTTATTTATTTGTCTGATTGTTTTGAAACCCACGGTCATCTGCAGGTTACTGGAACTTCCCGCGTACTACCAGAGAGGAAGCCAGCATGAGCTGGACTTAAACCCACAGCGACAGTACGCTTTATGAACGGCGACAAGACGTCAAACCAATCTTACCAAAAATTATCTGCCGTGGAATCTTTCCTCTGGAAACATCTTCTGTCATCTTTACATCTCGAAGTGAAATACAACAACTGAGGAACATGTCCTCTTACAACAAAAATTGCATTTCGCTTTTTTCTTCAGAACACCGAAATGACCATGCGCGTGTAAAATGAATATATCTGGGAAATAAAGTTCTAATTACACTGAAAAAAAAATTATTTGTCTGAGTGATGCCTGAATGTATTCTGTTTATTCTTTTATTATTATTTATTATTTCATTTAACAGAATAATTTAGTAAAATAATAGAATACATTCTGGCATCACTCAGACAATAGAACTTCTGTTGAATTTAACAGATTTTTTTTGGAGAGTAAGTTTGACTTACATGCACTTCTCGCCCTCGGGACAAGAGTGAAGGGTACAGGGGTCCACATAACAGTAGGCATAGCCCTCTGCACAACCTATAAAGGATAGAACTAGTTGCATTTTAGTTATTTAATAAACGGGATTTACTTAAAACAGCATACAGTTTGTAATTTTATCAGTATAAGAATATCGCAAGGTCATAAAACACAGTTTGGATTAAAGGACTAGTATTTATTTATTCATTTATTTATTTATTTGATTGGTGTTTTACGCCGTACTCAAGAATATTTCACCTATACGACGGCGTTCAGCATTATGTTGGGAGGAAACTGGCCAGAGCCCGGGGAAACCCACGATCATCCGCAGCTTGTTGGAACACATTCCCATGTAAGGGCGGAGAGGAAGCCAGCATGAGCTGAGCTTGAACTCACAGCGACCGGCTCCTGGGTCATCGCGCCGCGGTGAGGTGTTAAACCCCTCGGCCATGGAGGCCCCCGGAAGGCTAGTAGAAAAAGCTATAAAGAGTGTATGTTAAAACTTCACTATAATTTTAGTCACATCTGGACATCAGCACTGATTGGGTAATACACTTTAAATTCCTGCACTGTTATTTTGGAGGTAGTTAAAATATATCATCTTTTTTTTGTGGTTTTGTAATAGGACTGAAAACTTTTTATCAAGTATACTTTGGAGGCTACCAAGGTAACAAAATGCTATGATTTTATTTCCAGCAACCACAGCTAAGAAAATGGTGGTTATGCTATAGGTCGAATTTTTGAGAAAAGTGCAAGCTGCATGTGGTGGTATGGCATGGTACAGCGCGAAAGTTATCGGATATATATTTATGAGGTTGACAAATTTACTACATAAATAGTAAGGAAAATCAATGTGTTCGTATAATATATAGGCTCTGCTTCCAAACGTTAACGAGATGAAGCCCCTGCTTAGTGTGCAGAGTTGGAGATCGTCTTGTATGGGTTACTTCCCTTGATTTGCGCCGTGGTAAAAATTGCACCGTCCATGCAGGACTGGCTCGTGTGATTGAAAAATCTTCCTATATTGTCATCGTCAAGACATTTGTATGGAAAGAACTAAAATATTATGTAAGGGATAAAAACATATAAATTGCAAATGTCTGTATTTTATCAATTCTGTTTATTCATTTTTAACTGCGATTAACCAGCTCAGAAATTCGCTGTACAGAGGATGTCGCTGCTGTTGGTAATTTGTACTTGTTTTGATTGGTGTTAAACGCCGTTTTACAAAAAAACCTTTCACATGTCACGGGCTTATGATTTATGGGTAGATGAAACCGCGCGTGGTTTCGAGTGTGAACAACCACCCGATTCTAGAATATCTGACCGTATTTGAATATCTAGCAATAATTAAAAAACATTACGGAAACGGAGATGTTATCTTTGTCATTAATTCAAAATGCGTGATGACAGTAGGCCTATAGGCTAACCATTTAGAATGCAAATAAGGCCTACCGGAAGTTTATAGCACTTCAAAACATTTATTATCAATCATCATGGATACACACACACTCGGTCATGTTTCCATGTTACATATGACCACTTGATCGAATGGGAAATCATTGTTGATGTGTTTTTAATACATACGCACCTGCTTCCGTGGTGGCCACAAGGCAGGCTGTAACAAGAAATAAACAAAAAATAAACAACCTGCATTTACGAGTGCTTCAGGTGTTTCGTCGCACTTAGCAATTTTTCAGGTATGTGACGACAAGGAGTTATTAGGGTGTGTGTGTATATATACTTTGTCCTCTTGTGGATTTGCGAGCCCATGCCGCCAAAGAAATATCATGCCGAAGACACCAGACATGACACCCCCACCCAGTCATATTACACTCACACCGAGCCAACCAGCTCTGTTTTCTTGCTCTAACCTCTCAGTGCTGAGCGCCAAGCGAGACAACAAGTCTTTGGTATGACCCAACCAGGGTTTTGATCGCGAGTCTCCCAACTTCGAGGAGGACGTATAACCATTAGGCCACCGATCTACCC
This sequence comes from Liolophura sinensis, assembly GCF_032854445.1. Classification (NCBI taxonomy): domain Eukaryota; kingdom Metazoa; phylum Mollusca; class Polyplacophora; order Chitonida; family Chitonidae; genus Liolophura; species Liolophura sinensis. The sequence goes on along the minus strand of NC_088305.1, from coordinate 20,173,788 downwards.
GTTTTTATGTGTATATGAAAATGCTTATTGCTTGATACAGACACAAAGTTACAAAATATGCAGTTACAAAATATGCAGTAATTTCACTCACGCGTCGCAGGGCAGCATTATGGTGCGAGGAACGTGTACCTTGATACGTATATTGTAGAATATTAATTAGCGTATTGTTGAGTCATAGAGTCAATTCTATACGTACATGTAAAATGAGTATTGCAAATATAAAATAACATATATTGCGGAGTCATAGAGACTCCTGGGCGTAAATCAATGTTATATATAATATTTATTAGCATGTTGCAGAGTCATAGCGTAACGTTCGCATATAAATAATACTTGTGTAATATAAGCAGCTCACTGCAGAGTCTGAAGTATTAAAAGAGTACTGTGTAATATTACGTAGCATATTACAACGTCATATACACTAAAAAATAATGTGTTAATTTTAAAAGAAAGTTTGTTGAGGTGATGCTAGAAAGTATTCTGCTATTGCAGATTATTCTATTGAATATAACCCACATATTCTATTAATTCAACATAGAGATTCTATTAGATTAAGATGATGCTGAATATGACATATTATTATGTTATAATAACAGAATACATTATAATAACAGAATAAATTATAATAACAGAATACATTATAATAACAGAATACATTATAATAACAGAATACATTATAATAACAAAATACATACTAACTTGCGGATGGTCGTGGGCTTATTCCCGCCTTAATGCTGGCCGCCGTTGTATAAGTGAAACATTCTTGAGTATGGCGTAAAACACCAGTCAAATAAATCAATCAATCAGAATACATTCCAGCACCACTCAGACTAAAGACTTTAAAAAAACTTTTAAAATAATAATTATAATTTTAATAATTATATAATAATATTATTACCAAATCACAGAGGAAAATATTATCATTGTACAGCTATGGCATGCAATAACATGGGTGTACAGACTGTAGCAATTATCGTCTTCTTCATAGAGACTATATAGCAGGTTGTGAGGAAAAACTTAGTTAGGGCTAATTAATTCAAATTTATTTTTTCATGCATAAAACCCAAATTGTATAACCTTTATTAAAAAATAAAGTTGCACATATATTCCCGAGATATAGAGCCAATATAAGCTTTTCGGCACCTTCCAATTTCTTGACGACGCCACAACTTTGTTTCTCTCTTCGCATGAACGGTGGAGCTCCTTTAGTAAGTGTAAGTTAATATGTTTGCATATGCGAAAACAAGCCGACAAGTACACTTTTGGTATAAAGCAATGTCTAAACCGTTATGATTTTATACATATGAGTACACGAGTGACGGAATTTCACGTAACTATTTCCTTGTCCGTGACCAGTACTCTCCGATCTGGTCTCTTTATTTACACACATTCTGCAAACGGTTTATCAGAAAATCACAGTGACTACAAAATGTAGTTGAAATTAAAAAAAAAAACACTTACGCAGCAGACAAACGAGAGCCAAGAAAACGAAGACTCGAGTATTCATTTTGATTCGATGTGGTATGATCTGAAACAGAAGCAAAATATCTTATGTTATCTTAGTGCAATGATTTATTTGATTTGATTTGATTGGTGTTTTACGCCATACTCAAGAATATTTCACTTATATGATGGCGGCCAGCATTATGGTGGGTGGAAGCCGGGCAGAGACCATCCGCAGGTTGCAGGCAGACCTTCCCAGGTAAGACCGGAGAGGAAGCCACCATGAGCTGGACTTGAACTCACAGCGACCACATTGGTGAGAGACTCCTGGGTCATTACGCTGCGCTAGCGCGCTAACCAACTGAGCCACGGAGGCCCTTATTAGTGCGATGAAACAAATTTCCCAAGAAATGAGACAGTTTACATGTTGTCGTAGCTGGCAGATTTCAACCCATTAAACTCAGGCTACGCTATGCGTCGAATTATGCTAAGTGGTTTACAGAAAAACCAATAACGTCATGCTTAACCAAAAGTGGTGATATGCAAATTAGATAAGTAACGAAGCAGGAAACTAGATACAAACTGTACATAACGTATACATGTTGAAAAGTATTCATTAATTGTTATTTCAAATTTTAAACTTTGAGTTCCAGTTGCATTTTATTAACCCCTTAGCTATAGAGGGTCTAAGATGCTATATAGAGAACTGAAATGAATCACAGTTAATTTGAAATGAACATGTTTAATAAACACGGGGCAGTGCGTAAGTTCACTAAGCGACTTTTTCTGCTCAGAAAGTTTTCCCTTCAAAAGTATTTTTACTCTGCTCACACTGTTTGTTTGTTCGGAACATATTCTCCCTCTCTTCACCTGTTTTTATTCCTCAAAAATAGCGTGCAGAGGAACTGGGAGTTTCGAGGCCGAACTCTTCTATCAACTACAAGTGAAACAATCCTACTGTACCTGTCTGAAATGTGAGGCTACTATTTTTGATTACATGCACTAAAATTGAGAAGCTGAGCTATTGTGCAAGTAAGATGTTTCTGAAGGTAATGAGTGTCATTTTTGCCTCCGGAACACAGTGAGACATCTGTAAATTAATATTGACAAAAGTTGCCTCATATTTCGGACAAGTCAGGATACAGTAGGACATTCTTTTTACCTTTAGCTTCAAAAGAGTTCCCCTGTTGTTTGGAAACCAGGCTTTCCGCATTAACATGCAAGATGGAGGGAATTTTCCTCGCAACGTAATACGATGATGAAGGACAACTTACAATCTAGCATGTATGGTACACAATTTGAATACTGATTTCATTCATTCGCCTACAGCATTCTTATGTCTTTGCATCATCACTAAAAACTGCTGACTGCTTCTGGTTGCATGAATCCGTCTAAATTTCATTCTTTATATACTTTCTTAGTTTTTTTAGTGGTTTGTGTTGAATATTGTTTTGGGAATTGGCCTCGCGATGATTGACCCGGAACGACAATTTGGTTTACGGTTGGTATACGAATGTCTGTTTTGACACCAAGATTTACAAGTATAAGTCTATGGTAAACTGGACGAATTCGTCTCACTTTGCCGTAAAGTGATAACTTCCTGCAATGAAACCAAGCCTGGAAATAAACAGACAATGTCGAGGACAAAACGGTATTTTGACAAATTAAGGGCGATCAATTTGGTTCAGGATAAAACTGTCATGCAAATAACATTGTGGCTTTTATTTTCATATTAACGTGAATAGCTGGAACATTTGTCATCATGCTTTGCACCAACTTTAAAATTATATCCAAGCTTGCCGTTACGACTAGGTCGCAAAGTTACACGCCGTATGTCACATATTGTGTCTTACATAAGATGAGGTCTGGGTCTGTCGTACGCGCTAATCCCAAGTTAGATCGATATGGGATAATATCTCTTGGCTACAGAGTAAAAGATCTATTAACGCCAGGACTAAGATTTTCAGTAAACAAAGATACAGTGCTAACATGAGTGACTTGGACTAACCCGTCATACGAAATTATGTATGACGGTTTTCTTGGGTTTTTTTAACTGTGCGTTTTATATCTTTTCCATTTTTGCAGTCAGAGTTTTTCTTTCTTTCAAGCAAACGAAACCCATACCTACCGGAAAAGACCTCTTGTGATAACCAGTCAATTGGATTTCAGCTTGGTTCGTATTTTCGTGTAAATCGCGATATGTGTGGCCAAATGATTAGCTGGCTATCTCGGGGCTCGCAATGTTATGTCGGGGCCCGAGATAATCAGCCAATGATAGTGTCACATATATGAGTGTTTCAACAAAAGTGCAAAACAAAACGTCTTCCGAATGGCTTATTATCTCGGGGCTCGAGATCTTCTTCTGGGCGTTTTTCTTTTTTTCTTTTTTTTTTTTTTTGGCCTGCTTAAAAAGAAAAACTCCAAGCTGACCTCTTTTTCTGGGAGTTGCTCTTTTTTCTGGAGGGTGGCGAGTGGGGGGGGGCTGCTTAAAAAAAAAAGAAAAATTCCGACTACAAAAGTGAAAGAAAATGAAAAACGCACAGTTGCAAAAGAAGAAAGAAAACCGCCATGTCCCTTTTACGTCTCCGCAGTTTTCCGTAAACGGCTTCCGAAAAGCTACCAGGGAATGTTGTCCCACCCTTGTTCTGTGAAGTGCCGGACATAGCAGGTGGACATTAATAGCAGCCCTATGCGCAGATCGAGTTTCAAGGAAATATTTGGCCCCGAAACAGGGGTTCCATCGCTAGTTCTATTTCATATTCCAGTTACATGTCCTTCACACGATCGATTGTCGGTGATGTGCAGGGAAGAATAAAACATTGAATATATACAAGATGGTGGAATTGTTCCACTTGTCAGAAAACATTTTAACTGTACGTCTTGGAAACAAAATGCTGAGACCAATCAAGATACAAATGAAGTTGCTAAATGAAGTCCAATACGTCGCAATATAGAGTAATATACTTACCCGGAAGTACATAAATATTTCTCAGAGCGAACAATCAGCTTACCGTTGTAAGTAGGTTAGCTTCTTTCGGTATTAACCAAGGTCCTGTTTGGAGTTAATGAAGTCCTGCTCCGCGTTTATATACGTATCCTTGGTGACACGCGCCCCAGCTATCACTATTTCACTATTTCGCAATATCAAATATCCGGTTGTTTGTTAACAAACGCTCGGCATAGACAACAAGTGTTAGGGTCATCTTCCATCCACCATGGTGGCACTCCCATAAGCCGCACCATGCTAGTGAATTTACAACCAGTGTTGTCTGGTTGTTTGAATGTAGTGGACTACTGACATTCTGGAGCATTTTGCAAATATCAAATTAAAGTTCAAGATGTTTACATTTGGTTTGAGTACATTTGTACTTTTCGTCTCAAAAATAAGCGCTTTGCAAATATCAAATTTAAAGTTCAACTTGTTTATATTTGGCTTAAGTACATTTGTACTTCTCGTCTCAAAATGAGATACTAACCAATGGAAAATGATGACGACAATAACGATTACGTAACTAATAACATAATCGAGGATAAGGTTGATGACTGTTGAACACATGGCATCTTTGATGAATGAGGTCACATGGCGTACATGTATATCACTGGCCAAAGGTAGAGATCTGTCTAAAGGGCGTCAGATTTCATTGGGGTCGTGCATTTGTATATTAGGTGGCATTAACTGATATAGCGTATTTTAAAGTTTATATGTTAAGTTCATTTTGACATGACATTTTGGTTATTTCTCGTCGTTATAAGTTTGTATTACATGTATCTAGCTGCGGTAAATCAGCTGCCCTTTAAGTCTACGCCTTATCTTGTTGAGTTTATTAAAACGACTTTTGGTAACTTATCAAATAATCGCCGCATTGTTAAGTGTGTCAGTCAGTTGGAAAGTTAATGCCCGCAGTAGTAAACAACCTCCAAGTCGGATCCATACCGTAATTTTAGCAGCTGTCAACAGGAACTACAGCTAGATGTAGTGATGTTTATTCGAACCAGGTCATTGACTATGACTAAAAGCTGAAGCTACTAAGCTGCTAAGTAATGGTAAACAGAAAAATGTCTTCTAGCCTTCTCAACACTTGAAATTTTGTCGAGCTCTGTGTCAATAAAGCAGATGCTGTGTTAAAAGACAAAATTAATATCGATGCAGTGTGACCTTCGTCATGATTTGCATTGCAGGGTCACGTTTCACGGCATCACAGTGTTCAATGATTACCTTTTGAGCATTCCAGGTTAAAAATCTGGTTGTTTGTGCCGTTTGAGTTAAGCCTCTTTTCAAGAAAACTTTGTAAAATACGGTCCTACTGAAGAAGGTTTCTCGGATCTAGCATCATAAAGCCATCTTAATATCAGATTAGTCTTATTTCTGAACTTAGATTTGAACTGTAACAGTAATTTATTCTGAATCTAACCGTCGAAACAGACAGTCCTATACTAGCCGTGAACGAAGATGAGCGAAAGCATTAAAAATATTGTCACATGGACTTTCGTTATTTCAAGTAAATAACAAATTGAATATAACCATTCACGGAACGTTCCATATATTAACGACTTAGTTAAATTAGTCGTCAGTAATATCAACATAAAATTTGACGACACAGTCTATCAACAGTGCACAGATATGCAAGCAGAGGCAGTAAAACTGTGTCTCACTGCCACACACCTCCATAGCTGCTTGCTATAAATCTATATTCCTGTTACGATAGTCCTCTTTTTCTGTTGCGATAGATCTATATTCCTGTTGCGGTAGACCTATATTCCTTTTTCAATAGACCTATATTCTTGTTGCGTCAGCCCTGTATTCTTGCTGCGATATACCTATATTCCTGTTGCAAGAGACCTATATTCCTGTTGCAAGAGACCTATATTCCTGTTGCGACAGCCCTATATTCCTGTTGGGATAGACCAATATTCCTGTTATAATAGACCAATTCCTTTTTCGATACATCAATGTTCCTGTTGCGATAGGCCTATATACTTGTTGCGACAGCGCCATATTCTTGTTGCAACAGACTTATATTCCTGTTGCAATGAACCTATATTCCTGTTCCGAGAAGTCTTGTGTAAGGGCATTTCTAAATAGCGATATGTATCTTCACAGCCGTATATTTCTCATTTATAAGACGATATATTGATAATTTGTGGAGTAATTTGCCCAGGCGGCGAACGAAATACATGTTACAGAGGGTCTAGATGATTCGCCTTACAGGGGTCGCCCTACATACCAAGAATAACTCAATCAACTCCCCTCACAAAGAGGGTTATTTCAATCTTGATATGATAAGCGATATTGAACCTAATACCAAAACTTGTATACCTATACATGGTCCTTACAAATATCAAAAGTTACCTAGCATACAGTGCATAATCCACTTATCGAAATGATTAACACAGGTGTGGGAAATCCTTACAAGACTGATATAATTTCCGTTAAGATCAGTAACTGACTAGATGTTCCCAGCTGACAACTGGATGTATATCGCGACTCCATAGCCCCCCCAGTCTCTCGATGTGCTGGTTCAAACCCGGCCTTGGACAGGGAATTTGTAGACTCTTCTGTTCTCTCTCTTGGGCTGTGCCTTGGTGACAGTGAGCTGTAGACGATGTTTTTAGAGTCATTTTCGCTAGCGGTCTGTCTTCCGCTGCATGCAAAATTATTCCACCATTATGACGTGCAAGCCTATATGCCTACGTCTCTCGTGGAAAAGTTTGTCATTAACTTGCCAAAGGTCGGTGGTTTAATAGCACTGGACTATTCGGTTTCCTCCGTCCATTAAGCTTACCACCAACGTCTAATGTGAAAAATTCTTGTGTATGCTGAGTATAAGGTGATAAGCAACAATCAGTTACCCAATCAACTGTGAAGGTCATTAGGACATGTGAAGATGTTTCACATTAAGGGCCTCCTCATATCAGATATCTTTGTTTATACTAAACATAGTACAACAATGTGAGACAACAATCCATATAAAATAATTATATATATAAGCAACAGTTATAAAATGAACGTCCTCCAGCGCGGCGCAATAACTCGGGAGCCTCTCACCAATGCAGTCGCTGTGAGTTCAAAGTCCAACCCATACGTGGAAAGGTCCTCTAGCAACCTATGGATGGCCGTGGGTTTCCCGGGGACTCTGCCCGGTTTTCCGCTCACCATAATGTTGGCTGCCGTCGTATAAGAGAAATATTCTTGCGTGCAGCGTGAAACACTGATTAAATAAATAAATATGATTATATATGTATATGTATGTAAAGACTGGACAGACTATTTCTTAAGAAAATGGCATGGTCTAAAACTGGTAAACCTTTTCTTCTATTCTCATAAACAAAGTATCAAATTGTCATATACACCAATCCTTATGTGTCCACCTAGGGCAGTATTTTTATTTATTTATTATCTATTTATTTATTTGATCGTTGTTTTACGACTTACTCAATTTACAATATTTCATTTATATGGCGGCGGAAATGATTATGATGGGAAAGAACAAGGAAAAGCCCGGGGGAAGCCCACGACCGTTCGCAGGTTACTGTCAGATCTGCCCACGTATACGACCGCAGACGAAGCCAGACTTGAATTCACATTGGTCAGAGGCTCCTGACTCATTGTGCTGCGCTAACTCGCTAAGCATTCGCCCACGAAGTGTTCCACAGATTACATTTCTGAAAAGCCACGACAAGTATATAACTGGCATAAACGATCAATTTTGAAAACTGATTTGACATCGCTATGAACGTGGATAGTGTGCCCTAGAGCCATTGTTCTGTGTCTTAGGGTAGCAGTTAACATGTTCTTTATAATCTAAGTATTTTGAGGGTTATTTTGATGGGTTGGTTGTAGCCTAATAGATTAGGCTAGTTATCGGTATGTGCTGTGAAAAATAGGGGCACCCTAAAAGGTCTGACAGCAACCTGCGGATGATCGTGGGTTTCCCTCGGGTTCTGCCCGGTTTCCTCCCACCATGATGCTGGCCGCCGTCGTATAAGTGAAATATTCTTGAGTACGGCGTAAAACACCAATCAAATAAATAAATAAATAAAAATAGGGGCAAAATTAGAGTAATGCGCAGAACTGCACAGATCTAATGTTAGTTATGAATACCCTTAAAATAGAGCTTGTAAATATATAGATATTAGAAACCGAAAAGCATGTCGCCTACTTCCGCAATGAGAGTAGCGTAAATCCGAGTGCAGGAATTCTGACCAATCATTTCTGCAGAACGAACTTCAAAATTATCCCAATCTCCGCGAAGATATTTTGACTAATCAACGACTGGTCACGTGAAGGGTCTATGATGTCACATCTTTACCTAAAATTCTGCAGAAAGAAACACGTGATTGTCAGGCAGCTTGTAATCTATTGCATTCATCTCGCCAACTCTGGTTTCTCACTTTTTTCCCATTTTTCACATCCCGTTGAACAAAATAAGACTTGTTGTCAACTTTTCTAAGGTATTTTTCATACTTTGTCAACTTTTTGAAAATTCTGATAATAAAAAGTCACAAATATGACATGATAAATATTGAAAATAACTCAAACTAAATGAATTTAAATCAACTTTATTTTTTCATTTCTTTCTCTGGAAGTGAAACATGCAGGCACAAACACAAAACATACATTCTGAAACAATTTAACAAACCATAGCTACTGAAATATGACATCGCCAAATGATGTTGAATCAGAAGATGCAAATTTCTAATCGAAAAACTCTAAAGACTTCTTACCGAATTGATTCACAGTGTAACATGTTATCATCCAAAGTTACTTATTTGGTAAAACTATTTCATAGCATCAAATAACAATAATATGTCAGTTCCTTAAAGCTAGAATACAGAATAGGGTCACATAATTAGATAAGTCTGCGTCGTCTGTTTTGACAGGTTTATCGTGCACAATGTTCTGGCATGTATCTCCACACTCACACAAGTCTGCGCATATCAGCTCATTCTTCTTGCTTCCATGTGATTTTCTCATACAACTAGTTTTGCAACTGCATTTTTTCAGCTTTAGCCAGGCTTCCGGAGCTGGAGCTTTGAGACAGAAGACTGGTTTGAGTCGGCCATCTATGGACTCCCAGGAGTAGTTTGCAGGTGATGCAAGTTGTGGACAAGGTGTTTTTAACAACTTCCAGACTAGAGCCATATAGTAAGCCCTTGAACTATGCGAACTAATGTTCCCCGGGTTTTAGGAAGCTGTTGTCCTTCTTTTCCTCTCTGCACAAACAATACCCACCTTTAACAGTTTCATCCAGGTGCCCAGTTTTCTACAGTACACACAGATACCTCTCCCTTTCATCTAATATGTAACAACTCCTTTGTTTGTCCAAATTTTGCAAATACATCAAGAATGTCATCATCACTTGGCATTAATGCCTTGAAATGGCTCAATACACCTTTGCCAGCAAATGATCCAGTGTTATATGTTGAAAGCATCCTTGAAAGCATAGTGCTTCCAATCAGTGCTTCTGCTCTCTTGTATCCAATTCTCCTGTAGCTTTCTTTAATGGATATTATATCACCCTTCTGTCTTAGACGTGTAGTTGAATTTGGAAGCATAGGGAAGTGTCCTAAGAGAAGAACGAACACATCTGTGTCTACTGAGAATATATCAGGGATAGACTGCGGGTTCTTATCAGTCACATCAAATGCATCCAGAAGTACAAGCTGGGCACCTCTTCCTGGTTGTGGTGACCGGCTGCCCTCTCCGGCATACTAACAATTAATGTCCATCAGGGGACAGTTGACTTCGTTTATTGTGTGATTCATAACCAGCGCCCTTTTGGCTTTGCCCAGGAAGTGACTGATGAGCTTATCAAACAGGTGCTGGTACTTCGTCAGGTCTGAGAAAGAAAGACCTTCATGTTCGTGATTTCAGTATCATCATTCACTTGGTAATAGACTGGTGTTATTTTAACTATTCGCTCATCTCGAGTTGTTTCCTTGAGAGAGCCAGAGATATATTGATCAAAAACAATCCTGACTTATCATAAGTGTCACTCATTCCAGCTACAATGTCTACATACTTCAAGGTAAAATACATTGCATTTGACATTTCAGGGTTTTTTTGGGCACCATGTTCACTATACACATAGCATCAATGATTACAACTGAGGGAACATCACTTGCTGGTTCAGATAATGTCCTGTTTCTTGGTAGAGGTACATTCAGAATGGAAGATACTACCTTCGATTTGTCAGATAGCATTATTATTGATCCATCTGGGTGAAAGTTGGAAGGTGGAGCTACACTAAATTCAAAATCTCCAATAGCGTCTGTGACATCAGAGTTTATTCTGCTCTAAGCTACAACAAGTAAGTGAGAAAGAAGTCTTCTCTCCTGTTTAACTGATACCAACGGATTATTTAATTCAATCTGTGTTGTAACTCCAGCGTCCTTGAGGTAAGATGAGTTATTCTTCTTTTGGGCATCCCAAAAGTACACTGATCCATGTACGATCTTAAAACTTCTCCAAAGCTTCGCACCCCAATTTGTCACAGTCTACAGTGTTACTGTACACATTTCCAGGTACAACAGCAAATGTGAGAAGCTTGAACATATCACTTTTGAGAAAAGGGTTACCTTGTCTGGTAATATCACAATATTTGCAGCATTTACAATAAACATGATACTTTCAAGTATCAAGTTCATGATGTAGCGAACTGGGCTGTCTTGTTTCAATTCCCGCATAACCCTTGAATTGTTGTGCAGTTTTGCATAGTGTGGAAGCTATGATGAAGTACCTCTCCATGATGTGTATATATATATATATATATATATATATATATATATATATATATATATATATATATATATATATATATATATATATATACGTGCGCGCGCACATACATGCATATACATATGCCCTCCATGTGTACGGTGATGAGGCAGGAAGTGATGTCAGAAAACACAAGTAATCTGTCTCAAATGGAGTATCACAATACACGTACATTCCTATCGATGGTGAATGAGTAGGCCTAAGTGCTTGGGGTTTACCGAAGGCAAGTAAGCCGCCCCGCCCGAGCCATTATACTGATACGGGGGTCATTCTACCGTAAGGGTATATTTTAGTCTGGCCAATAGTTCATAATTTTTAGCTGAAGGAACTGATTGAACTTCATTTCCCTGATTTGTATATATTTACTCATTCATATGCCACAATGTGCAACATCAAACTCCATATCTAGTGATTTTTTACAAACTTTCCTTCCGCTTGAGATCAAAACTCGGTCAACAACGTTACCGACAAACTTCTACGTGAGTGAATGCCAAACGTCGATAGTGCATATTTACATACCCTATGATGTTAATAATTAAGTGTCCTTAGCACGATAACATATGATAATGTAACCGGGATTTTGGATGGTTTTGATATTTTGACTATTTATACCCAATTCAGGACCCCAAACACAATATATGCACCCAGTCAATGCACTCAGAAGGCATACAATGTCAATTCTGACAAAGACGTTTATACAAACAAAGAAGTGTACGGAGCCGCTGTAAATGACACCAGAGCGTTCAATGTGCGCTTATGCATTAGTATTGAATAAGCGTTTTATGTGTGGTAACGTAGTGGACAGCTCTGGTAACATAGTTGACACCGGTAACGTTGTTGACAAAAGTAACACAGTACCTGTGTGTGGAGACCAAAATCTGTTTTTCTTACCCAACAGATTTCAACATACAACAGGTTATTGATCTGATTGGTTGTTGTTTTACACCACAACAAGAATTTTTCACGGAGTCTCACATGATAGCGACCAGTGTATCTGGGAAGTGGAGTTATGAACCACACGTGACGTGCAATGGACCTTGTTAAAGTACAACTCCACATACAGCCACATGCAGAGCAGCGCCAACACATACATGTATATTGCGATTCAGGCCCAAAAAAATATTTCAAGCAGAGGAACTTTGGACACTGAAACTGCGATCTTGTTCATGGTGGGAGTCTTCCAAACATTATAACACCGGTTAACATCGAAACGATATAAAAATAGAATTCTGCATTGAATGAATGAATGCTTAGGGTTAACGTCGTACCAACAATATTTCAGTCACATGACGACGAGGAGTCATTAGGGTGTGTGCACATGTTATGTACCTCCTTGTTGCAGGGCGGATTTCCACCGCTCTTTTATAAGGTGCTGTGTCACAGAGATGACTTGCCAAAGGCACCCAACAAACCCTCTCCGAACCATTATACTGGTAAGGCCAACCAGTCGTTTCACTATCCCCTAAATGCCGGGCGTTTGGCAAGGAAGCTGCAACTACCTCTTTTAAAGTCTTAGGTGTGACCTGACAGAGGTTTGATCCTGGATCTCCCGGACCTGAAGCGAGCGCCCTTACCAACTGAGCTATCGGGGTTGGTAATTCTGCATTGAGGTTTCACTCAATTGAAGAGAATAAAAGAGAGTCTTCATTTAATCTGTAGGTTACACATACTTTATTTCTGGCCAAAGACGACTTGTGCAACTTTACTAACACATTCAGAAAGAATTCAGATAAACTTATTAATAAATCATTGATCAATTTATCTTTGACCAGATTTCTTTATCAATCTGCAGGTGACGTGTGCCAATTTTACACGGTTCGGGAATGGTGCAGATTACGTCCTCGTGGCGATACCAGACGACATCGTCAAACCTTGACCAGAAAAATCTGTTTTCCCCAACTGCCGACATGCTCTTCACTTCCACATCCTTCTCATCCACACCTGTCACAATACCCGGGTAATATTTCCCATCATACATATACTTTACCACACACCATTTTCCGATAACGTCAGGGTCGGTGATGTCGAGAGGAGTCAGGCCGGTGTGTGAAGGCTCATGAGTCGGTTGTTGAGGGGTAGTCATTTCAGATGTCGGAAACACAAACTCTTTGGCATCATAACAAGAACACCGTAAGGTGTCTGGATGGCTACAGAAGCAACTTATCTGTCTGTAATACATTGACCCCATCTTTGTTGTACATATCTGATGAATGCCCATTGTACCAGGAACGGTTACTATGTTCTCGGGAAGCATCTTTGTAGCATTGGTAACAGAAGAACTGTCAGTGAAAAACATTTTCACTTTGGTTTCTGACTTCGTTAGTTCACCCAAACATTTTTTTAGCATCAGGGATATCTATGCCCGCATTAACAAGGCGATCTGCTGCTCTTTTGATGGACCCACCTACTCCATCAGGGGCGCCCTTACCGTGCCCAGCTTCAAAGAAATTCCACGTTGCTGATGAGAAACCCTGCTGGTATATTTTGGTACAGAAAAGGAAAAAGTTTTTCTTTTGTCTGTACTGGGTGGACGGGCCATCGCTGTAGAAGTGCAACGTGTCTACCTTTGGGAACTTGGTTTTAATGTACTGAAAAACAGGCTCTAGGTATGTCCAGATTGCAGGTGGGTCATGCTGCAGCGATGGGGACATAGTGCACATAGCTATTGCCTCTGGAATGTTTCCTACCTGAAGCACCACGTCATGTAAGGTAACTTGCTGGTGTGAGGCTCCAAAGTGTGCTGACTGTATTTCTGTGGCATATTGACAAAGATAATTTTCAGCGAAATCAAGCTGGATTATGCATTCATTATCCTTAAGGTTTTCCTTCAACTGTCGTAGAGAGGCAAACTGGTGACGTATGTTAAATAAATGGCGCTGAAATTGCTTCATCTGTTTCTGGAACAAATTAACCACATCCACCAGTCTTTCTGAAATTTTATCCTTTGACGTCACCCTCTGTTCCTTCACTTCCGAGGACTTCAGCACTCTCTCTGTCTTTTTGGAAACCCATTGCCAGTATTCTACCTGTTGTAACTCATCATAGTTTTCTTCCACTGGAACTTGAACCGAGACGCATGATGCACACTCGCCGTACATGCACGCCCTTTGATTTCTGTCTCAAGCCATGTTGTCTGCCATTTGACATAAGTCGGATGTTTGTAAAAGTTTTAAGTCACGCAATTTTTGGACAAGTAGGTTCAAGTTTTCATGTGTTTTACACAGACAGGTTTCTCTGTCCTTTGAGGACGGTATAATTACCCAAAACGGTCGTAACCGACAGAAGAGAGAATATGATATCTTCATGTTTGGGCTCTCTCAAAGAAATTTCATGTGAAGCACCTTCAAGCTGTCGCATAGAAAGGGTTTCTGCATTTTCTGCTTATTTCGGATTTTTGTCTCCTTTTTCCCAGCAGTTATACGTGATACATCATCCCGGATGTAAAAGGATCGAACACGTGATGCCAACTTTGAGGCCCACGCTGCCATCTTCCGTTTCTTAAAATCAAAAGGGTCTGCATTACACGTGGAGCCAGTGACTAGATGTTTCCATCTTCTTTGGGAAAAGCCAAAAGTTTCTTCCGCAAATTTCTGGAATCGATACTGTTTGACTATTTTCCCAGTCAAAAGTCGTGCCACCATTTGTTTCCTCCTCTCATGATGCGACGCCTTGTATTTGGCTTTCAGGTCGCTGACTAGGGCAAAGTGGAAATTTAATGTTTGTCTGACAGATTTCCCAACATGAAAGTTCCTTAGTAACTGATGAGTTTTTACTTCTAGGGCTGTCTGATGTGCGATTGAGAAGACGGTTGTATCGCTTTCTGTAGCGCTCTGCACGCCTCTTCTCCTGCTGTAATGCTTCTGTCAAGTCTTTCATGTCAGAGCGTTTAGCCCGAGCCCTTCGCCTTCTAAGTCCACTTTCTCTTCTGAAACACAACCATGAGAAATAATACTTTAGCTTTTGTGCGCACATATATACTAAAACTCTAGCAGTAACAAAATCAAGAATTCATTTTGGATTGCCATATCTGCCATTTGTCAGCTTTTGTAATACACACGTTGGGCCTATCTCACAGGAAGACAATACAACTTAATCAGCTACACATACCTGCCGTTTCCATTATCGTCAGGGCTTCTCGACGTTGTCTATATCGACGCTGTTTTTTCTGCAGCAGATAGAGGCATATTCCTGCCGTATATGCTTCTTGAAAAGTTCTTCTGCAACAAAAACAGACTTTTATGACGCACTGCTCTGATAAGAATAAATAGTATTAGGTTACGCTTTAGCTTTTAATCTAAAATGTCAACAACGTTACCATATGTCACCCACGTTACCAGGTACAAGGTAACGTAGTTGACAGTAACGTTGTTGACAGAACTGCACAAAAACAACAACAACTCCGTGCTGTACACAGACAATGGAAGTTACTTAAGGTGAAAGGCATTTGATTACATCAGATATATTAGACTGTTAATTACTTTTTCAGGTAAAACCTTTGATTGGCAAAATATCATGGTAACATAGTTGACATATTTAAGTGACAGACCATTTAGGTTGAGCCATTAATCAACAGTTTTTGGCGAAAAATGCATAGAAACTTACCAAACCTGACTTTGAAGATCAGCAATTTCCCGCCTTTGCCCTGGGGGATCTGGTTGTCATCAAGGGCATGTAACTCTTGTTAAGTTCACCAGAAAGTGTCATGGTAACGTAGTTGACACAGCACTAAGGGACATCATTTTCACAGGCTGTATTTAATGCATTTGTACATTTTCAACGTAATTTTCTTATTACATATATTATTCAATGTTAACGGCAACAACTGATTTTGGCTGGAGATAGAAATTCCACAAAAAAAGAGCATTTTAAGTAATGTTTTAATACAAAACTCACTGTGGGACATGCCATTTTACCAATACCACAAAACCAAATCAATTCATAAAGCATGTTATTTGCCTCTTTTTTAAAGCCAAACTAGTACATTTTAGCAGTTATTGTCTTGTATTTCATACTCCTGCAAATCTTCATTCTCATATTGAAGAAAATAGTCTTGTTTAGCGCTGTCTGAGCCTTAGGACATAAAATATACTGTTGTGGTAGAATGACCCCCGGGTCAACCAGTCGTTGCACTATCCCCTTCATGCTGAACGCCAAGCGAGGAAGTTACAACTTCCTCTTTTAAAGTCTTAGGTGTGACTCGACCAAGGATTGATCCTGGATCTACCGGTCCCGAAGCTGACATCGATGGTGAAGACATGTACAATAATTATGTATATATTATTCAAATAGCCTGTAGGGCGTATCTGCACTACACAACACTTGCATATTTCGTGAGACAAAGATAAATAAAGAAATGAAGCCGATTACATTTAGCCGTAAATTATACGATTTATGTTCAATACCAAGAGATACTAAATGTTTTTTTTCTATTTGGTATTGAAACCCATCTATAAAAGTGAAAAAGAGAAAGTGAAAGTACGTCAGTGTACTACGTACACGTAGGCCTACTTATCAAGATGAAGAAGCAAAGTTAAGACTGTTTGTGAAAATATTTATTTTACAACAAAGCTCAAATGTAAATCGAATGAGTTAATATGTTCAATATCCGGTTTCGTCACTTGATGAAAGAAGCTTTGCATATATAAATGACCTTTCTTGAGATTTACTGCTCCCTGTGCATGGTGCGTCAGTGAAAATAGGGTTACAGCGCCCTCTAGTGACTAAAGTTTACTGGTGGCGCATTTTTGCCACATGGTTTGCCCTGTCGTACTCAACCGGAACTAGAAACCAGCACGTTTTCGTTTCGATTTGTCGTGCAACAACACTTGCATTAGTGACAACTCTAACTTGACAGCCATTTGAAGCACTTTTCCATTAGGATTTTAGAGGATCACGACTGAAGGCTACTTCGCTATACTGTCTTATGAGGGCTAATTTGGGACAATTTCCAGCCAGCAATGTTCGAAGGGTTGTTCGACGAGTCGGACGGTGTAGGGTTGGGAGATAGCGGGTTGGCACCGCCCGGGGGAGGGGTTGACATCCCACCACCCCCCAGGCTCAGCTGTGGCCTAGCTGGAATTAACAATCAGGGGGCTACCTGCTATCTTAACTCTCTGCTCCAAACGTTGCTCTATACCCCAGATTTCAGAGGTAATTGGACTCTAAAATCAGCGTTAGCATACATTTGTCATATTACACCATCACGATATAGGCCTATTGTTTACGCACATGTTTACATTATGTCACGTATACCAGGTAGTTAATGAGTCACAGTTAAATAATCAACACAACTTCAAGTCTGACATGTGTCTGCCTAACTACTATTTAAATCTACTAGATGCACACAGAGGTCTGGTGGTGACTGGTCTGGATGTAGTGACTTCCTAGGGATAGCTCATGGGTTTTTTTATGGCAGTTGATAGGTGTACTAATGCAATATGATAAATAGTAAAGCATACCTAAATAGATAGCACTTCCATGTTGTTAGATTAAGCTAGTGGTGCAAGTTATTTTTGTAGCCCAAAAACGCAGGTGTTTCCGATTATGTTTTGCAAACCCAGTTTAGTCTTTGTAACACATCTTCCTAGCTGTTCCAGGTTTCTCCCATGACTTCAAAAGAATATCTGATTGAAAGATGATTTATAGAGTTTTCAAAAAATGTCAGAGAAAAATGATATTGTCTGTTTAGATTTGTTTCCACCCATCTTTCAAAATAGCTACTGAAAGTTATATTGTTGTCTTTCCTTTAAAGGAGGAAAAAACAAATAAATGATGACAATGTCAGATGAAAGAGCCTGAAATCTTATTTGCAAATATGGTCTAGAATATTGTTTTCTCTTTCCTTTTAGGTGAAAAGGGGCATTTGAAAATATTTTTGTATGGTGTGTATTTGGGACCACAATTTGGTATATATAATCTTTGCGTAATAATGTTCTAAGTAAGGATGTGATGCATGTCTGATAAATTTATTTGAATGTAAATTTGCAGTTTATATCAAAACACTTACCTTTAATTTGAATTATGATAATATTTATGATTATATTAAAAATATAAATATGATCAATATCCAGGTTAAACACATTTGTTACCTGAAAATACCAGGTTTTAGTGCAAATATATGAAACAAACATATGCTACATCCTCATTTATAACATTATTATAAATGTTGAAGACAATATATACCAAGAGGTGGTCCCACACCATACAAAAATTATTTTAAAGTGTCTTTTTCTCTTGAAAGAAAATTATTTAAAAAAACGAAAATATTGAAGACCACATTTACAACTAACTTTTTACACTCTTTCATCTGAACTTCACGAAATTCTGTAACTACAAGCTTTCAACTTAAAACACATAGTTGGTGCCAGACAGCCAGAGCTTTACTTCTCATTCTGTGGTGGTAGAGAATGTGCCTAAAGAACAAAACACCCAAATTTACCGTTGCCTGATATTTTTTGCTACATTGAATATTTTTTTCTCTTCTAAATCCTGGTGAGTTAGGTTAGTGAGAATCAAAGCCAGTTTTTATCAAATGAAATAAAAAAAAAGTATAGTGTGAATAGGTCTCTTCTGAGATACCGTACTTCATTTGCTATACGAGAACAGCTATGACATATCGCGAGATTAGTTTTTGAGGCATGAAACCACAACAAGTAGGACATAAACTACTGAAGTATGCTTGATGAAGGTTATGTTACGACGGTACTGTTTTCTAGCCAACAGAAAGCAGGAAAACCTGTCATCAGCCGCCGTGAGTCGCAAAAATGGCAAGAAATGTTCAATGAAGTTGATCTTTTTCAGCTTAGGTAGAATGCACATACCGGTATGTGAGTTCATTGTACACTGTAGTCTACATGTAGTCTATTTTTAGTCTACGTGTACATGTATTTCATTGAGGAGTTTGAAATTTCCTCTGAATAGCTATAAACATAAATATTTATTCTTTCCACATCAATTACAAAGTTAAAATCTGTCTTGAAGATAGGTCTTCAGATAGCGAAGGCCACTTTGACATCAAAACTCGCCATTAACCATTTTCAGTTGTCTGACCTAACCACAGCTTCCTCCTAAAAACGCACAATTTAAGTAGGAGAGTGACTACAAGGGAGGTAATTTGTGCAGCCCTATTATAAATGCATATTTTTTATATTGTTAAATGGTTGGTTGTTTTGTAGATTGCCTGTTCAGTTTGACAGAGGAAGAGCTTGGGAGACTGGAGGAGATTGGAAAACCGGGGTGTAAGGTACATATGAGGTGCCATTTCCACAAAGCCATTTCTGACCTAAGTGAAAACATGAAACCTTGCCACACTGCATAGTTTGTGGAACTGGGAGTTGAAATGTTCATACATTTGACTTCTTCAGATCCAATTCATTAGGAGGTTAAAATTTGAATTTCAAAAGTAAGCTCTACAGTGGTATTTCAAGTTTTGACGTAAGTCAAAAATGGCTTTGTGGAATCGACCCCAGGACCTGTAGACTTTTGGAGAGGTTTAGGTAAGTAAATTCAGCAACATTTCTCTACTGGTCTTCAGCAGTATCATGGACATGTACGGAAACTTAAGCATTGCCCCTTTGGAAAGTGTGCAGGAACTTTATCGACACCCTGTGAGAAAGTGTGCAGAAACTTTAGCAATGTTCTTTGTGAAAGTGTGCAGGAACTTTTAGCAGTGTTGTTTGCAAAAATGTGTTGAAACTCTAACAAAGATCCACTTGAGAAAGTGTGCAGGAACTTTAGTGATGCCCTTTGTGAAAGTGGACAGAAGTTTTAGCTATTTGCTTTGAGAGAGTGTGAAGGAACTTAAGAAATGACTTTGGGAAAGTGTCCTGGAACCTTAACAGTGCCTGATACTTTAGCAATCCTTTATCATACTCCTTGTAATGTTTATGAAACAGTGTATGTGAATATGCCCCAATGGAACCCTAACAAGGACTCTATTCCCAGGATCCTGGCTTTTGGGGGTTCTCACTGCTAGTTCTCCCGTTTAGATTTTGGATTTGGATAGTCAGCTGTGGATCGTCTGCAGCAAGATAATATTCAGGGTATGCATCCTACCTTGAAAACCTTGAAAGGTCCTGAAAACAAATTTAAAAAATCAAGGCTTTGAATAGCCTTGAAAACACAAACACTATCTTGAAAAGGTTTTGATAATTAACATTTGTGCTGTGTGAATTTTTTGCTTTTAAGTCTATTTTGAAACAGAAATATGTTTTTTGTTGAAGTACATGTAGTCATACAAAAAATAATACATAATGACAGACAAGACCACGAATTGTTTCACGCTGCTGTGGCCTGGAAGGTACCAATCAATGCGTCCGGCACAACATGTGAGTGATCTCTGATCTTAGGTTCCAGCTTCATTGTCTCTTTCAAACATGTAGCGAGAATTAAAAGATGATCATGAATAATTATTGAAAGGTGTAGCCCCATCTTTCGAGCGACAGTGTGACATGTAAGCCTAATAACGGCTGATGCAAGAGAGTCATCACATTGTATGCCTTTGCCTGCGGAAGTTCGAGAGATGTCCCGATTATGCTTTTTTGGCGGTTGTTGAAGTCGTGTGTCACTTGTATCGGCTAACTGGACCATGCCTGGCCCGCTTAGACATAGAATTGAATAAAGGTATGTGTGTTCAATAACAACAGACTCAAAAATCCAAAGTATAAAGACTGGTTGAGCAAACGTAGAAAAGGGTAAAGCAACGGGCGGCATGTGTAAGAAAGACTTTGAAACCACCAAGATGGGTTAGGCCGCCCTGCGACCCCATCCTCAGATTAAAAACAAACCGACTCTCAAGTTGAAGTGGAAATAGTCTGATTTGTAGGCCTTGAAATATGTCAAACTAACCTGGAGTGAGTGAGTGAGTTCCTGGGGTTAAACGTCGTACTTGACAATTTTTCAGTCATACGACGACGAAGGAATCCTTAGAATGTATGGTAATTATCTAGTGCTGCTTCACTGAGATGCCTTACCAAAGGCAAGTAAGCTGCCCCACCCGGGCCATTATACTGATACGGGTCAACCAGTAGTTGCGCTATCCCCTTCATGCTGAACGCCGAGCGAGGAAGCTGCAACTTCCTCTTTTAAAGTCGTAGGTGTGACTCGACCCAGGATTGACCCTGGATCTACCGCTTCCGAAGCGGGCGCTCTAAACTTACCTGGAGAAAGGTCTTGAAAAAGTCTTGAAAAGGTATTGGGACTATGATTCTGAAATATTAATAGTTTCCTGTAGGTACATGTGACAATGTAGCTATGTTTATTAATATTTTCCTGACATTTAGCTAGTATCTAGAGGAACCACAATCTTCACCAGTTTTCTCCCCTTTTTCCTCAGGTCAGAGTAATACCCATCCAGCTGCAGAGACTGTTTGCTAGGCTGTTGCTAAGTGACCAACAGAGCATTTCTACATCAGAGTTAACTGACAGTTTCGGATGGACAAACCATGAGGTATTTCCACATTGAACATTTACATTTCTCGAAGAGATACGTGACGGTTGGTACATGTAGCATTTTCATGTTCAGCATCACAGAAATGTATTAGATCACGGGCGGACTTCTCAGAGGCCTTTCTGACTTTCCTCAAAATTAAATTTTTTAAAATTCTCTATGATACTTAGTTTTAGGCACTGGAATTTGAAATTTGGACAAATTAGTCTTAAGAAGACATTGATAACGGCAGTGGAGGTGGCAAAAAGTCCATAAATAAGCTTTAAGATCTCATTTCTAATTATGACTTAAGTCAGAAATAGTTTTGTGGAATCAGCCACTAGGAAATTTTAAAAAAAATGGCTGAACATTTAAGAATATGGTGTAAGGGGTTATCTAGTGAAGACTCTTACTCTTTCCTCCCCCATATGGAAGAATGGCCTGTTGGTTAAGGGGTTTGCTGTTCCGTGGTTAGATCACGAGGCCAGGTGGATGAAGCATTGTATGGCCGTATTCGTAGTCTAATGTTGGTTGAGGACAAGTTGACCTTCACAAATAATGTCGGCATGTCTCAATCCATACATCACAGCTGAGAAAGCTTGTCAGTATTTTGCCAATGGTCGGTGGTTTTCTCAGGGCTTTTTCCTGTTAACTGGGATACTAGTGTGAAATACTTAGTTACAGTGTTGAGACAAAACTAGGCAACCAATTAAATGACATTGACAGGAGTTGCAGCAGCAGGATGTACAGGAGCTCAACAGGATTTTGTTTAGCGCCATAGAGGACTCGCTGGTGGGAACCATGGGACAGGGCTTTATCTCTCGACTCTACCACGGAAGGACTGTCAACCAGGTAGGTGGGGTAATGGGTGGGAAAACAAGGCCACTGTATGTCACCTAAAGTTTTACATTTTTCAAGTGACACATCTTGTTTGATTGTGATATGCATTTTGAATTTCACATTCTGAAAGCTTTGTCCTTAAATTGAAAATTTTGAATGAATTTAGTCAAGTCACTGTTTAGTTTAGTCCTTTTTAGTCATGTACTGAAGTACTAACTCATCTTTGCAGACATTTCCGTATGCTTGAAGAACTGATGATGTACTGTTTGCATTACTGTGTATTTTCCACAATTTGATTTTCAGATTATTTGCCAGGAGTGCCACAGAATCAGTGAGAGAG
Source organism: Liolophura sinensis (assembly GCF_032854445.1). Taxonomy (NCBI): domain Eukaryota; kingdom Metazoa; phylum Mollusca; class Polyplacophora; order Chitonida; family Chitonidae; genus Liolophura; species Liolophura sinensis. The sequence goes on along the minus strand of NC_088305.1, from coordinate 20,150,961 downwards.
AGGTATTCATTTTACATGAATTACTGACAAGGGTTAAAACTGTTAAAAAATAGTCAATGTGATCAGGTTAAATGGTCATAGTTTTCGGATTATTTAGATTCAGGTGTAGTTACCCTCCCACATGCTCTGATGACAAATTCTGCCAAGGCTCAAAGAAATTAGTAGCCAGGAACATGTGAAAAGTCAAGTGGAAAGTTCCTTATAAAGGTATTATTCAGCAATGAATTAAATAACATTTCTTGAGTATATCTGGCCTCAGACCCCCATTAATTGTCCATATGTGGCAATGTTAACGCTGTAGCTCAGTCCCAGACATTCCGTGGCCAATAAACTTTGGTGCATACCTGGCCCAGCCTGTGAGAAAAAAGCCATAAAAATCTTGAAATAGATTGACCGTCAAAATCTGGACCTTTCTTTGCCGGCAGCTGGGGGGGGGGGGGTGTCTAGCAACGCCAAGGGGACGTCACTCACAGCCTCATCATCACCTATCTCCTTGTGTCCTCTCATCCAGAATTTCAAACTTTTATCATTAAAACTCAAAGCTTAGACAATTTCCATCATTTTGATAACAAGCATGCACTTGTACACCAAAAAATGGCAAGCTGACAGGGAAAAAAGACTTTATACCCTAAAATACACAGAATTACATTCGTCCCTCCTGAGAAACGGAAATGCTAACAGGGTTTGACATCAGTGTTCATAGTTTGTACTTGAGCTAAGTTACATATACATGTATATGTCGATCTGATCTTTAGATGTACATATGTTGTGGTTATTAAAGAACTTAAGCAGTTATGAATTCTCCCAATTGTAGACTCTCTTTTGTATCACTTTGGGTTGTTTCCCTTGTTCCACCAGGAGGACTTTCTTGACTTGACCTTGACTGTGACAGGTCACATCAGTGTGGAGCATGCTCTGTCAGACTACTACTGTGTCAGCGAGAAAATGGAGGGCCGGAACCAGTACCGCTGCGAGAAGTGTAACAAACTGGTGGATGCCAAGAAGGTGAGCTTGTATAGCCTTGGACAAGGAATTTCTGGGCTTCCCATTTATTACTGTTCTTGGCGCAAAAAATCAAACTTGAAGTGAGATGCTTTTATCTCAATTCTACATCAGACATGGGATTTTACCATTTATTTTATATCTATATTTTGATTTGATTGGTGTTTTACGTAAGAATATTTCATTTTATGGTGGGAGGAAACTGAGCAAAGTCTGGGGTAAGCCCACGACCGTCCATAGATGCTGGCAGACCTTCCTGGCAGGATGAGCAACTGTATTAGTGAGAGGTTTCTGGATGATTTGGGCTGCACATGTAAGAAAGTTTATCAGTAACTTGCTAAATGACGGTGGTTTACATCAGTCAGTCTAGTTTCCTGCTCCACGCATAACACTAACCACCATTAGTTATTTCAAAAATGCTTCTGTATGGTGTAAAACATTTAAAAAATCTTGCAAGGTCAGCATAGTGACTATCAAGCTATCATTAATGATGTGAATTAAGTAAGTCTGTTGTTGTTGTTGTTGTTGTTGTCAGGGGGCCAAACTCCGCAGTCTGCCATCAGTGTTGACCATCTCCCTCCTCCGGTTCAGCTTTGATTTTCACAAAATGGAGAGATATAAGGTGAGAATTAGCTGTAAAAGGCAGCATCTTTTACAAAAGAAATGAAGAGAAATAGGATTGAATATAACAAGTTTTGTGATAGTGGCCCCATTATTATTGTTATGGGTGTGATTGCTCAACATGTACCACCTACCTATTCAGGCCTGTTCCTACGTGTGAAAAAAACACATCATTCTCGCCTGTCCTGCACCTAGCCAATCAAAATCAATTCTGTGTCCCTTTGATGTGCATATTTTGACATGATATTTTTCTTGTGTGGCAGGAAACTGGAAAGATGACATTTCCATTAACATTAGACATGAGCCCTTTCATGGAACAGGTGAGTGAGGATTTCTATGTAATAATGTCTGATGACTGTAATTCTTCAGACTTTACGCATATTTGCAAAGTATTTATAAAATGTGCATATTCCAAGAGCATTATTCTTTGCACACTGATAAAATTGTACGTTTTGTGAAGTTCAGAAACTGACTAACCTAACCAGTGCTGTCTTGTCTCCAAAATTAAAAAAAAATGCATAAATCACAATGAAAATTATGCGAAAAGTGAAAATTGTTATCTCATATGCAAACAGTTTGAGGAATTAAGGCATTTAGAGGGCAGGGTAAAAACACCGCATTGGAACTGTTGTGGGACCAGTAGAGATAAATAAGCACTGGGCTGACTGGCTTTTGCTTATATATTATACATTTAATTTTGTTAACAGTGATAGTAACAACATTTATAATCCTACATACACAGCAGCCTCTCACCAATGTGGTCCCTGTAAGTTCAAGTCCAACTTATGCTGGCTTCCTCTCCGGCCGTAGGTAGGAAGGTCTTCCAGAAACCTGCGGATGGTTGTGGGTTTCCCCCGGGCTCTGCCCTGTTTCCTCCCATCATAATGCTGGCCAACGTCGTATAAGTGAAATATTCTTGAGTACAGGGTAAAACAGCAATCAAATAAATTAAATAGATAAATAAAAAATGCAGCAAATCTTACTCAGGTGTGCACATGATACCTGTATGTTAACATGTCAGTTAATTGTGAAACCAATTCTTTTCAATACATTAGTTATGCTGTGGTCTTTTCGCAGTAATTTAATTCCAGACAAAACTACATTAGTTGAATTAGCCAGTGTCAGGGCTTCACAAAAAGTATAATTTTATTAGTCAGAGAAGAAAGTGCCGTCATAATTTGCCCGAATAAACACCTTGCAAACATGTGAAAAGGTTGAAGAATTACAGTATTTGCTGTCCTTAAGGCTGAGGGGTTTTGAGTGAACTGCATGGCATTGTTACATGTCCTTAAGACTGAGGGGTTTTGAGTGCACTGCATGGCATTGTTACATGTCCTTAAGACTGAGGGGTTTTGAGTGTACTGCATGGCATCCTTACGTGTCCTTAAGACTGAGGGGTTTTGAGTGTACTGCATGGCATCCTTACGTGTCCTTAAGACTGAGGGGTTTTGAGTGCACTGCATGGCATTGTTACATGTCCTGAAGACTGAGGGGTTTTGAGTGCACTGCATGGCATCCTTACGTGTCCTTAAGGATGTATATTGATGGCAGACTATGAATCACTGTTGGTTTGATCGTTGCCAGTTTTTTTTTTTTTTTTTGATCAGACAGAATCAGTGGACTCGGAGCTGTTTGAATTATTCTCAGTGGTGATTCACAGAGGCGGAGCTCATGGAGGTCATTACCATGCCTACATCAGAGATATACACGCCCTTGGCAACTGGACAAGCCCGGTAACTATTGTTATTATAGAAATGGAGTAGAAGCACATGTAGATCTAGATCCCACACATCTCATTTTCAAATCCCATTCAAACTTTATTGGGAGTATAAATAACGAACAGGCAGTGGACATGTAGCTGACTATGTGATAGCCTGTGTGATAATTTTGATGTACTGGTGCTGTATTTCACCTGAAGCTTGGTACAAAACAAAGTGCACTTTCAGAAGTATTGAAATGATACCTTTGATGCTTAATCATGCTTAATCATGCTGAATCATGCTGAATCAGACTTAATCATGCTTAATCAGACTTAATCATGCTGAATCCGACTTAATCATGCTGAATCCAACTTAATCATGCTGAATCAGACTTAGTTGTGCTGAATCAGATTTAATCATGCTTAATCAGATTTCACACAAAAGTGTTAAGTGACCCAATATAAAGGTGGATGAAATCAACAATAAGAATCATACAAAATGTGTGACTTGAAAATTACTAAAGTTTGAGGGAAACACAGTATTATCTGTTTAATAACATATGTACTTTTTTTGTTTCCAAGGTTAACAAAATGTGTGATGATATTAATATTTTTTTGCTTTATGCAACAAGTGCAAGCTTTATACAACTATAAAAAAAGTTGTTATGTGTTGCGAAATTCATGATTACATGACAACCGTTAAGATTTTTACGCAGCTGAATTTTTGTGTACACAGACATGCAGGTAACTTCAATTCAGCCCGATTTCTACCACCTTCATAAAACGTCAAAGAAATGTCAATAAGCAAAGAAGTAAGCAAGGAATGTAAGCTTCTTCTCAGGGCTTCGGTGGCCAAGGGAGTTATCACGCCAGCATGGCTCCCACCGTAATGCTGGCCCCCGCTGCTGTATGAGTGATAGGTTCTTGAGTACGACGTAAAACACCAGTCAAATAAATAAATAATCACCTTCTCCCTGTACAGGAAGAGGAAGAAATCCGATTACCCATAGACCCTAGCACAGGAAGTGTGGATTACCTGGAGGTGGACTGCCCACAGGACTTGGTTACCGCACTGTTGCTAAGGGCGGGGCATCAGGGACTGTCGATGGACAAACTCTGTTCAGTAAGTTCTGCTCCTATGAGAAACTTTGAATGCATGTTTAAGAGAAACTTTGAATGCATGTTTAAGAGAACTTTGAATGCATGTTTAAGAGAACTTTGAATGCATGTTTAAGAGAAACTTTGAATGCATGTTTAAGAGAACTTTGAATGCATGTTTAAGAGAACTTTGAATGCATGTTTAAGAGAAACTTTGAATGCATGTTTAAGAGAACTTTGAATGCATGTTTAAGAGAACTTTGAATGCATGCTAAAGAGAAACTTTGAATGCAGTTTTTCTCAATTTTTTTAATTCTACACATAGGCCCAGGAAATGCCCAGGATATACATGTATCCTTAAAACAAAATCAATTCAACATGCGAAAAGCTTGAAGAATTGGGGCACATGAGATTTGTAAAAGTTTTTTGAATTGTGATAAATACTAGTAACAATGCTGGAACATTTTCATGTGTATACACAGTTCAATGACTAAACAGTTTTTAATGTGCCAATCAGATTTGGAAAGATTCTCTCAATGCTTGTTTCGAGATAGAAAATGCTAAAATTTTGAACATAAATCAAATGCATTTGTGTAATGATGTTTTATTTATTCTCACCGTGTTTCTTGTGCTTGTTAACAGGAAATGACCAAACAGACTGGAGTGTCTTGGAATAAAAGATTCAAGAAACAGTATGGGCCAATTAACAAGGTGATTGCAGTTTGGACAGAGATTACCTGATGACCTTCGAATCTAGTTTTTAATTATTAAAATGTTTTTCTTTTTGGCGTATACTAATGGAAGAAAAAGGAATAATTTGCCAGAAGCCTATGTAAGACTGTACATTCAGACAGCTTGCATTGATAGCTTAGTGCAAACAGACAAGAAAAATAGATCTCTGCCACTTTTGTAACGAAGCAGGCCATTGTTCAAATGCTGACAACCATTTCTTAAAAACCGTCACAGTTGGTCAGAAGAGGTGGTCATCAAGTGGGCATTGAGAATCAGTTGATTCAGTATGTGATCCTTTTCACATCGCTGATGTGAGCTGCATCGCAATTTAACCTATCGGGTATTTGAGGGAAGAAACATAGCCTAAATACTCACGTAACGATGCCTTTCTCATTATATATGTTTCAGACATTTTCAGCATAGGCGTCCCTCTGTGCTGTACTTATTTATAGCACAGCGTAATGACCCAGGAGCCTCTCACCAGTGCGGTCGTTGTGAGTTCAAGTCCAGCTTATGCTGGCTTCCTCACTGGCTGTACGTGGGAAGGTCTGACAGCAACCTGCAGATGGTCGTGGGTTTCCCCCGGGCTCTGCCTTGTTTCCTCCTACCATATTGCTGGCTGCCGTCGTTTAAGTCAAATATTCTTGAGTATGGTGTAAAACACCAATCAAATAAAAACAAATAAATAAATGTACTTATTTATTTGAGTGTTATATAAAGAATCTTTTTACCTACACAATGAGGGTCAGTTTTATGGGTTGAGAAAACCAGACTAACTGATATAAACCACCAACCTTTGGCAAGCTATTGACACACTTATTGTCCTATGTTGTGCAAGATAAGTGATATTCAGTGAATGTTACACTGCACAGACGGTCATATGAACGTTGTGAAGCACTTATCGTCACCAAGGAGACGTAAACAGAGAGAACAGGATAACGTACAAATTCCCTGACCAAGGCCGGGATTGAACCTGTGCCTCGTGTGTCCTTGTGATTAAAATACAAGTGCTTGTAACCACTCGGCCTAGATTTGCTCCCTTCTGCACGACTCTGTAATGGCTACTTTTATACCTGAAAACACTGTACATGTCTTATGTGTATTATATTTATAATTTCCTTAATGTTATTGTATTTTCAGTTTCTTAAAAAACATGACGAGCTCTTTGATTTCAACCAAGCTGCTAATTGGGTGAGCTTGAAGAGCCGAGATAAATCTGCTGCTGACGTTTCTCCAGCAAAGAGAGGGACGTCCAAGAACGATGCTGAGAAGAAAGGGGAGAGGACTTCAGATGGTGCAAGCAACAATATGGACTCTAAAGCAACCTGTGACAAAAACATAAATAAATGCACGACCGAAAAGCAAGCAAGGTATGATAATTTTAAACAATAATCAAATTGTTACGGATACATACATTTTGTAATTATTTTATATTTCACTGAAGTTAAGACCCTGTTCAGATTCTCCAGTGTAGAAGGAAATAGATCTAAATTAGATTAATCACTTAATGTTTACTGCTAAAAATGTCTGCTTTTTTTACCTACTGTCACATTAAATACACCTTCTTGGGGATAATATCAGAAAAAGTTTATTATGCGTGATAGTCACATACTTTTGTATGCACCTTTGAAGAAAGTAGTTTACCGGTCAACCTGTTATCTGATACATTATACAGATAGTGTATGCTGTGGATTGGGATATCAGTTATTGTCAGCTCGATAGAACTCATAACCAACAAAGGTGAAGCCACAGGTGAATATCACTTGTCGAGACCTGACAGTTCCTGATATCCCATCTCATAATATCAGCATCCCATGATATCAGCATATCAACATCCCATGATATCAGCATGCACCATATGTTTTATTGCCGATATACCGAAAAAAAAAAATGTACTTTTTTCGAATAGTACTTGAAATTGCAAAATTTGTACATCCATAGCTGGGCTATAATCATAGTCCGGGTATTTACAGTTCAAACAAGCAGACATCAGAGAGTGCTTAAAGGGAGACAGCTGTTGTGGAATAAACACCAGATTGGTGGCTATTGCCTCGGGAACGTGGGATGATACTTTGTGAAAGTGACTTTTCATTCCTTCAGGGCGTGATCATTGTACATCATGAATTGCAGGATATCATGTGTTCACAACCAGTGGAAACGGAGAATCACTCTATACAGTATAATAAATAATTTAAGAATTAATGAGGCTGCATGTATGACCAGTAAACATGCTCCTTACCTGACAATTATTGGATTGTCTATGCATTGTTGTTTTACCGCTGTGCTGCCCAGCTCATGGTAGCACAGATTTGCCAGTCAGAAAAAGGTGGATTTTCAGTTTTATCTCGATTTAACTTTTGCATTTTTTAGTGTTGACTCTCTCGTTAAAAAAAAAAAAAAAATTGATGTCGCCTAATGGGTGTATTTCTAAACCATTCTTAAGCCCACCCATTGATGGATGTTTTGCCCGTTTGTTTTGTTTTGTTTTTTTGTTTTTTTGTGTGTGTGCGTGCATGATAGTTCCTTCTATAAATCTGGCTGTTACTGTACATGTAGTGTAGACTTTACTGTATGTTGACAGGCCACAGACGCCCGCCCCACTCCCAGGCTATTGCTGGTTCAACTTTGACGACTCCCGTGTTCATCCAATCAGTGAGAAGGAGCTTGAGAAGCAGTTCTCGGGGAAGGAGAGTGCGTACATGCTGTTCTACAGGAGAGTGCCGTCTACTGGCATCAGTAAGTCATGAGTCTGGAACATTTATTTATGTCACGCACCATACTTAAGAATGACTATTAGCATGCTGTAAATCTTTGTCTGCATGTTAGCGGTATGGTGCATATCAGCCTACTACTATAGCCAGCCTGATTCATATCTGAATTCACCGGCCCCAATAACACAGTTGGTAGAGCATCCATGTCAGGAGCGGTTGATCCAGGGTCAATCCTGGGTCGAGTCACGCCTAAGACTTAAAAAGAGGAAGTTGTAACATCCTCGCTTGGCGTTCAGCATCAAGGGGATAGTACAACAACTTGTTGACCCGTATCAGTATAATGGCTTGGGCGGGGCGACTTACTTGCCTTCGGTAAGGCGTCTCAGTGAAGCAGCACTAGATAAAAGAGTGGTGGAAATCCGTCCTGCAACAAAGAGGCACATTACATACACTCTGAGAATTTCTTCGTCATCATATGACATATAAATTGCTAAGTGGAGGTTAAACCCCAAGCGCTGACTCACTCACTCATGTCTGAATTCACTTTTGAAGACTCATGTGGGCTGCTGGAAAGTATTCATAAACAGGCAGTATACATATAATTACAAGATAGCAGATATGCCCCAAAAATGGAAGAAAGCTTTCATCTTTTTTGTTCATTTGTGTACCACTGTCTTAAAAATTGACCTTTGACATTCACCAGTGGACAGTTATGTGTCATGGAAATGTCTTTTCAGATGAAAAACCAAAGGATGTTCCAGATAGATTGGTCACCATGGTGATGTCTGAAAATGAAGAGCTACACCAAAGGAGGTAAAGAAAAAAAAATTACAAATTCCTACATTGACTGCTCTCTTTAAACTATACATTTTATTATTTGTATAAAAGTGAAATATCAGGATTTCCTTCACAGATGAAAGTGATATTTCACTCCGTAAGATACCGCTTTTGTTATTACATTTTGGTATTTCACACCCAAATGCCATGGCGTCAAGAAAGAAGCATTTTGTTTTTTGACACTTCAGCCTGAGCTCAGTCGAAAGTCGTCTTAATATTAGCTCAGTCAAATTTCTACGTTGACACAGATGAAGACACGTCATCACACGAGACATCATGCACGACATCATGCTGTATACAGTTTACATGTCTGTGAAGGCCAGCAGCTAAAGCATTCAATATAAAAATGTTCAAATTCACAAAATCTTCATATTATTAAAATATAAATAATAAAAAGAATACATAGCACAGTGAAGCTTGCGTGTCATAAATATTGCTCCCATGAAAGGTAGAAATGATGACCCGCATGACGCTGTGCATCTCATGGGCTAACATTTCCACCTCTCACTCAAGTAATATTTGTGGTATTCATCTTATAGTGTGCCATATCCTCTATATAGCCATTGTTTTGATGGTCAATCACTGTCAGTTGTACATTATCACTGGCCTTAATCAGTAGTCATTATCACTAGTCATTTGGTGACCAATCGCTGTCAGTGTTCAATTATCACTAAGTATTATGGTAACCAATCAGTGTCAGTCTTACATTATCACTAGTGTTATGGTAACCAATCACTGTCAGTCTTACATTATCACTAGTATTGTGGTGACCAATCGCTGGCAGTGTTGCATTATCACTATGACTGTTTTGTCCAATCGCTGTCAACCATACATTGTCATTTGTCTTATGGCGACCAATCACTGTCAGTCTCACATTAACACTAGTATAATGGTGACCAATCGCTGGCAGTCTTAAGTTATCACTAGTATTATGGTGACCAGTCGCTGTCAGCCTTACATTATCATTTGTCTTATGATGACCAATCACTCATACAGTCTTTTTTGACTCTGTGAGAGTCAATTTAAGGCTACAGTGACATATCAAAAAAAGAAACAAGAACAGGCCCTGTGATGATAATAATGGGAGAGGAATTCTGTAGATGTACTCGCCTCAGGCTGAGATGAGCTCATACCCACCCTTCATGTATGTGCCCTTCCTTGGTCTGTAACTTTCAACTGTCACATACTGCTAGTCTTATAAAAGGGGGTTTGCCACAATATGGCTGAACAACTGTCAGTGTGACATTAAACCCCATTTATTCATTCTGTGTACAGTCATTTGTATGATGGTGCTGTTTTGGACAGGGTTGACTATGACATCATCATCAATAGCATAACAGTTCAGGTTCACTTTGGGGTTGACTACGAGTACAGGATGGGAGCACTTCAACCTCAAGATCAGTCCTCTTTTACTGAACTAACACTGGACAGAAGGAAAACCTTGGCTGATCTAGCTCAACAAATTATAAAGGTAAGGCAATTTAACCAATGCTCCATGAAATGTGAAGAATATTAATTTGGCCCTGTCTAACTTTGAGATATAAATTCTCAAAATTAGCTTGTTTTTGCTTGCATAAAGTTGGGAAAGGTTCTGTGACTTGAGTTACATACTCTTTAATAATGAGTAAAAACTCAGTGGAATTAATGAATGGATGAGTGAGTGAGTGCTTGGGGTTTAACGTCGTACTCAACAATTTTTCAGTCGTATGATGACGAAGGAATCCTTAGGGTGCATGTACGTGTAATGTGCCTCCTTGTAGCAGGACGGATTTCCACCTGCTTCACTGAGACGACTTAACGAAGGGAAGTAAGCCCGAGCCATTATACTGATACGGGTCAACCAGTCGTTGCACTATCCCCTTCATGCTGAACGCCAAGCGAGGAAGTTACAATTTCCTCTTTTTAAGTCTTAGGTGTGACTTGATCAAGGATTGATCCTGGATCTACCGGTCCCGAAGCGGACGCTCTACCAACTGTGCTATCCGGGCCGGTTAATGAATGGATGAAATATGATACATATAAAAATATGTCTCTATTGTGGTATAGGGTAGAGTTGAAGAAGGCATACTCAAGTGTACATTTACATCTGTGATTGACAACAGCCATGTACCAAGACATCACAATAACTTCAAAAATGGTACATATTGTACACTGAGTGGTTAGAGCATAGAAACAGGACCGGTTGGCCAGGAGTCAGGATAATATGAGTGTGGGTAGGGTGTCATGTCTGGTGTCTTCTGCATGATACTTAGTCGCAGCAGCTCTTTGGCAGTGTGGACTTGCCTTGCCACAAGAAGACACAGTATTTACACACACACACTGAATGAGACGCCATTGACATATGACTGAAATGTGCTGTATAAAACCCAGATGAATGATGTTAATGGCCGTGATCAGGCTAATATGTCGTTTGTAATTCTGACACGTCTGATGTACTGTAAGTGTCACCATTTCAACCACTGAATCACTTTTTCAGTTGAATATATGCATACATTATTGTGAAAATGATGCTAAAAATTATTACTTTGTCTCATTAAAGATGCAATTATTTCTCTTTTTCCCCATAATTCTCTCAGAATGTTTGATAATATTGGTTGCACAGGTTGAAAAATTAGGGTATATATGTTTCACAGCCAGTGCATGAAAGGGATAAAAACTCAAACATTGGATGGAATTAGCTGAAACCACAAATATTTACTCTAAATGACGTAGAATTTTGGCCACAAAAGTGGGAAATAAATGTCACAAAATATTTCTTTTGATGCTGAAGTTGACAGTTTTCCAGGAAAATATCATCCCAAGGAAACCTCAAAAGTCCTTTCTTTCTAAAATCAAAAGACCTCTCAGAATCAGGAAAAATGGGCAAGTTAGTCATGGATAAAATATATGGTGATTTAGGTATCCTCAGCAGTCATTACCTCATCTATACCTGATGTAAATTTGTGCAGTAAATGTGAACACAAATCACATCACTGATTAAAAAACTTTATCGGAGTTGCAAGTTCGAACTCTTTCATCGCTAAATGTAAGAACAGTCCTACGGTACCATGTGATTTAACAAAAATGTCAGGCAACTATTTCTGATGACATTTACTATGACACAAGTGTCTTAAAAAAGTGTGACAAACATTCTTTAGACTGGACAAACTACAGTGAAAATTGAAGAGGTTTGTGAACTTAAGAAGTTTCTGTACCTCTTGAACACAATGACATAGGTGATCAGTAAAACAAAGTCATGAAACCTTGCCTAACATTTCTGACAAGTCACATGATACAGGAGGACTATTTTTAACTTTAATGACAAAAGAGTTCAAACTCCCCTATGTCCACAGACCCCCATTAATTTTCCATAAGCGACAATGTTAACGTTTAGCGCTGTAGCTCAGCCATAAACATTCTGTGGCCACTAAGCATTGGTGCATACCTGCCCCAGCCTGTGAGACAGAGGTCATTAAAATCTTGACATAGGTTGACCGTCAAAATCTGGACTTTTCTATGTCGGCAGCTGGGAGGAGTGCCTAGCAACGCCAAGGGGACGTCACTCGCAGCCTCATCACCACCTATCTCCTTGTGTCCTCTCACCGAGAATTTCAAACTTTCATCAGTAAAACTCATACCTTCCAAAAGCTTAGACAATTTCCAGCATTTTGATACCAAGCATGCACCAAAAACAGTAGGTTGGCAGCAAAAAAAGACATTACACCCTAAAAAACACAGAATTCTGCATAGCTCATCATTTGTTTATTTCTGTAAAACAAAGCATTATCTAGTCGGAGGACCTCATGGGAGACTTGTTGATACGTCAGAATCTAGATTATTACTGATGTTTTACTGTTTCTCTCTGTTTCACAGGTAGGAGGAGAGAAAATCCCTGAACAGTTTGTGGTTCACCGAATGCAGACTCTGCCAGCTGGAGGTCATTTGTTTGAAGAAATTCCTACAGGTGAAGAAAACACAGATATATCGCTAATAGGAGCAGAATACAAGATTACTTGTCATTACGGTATAAGTTTACTTCTGTGTAAAACCATCTCACAAATCACACAGTCCTTAGGAGCGGAATATGAGGTAACTGGATGTCACAATAGAAAGTGGCATCAGTGTGAAACCATCTCTCAGGTTAAGAAATCATTAATACACATTCATCCCGCATCAGAAAAAACACTTCGTTTTCATTGGACAGCAAGAGTCATGTGGGAGGTGGGGGGTGCTTGGGGGGGGGGGGGGGGGGGGTTGAATATTCCTGTATTCAGCAGCCTAAGACGTTTTCTGCTGACTAGATTACCTCCCTTGGTTTGGTTGATCTCATCACTGAAGCAATCCACATATACATTGGTCTGTTGCACTGAATTGATGGGTCTTTTACAGAATAAATTCATTGACATGATTACTCAGTGATAAGATACATATTGGGAGTAGAATGTGGGGTTGCCTTGTCCTATATAACACAATATATTTCTGTATTCTATCACTGAGTGAGTGCTTAGGGTTTAACGTCGTTCTTAACAATTTTTCAGTCATATGACAAGGAAGGAGTCCTTAAATTGCATGTTCATGTAATGTGCCTCCATGTTTTAGGACGGATTTCCACTGCTCTTTTATCTAATGCTGTTTCACTAAGATGACTTGCCAAAAGCAAGTAAGATGCCCCACCAAAGCCATTATACTGTTACAGGTCAACCAGTCATTGCGCTATGCCCTTAATTCTGAATGCCATCCGAGGAAGCTACAACTTCCTCTTTTACAGTCTTAGGTGTGACTCAACCCATTATTGATCCTGGATCCACTGCCTCCCAAAGCGAACGCTCTACCAACTGAGTCATCAGAGCCAGTCCCTATCACTGAGTAACCATGTAACTAATAGTACACTGTTATCAGGAGTGGCTTATGAGGTTGATGGATATCAGCTACACAGAAGATTTAAAATCAAAGAGCATTTTGCCATTGTTCAAACAGTTTAACACATATATGTACCTTTTATGTGAATGAGAGTTGTGGTCCTTTGTTTTTTTTGACGAGTACAGCTGTCTTTAGCTTGACAAATGACATCTTATGGTTATTCTGTTTTGTAGATGACGAAAGTGTAAAGCTACAAGACTATGACATCATAAGTGGAACTCAACTGTTTGTTTGGAACGGTGAAACAGTAAGTGTGTACGGCTTGCCATTTTGGGCTAATTAAAGTCAAAAACATTTGATCTTCTGTACAAAACAAAATATTTTGAGCTGGATGCTCAAACTTGGCTTGAGGCCTCCGTAGCCCAGGTGGCTAAGCATGCCAGCACTGCACATTGACCCAGGAGCCTCTTACAGATGCAGTCACTGTGACTTCAAATCCAGCTCAGCGAGTTTCTCGTGGGCTCAGCTGAGTTTCCTCCCACCACAATGCAGGCTGCCGTCGTTTAAGCGTAAAACACCATTCAAACCAACCAATCATACTTGACTGACATCGTACTGCGGTATTAAACCAACACATTGAAACCAGCGCTGAAAACTGCATCTCGATTTGATGCATCTGTGTTTCAATACCTAACGACATCTGATAGGCTAACCTTTGTTGAAGCTCACTTGCCTTCTACTTATGTGGCATGCACGTCTCTACGTTGGAATGTGAGAAAGTTCTTCATTAAATTTGCGAAGTGTTGGTGTTTTACCCCAGGCACTCCTGTTTCCTGGATCCATAAAACTGGCCGTTATCATGAATATTTCTTGAGCATGGCCTTAAACAACAATCAAATAAATGAATAAATAAATAAATATTTTATGGTAACTGGGCATTTTGTTTTCAGGTCCAGGGTGAAATTATTCCATGTGGGCATGACCTTCGGCCTTTATCTCTGACTGTGATATATGGGAACCCCTCCAAGTTCTCAAGGGGCTTCCCTAAAAATATGACCTTGCAACAAATGAAGGTCACTGTAGGAGACCTTCTTGGTCTTGAACCAAATGACTATGAACTACAGAAGCTGAAACGCAAAGGTAAGTTGTAATTTCATGAAGCATTTTTGTCTGCATTATTATATATTTGTAGCACATTCTGTTGAAGTGAAGTAGGATGCATGCGTATGTAGAAGTTTTATACCAGCATGTTGTTGTCACATTTTGAGAGAGCCAGAGCTGGATGTCGCATCGCATCGCATCGCATCGCATCCCATCCCATCCCATCCCATCCCATCCCATTGCATCCCATCCCATCCCATCGCATCCCATCACATCCCATCCCATCACATCCCATCCCATCCCATCGCATCCCATCCCATCCCATCACATCCCATCCCAACGCATCCCAACGCATCCCATCCCATCCCATCCCATCCCATCACAGAGCATCACATCACAGAGCATCACATCCCATCCCATCCCATCACATCACATCACATCATATCACAGAGCATCACATCACATCACAGAGCATCACATCACAGAGCATCCCATCACATCACATCACATCACATCACAGAGCATCCCATCACAGAGCATCACATCACAGAGCATCACATCACAGAGCATTACAAGAGTGTTTTGATTGGTTAATTCAGATGAATTTCCCATGTAATCACCCACCCGATAAAGGAAAACGCGGCGTAAACACGCACACAATCCCCCACTACAAAACCAGAAGCAAACTTTTTCTATCTATTTTGCTAAATAAAAACTATGTAAATGGAGAGGCATTTAACCTTGCTGTTCAGATAATTGCATAAAACCAGATTTTGAAATACTCTTACTCACTCTGTGAGGCATCATGCCATCAGGGCCATCAGTCCATATAGACTGAAAGTTTGAATGAATGAACTTAGGTTGTGACTGACTGAGACAAACACTCATACAGTGTACTCTGTACACCAGCAGGTACATCTAAAGTTTCTAAAGGGTTCATAAACCAAGCAAGGATTGTAAACTGATGTACCATGAGCCGTCTTGAAAAACAGTGAGAGAGAGAAGCTGCCATATGGGATTTCCTTCTGCGCAGGAATGGCCGTTTGGTTTACTCTAAACTGTTCAAATAGAAAACCATGGACAGTCAGCATAAGGGCTTGAAATGGCTACACCCATGTAGATTATCGGTTTTAAGATCTATTGATTTGCCACGTCCCTAACCTAGCTCAAGTTTTATGCATGTGTAGAATGTGATACAATGTGTTCCAGTATATATGGAAGTGTTCCAGTATATATGGAAGTGTTCCAGTATATATGGAAGTGTTCCAGTATATATGGACATGTTCCAGTATATATGGGAGCACTTCCATATATATGGACCTGCTCCAGTATATATGAAAGTGCTCCAGTATATATGGAAGTGCTCCCATATATATGGACCTGCTCCCATATATATGGACCTGCTCCTGTATATATGGACCTGCTCCAGTATATATGAAAGTGCTCCAGTATATATGGATGTGTTCCAGTATATATGAACCTGTTCCAGTATATATGGAAGTGTTCCAGTATATGTGGAAGTGCTCCAGTATATATGGACCTGCCCCAGTATATATGGAAATGTCCCAGTATATATGGACATGTTCCAGTATGTATGGAAGTGTTCCAGTAGATATGGAAGTGCTCCAGTATATATGGAAGTGCTCCAGTAGATATGGAAGTGCTCCAGTATATATGGACCTGCTCCAGTAAATATATGGACCTGCTCCTGTATATATGGATGTGCTCCAGTATATGTGGACCTGCTCCAGTATATATGGAAGTGCTCCAGTATATATGGACCTGCTCTAGTATATATGAAAGTGTTCCAGTATAAGGACTGACGAAACCAGAGTGCCTGGATTACATTACTGTATTTTACCTGATGTTTAGTATTTTTCAAACTCACACAATTTATTTGATTCTAACTTTAAGAGGTGTTTGTGAAATTTCTTTAATTAATTTCTTATTAGAAAACTAAAGTACTGACATCAAAAGTATGATTTTAAACCCTTTATGTGCTTCTGAAAGTGTATTTTTAAATATCAAACTTAAGGTACAATACATTACCCCGTTATCAGGTACCAGTACATGACAAAAGGACTTAACTTAAAGTCATCAGATGTATTGGAAACTTTGCTTCAATCAGTTTATTTCCACATAGATATATATGCTGCGAGTAAAATCACAAATAATGTTATGTGTGTCATCTTACCATGATTGACAGGAGAGGACATCTTGACTGTGGAGTTCAAACCCGAAGAACGTGACCTCCCCCTCGAGGACCTTAAGTTGATAGATGGAGATGAGGTTGTAGTTATCAGGAGAGGGTCAGAAGGGTGGGTATTTAATATTATAAAGGAAGATGCTTAACACTAGCCAAATAAAATATGGTCATACATGTATATTTTGCACCGTTCTACATGTCAGGGCAGTTTTGGTTGTAAGATGATCTTAATTACATTTATCAAGATTTTTACAGTTGTTTATAAAATTGTTTTTAACTGAAAGCTCTTTGAGTCTTGTCTCTCTGTCTGTCATTGGGTCGGTGAATCAAACTTTAACATCCTATCTTTCCACATTTACATAATGAGATCCAGTGGTGCAACAAAGCATCAAATTGTGCAAGATATTCAGTTATTGCAAATTTGCTTCAAAGAGGAGTATAAATCGTTTGCAAAACAGGACATTTGCAAAATACACATACATGTATATTTGCAGTGTACAAATTCAGTACATGTACATTACAAAACAGCCCATTTTAAACCTCGTACCTTGTGTTGTTTATATATGACAGGTCAGCAGTGCTGTCCAGCCTGTGCAGCTCAGTGACAAGGATGTGTTTTAGGGTGGAGAACAGATGTGGTCAGGTTAGTCTGACTCAGTGACAAGGGTATGTTTTAGGGTAAAGAACAGGTGTGGTCAGGTGAGTCTGACTCAGTGACAAGGATGTGTTTTAGGGTAAAGAACAGGTGTGGTCAGGTGAGTCTGACTCAGTGAGAACGATGTGTGTTAGGGTGGAGAACAGGTGTGGACAGGTGAGTCTGACTCAGTGACAACAATTGGTTTTAGGAGAACAGATGTGGACAGGTGAGTCTGACTCAGTGACAATAACATGCTATAGGAAATATTTGCATCATTTATGTAACAGTTTATTAGATACTTGCCAAAGGCTGGTGGTTTATTATAGTGAAGTCCTATTGAGAATGGTGATTAAACCCCAGCCAGTTAATCAAGCATCATATGAGCCCTGATCAACCCTAAGTGACCTGTTTCTGAATGAGTACCCTCATGAAGTCGTTTTGAAAACAAAAATGGAAGTTGACAATAGATGTGAGCATCACTGTCAGATTATTACTGCCATCTCCGTGCTGCATGGGAAGGAATTTATGCTAATTACATCCTTGTCTTTGTACAGACCACGTGTAATGCTCACATAATCATTGTGCCACCAGTAGCTCAAGTTTGGCTGCAAAGCAGGGCAGAAAAACCGGTAGCTTGATTTTGTGAAATGAAAAAGAATAAGATGAGAATTGACTAGCTCATTTCTCTGCTTTAGTTTACTTCCCTTTGCATGGATTATCCCCCCTTGACAGTAGGTCTCAGTTCTCCTACCTGTTTGGAGTTTACTGGATTTGGAAATACTGTTGTGATGAAATTTAAACAAACACAGTGATGAACTGTGACTAATCTGCTTGTAAATTTTTTGTAAGGTTAACTACTTTTGAATCATTGAAATTTGCGCCTGCCCATGGAGAAGCTGACAACGTAAATGGGGGGCCTCCATGGCTCAGTTGGTTAGTGCGCTAGCACAGTGTAATGACCCAGGAGCCTCTCACCAATGCAGTCGCTGTGAGTTCAAGTCTTCTTGCTGGCTTGCTTCTCCGGCTGTAAGTGGTAAGGCCTACAGCAACCTGCGGATGGTTGTGGGTTTCCCCCGGGCTTTGCCCGGTTGCCACCCACCATAATGCTGGCTGCCGTCATATAAGTGAAATATTCTTGAGTACGGCGTAAAACACCAATCAAATAAATAAATAAACAGACAAAGTAAATGACAACATTTCGTACAGTTTAATACTAAAATAAAGAACAGATGGTTACCATCAAGGGAGATAACTTCTAGAAAGGGGAACCTATGTATTACAGAAATATTGAATAGTTTAATATCTTGTTGCGTTTTATTTTGTTGTAGATATTAGAGGGTTACAGCTGGCCTGTCATTGAGGTGGAGGTAGACAAGGATGCTGTAAGTGAGATTCACCACTGGGAATAGGGTGCCCACAATCGTGGGAAAAAAAATGTATTCATAAACAAATGTCCCCAATCTTAAAAAAAAGTCTTGAGTTTAGAAATTTTGAGGAGAAAATCATGAAGAAGTGTGGAATTTACCACTGTATGTGTATGGTAAGTGACTTAAAGTTACTATTGTTTACATTCGTATCATCTGTGTTGGCGGTAAGGTGACAGAAGAGAGGGATTAACCCCAACCCACTCCCACCCCAACGCCCCATCCCCCGCCCATTTCATTACCCTCAACGGCACTTAGCAGCTCAGGTTGCAAATCCTCACCCCATGGGGTGAAGTCACTGACAGTGAGGTGTGCAGGTCTCGTAACTCGTAGGCCTACATGTAGACCCTACATCTCTAAATATACCCATGAATGAAATCGAAAAAAGTGTCAAGGCAGGTGATGTCTATTACAAAACTTTAAATTCCAAACACTGTCTGAAAGCATGACCACTCAAAACAAGGAATGTACATGCACAATGTACGCCATAGATTAACCGATTATTCGGGCTAGGCCTATGTGGAAGTCAACTCACACTTGTTTGCTGAGAAAATACTTGTCATCAGCTTCCCACGTCCATGTAATTCCAATTAAGTGTGTTAGTCTGCATGCACATTTTGTTTCTTTAGAGTCGGAACTGTCCTCCTATTGCAGAAGAGTTCCTTTTCACATGTTTTATATCAAGAACTTTCCATTAAACACAGAAAACATACTCCACCCAGAAGTTGACAGTCTTTCAAATTACGCCAGAATGAACAAGAAATGTTTGGCTGCAGAGGTGCAAATGCACATGTGTAGGTGTGTCGCTTTGATCTGAATGTGACATCATCTTGTCTGCTGGTAGGCCTAGTTTGCAAGTATTGATTTGCGGCATGCTTAAATCTGCTACAGCTTTGTGTATACAGAGATCCCTGCAGTTTAGAAATGGACATTTGACACGACGCTGCACATGGATAAAGGTACTGGGTAGTCGCGCTTTATAATCTACACAAGAGTTTTCTTTGAAATTCTCATTTATCACAAAATAACGATAATAAAATGATCAACCTGTTGCGAAGGGCATGTGCTAAAATTATTATATTTAAAACTATATTTATTCAGGTAAACATGAACTGTTGGTGGTAGGAGCATAGACTACCTGCTCAGTGAGCATGAATTTATTTAGTACATTCTTTAACTGTCAGTATAATCCCCTGACCAACCCTGATGCTCTCCCGTGGCACCAAGTCAGTATAATCCCCTGACCAACCCTGATGCTCTCCCGCGGCACCAAGTCAGTATAATCCCCTGACCACCCCTGATGCTCTCCCACGGCACCAAGTCAGTATAATCCCCGGACCGCCCCTGATGCTCTCCCGCGGCACCAAGTCAGTATAATTCCCTGACCACCCCTGATGCTCTCCCACGGCACCAAGTCAGTATAATCCACTGACCGCCCCTGATGCTCTCCCGCTGCACCAAGTCAGTATAATCCCCTGACCGCCCCTGATGCTCTCCCGCTGCACCAAGTCAGTATAATCCCCTGACCACCCCTGATGCTCTCCCGCAGCACCAAGTCAATATAATCCCCTGACCACCCCTGATACTCTCCCACGGCACCAAGTCAGTATAATCCCCTGACCAACCCTGATGCTTTCCTGCGGCACCAAGTCAGTACCAACCAGAACCAATGCAGTGAATCCTGGGATACACTTTCCAAGTTTCAGAATGAAATTTTAGATCATTTACACTGGAAAAAATGGTTATAATTGAAAATCGAGGGATATTAGTTTGGTTCCATAAGTCTTTGAAACTTTGGTTTCTTTTCTCCTCCAAATGTTGTCTGCTTTGATACAGTTTTGTGTGCGGGTTCATTTTATGAAATATTTAATGAATTCTTATAGGTTTTTGTTTACTGTGCAGTGACTACCCCAAATCCTGTCTGATTTGATACATTTCTGTGTGCAGGTCCATTATGGCTATAGTTAGATCAAGTTTGAAAACCAAATTTTGCATACATACCAAATTCCATGATTTTTATTCGTCGTTTGTTTTCAGGCAATAATTGCTTCAAATATTGTCCTATTTTGATAAAATTATGTTTGCAGATTTATTTTTGTGGCATAAGTTTTGCATATTTATTATGTGATATTAATTCTCTGGCCTTTGACCTCATTTGTTTCACTTATTGTTGACCAGATATTCATTTGACTTCATTTGTCAGACTGTTGGAGAGTTAAAACAGATGGCACTGTCTAAGGCAGGACTGGAGGAGGTTCCAGAAGGAGGGCGTCTCAGAGTGGACCACGAAGTTATGGGACTGAAACCTCCATGTTCGTAAATTATTACATAGCCAAATTTCCATTTAACATTTTTCTATATGATTCAAACCTTCAGCCTTTTTGTCTACAGTCTTCATGTCTACTCAGTATTTCAATGAAGTAGAATTAAGTATTCAAATTGTACACAGGTGAGTAAACCATCACCCTTTTTGTTCAGTCTGTTTCTACCTAGTATGTAGATAAAGAAGAATTAAGTGTTTGTAAGATTCATGAAAAGGTACTATAAACTTTGAAGAGTATGGTTTTAAGGAAAACGAAGAAAGATATGTCAAAAAGGATTTAAATTTTTTTCATTTTTTCAGGCATATTTTATTTATTTTTTTAATAACCCCTCTAGGTGTATATAAGAGTGACACCTGGGGCCTCAGGAAAGCTGTAGTTTAAAGCTGTGCTTACACCCCAAGATGAAAACTGAGAACCTTTTTAGTAGATTTGTATATAAGGTCATATTATAGGAAGCTTTTCATGCATCCTTAGAATGTACATGGTGGAAATTTATATTTACCAAGCTGATTTCTCTATTCAGGGGAGACTACTGTGTTTAATCTACATGTATACATGTATGTTGGTGCAAGAAGGTTACATCTGAGAGGCGGCATTCACATAACAGCAAGATAGGGAAATCCCCATCGATACGACCTACATGTAGTTGTGCACCATAGCTGATAACATGTGTATTCTCCCCTGAATAGTTCACTCATTTATTTATTTGATAGGTGTTTTACGCTGTACTCAAGAATATTTCACTTATATGACGGCGGCCAGCATTATGGTGAAAGGAAACCGGGCAGAGCCCGGGAAAAACCCACGACCACCCACAGGTTGCTGGCAGACCGTCCCCCGTAAAACCGGAGAGGAAGCCAGCCTGAGCTGGACTTGAACTCACAGCGACCACATTGGTGAGAGGCTCCTGGGTGATGACCTATAGTCATAGTGCTGAGGTGGTATTATCTTTAAACTGAAAAGGTACTGGATACATGTGGATTTGTACCTCATTTCTTACTGCTAGTTTTATATAAGCTTCTTATCGCTGACTTGCTACTTCAGTTTGTTTGTCCATCCACCGTACAGATATACCTTCAGGTAACCCTCACAGTATGGCACTATGCTAACCTATTGCTTTTCTTAATTTACAGTGTATGAAGAGTTATCTCTCTCAGCAGCCCATCTTTCACCTTTGACCCCCTTAGTCATGGAACCTGGAGCTGCTCCATTGACTAATCAGGTAACAGATGTACAACACAGTTTACTGCATGTATATAAACAGACTTGATAGTATTAAATAAATAAATAAATATTGTCATTTGTTTACCATTCAGCCTGTCTGCCCAAGTTATGATCCAAAAGGAATTTTTAAAAAGTTTCTTATTTTGTGTATGGCTTAATATCAGAAACCTTCACTGCTAGATGTATTTGTAGAGAATTATTGCTTTAATACATATTATAATTGTCTTATTACTGTCTCTTTCTTCTTGTATCAGATAAGATGGCAGTACTACATGGAGAAAAAAATCTGATTTTTTTGTAATACTTCAACCCTTGCAGATAACCTTGACCTTCACTGCTGCTGATCTTAAAGACTGCCCCTATATGGAGATGACAGTTGACAGAGGTTTGTCTGTGGGGGCGTGTCTCTCCCGGATGATTGATGCAGCTGGATTCTCTGGTATGACTTCATTCATTGATTTATTTATTTATTCATTTGATTGGTGTTTTACGCCGTACTCAAGAATATTTCACTTATATGACGGCGGCCAGCATTATGGTGGGAGGAAACAGAGGCAGAGCCCAGGGGAAACCCACGACCATCCGCATGTTGCTGACAGACCTTCCCACTTACGGCCTTAGAGGAAGCCACCATGAGCTGGACTTGAACTCACAGCGACTGCATTGTTGAGAGACTCCTGGGTTATTACACTGCGCTAGCACGTTAACCAACTGAGCCACGGAGGCCCCCCATTCATTGACTATTTAGTACATTTATTATGTAAATGACTAAATAAGTGAAGCATATTGTTATGCAGTGTTGATAATATAAGGATAAAAAATAGATGAGTCAGTTTAACAAGTAAACAGACTTTATTGGTATTTGTGGCTGTTAAAATAAGTGTGATCTTTCTGGTCAGGTGATGCGTGGCACTTACGAAAAACCAACTGGTGTGGAGATTTAGCAGAAATCCTGGATGATGTGGAGAAAAGGTTGGAAGATGCCCCTCTCCACCATGGGGATCATGTCGTCCTGGAAGAGGGCAAACTTCCTCCAAAGGTCAGCACAGTTTTCATTCAGCCTTGATCACACAATCAGTCTTTTCTTAGACTAAATTTGACGAAGAGGAATATTTGAATATTGAATCAGCAAGATCAGGAGCACAAAAATAGGAAGATGTATTTCGCATTCTCTTAGTATGATTCCCTGGTGGCATACACCAGCACTGATTGCTTCGTTCTACGGAGTATTTCTATTCATAGATGAACATACCGTGATACATTTTGGTTAAATTTCATTGGAAAACAGCATAACACCCGAAGATATCTCACAGTATAAGGTAAGGCCCAAGGCTGCCACAGCCAAAGCAACCAAGAAATCTCACATTATAAGGTAAGGCTTAAGGCTGCTACAGCCAAAGCAACCAAGAAATCTCACATTATAAGGTAAGGCCTAAGGCTGCTACAGGCAAAGCAACCAAGAAATCTCACATTATAAGGTAAGGCCTAAGGCTGCTACAGCCAGAGCTACCAAGAAATCTCACATTATAAGGTAAGGCCTAAGGCTGCTACAGTCAAAGCAACCAAGAAATCTCACATTATAAGGTAAGGCTTAAGGCTGCCACAGCCAAAGCAACCAAGAAATTTTACATTATAAGGTAAGTCCCAAGGCTGCTACAGCCAAAGCAACCAAGAAATCTCACATTATAAGGTGAGGCCAAAGGCTGCTACAGCCACAGCTACCAAGCTAGCCCTTGTACCCGAGACAGTCGGTTGAAATTTAAAAGTTCGCAGCACAAAAAAAATTGTCATAATCCCTCAGTATTGTGCCGTTTTGTTTTTACACATACAACTTCGTGAGTTCAAATTTTTTACTTCAGGTTTACAATACCATGTCTGTGGTTGCTGTGAGTTCAAGTCCATCTCATGCTGGCTTCCTCTCCGGCCGTAAGTGGGAAGGTCTGTTAGCAACCTGCGGATGGTCGTGGGTTTCCCCCGGGTTCTGCCTGGTTTCCACCCACCTTAATGCTGGCTGTCATCGTATAAGTGAAATATTCTTGAGTACGGCATAAACCACCAATCAAATAAATCAAATAAAATCAAATTTACATGTACAAGTACTTTACCTATTCAGCTGAATCAGATGTGTAGCTTACACCTGAAATGTTCTGGCCTGATAGAATCTTTTTTCTCACTGCCCACTGTAATCAGCTTGGAACCCTCTCTCTGACACACAGGGTTACCTGAGACTTCCTGTCTCCCTCTATCCATCCCCAAATGCTGCACCAGGGGCAGACAACTCAGACGGGATGCTCAGCTGGATCTCACGAGGCATTCAAGGTAAAAGGTGGCTTCCTTAAACGAACAGAAACCATGAGAATGACTTAAGCATCAGGAGAAAGACCATTGAAACTGTACTTGAAAATACCTGCACATTATTTTCATAGATTTTTTTTTTTCATTGAATTAAAAACCATGAAATGTGCAGATTGTAAGGCAAGCTTTATTTTTCCATATTGATTATGTACAGTGACAAGCCTAGCAGCATTTGTCTGTGTGGGGATAGGTAACTGGCGTGTGATCTGGTAGTCTGACAGTTGTTTCATGCTAAAGAAGACAATAGCTAACAGCCTTTGAAATACATTGTTACAAATGGTTAATCACCTCATTAGGTCCCAAGAATTAGGGAATAGCTCTCATGGTTTTTCTGAATTGTTGACCTTAATGCAGGTTTTGCAGTGGTAAATTGAGTTTTACCAGAGACATGGAAGACAAGACACATTAGGGTTATTCCCATTCTTTTCCAATTTAGCAAAATTTCTGCATGACAGAATTACAGTTCGCTGATTATGTGCCTGTTTGTGTGGAATTCCTGACTCTTTTGTGACGTTTGTTTGAATTACACCTTCAGCTGCAGTCATCTGTACTCTTTCTCCATCTTTGACTGGAATTTTTTCCAGTTGACCTATCAGAACACATTTTTTGTCCCTGTGAGTGGATTAGAATGTTTATTGTATTTCTTCTGCGTTTACTTGACAGGTTTGTTAGCTCCCTCCTCATCCCCTCTGGTAGAGCTTGATTACAGCCCCATGCTCATGGGGTATGTAGAAATCTCCAAAGAGGCCACCTTAGAAGATCTGAAGTTACAGGTTATGACCTTGCCTCAGGTCATGGATCTTCCAATTCCCTCCCCAGACTTCCTGCGACTCCGCCTGGTGGAGCAAGGGAGACTATCGAGTGTGCTCAAAGGACCAGCTCAAACATTGCAGTGAGTGACTCCAATCATAATTACACATTCTTTTAACTCTCCGGCTATCTTGTTATTATAATATTGTTTTATACTGATTGATTGATTGATTGGTGTTTAACACTGAGTTCAAAAATGTTTAAATTATTAGTTAAAGGCCTGATAGTCAGCAAGTCCTTGCTACAACCATGGGAATCAGCCTTGCTATAACCATCTGAACCAGCCTTGCTATAACCGTCTGAACCAGCCTTGCTATAACCGTCTGTACCAACCTTGCTATAAATGTCTGAACCAGCCTTGCTGTAACCATCTGAACCAGCCTTGCTATAAACATTTGAACCAGCCTTGCTATAACGATCTGAGCTAGCCAAGCTCCTTCCCGAGTCAGACCTTAAAACTGGGTCTAGTTAGACCTTAAAAGAAAAAGTTGTAACTTCCTCGCTTGGAGTTCAGCATCAAGGGGATAGTGCTACCACTGGTTGACCCGTATCAGTATAATGGCTTGGGTGGGGCGCCTTACTTGCCTTCGGAAAGGCATTTCAGTGAAACAGCACTAGATGAAAGAGCGGTGGAAATCTGTCCTGCAACAAGGAGGCACATTACATGCACTCTAATGATTCCTTCATCACCACATGACTGAAAAAGTACGACATTAAACCCCAAGCACTCACTCACTCTAATAGTGTTTATAAGTATTGGCCTTGGATAGCGAATTTGTGGATTTCTCTTCACTAACTGTTAGTGAGGCTTTCATGACAATAAGCTCTCAGCAATCTTTGCTCAGTCTAATTTTGTTGCTTGTCCTTCACCAGTATATTGTGCGTATACCTGTATGTACATCACGTGATAATGGAAAAGTTTCTCAGAATCTTACCAATGCTTTTGCGCATCATGCAGAACACTCCAGTTTTTTCTGCCCTTTAAACTGGCCTTCATAAACTGAGAAATTCTTGTTGATTGTATTTTGTAAGAGAGAGGCAGGTATAACCTGTCTAAAGTGATTTACTACTGCACATATATATCTTCCAAATAAAGAAATTTTGTAAAGAGTAGGGCCATTCATGTGTTTCTATACGTCAGTGAAATATGAGTTTTACTCAGTCAGTTACTTGTATAGAGCACAAATATTCCTCTTTGTTCATAAGCAGGAAAATTAAATGCTTTCTGTATGTTTTTCTTCTATCAGGCGTCTGAAGTTGAATTCTTCTAGTCAGTTGGCAATCCAAGTTCTGTTTGAAGAAGAAAAATTAACGTAAGTGAAACCGTCTCAGCTCAGTGACAATTACGGCTGCGCTTTCTGTCTGCAGGAAAAGAGATTGGATGTTTACATAGTGTTCCCGTGGGTCCTTAAAGTACTTGAATTTTGTTGAAATGTTTTCAAGACTTGAAAAAAAAAAATCCTTGGAAATTTATTCATTGTGGGATAAGTCCATGAATCTACATGATGTTTTGAATGTTAAATGTTATTCTTGCATTTTGTTTGAAACGAAGAGATAAATAAATCAGTAGCTAACGAAATAGCATCTATTAATCTCTTAATTACGATTAGACTAAATGGTCCTTTTAAACTGCTGGAAAGGATACAAGTAGGTTAGTAGGGGCTGGTAAGTTTTTGTGGACATTTTCCTTCATGGGTGAGAATCTGATACTGGTCATCTTAGAAAGATGTTGTATTTATTATTTATTTGATTGGTGTTTTACGCCGTACTCAGAAACGTGCTGTAAGGTTTGTTTGGAAGGTAGGATGATATGCTGGACAAATGTTTCAGCTTAACAAGTTCATATTTCCTGACTTTTCTTTGCCACCCAAAAATAATTTTATTAAGGCAAATACATGTACATTACGTGCAATATTGAAATTTCTGTAGGCAATCCCAGATGGTTCTGTCCATGCAGCAGAGGTTATCAGAGAGCAGGAGTTATGGTCCTGCTGTGGAGATTGTGTGGGACACCAGTCGGGGAGCCTCAGCCACGTGTTTGCGTCAGCGCTTAGCGGACAACCTCTGTATTCCAGCTCACCAGGTGGCGCTGGCTAAATACTTTCCCCAGCGCTACGATTGGATGCCGATTCAGGAAGTCACCAAGGTAACCATTGGTTTGGACACACACTTTGGTATTTACTTTGTTTTTTATGTCCCCTTATGAATGTAAGTGATTTGCCCCTGTCACTGGGTGGGAGTGTCAGTTTATTTGGGTGTGGCAAATTTTGTGGATAAGATATTCATTGAAAATTTACTTACCCTAATTCTTCTTATATTTAGTTTCTTTTTTACACACAGTCAGTACATCTAATGACCAAGATATTCATGTCTTGACTTTCCCCAAAACGGAGAGAGAAATGTAATTCTTTTCTATCAGCACTACTTATATCTGTCTTTAAAAAATTAGAAGAAATAGGGTATTAAACATTAAGTATTCTAAAAGTGTATTCAAAGAGAATGTTGAGATTTGGTACCCACTTCTTTACCACTATTATCAGGATGTAGTTAATATTTGAATAAACTGCAATACAATTTTTAAAATAGACATTCCATCCAATGAAAATAAAGATCATTTCCAGTAAAATATTGCACATTTCCACTTCATGGTATAAAGTTTGTCCTTAATCCTGCAAACTCATGTATCCGCACAACTGTTGACAGGTGCGGTATGTTTTTTATTTCAGAAGTCTGGGAGTCATAAGGGGAAGAAGAAAACTGCTCAACCTAAAGGTAACCTGAAGAACTCCCCATACTTCATTAAAGATGGCGATGTCATAGGGGTCAAGGTAATGGTCTGGATTATCTGAAATCCATCCTTCCGTTTTCTGTTCATTTGTTTAAAATATCTATTGTGGTTTTGGAGTCGTAAATGATTTTGTTTTCGTTGGTAGTTTAAAGGCGTCTTTCTGTTGTTGTTGTTTTTTGTTTTTTTTTGATTTTGGATAATTTCATTCCCATTTCTGTTTCCAAGTTCTAACATGTTTAAGGGTCCTCCATGGCTCAGTTGGTTAGCGCACTAGCGCAGCGTAATGACCCAGGAGTGTCTCACCAATGCGGTCGCTGTGAGTTCAACTCCAGCTCATGCTGGCTTCCTCTCCAGTCGTATGTGGGAAAGTCTGCAGCAACCTGCAGATGGTTGTGGGTTTCCCCTGTGCTCTGCCCGATTTCCACCCACCTTAATGCTGGCCGCCATCGTATAAGTGAAATATTCTTGAGTACAGCGTAAAATACCAATCAAATCAATAAATCAATCAATCTAACATGTTTTCCCCACAATATGGTTAAAGTATTGCCGAAGGGTGATTAAACCCTAATCATTCATTTATGTCCTCTCCTCTGAATTATGATGTCAGATGGACCAGCCAAAATTTATTACTCAGCTCTATACAACGCACATCACTGATTGGTGGGATAGAATCCTTTAGTATTTCAGCAGTCTTGGCCTATTGTGTAAGGTCATTTTGGTTAAATGGACAAAATTTATGTTCATTTAGGGTATATGAAAAATGCATTATCTCACTTTAAAAGCTTACTTGTACTGATTATGTTACAGTCTTGCAGCATACAAATCCTAATAAAAAGACAAACCCCTCCCTTAGTAAAGACGGCACATGCGGGATAATGTCTGATTTGGGATAAATATCTGCATTATTACATGTTTCAGGACTTGACTCAGGCCGCAGAGAACAGGTTTGACTTCAGTACAGCAGAGGATGATGCTGGGAGAGAGAGACTAAAAGAAGAGGATAGACAGAAGAGACAGAGGTGAGGGTAATGTTTAACTGACGTGAGGGTGTGATTTGGGGGAGTG
The DNA here is from genome assembly GCF_032854445.1 of Liolophura sinensis. Lineage (NCBI taxonomy): Eukaryota > Metazoa > Mollusca > Polyplacophora > Chitonida > Chitonidae > Liolophura > Liolophura sinensis. Next base: position 20,121,488 of record NC_088305.1, on the reverse strand, counting down.
GCAGGCATGTGACAGTCTGCAGAAAACAGTTTTGTACTTTTGAGGTGTAGGCTCAGGGACCGACTCGAGACATTTGGATGAACATTTAAGTGGAGGGGCTGTGGGGTTCGGGAGTTTGTGTGTCGGGGGGGGTGGGGAGGGGGGGCTAGGGGGTATGTAGGGTAGAGGAGATTCCATTTGTTGGTTAATATTGACTGTTTTACTGTTACTGATTATTTCATCCAAACAAATAGGCCTGTGATCAGGTCTGTATATGTTTCCCTTGGGCTCTGCGCGATTACTTTCCAGCCTAATGATGGTCTTCAGTCCACTGTTATCAGACTATGTTGGGAGAATATATCAGTCATGGGGTTGGGATGGCAGGTATTTGATGGCGGGGAAGGCTATACGCAGTGTTTTTGAAACTTAAAGTATAAACAATGTTCGCTGTGTTGACAATAAAGTTCAAGCAGTTCGACTAAGCCGAAAAGATTAAAGGTCTCATTTCCTGATTCCCGGATTCCCCACAAGAACTCGCTTGAAATCTGTAGAGGGAAAATATGAGCATTCCTGTCATCCATCACACATAAACGACGTATGTTTCATGTGGCACCTGCATGTGACTACCTGTCCAAATAATGTATGCAGTAAATTTAGAATTGCATAATCCATATTCGTATGTATATATACACTAATTATCCTAATGCTACACTCGAAGATACAAATGATGCAGTATGATGTGTCCATTACCAGTAAATACGTTACCTCTTCTCCCACCCCTTGGAAGCCTCGACTCAGGCTTGGATTGGAATGAACAATCTTCTTGACAAACTTTTCAGATGAACGATTGTGAACGACACAATCTATACAACGTACAATGCTTAAATCAGGCTGAACAAGTGGAGCAGGTATTTACTTTAGAAATTATTAGCTGATAACAAACACAAAACAAACACGTATGATTAAAATATTATTTTAAAATTCAGACAAAAGCTGAGTTTGACAGCTTGTATGTATCCTGCGGAGATTTTTAAGCGGATTTCTGTAATCGTCTTTACGCCCACTGGTAGACATACTTACGTTTGTGAATGAAGACTTGATTACTATGAAATAAAGAAATATGCGCATCTTGTTTCACCAAGGCTCAATGTGAGTTGACACCGACACCTGGTTATATATGACAATTAAAACTTTTAATCAACGGGAAGCAAAGCTTGATCAACAGAAATGCACAACACCTGCATGACGGAAACGGTTACACCATGAGTGCCAAGGCTGGATAAAAACATACAGTTCATATTAAATGATTTAAATATTCTTAAATATTTGATCTCATGCACAGATTTGGACAAACACCCATCACACATATAGGCCTATATATTGTTTATCAGAAAAGTCAGGAAAACGGTGAAAGTATGTAAGTTCGAAACTTGAGCTTTCTTTTGGGAAGGTTTCATTAGTGGAACCACTGTTGTTGTTGTTTCTTTGGATTTGTTTCTGTGTAGACTCACATTGAAAGCCTCTTTGCCTATCACCGGATTACACAAAGATCTTTGAAACGTAGCACTACGCACTGGCCGACCAAGATTTGTTTGATTGGCTTAAATAGTGTAAACTGAATGGGCAAATGGAGGGAGTGGATTGAGTTCAGGTTTGCAGAGAAAAAACAAATAATTGAATGCGTATGATTTATGGGGACAGTTTCATAGATATTGTATACGAAATCTGTACATTTAATTAATATAAAGACCACTTATCTTCCACCAATGCGGCAAGCAAAATCTCCACAGCAGTATATGTGGAAATGATTGTTGGCAGCTTGCTATGATAATGACTAAAGTCATACTGGCCTAAAATTCTGATTGCATCATTAAGAAAGAAACAATCAGTCATTTAATCTATATTTTTCAGACGCAAGGATAGTCGCAAAAATGCACTGTCCGCTGGAGATGGGCTTTATGTGAGAAAACGACAAGAAGTGGGTCTGCATATCAAAGTGGACGACTTCAGGTGACACAAGAGACAGGGAACAGCAGGTCTTAAACAAACTGTACCAGACATCAGGTGACACAGACACACTCAGCTTTAAGACACAGGGAACAGCAAGTCTTAAGTAAACTGTACCAGACATCAGATGACACAGACAGCTCTGGAGCATACATACACCTGTCACAGCGCATGCTTTCTGAGCATGCTCTGTGTGCTGTACACACACAGCTTTATGGCACGGGGAACAGCAAGTCTTAAGTAAACTGTACCAGACATCAGGTGACACAGACACACTCAGCTTTAAGACGCGGGGAACAGCAAGTCTTAAGTAAACTGTACCAGACATCAGGTGACACAGACAGCTCTGGAGCATACATACACCTGTCATAGCGGATGCTTTCTGAGCATACATACACCTGGCACAGTGCATGCTTTTGGAACATACACACACCTGTCACAGTGCATGCTTTTGGAACATACATACACCTGACACAGTGCATGCTTTTGGAGCATACATACACCTGGCACAATGCATGCTTTTGGAGCATACATACACCTGTCACAGTGCATGCTTTTGGAACATACACACACCTGTCACAGTGCATGCTTTTGGAGCATACATACAGATGGCACAGTGCATGCTTGTGGAACATACACACACCTGTCACAGTGCATGCTTTTGGAGCATACATACACCTGTCACAGTGCATGCTTTTGGATCTTACACACACCTGTCACAATGCATGCTTGTGGAGCATACATACACCTGGCACAAAGTATGCTTTTGGAGCATACGTACACCTGTCACAGTGCATGCTTTTGGATCTTACACACACCTGTCACAGTGCATGCTTTTGGAACATACATACACCTGTCACAGTGCATGCTTTTGGAGCATACATACACCTGGCACAGTGCATGCTTTTGGAGCATTCATACACCTGTCACAGTGCATGCTTGAGGAACATACATACACCTGGCACAGTGCATGCTTTTGGAGCATTCATACACCTGTCACAGTGCATGCTTGTGGAACATACATACACCTGTCACAGTGCATGCTTTTGGAGCATACATACACCTGGCACAGTGCATGCTTTTGGAACATACACCTGTCACAGTGCACGCTTTTGGATCTTACACACACCTGTCACAGTGCATGCTTTTGGAGCATACATACACCTGTCACAGCACAGTGAGTGTTGACAGCTTTTGTCTCACCATACTGAAAAAAGAAGAGGAGCTAAAGGCTTGTAATTAACATTAGCAAAGAAATTGTATGCACTGCTGAAAGGCACATCAATCTGTATTTCATGATTTCATGGCATGTTTGCGCGAGATCAGTTACATTGTCAAGTACTGAATTCACGTCTTTCATTGGATTATGTTTAGAATCGTCGTTTCTTTGAGCATGAAACTGTAAAGCAAACATAAACTGAAACAATGTTGTGTTTTCTATTTACAGTGTTAATTTTGTCCTAGAGAGATGTATTTTATAGTTACACGGAAAGTCCTTGAGTAATATGTCACTTCTGTTGTCATATTCCAGATTATAAATACTGAGGAAAACATATTTTGTGTTGAACATGGAAGTCTGTGATACTAAATGATTAAATAATGGTTATGAAAGTTTTTCTTATATTGAGATAATGATGTAACCTGTTCGGAAATGTAAATACACTGTATTTCACTGTATTTTACCGCCTCCCCCCCCCCCACCCTTCAAAATAAACCTTGTGAAATAATGTGAGTGCTTATTTATGTACATGTACATAGGTGTCGCATGATGAATTAAGCTTGGAGTTGGGGGGTAGGGTTGGAGGGTGGGGTTGTGTTGGCGGAGGGTGTCTGAGGCAGATTAGCTGTTACTCAAATCTCTCAACCTTTTCACCATATGAAAGAGCAACTTTCAGTGTAGGTCTGAGATCTTCCCAGCTTAGCTTTCAGAAATACAGTTTATGTGGAAGCTGGAAACATGACCAACCCTATCTCAGAGCTGCTCATGCACATTTTTAATTTGATTTTAGAGACAAAACTAAATTGGTTGGATAGGCCAGTTTCAGGCTTCACAAAAAGTATAATTTTTATAACTGTGTGAGTCAACACAGTGTAATGCCTTCTGAATATGGTTGAATAAACACCTTGCTAACATGGGAAAAGGTTGAAGAATCACTGTAAGTGAATGAACCAATTCATACGTAACAGTAGCATATATAGTCTTCTCCTGTGGCGGAAATTCCAGGGACAGAAAATTTTATTCTTTCCAGAGGCTTTAGGTTTTGACACCATTGTATTTGTTTTATTGTCAATAACACAAACATATAGATACTGTGAATACCATTATCTGCCTTTGCTATATAAAAACATGAAGATCACATTTTCCTTGTCACTTGTTTCTCACTGTTACATTTCACAAGGATAGTTTGTGGACACATTATTGAATTCAGAACCGTATTATGTCAGAGGAGGTGTGGGTTCAATTCCAGCCGTACTGTTGGTATAGGACCTGGTGGTGAGGTGGTTAACATGCTAGCACAGCACAATGACCCAGGAGCCTCTCACCAATGTGATCGCTGCGAGTTAAAGTCCAGCTTATGCTGGCTGCCTCTTCGGCGTATGTGGGAAGGTCAGCACCAACCTGCGGATAGTAGTGGGTTTCTTCCCACAATAATGCTGGCTACTGTTGTATAAGTGAAATATTCCCGAGTACGTTGTAAAACACCAATCAAATAAATATGGTGGGAGGAAACCGGACAGAGCCCAGGGGAAACCCAAGCCCGCCCAAAGGTTGCTGCAGACCTTCCCACTTACTGCTGGATAGGAAACCAACATGAGCTGGACTTCACAGCGGCCGCATAGGCAAGGTCAGAGGACCCCTTCACAACAATTAGCCCATAGTTTGAGTGTTTTAACACCATACTCCGGAATTTTCACTTGTACAATGGCTGTCATTTCACTAACACCTTGTGTGAATTTATCAAGTGTTCAGAGCAACCCGACCTCTGGCATGCTACATTATACAAACTTAGGCAAGTGTGACACCGTAATGGTGGAACACAAGTTATCTCAAGCAAACCTCATGCAACACGACACAAGACAGCAAACAGACACTTTAATAACAAAACGAAATAATTAGACGGACAAAACGCAGCTTCTGCTTTAAACCTGGTTTCATTGTGTGTAGTTTGTTTGGTACCCAGTAGAAGTCAATGGTTTACTTCATGTTCCTCAACCAATAAACTGGACCGCTATCCTGTAAAACTCTTTAGCACTGTTAACCAATCAACCTGGAGCTATCTGGCTACACTTGGTTCACTTCACTTGTATAACCGAACCACCAATGTACATGTAGCACTGTTAACCAATCAACCTGGAGCTATCTGGCTACACTTGGTTCACTTCACTTATATAACCGAACCACCAATGTACATGTAGCACTGTTAACCAATCAACCTGGAGCTATCTGGCTACACTTGGTTCACTTCACTTGTATAACCGAACCACCAATGTACATGTATTTGACCTGATGTTCAAGATCAAATTACTCATTAAGCCGGATTCTTCAGCTCTTCAGTGTTTTGTGGAAACAACGCACGGTATTTCACCTAAAGTTTAGCATTTTTCAGGTGGCGAACATTGCAAGAATCGGACTCATCCATATTATAGGGCCAACATTAACATCTTATCAGAAATGTGAAGTGTTTGCATCAGTGAAATCATTTTAAGGCTACTATACAGTTTTTGAAATGGTATTTTACATACCAAACTTTAGGTGAAATACAGTTTCCACAAAAACCTACAAAAAATACGATCTACACTGAGTGTTAACTTTACCTATCAATTCATTAAACGAAAGATTTAGGGTTTGTTGTTTTTTTTTCACAGAATTATTTCAACACATTTGGTGATGAAGTCAATTACAATATTCAGGGAAAAGAATCTTCCTTGGAAATCAGTTGAAATTTCTGCCCCCCCATTAGTAAATTGATTAGTTTTGGCCAAAAATCAAAAATCCCATAAAGTCAACTGATGATTATTGCTGGCAATATAGTATTGCTATCAGCCTTACCCCACTCCTTAAACCTACCCTCTGGTAGGTACAACTTACACCAGCAAATCAGGTGTACATGAATTTACACAGAATAAGCTATTCCGTCATTATGCCTTCCACTGGGAACAACATCCTAATCCGTCAACCTTTTCGCATATGAAAGTGCCAAATACATAAATTGCAAGTTTAAGGAATACATATTCTTTTAGAGAAATATTACCTGTCGACAAAGAGGAACACAAGACGATGAGTAAACTAGAATAATAATTTATTCCATGGTAGAAAACGAGACACTGGAACAAGTCAGGAGTTTCAGCACAGACTCGTCGAGTCCAGCTTATCAGTTAGAACTCAGAGTGGAGGCTCACCCAAGCAGTCGGGCCATTTTCATATTTGGTCTGCAGTTTTCATCGTTTTTGCTACCAGGGTTGCAACATTTCGTGACGGGAACTCGTTTCGTGCCAGGATATAGTCATATGTTAGCCAAAACACAGTAACGGAGAATACATGCAATGTTGATAAGTAAAACAAAGAAAAAAGATATATATGAATGGGTAGGGGGAAAACTACATACGGACATCTGTGAACGACCAATCCAGAAGGATTTCAGTCTGTTCACGGTATTGTATGAAATGCATTTAAACTGGTGTAACAACAGTGGGAATAAGAAAACAATAAAATAGTTTAACTAGAGCTGGGAAAAACAGCTACATCAGATACACAGTTCTACTTGAACTTCACACATCATCTCTGCTGCTACAAGGTATTTGTGGTACAATCGTTCGCCCTTTACACAGAACGGGAGGTCAGCAGGTCTGAGAGCTGGGATACTTTTAAAGTCTGCAATAACCACACGTTGGTGCGCAGGGCGATACACAACCCTGCATCAGACTTCGACGACGACGACAATTGAAAACATCTTTGTCTATTAACAATGTTCGACTAGCCTGTACTGAAGGGACGACATCGGAGACTGTTTTGTGGGGAGGGCGTCTTGCTTTTCTGAGGTAGAATGCTTTCGTTAAAGATCCCTTCAACACTTTACAATCGGCAATCAGTAAATTTCAGATCGAATTCAATTGAACAGTCTTCATCCGTTTCAGCTCCCAACATCTATAATACAATTCTGAAGCTAACCACAAGACTGTGTACCTTGGGCTGTACTTTACACATTGTCCAATGGTAATCAGGCAGTTCACTTTCCGTAGACCATCAAATCTACCATTCGTTCGTCAGCCACACTTCTATTCACAATGAAAGATTCATAAATTTTTTTTTTCTCGTATTACTATACATATTTAAGATTCAAATACTACGATTCTTAACTACATGCACATGAACAGTACAACACAAATTGGAAAAAAATGAAAAACAAGACGCCAGATTTTAGTGTCACTGCAGCCTTCCATACGGCTTGCAGGTCAGGCTTGGATGTCGTAACTAAAAAAAGTGTCCATTTCCAAAAACCAAAAACTACATGAACAACATCAGTGCTCAATAGCCTATTTCAAAATACATCATACTGGCCAGGTGTTGGTCTAACTGTACAATTAAATTTCTCAGCATGCCCAAGAGTAAAGGGGGAGGGGGGTGAGAGAGAGAAAGATATTGGTTATCACGGGGAGATAACTGCCCAATAGATGTACATTCTGTCCAGATCAATTTCAACCTTAAGACATGGATAGTTACAGACAAAACTTTTGTTCTATAGGATATATAAGTACACAACATATGGGTCAATGCAAATTTCCTTCTGAAGCCACATATGGTTTAACTGTTCAAAACACTTATCTATTTCACAGTCTTCCAGGTACAAAGCTCACCTACAGTTAACAGATACAACAGTTTTTGTGTCTAACCACAGATTTGGGTTGTAAGACAAAAAAAATTCAGTTATTTCCTTTAACCTTTTGAAATATTAATGGATCCTCTTATTTCGGGCCATTCAAGGTGACAAAAGTTAAAACAATGTACTCGATGACATGGAATACCAAACGGGATTGTGGGGGGGGGGAGGGGTTATGTAATTAGCCCATGGAAAAGTTCACATAAAATTTCACCTCGTCAAATCTACAGGCGCTCCGCTCTTGACTTTGTGCGAGAAATACTCTATTTTCTCTCAATAGATTCATAGTAAGGACAAGGCATCAAAATTTAGTGGGATATGTACTTGCGTACTGAAAAAAAAAAAAGAAAAAGAAAAAAAAATAACATCAGCAAAATTGAACGAGATTAGCCGGTCTTCATTTGTAGTTGTGCATGTAGCAGTTACACAGTAGCATTTTAGGTACAAGATGTAACAATAGCTGTAGCTTCACTTTTCGCTGTTTTTAGTAGTACTGAAAATTTATTCATACTTGTATTAAATAGCTTTTAAGTGGTTTCCCAACCAAACTGAATTCATCCAGTAGTTATATCTTCATCCAGGTACCAAACAGTAAAGTTCCTCGTAGCGCAGAGAAAGAGGTCAAATTACGAGGCCCTTGTTGTTGCTGTTCTTGTTGTCATTGTTGCCATCCTCGCCGATTCAAGCTGTGGTTAGTTTCTTGGCATCACCCCCTTAACCAATAGGAAGTTCGCAAATGAAATCCATTGGCAGATAAAAAAGAAAACGACCTGCACACACTGTTCTTGTCGGACAGGAAATCTGGGTACTGTTTACTGAAGGTTTTGTCAACAGATTTGGTCGTATTGGGTCTGGCAGTTGTCAAGGGCAACAGAACACAAGCCAGTGACTTGCGCACAAACTCAGTGGATTTATCTCGAACACGGTGGATAGGTTGAAAACTTCAGATGGTTGTTTCTTCTTCTTTTTTTTTTTTGTAAGGGCACAAAAATGCCACTGTGTCCTCAGGTCTTAAAAATCCTAACAAAAAAGCTTTCTCAACAAGTATCAAAAATAAACTTTTCATTTATTACAAAAAGACCAGGATATATCTCAACGTCAACAATGCTCTATCTAAAATGTAACGTTAAACCTTTTGTTCCAACTCGTAGTTTCATTTCCACGCACCACTCATAAATTAACTCCCTTCATCATTGAGCCATCAACCACTCTGAACATAATAATCGAGCAAATTCAGAGGACTTTCTTGCTCACCAAAAAATTCAACAAAAATATAAAACAAGTGGCACATCACAGCCCAATTAATACTTTAGACTCACCCAACCCCCCTATCCCACACAATAAACCCACCCTGCCCACCTTCCCTCCCCTAGAATGGACCAGGTCCATTTTGATGCCTTACTCCAATAAGCTTGTTGGCTAGTTCAGGAGATGTCCATCCTGACCAAACAGGGGGGAGAACAAATAGAGAGAAAATGAGAGCAGCTACAAATAGGTCAATCTATGCACCACTGGAAGAGAGAAAGAGAAAAAAAAAAAAATTCGAAACAAGTTTTGAGGAGCTGAAATCAGAATAAAAATTCAAAAATCTTTGGTTTGTCTGTCTATCGTTATTCTAAGCCGACAGGGAGAAAGATCTTGTCAAAAACATGGAGAGTCGAGAGGATTTAGTTGCCATTTTGTTCGCGGCCTGGCCCTGGCCCAGGGCGTCTTCGCGGGTAAGGTGGCTGCTGGGGTGGGGGCGGGACAGAGGAGCTGACCAGCTGGCGAATACGGTACTGGGCTGCCTGGATGGAGTGGAACTCCCCGATCACCTGCACTGGTACCTCCTCTTCATTCTCCTCCTCACTCTGGCCCAGCACTACCTTGGCACCGCTTACTCGCATCATCTCTCGCAACTGAAAACACACCAAGTGTCAAGGGCATTCAAACACAGGTACATTATCACATCTTGATGATCAAGTCAACTGTCATTAAAACTTTTCCATTACCAGTATGATCGAGTTATTTATGCTTGTTTCTGAAAATGAAATAGTTATCTGACTGAACTGCTTGAAGAGTGAAGTTTAGCTATGACAAGTAAGATCTATATGTCGCAGTCGGTTAATAGGTGGCCAAAAATGTCCAACCCTTTATCATAGGCCAATATTGACTTAACGAAGGTCCTAAGTTCTAAGCAACAGACATTTTATGGGAGGTCACAAATTCTGCGCAATTTTTACTTGTGATAAACAACTCACGTCAGTAAATAAAAGACATGGTACAAGTTTTCACCAATGAAGCCAGGAGTAGTTGACTGGCAATGAAAACACGGGCTGGCTTCTCTAATTCTTCCCATCAACTCAAATCCCCTACTAACCCTTTCAGACTGGAATCCAAGTCTATAAATAACTTTTTCCCAGGTCAATGGTGCATAAACACACTGCAATTTTTAACTAGTTATTAAATAAAGTGATCAAATTCAATTTCATCAGATTTTTAGCCATATATATTCTTTCATCTTCACATTTTGTCAAAATCACATCACTGTATGTCCTACAACTCTACGATACTAGTACTCACATTTTGTCCCCCCTTGCCAATAATGCGGCCTATGACTTTTTGAGGTACTTTAATCTCCAACTTAATACAGTGGTCATCCGAGGCTAGATAACCATCGCTCTTTATCTTGTCGTATATATAGAACTGGGCCTGCAAAACATGAAAACACTGATGATAGCTGATGGTCGGGTTTAAACATTGTCCAGTCGCAGTTCTAACACACACGATGAACTCAGAAGTAGATTTTACTTACGATTACAGTATATATTTCAATATCTTTGTTTTATGATGTAATACGTAATATCCAAACTGAACCTCAATGTGAAATGCCAATGACACCAGATACCTGACCTACCTCCCAACATAATGGAACAATCCAACCAGTAGGAATTCTGCTTATGAGGAGACTAAGGAATACTTATTTCGTTTGACTTATTTGATTGGTGTTTTATGCCCTACTCAAAAATATTTCACAACTACTACGACGGCCAGCATTATGATGGGAGGAAACCGGGCAGAGCCCGAGGGAAAACCACGACCATATACAGGTTGATGGCAGACCTTCCCACTTACGCCCGGAGAGGAAGTCAGCATGAGCTGGACTTGAACTCATGGCGACCTAAGAAATACTAGAACAGCATGTTGGCTGGGTATTTGGCCTGGTATTTCATTAAGAAGATCAATGAAACAGATGCATTACAAAATGAAGGGTATCAAGGACCAGTTTAGCCAAAGTGCACTTCATTTTTACGAGCAATCTCCTTTTTTGGGACCAGGACCAACATCACTGTAAGATGTTACAAGAAAGTTTCCATATGTTAGTTGCTGAATCATTTGAACATTTCTGAAAATGAAGGCAAGAAAAGTTATTTACACTGTTACGGTACAATGTCCAAAAGCACTGCTAACGGCCATACAACTTTTAAGGCCGTTTTCCTTGATCGTTTGAACACCTTAGCTTATCCAATTAGAAACCTAGAATTTCCCCTTAATTCTGGTAAAACAAGTTATCTTACCAGCCACTGGGCATTGGAGTTGCCAGTGATGATGACTTTACGATAGGACATGTTACGGTACGGACCCTTCCTCTCTCCATTTGTTTCTCCTTCTTTGTCATTTGAAGAGACAATCTACAATAACCAACAAATTCTTCAATATCTCGGCACCAAACAAAAGTGATTGTAAAGAAGCATGTGTAAGACGTGTAAAACACTAAAGTCACAAACCATTGTGATTAGAGGGAGTCAAAAATTCAAGAATGAATTATAATAGCATGTCAAGTCAGTGGAGAGATTTTGGCTTGAACATATCTCTGGTTTAGGAGATCACTTAATGATCATTCATTAACTTGGTACCTTTAACTGGAATTTACTATTTTGTTGACAAACAAGTCTGCGGAAGCGAAATAAACAAAGTCTGCTTAATAATTCACATATAAGAAAAAAAACATCAAAATTTACCTTTCTATTATAATCTAAATACATAAAACTGAAATGGTTCATTTTTGTAGTCTTTTTTCATCTAGGATGAAAAAGCTTTCAACATCTTGGAGGGCAATTAATACTTCGCCAACAATTTTATGGACATCACAGAGGCATTCCATTATGCCTAATTATAAATACAAAATACACAAATATGATGAAAATCTTGAGAAATATCTAGCCAAAAAAATAATCTGTACCAGGTTTAATCGACTCACCTTGATTTTAGCATTTGACAACCTCATTATATTCCTCACGTTGGCCCCTTTGCCACCGATGACTGCCCCCACAGAGTTCTCTGGAATATACAGGTAGCTGGCCTCTACCATTTCCTGCTGTGGTGGTGGAGCAGGGGGTCCACAAAACATATTGGGGAATCCCCAGTTACCTCCCCCTTGCTGTTGTTGCTGCTGCTAAGGAAAAAAGCATACCATCTTGGTCTCTGTAAATGTTTTTCTGGGAGTACAGAGGATTTTATGAAGTGATATTGGACATTTCAAAGATGCGAATAAAAAAAACTACAATTAGGCCAACTCAAAACTAACACTGATCACGTTATCACCCAGGCATGCCAACATTTTGTAGCTTTACTCTGGTGAAGAGGTACCTTCCACAAAGGTTGTGGTGGTCAGAATGAGTCTTTCGAGTTTCCGAGTTGCTTATTAAACCAAGACTACCAAAGCAAGCTGGTTCATAAACTCACTAGTCAGAGGGTAGATTTCAAAGAATTCCAAGACCACAGAATCTGAAATTTTCTGAAACGTGCAATGGCCATTCCCTTTCAGTACAAAGTTTCGTTAATGGCTACTATTTTGGTAGTAAGTTCATGATATTTCCAACATAATGCAACCTATTGCTTAACAGTCCAAAAATCTGGTACATGTACTTCAAAAGATTTTTACCACCACAAAAAGGTCTTTCAAAAGAGTTGAAGGTATAGAAAACCTTTCCACAAATTCAAATACTTTAGGCATAACATGAACCAGTGGAAACCTGGTTTCAGGTGCAGAAGTCTAAACCCACATACATGTATAAGAAAGATCAGGGCAGATAAAAGTTGTGGCGATGAAGGCCCAAGTGATAAATATAGTTTTCTTGGAAACTGGACATACTGGAAGAAATTAAATGTTGATGCAGTAGGCCTACTATATCATTTACAAGGAACTTCATCGACCCTGTTTAAATAGCCTAGCTGCAGATGCACGGCCAGGGTATTCCTGGTTCAGAAATTACAACAGGATTATTGTACAACTAGATTCATGCTCAATTCTGAAACAAATGGAAAATAAATCTAAGCACCACTGGGGCTGATCCAGGCATTCGACTGTCGTCGGATTTCTTGCTTCAATTTTGTAGCGCCGTACGTCAGAGAACGCACCTCGGCTTAACACGACGTTTCAATAATTTTACTGTATTACAGAAATTTTACAGAAAAAAAAATTATCTCACCAGATTTAATTAATTGTAAGCGTTGCCCGGTGAGATGCTGTCTTCTCATTTCCATAAACATTCGGCATCCCTAATGAATTTTGCACTGACTCTAATATTTCTTATTTAGAAACTGCTGGCTAAACTCTAAAATAAACCCCCAAAAAATGCATTTCAGGAGACCAATGCAGTTTGGGCTGAGAGGGTATGCTACTGTCTGACATAATTTGTAATACCATCGCTGAGTATTACACGGCTTGTAAATCAACTGATTTTCGTCTGTGGTGGTTTGTAAATGATACAGACCTGTCCCACAACACTTTTGTGAAATGGCCCTTCAGCTGCACGTAGCTTAAATCGTTGTGAACTATCCCAAAATGTCTTATGCAGTAGTTCTGTGTTATCGTATGTCACTTCAAGGAGTGACTGGGTAAAGGTTACGTCATAGCCTAGGCCGTACAATCTGATAGCAACATGTTTGATTGAGTAAAATTCTCAAGATGGCTGCCTCGACTCACACCAGTCATTTGTGTAGTACTGTGATTTTGTTCTATATGTTATTCAGTGAAATCTCATTAAAATAATAAAGTGTGATACTTTTTACAATGATTGAGTATTCTGTTTTCCATCGAAATATGATTTAGCCAGGTGCTGTCTTGTTCGTTAAAGTTTTGGGGTCAGCTGTTCAAAAGTGTATTAAAAATTAAGCCAGGCTTAAACCTCAATACTATTCATGGCCTAATACAAAAACAAAAAGGTACTTCACTTCAGACTACAGTTAATAGCTGGCTTAACTGCCGAACACACTTTGATACAATTAAGTCTTGGACATCAACCCCAGACGTGTTACAGCAGTCCCAGTGCCCTGGGGTAAAGGCTTACCATATACGGTGGGTATCCCGGGGGACCTCCTCTGAAGCCAGGGTAGTTTGGGCCTGGGCCGGGCCCTATCCCGTGCATCATGTGGAGAGGGGGAAAACCAGAGAACATCTGCATCTGCTGCTGAAAACATGCCAACAAAACATCAATCTCAGATTAAAAGAACTCACAGAATTGGGAAAACTAAGCAACTTACTGCGTTTCACCTGAAGTTTGGCATGTAGAAATGAACTTTCAGAAGTTGATGTCGCCTCAGCTTTTCTGATAAGGAATACTTCACGAACGGCTCTTCACGGATTAGAATCAGAACCGTGCAGAAACAATCAAAATAAGTCACTTGAAAAATACTAAACATTAGGTGAATTACAGTAGTCATGGGCAAAATTTTTGCAGCATATAATTTCACTCCTGGGCATCAGATGTATCATACTTACATTTTGTTGGTTTTCGTTTTCATGGAAAAATTTGCGCATGCGTTCACTGATCATGGCCTCGGCCTTGGCAGAATTTTCTACGGGTCCCGTGACGGTGATCACCCGGTCAATGTACCAGTTGTGAGGCTCGTTGGAGCTGTACCGCGCATCCTGGACATCACTGGAGCTGAAATCATCAGAACTGTACGTTTACCATGATTGGCAGGTCGACCTCCTGACCCGACTAACACACAGCATCCACATAAACTACAGGCAGCTTTTCATGCCCGGGTCGCTATGCTGGATTGTAGTGGAATAATTAACCAACAAAACTGGTATATTCTCTGATGGTACATACTGTGATTCTTCACCCTTTTTTCGCATGTTTGCTAGGTGTTGTTTATTCAAGCATATTCTGCAGGCATTATTCTGTTTGCACAGATATAGTTGTACTTTTTGTGACGCCCTGAAATTGGCCCATTTTGTCTTGAAAATCAAAGTTTTAATTCACCACAGAAAACATTTTGGCACTTAGTCTGGAAATCTGTTTCGTGATGGATTTAACACAAAGGGTGTAAACCTTTAGTCCCGCTTGTGGGTGTAATCATAACCCAGAGGGACTCTCAAAAGTAGCTTGTTCACTCACTCCTTTACACCATAAAATTTCAGTTTTATGTTGTAGATTGCTCCAGATTTCTCAGAGAATTTTTCCGCATACAAGTTGATACTTACTTGGAGACAACAATGTGCGTATCCGTCTGCTGCATGATAGAATTTATCACTTTCCCTCCTTTACCAATAATGCGACCAATTAAGAAGTTTGGACATAAAAGCTTTAATGGAAATTCCCTGAAAAAAAGGGAAAGAAAAACAATGACACCACTGCCAAGACTACCATCCGTTTTGCTTCAATTTTTTAAATGAACATAAACGTTTCAGAAAAAGCCTACTAGTCGAGGACAGTTCCTATTATGTCCTAAAAAAATAAATGGAATATATACTGGATGACAAATTTCTTCAGCAGAATCTCAGCTTTCATAACTTAGACTGGTTCTCTCTTTATACAGATTTTTTAAAAATTTTCTTAATAAATGAATTACGGTGTAATGCCACTTCTGTCATAATCTGAATTCTGTCGTAGATTTCAAAATTAAACGCCACTGGAAATGAAATCTTACTACACTAGATTTTAAGGATAGTGAAGACAAATGAGTTACCCTTTGTTTAACGCCTGAGCCTCCTGTTGAACTACCTGTAGGATTTCCCTGACAGCGTCTGTGCAATGTTCCGGTTGATTACCTCGTATAGTGGTTACCTGAGCAGACAGACGACCAAGCAGGTGAGAACCGCTGGGACAAACAAATTAGGAAATCCTCGGCAATGGTAAAGGGTAGTACTTCAGAAGTACTACCACGTAATGAGAAACACAAATCAGAAGTTCTAGGACCTAATGAGAAATACACTTCAGAAGTTCTAGTACCTAATGAGAAATACACTTCAGAAGTTCTAGTACCTACTGTGAAATACAATTCAGAAGTTCTAGTACCTAATGAGAAATACAATTCATAAGTTCTAGTACCTAATGAGAAATACAATTCAGAAGTACTACCATGTAATGAAAAACCCAAATCAAAAGTTCTAGTATCTAATGAGAAATACAATTCAGAAGTTCTAGTATCTAATGAGAAATACAATTCAGAAGTCCTAGTACCTACTGAGAAATACATTTCAAAAGTAATGGCCCATAATCAGGAACACTTTGAGAGAGACTTCAAAAGAACTGAGACCTTGGTCAGAGTTCCATAACCCTTCTGTACAAGGCATTTACAGCCAAAAATCTAAGAGAAGTTTGATCCACACCTTTGTGACAGTGTTTGTACTCCCAGTTCTGTTTCCTGGTGACTAGCACAAAACCTTGGCGTTGTCTATTCCACTAAACATCATAGCTACCCTAAACTCAAAGGTGCTGTAAAAGCCTTTTCACACCCTTCCATTGTTATCTTGTAATAATATTTGTGTGAAATGGCTAAATAATTTATAAATAAACCAGGTATACAAAATGGTTCCAAAAACGACGTAAAACCACAAAAAAAACATGGAAATTGAGAAACATCCGTAACTGCTTGCAATCCAAACCACATGATACTTACTGTTTCAACTGCCCCGTAGTTTTCTCTTCGGTGTATGTCAACTCTGAAGTGCAATAAAAAAACATACATGTTCAAAATTTTCAATGTTCTGCATTAAGCTGTCACATGATGCAATGAAGAATCACCAAAATTCTGCATAAAATTTACCATCTTAAACCGAGCAATACAATCAATGTTACAGCCAAAGAAATATTTTCATTAAAATGCATAGACAATCATTATCAATAAATATATGTCAACATACTAAAGCAAATCACAACATTCTGTACAGAGAAGGGTAACTTACTTAGCTTTGGAGTTCTGTGTAATAGCACGTATTGTGTTTCCGTCTCTCCCGATTATGGCCCCAATAAACTCGCTGCGCACCAACATCCTGTACCACAGAACACAAAGCATTCAACAAGGGCTTCCATTTTATTTGATTGGTGTTTTACGCCATACTCAAGAATATTTCACTTACACGCTGACGGCCAGCATCATGGTGGGACAAGACCGGCCAGAGCCCAATGGAAACCCACGACCATCTGCAGGTTGCTGGAAGATCTTTTTGCGTACAGCCGGAGAGCTTCCATTTTAATCCACAAGTCCTTTTACCCTCCAACCCTATCCGATTACACCCACTGAATTAATATTATTTTCATTGGGTCTCAAATACTGTACTCAATTTATTCAATTTTGTCCTTTGACGCCATACTCAAGAATTTTTCACTTGTATAACCATGGTCAAGACAGCCCACATTAATCATCTTTCTTGAGAAGATACCTGACAAGCCTCCAGGCCAACAGGTATAGCCTAATCAGCGGGAGTCTGATTCAAAGCAGCAACCTCATTTGTCACAGGTCAATGAGCTGATGCAAGAAAAATAGCTGGCTTCAATGAAAACCAATTCAAATTCATAGATTCTGTGCAGTAACAAGTAAAAATGAACACGCAGTTCACACTCACGGAAAACACGAGCATGCTCTCCTGCTCCTCTCACCACAGCTAAAACTTGACTAATGACTAGAGAATGCCTGAGTGGGCAACTCTATTCTTGTTCTCACTGACCTGACAGGCAGCTCCAAACTTCGCCCGTTGTTCATCCCTGAGTAGTGATCGACCGGGCGGGTCCGGCGAGACGGGCGGCTCTGAGCAAACTCCACCTGTCAATACAAGAACAGAACATACAATACAAGAACAGCACATACAATACAAAAACAAAACATGCAATACAAAAACAAAACATACAATACATGCTTATAAGACAGAACACTACGAGCTCAACACTATTGTGATCATTTCTTTGATGTTACAATAATTCTGGGTCACATAAACTAGCAAATCAACCTATCCTTTCTCACCTGCACATAATAAAACGCCCCATCCCAGGTTTCTCCTATTCCTATTCAACCTATCCTTTCTCAGTTTCTCACTTGTACTTCTTAAACACATGCTTTCTCAGTTTCTCACTTCATTTCTTCAACCTATCCTTTCTCAGTTTCTCACTTGTACTTCTTCAACCTATCCTTTCTCAGTTTCTCACTTGCATCTCTTCAACATATCTCTGCCCACTTCTCATCAACCTATTTCTCCCCACTATCTCATTTACACCTCATCAACCTATTCATTCTCAATTTTTCTCATGCATCTCAACATATCATTCACCTCATCAGGCCTATCAATTCTCAGTTTCTCATTTGCACATTTCTAACCTATTTTTGCACCTCTGCAACATATCTTTCCCCACTCGCACTTTGTCGACCTATTTGCCGCAACTTTCTCATTTGTACCTCATCAACCTACCCATTTCTCAGTAGCACCTCTTCAACAAATCCTTCCCCACTTTCTCACTTGAACCTCTTCAACCTATCTCCCCCATTTTCTCACTTGCACCTCATCAACATCAGTTGAACTTGCCTTTGCTTTGTTGAACAAAAGCACAGCCTAACTTTCAGAAATACAAACACAGGGTTATGTGACAACATACCTCTAAAGTTCGTCCCATAAAATCGTAGTTCTGTAACCTTGTAAGTGCCCTGAAAAATCAAATGCATCGTATGTTAAGATAAATTAGCACTGATAATCTACACAAGGTATGTTCTTTCAACAAGTGCTACTGTAGTTCCACGGGAAACAAGGTGTAAATATGTGATATGAAAGAAATCCTATGGAATCGAGCTCACACTAAGGTTGAAAAGGGTTCACTTAGCACTCAGAAACAAAACCTTCAGAAGTTTCTGTTAAATTTAACTGACGGGAGTGTA
The DNA here is from genome assembly GCF_032854445.1 of Liolophura sinensis. Taxonomy (NCBI): domain Eukaryota; kingdom Metazoa; phylum Mollusca; class Polyplacophora; order Chitonida; family Chitonidae; genus Liolophura; species Liolophura sinensis. Next base: position 20,102,487 of record NC_088305.1, on the reverse strand, counting down.
TTCAAAGTGAAGTCCAAGCCTGGAAATAAGCAGCAGGACAAGCACAATGTCCTCAACCAACTAGGATTTTCACTTCTTGTTACTGGACAAAACTGCTATGTACACAGATTGCAACTTTTTTATTAATGTGAACAGCTGAAAAATTTGTCATGTCCTAAAGCAACTTAAAAATTATTTCCAAGATTAGAAGCTGAATCTGGCAGATAAGACTTCCAATGGGCAATTATCTTGGAATGATGCTGAGGGTTATGGAAAGAACAACATTTTTGTGGCTATCACTTAGCAATGAATGGGTGGAGCCATGTGTTTTTGCACGACATAACGCCATGCAAAAAGTGCAAAGGACAAAAATTCTCGTTTCCATATTACCCTTTGAAAGTAACAGCAGCAGTATTAATACATTGCAATTTTATGCAATTTAGCAAAGATATTCAGACTGCCTGCACCTTATTATTTAACCCTGTTTTTAAGACGCAGAGATTTTGACACTTGCAGATCCCAGCCCTATGATCTAATTATGGTGCATTCGATAACAGGAACATGTAGGTGTAGCATGTCATTTTGAAGCTTTGTGAGTCAAAACATACACGGATACTCACATCTGAGCCTGGTCAGCGTTTTCAAAGGTAATGTATGCGACTCCCTCTCCCCCTACAACGTAATGACAGGAGCTGTGCGTCAAATATACAGCAAACATGTCAACATATTCATACTAATCGTGTCTGCAAAGAAGCACATTTTCCCTGCACAACAGCGACTTGGGCTCCCCTGTGACTGGACCGTTGTTCTCTTACAATGAAGTTTACAAGTCTGCCCACAAAACATCTTCGCAAAGGCAGGTGTGAACAGCAGACTACACAGCTTGGACCCTGGTTACTTTAGGTGAGAAAGGCTCCCCATTCAAATTCAAATCCACACAAAAGTAACAGTTTGTCCAGAGCTACAAAGCAAAGATCTGTTACATAAATAAATCCACAGACAGTCATTACTTTTCAGGGGCTGCTTGCAAAATGGGATCATAAGCTAAAGTTGATCATAAATTGTCTAAAGATTCGCAATGCTTGTTAGTAAATCTGATCAGTGTCAATATAAAAAATTTTGTATTTCACCAACATTTAACAGTTTTTCTAACGACACATTTTGCTTGATTCGATTAATCCATGAGGCCACTTTAAAGTTTTCTGTGAAGTTTGATTTATTTCTAAACATTCCACAACCTTTACATTTACTTCTGAAACAGCATTTCTACAGGCCAAGTTTTACAGCCCGTCCTTCATGTAAATAGTTCCCAATTATTCGTGGTTTACAGCAGCACTGACCTAGGTCTATTCTCTGTACACTGCCAAAGTTTGAGGCTAATTTCTCCAAATCTTCTTTAGCTGCCTGTTGAGTGACATTGCGGAGTAGAATTTTACTGCTTTTACGGCTGAAAAAACAAAAAGTCACATATTAACGAGCACGTCTTAATAATAAAGTTGTACACAAAGCAGCCCATCACCAGGGATTGTCCCAAAGGTCAATCTTCATTACCCCAGGTACACGTACATTTAACCATGGACGTAGAATAGAAAGAGGTACAAAACAAAAATTCATGACCATACGAGATAAAAATACACAACCTAATCACACAAAACAATAAAACCTGAACACCAGTTTTGAGTATTTGTATTATTGCACAATGGCACGGAATCCACATCGCCCCTTTTAGCCACCCTATCCACCCAACAATGCAGGCTTCAACAGTCCACTAAATCTTGCTAATTAGGGTCTACTTTCCCACAACTTCGGAAATTAATTTTTCTTCATGTTCTTCATATATAACATCGCTTTATGGGACATAATGTGCCCGTCGCCATTCATGAAAAAATTATGGGACATGACTTTGGAAGTTTTGTGAAAGTGGTCCTAGAATTCTACTTATAGTTACCTTGTCACAGAAATCCATCCCTTGAATTGAAAGTACAGAAAATGAGGTACATTTCACTATTCCTCATCCATTTCACACTTGATACAATTTCAGCACATTTTAATTTGATTTTGGAAATAAATTGGATTGGCCAGTTTCACGGCTTCACAAAGAGTACAATTTTATCGGTTAACACAGAACAATGCCTTCAGAATATGCTTGCAGACATCTTGCAGACAAGGTCGAAAAGTTACAGTGTGTATATTACCATGTCAACTCTAGGTTTTACCCTTGTGGGTCGAATCTGTGCATATGATGTTTGACCCACTTGTCTTCTACATGCAGTGTACCTTTGCATTTGTGAGTAATCAACCATGTGTACCTGGGCACTACTAAACTAGTGTATTCATTTTGTACCCTTTCTCATTAATCCCATCACTTCATATGGCTCATTTTAAATTTTGATTTACAAAGTCACTGGGAAAGTGTGACAACAAAGCCGTGTCCAAAAGGGCCAAGGTGCTCAGTACAACATTCCAACAAGCAGTGAATTACTTTTCCAATGATACTGCACATGTACAAACAGGTTACATTAGAAAACAAAGCTCAGTCAATGTGTGCTATCGGTGTTTGCCACCATTCTGGTCTGAAGCAGTTTTACATATACACTTCTGGAGGCAATGGTGGAATGGGCTGAGGAGAAAAGTGAACAAAAACGCTGATTCCACTGCAAAGATGCTTTCTACTAACCAGCCTTTAATCAACCAAGCCATAATTCATATATTCACATGTGTACATGTACTTTAGTAAAACATCACTTTGGGTACATTTGGCAAAAGGCAGAGAGTTACATGTGCCTTGTGGCAGCATGATGTGGGTTAAGAGTAAGCCTTGTAAGGCAAGGCTCTGGCTGCTGGGTCAAACGTGGAAAGCTGGGCCACATGCTTCATCCATGTGGCATGCTTCTACAGATACAACTAGCTAACTGGGATCTGGCTTACCCTTCATACCCAGGAGTAGAGTCCTCATCGGTGCTGTCCATGCCCAGGTTGATGGGGTGAGCAATAGAGAACGACAGACAAAGAAAGAGAAAAAGATTGCGGACTTCCAGAGAAAACAGGCCTAAAAGTTACAGGCTGGTGAAATGCTGGCCTACTCAAAGGTTGTTGTTGGAAGGCGAGGCCAGCGGAGAGAGAGGGAGGAAAGGAGGGCGGGTGGAAAGGATGCAGCGACCAGGAGAGGCCAGGCTTGTTTACTGGGTTAGGCTGATCCAGCACACAACTGTAGGCCAAGGAGAGAGTTAAGGGAGAGCTGAGGTATCTAGTTACAATACCAGTTACACTACTACCTCCTCGCCATGTTCCCACAGGCAGACAACTACTAACAAAACAGGCACCCCCCCCCCCCCCCCCCTCCACCTTCCCCAAACCCCAACTCTGATGGATCAGGGAAATGATCAACTGGAAAATTCCACCTCATACTCAATCTTTTTCACCTGATCATTCTAAATTGAAATAAACACAGTACCAAGATTTAAATATTACCAAAAATATTTAAATTTTTTTTATCACCCTTTTAAAGTTTTTAATTTTCAAAGCATACAAATATGCCAAATTTTGGATACTCCAAGACAATTTAGTAGAAACCTGGCTGTAGCTCAAGACACTATTCAAAATGGCATATATATATATATATATGTATATATATATATATATGGTGTACTGGCATATGTACACCCTACAAGATAAAGGGCTTCCCTAACAGATCACATCTGCCCACCTACCCCCAAACTTCAGCCCCCAGGCTCGGCCCAGTAATCAAACAGACCCATTATGTATCCCTACCCCCTGATACTGCATCCTCTAAGACCACCAGGTGGGGGTCATGTACCATGTGTTTATCCTGCTAAATTAATCAGTCTGCACCCAAGGGCCTGGCAATTCTCTGAGAATCTCTGCCCTAGTCAGTGTCCATCCTTGAGGGAGTGGTAACTGTTACAGGAGCTGTTCCCAGGGACCCAGCCCCAATACTAGGAAGGTCTCCTAATTGCAGATGTACAATAGAACTTCATGTATACATTTTATATAGGTACAGTAGATGTAAACAAGTCCAGGGTTTTAACACTCTATTTGACCAGCCCATGCATCTTAATACGCCATCCTCATCACATCCTAGTACATGTACCTTGTACTTGTTTTAAACAAGGATAGGTGCAACCCAGTGAATAAAATCACACAAGTAGTATGGGAGCAGTAATCAATAAGCTTCCTGCAGATTGCACACTGTCAACCCTGCCCAATACAAAACTTGACAAATGCATTCATGTAGGAAACTGCAATTTGATCAGTGACTCTGAATGTATAATCACACAGTATTGCTATGAAGAGTGCAAATTCGTATTCCAGCGGGTCCAGGAAGGAGACTCCACTCACACGCCTACAAGTACACACTATAATTCTTCAACCTTTTCGCATGTTTGCAAGGTGTTTACTCAAGCATACTCTAAAGGCATCATTCTGTGTGGACTGATAAAATTATTCTTTTTATGAAGCCCTGTAACTGACCAATCCAACCAATGTAGTTTTGTTCCCAAAATCAAATTCAAAACATGCATAAATTGCACTGGAAGTTGCTCTTTCATGTGCGAAAAAGTTGAATTGGGATACACCCATAGATATATCCATCCTGCTAAATATTCACATTATTTTTTTTATTTATTTGATTGGTGTATTTCACTTACACAACGGCCGCCATCATTATGGTGGGAAGAAACCAGACAGAGCCTGGGGGGAAACCCACAACCTTCTGCAGGTTGCTGACAGACCTTCCTACTTACAGCCGGAGAGTGCCTCAAGTCAAGTTTGGTATGTAAAATAACACTTTCCGAAGTTGCTAGAGCCTTAAAATGACACCTCTGATGTGTACACAACTTTTCTGGTAAGAAATTAACCGAACTTCACCAAAAAATTTCACTACACACCTAAGTTCTCTAACAATGTTTCAAAATATTGGTCGCAGTGGTGGTTGAAAAGGACGAAGAATCAGGGTGCATGTACATCTGTCGTGTAGAATATCTTGTATTCACTACTAAACGCATGTAGTGGACTACATATTCTTGATTTAAGGTAATAAACATGTGCAGGGCATCATCAACGGAACATTCCAATTTTGTTCTGTGCAAACAGATCCAAAACATACATGTACTTCCTGACACACATCCTTTAACATATATATGTACCTTAACATCAATTCCGATATGCAACTGACTACAGGTAAGTCTTGAAGTTTGTAACTCACAGTAATTAATATTTAATTAATGTGCTTTTCGTGTATGCCAAACCCAAGCCCAATACATGCAGTACTTTTGTAGATAACACCCTTAACATTGATCTTAATGATTCCAATACACAAGAGGTTCAATCAATGAATCGTCAATTCCACATACTATAACACATCAATTCCTCAACTATCTGAAAGGGCAACTTTCAGTGCCATTTGAATACATTTTTAATTTGGAGACAAAACTCCATTGGCTTGGATTTTTCCAGTGTTGGGGCTTCACAAAATGTACAATTTGATCAGTCAACACAGAATAATGCCTTCAAAATGTGCTTGAATAAACACCCTGCCAACACTATGTGCATGTACAACATGCATGGATGTTAAATCTCCAATATGAATTCTGAAAGTTTTTGAGAAGACATGGTCTGAAGGCTGAACTGCATAGGAACGTCCAGATGTATCGATCTTTAAAAGAGGTCTTTAGATTTGGTTGGAAGATACATATAGGAGGATTTCAGTCTCAAAATAATATTCTGTGATGTTTATATTTGTCTTCAAATGCACTTTTCCAGTTACATTTTTTAAGGCAAACACTTCATGTTCTAACAGATTTCTTCTGCACAAGCCATATCCTGAATTTAAAAATCAGGAGAGGAATACAGGCACCACATTTCCCCTTTAAAAATATTAAAGATTTTGTCTAATTGTCTTTTAAATGTTTCAAAGATATATTTTCAAAATACACAGCAGAATGTAAATGAGCTCATCACCAAGCTCTTTGCAAGCAGACCAGTGGCTTTAACTACCCCTAAAATGTAACAGGACTGATGTTACATCTGCACATTCATTCATATTTTATCAGACACATCTTCAGGTACTTCATGCAGGCACCGATTCAGGGTATTTTAGCACCCACCAGGAAAGCTAAGCAGGTCAAAAGTTTAGGAACCAAAATGGTATCCTTTACCTAATACCACGTTTTGTATGAAATTTTTTTCCACATTAAGCCGAAAGAAATGCTTAATGAAAATGTATGAAATGCAAAGTTATCCTACAGTCTTTGTAGCTGGCATCGCAAAACAAGGGAGGTAACTCTAGCCACCTTATTTCCTAGTGTGTGTTCCACAATGCTGAACCTGGTATATTTAACGAAACTTTTTCCGTTCACGCTAAGACTTGAAAGGAATATACATGTATATATTGATAAACATGTTAAAACAAGTGCATCCCAAGCATAGCACATGAATCCTGGATAACAGAACTAAACACTGTCACCAGAAATGCTAATTAATACTGGTAACAAAGTCCCAGCTTTACTGTAGCACATGTATCAAGTACATGTCACCTTGTGTGGTTTCAATTTCCCACTGCTCACCACCCTTATCCACTGCACTTGATAAACGCTGATATGGTTGCGTGACTGGGCTTGCATGTACCAAGGCTGTGTTCTGTTTACTTTCTTTCTAATCACAGCCTATTATTATTTACCTCAAGGCTTGATGTGTGACTCAGCAAAATTCAGTCCTATTTCAAAATTCACAGAATTTAGCGCACAACAATTTACAACACATGTACATACATCCGTGTCTACATGCATTGTAAATGATCACAGCATGCAACCAGATATGAAAGCAGAAAACTTGCTGAAATTCAGAAATGGCCATATTGTATGCAAAACTTAGTAAACATTTAGTAAGTAAATCCTAAATTCTTGAAAGAACTGAATAGCGCAAAACTTAAATCTCTGCGAAACTGGCAAATCGTTAAAATGTGATTTCATCTTAAAATCATACCTTTGTCTACCAACACTCAAGAGAAAGAAAAAAATCAAACTTTACAAAAAAAAACTCTTGCTTTGGCCCTATAAGGTCCAAAAATCGAGCAAAATTTGAAAAGGCCAAACTTATGAAATACAACAACAGCATGATGTGCAAACAAGACTGCTGCCCTACAACACTTACACTCCTGGTTGGTTAGCCGACGACAGTGCCAGTGGATCAGTGTTTCAGATTATACCAGAACTGTACGATCGACAAGTTTTCTGGGCACTGGTAGGGCATGTCAAGCCCACTGATAAGAGGTCAATACCATCACTCTAGGTTGCCTCGGCAGAGTATTTGAACCCAATGAGCGGGCACTCATTATTGATCCGTGGATAGCGGTTTACTTCTACCAGCTGCACAGATACGGGAACACCCCCTCATCTAGATCGGAGATATTTCATTCTTCCCAGCTTAGCTATCAGAAATATGGCTTTGTACTGTTACACTCACTAACCTGAAACTCTATTTTCACGTGTTCTGTGCTCAACATATCTGAGTTATATGCTACTAAAACAGGATTAACTCTAGGATTACCTAGTTATTTGTGAATAATAAAGATCACAATGTCAAAATTTACACATCGGAATATAATCTCCTCTATCATTCTTGATACAAGTAGAAAAGATAACATGCCACCTTTACCAGGTTGGCAAAGATTGCTCAGGCCAGTTGAACACATTCAATGAGTGACAAAACCATGGGATTTTTGGTTCCAATTTTTTTGTCTTCAAGTAACTACTCTAATTCCTCAATCTTTTGGCGTGTGAAGGAGCAACTTTCAGTGCAATTTATTCATGTCTTTAATTTGATTTTGGAGACAAAACTACATTGTTTGGATTGACCAGTGTCAGGGCTTCACAAAAAGTATAACTACATCAGTCACAGAATAAGGCCTTCGCAATATACTTGAATAAACACCTTGCAAACATGTGAAATGGTTAAATAATTGCAGTAGCAAATGAAGAAAATGGTTTCAGCTTAAAAATTATAGTACAAGAGCTCATAGAGCTAATTTTCGAGGGCTGCAATTAAATGTTTTAATACACAGAAAAGCAGGGCTTGATTAAACTTTGATGTACATGTTTCACCAGAAAAAGAAATGGAAGAAGAGTAAGACTTCTTACAGAGAGCAGATTCTCTCCTCTACCCACACTTGGATATCGTGTCTTGTCAAATTTGACGGATTAACACTGATTGGGCATGTTTGCACTACCAATCAGTATAAGAATTCTGAATACACAAGAGTTTGTTTATACAGTAAAAAGCAGACCATGAATTCATGTCAGTTTTGACAAGATATTGGTTTATTAAGGTGTTGGTGTGGACAGGTTTAACTATATTGACACTGAATGTGATGTGAAAATCCCAAATTGCACGCTAAAGCACAGAATAATTTTATTAATGTACAGTGTTGAGCTTAAAAAAATGCAGGGCAACTGATCAGCTGTTGTACACCGCTTTTTGTTTTGTTTTGTTTGCAGGATTTTAATTGTAAGAATAATACACAAAGTCTGTGAAGAAGTACTGAAACTGGATTGGTTCTGGATCAAAGGGCTAAATGCATACTTAGACCTGAAAATGGCGAGGTCTGTTGCACTTATCAAAATTTAATCAGGCCTGGTGAATCCCACAGTATGTAAATGTATAAAGCTGCACTGATGAGCCATATCAACATGTGACCTATGCCCTTTGACCTGAACAAGTCAATACTTGTGGCTGAAGTCCCATGTACATGTAGGTGTGCCGACCAGAATCTCCTCAAGTCTCGGGAGCATTTACGACACTGTACAAACCTTAAGCACTGATCACGCCCAAAACCTAGAAGTCCATCTTTACTGTATTTTGTAACCTCACCCCGGGATCACGTAGAGTCCAAGTTCAAAATTTAAAATCACTTTAAAACTGTTATTTCCAATGTAATCAATTCAAAATATTGCTTGACAAAGTAAATTCTGGGCAAGTCAGAGCCCAAGAAATGTCAACTAAAACAGAAAGGAACACACCAAATTTAATGATTAAAATTTTGACTTTAGTCCATGATTGCTCTGTGATCCCAGCTCCCAGATATCATACATAGCATCAAAGCCCGGGGCACACCTATGAATCCAAGCTTTTCGACGTCTAAAGCACTTTTCTCAGAGGCATTTTAATATGCTAACAATTATCTTTGAAAATGACATTGAAATAATTCATTCGTGTCAATAAAGATGCAAGTTTTCATAAAACTCAATTAAATTGCCAATTATTTATCTACATCCAGAAGTTCTCTCAGAATGTTAAAAAAAATTAGCCACAGGCGGTTGAAAAGAATGAAGAACATTGTAATTTTCTTCTTTTTTTTTTTTCTTTCCTTCGTATTATACATGTGTCAAGCAATTCTATTAATAGTTTTTTACTTGGAAGAATGTACACTAAAATACCTGCACCTTTCATGACATTTAATACAGGCTTCACCTGATTCAATATTTATTCTGAGCCCTACATTTGTGGCTTCTTGAATGTACGTGTAGTCCTGAGTTGGGCAATAGGGGAGTTTCCAGTTTAAACTTATCGCTAAAGGTAAAAAAAAAAAAAAAATGACTATAATGTGACCTGTCAAAAACGTAAGGCAACTACGACAGGATCACAGACGAGGTGTAACTTGTGCCTTCGGAAGACAGTAAAACAAGTGATAAGAAAATTAATGTTTATAATGGTTGCCCAACATTTATCACATCTTACATCATATAGGAGGACTGTTTTTACCTTCATTGACAATCTGAAAACAAGAATTTGAGCTCAAAACTCTCAAAATTAATAATTTCATTTGAGTAACTATCAACTCTGCTGGAAATTAAGCCTAAACAAAAAGTGCTTCCCTGAAGTGAACTTGTACATATTTTGGTTGACTGAAACAAAGGATGGATAAATGAATGTGCCGTAGAACCACCTTGCAAGTTTTTGTAGAATGCACGGCAAAACATTGTCTACTCCTGGATCCTTAATTCATTTTACAGATGTGCATTTGCCTCTGCCCTTTTTTATGCTATGAGATCATGGCCTTTAAATGATACCCTCACAGTTTCACTTGCACATTGCCGGCCAAATAAATGTAGGTTCTGCCAATAGACTGAGCAGCCCCATTAAGAGTGCAGCGATAAAGTTGCCTGAAGTTGTAGACAACACATCCAAGTGCCCAGGTTGTTTTTGTAGGTCGCATATACAGCTTAGATAAGAACTTTGTAGGAATGCCCGCGAGGTCAAGCGAGGTCAAAGGTTAAACCGCAGTCTTCCACACTGCAAGCCTACTGGCCTTGAAAACCAGCCGAGCTGAACTTTTTTCTCTCTCTACAATGCAGTTCATGATAAGCCTGAGCACTTTATTACAGGAGGTCTTTAACTCTGCTCCACTGACCCAGATAGGGTTGACAGTACACCGAGACACCCTAGTCAGGGAGCCTGCAGACGCTGTTCCTTCAACACCCCAGACTCAGCTGCTGCAGTCTGACCTTTGCCGGGTCAATCGTGGGTTAGGCAACAACCTGACAACACACACAGTTTAAGCAACACACAAAGCCAACGCTTGCAAAAGAGCTTGGTTCTTCCCTTTTCGTCCAGCTTCAGAACTCAGCCAAAGATCTTTTCTATAAAACTGAAAATCAAGTATTACTAAATTTCTACATGCGAATTAAAAATTTTAATATTTCATGGGACAAAAAAATAAATAGTTCACTAACTCATAGTATCACAAACTTCTGGTACAAGTAAGTGTACAAGTACAAGTGTACCATATAAACACACTCTTGATGGTATAAATCAAATACATCTATTGTGGAAATTTTAGTATCGAAAGAAAAAAAAAAAATGACCAGCCTAGTTCAGATAAATGAACAGGAAACCACAGCTAGCTTGCTGCTATCCCATTTCCACCACATGCTCTTTCAGTACAACTGTCACCTCAAGCCAGGCAACTAGGCCAGTACCCAAATTAATCCCGAAGACAATGTGAGAGACTATGTGTAACAAATGGGGCATAAAGTGCAAATTCGGAATAATATTTGTTAGATTACCCAAAACTGATCAGTTGGGAAGTATCAACTGTTCTTCACAGGTGTCAAATGTTGACAAAATTACATGATGTCTTACCAACACTTGTTTTCACAACTGACAATTTCATTCATTCTTGTGTCAGCTAGTGCAGTATTCATACATTTATAATTTATTTGATGTTTTATTGTCTTAACACCATAGTCAAGACGTGATCCAACACTTGCTCACCACAAAGCAGCTTTGTGACGTGGTGTAATATATATTACACGTTATAATGTGCTGCGTAATGACAAGTTAAAAACACCCACCGTGTAACGTTGAACCTCTGTGTAATGTGATATAACTACGTAATGTAATAAAATTTGCCAGGCATTGTAATTGGTGTTTTATACCGTGCTGAAGAATATTTCACTAATAGTCCAGGTTTTGCGATGAAAATACAGCAGCATAAGCATTATTCTGTGCTTATCCAATAGCTTGCAAGAATCTGTACGTCTTTCAAAGATATTACATGTTGGAAATAGGGAAGTGCCCTACCTAGACATGCGGTAAGTTGCTTTTGGACATCGAATCGTAAACGTCGCTTTCAACAATTCTTTGGGTCATGTGATCAACTGTTACAAGCCAATCACATGGCAGACGTAATTACCTCTGGCAGTTATTTGTCCATCCATCCCTGTCTCTACGTTATGCTGTGATATTACATTACACAGAATTTTTTTATTACACTATACTCTGGGTGGTGCATTACTCCTGTATTATTACATGATGTGGCACAACATAACCCATCCCTAAACACCAAAAATTGGGCAGCGTAACGTTCTTGGCAATGGTAATTTTAGTTTATGGGTGTATCTAATGCCAAGGACACCATATGCCCTATTCCTGGCCAAATGAGTTTTCAGGAGTCTTGCATGAAAAGACAGTTCATTTCCTGGACTCCAGAGAAATGATTTTGGAAGTTTGTTTCACAATTCATAAAGGAGTCAAAATTACAAAAATAAATGTATAATGGATAAAACACTTACTTGCGTTTTGAAATCGGAGGTTCTACTTGCATTGCTAAACCATCTATTGTGTGACCTGAAAAAAAAAGGGGGGGAATAGATAATTCTCCATTATATCACAGACACATTGTAATAACACTTAAATTTCCTTGTACAGCAAACAAAAACTGGACAAAAAGGACCGCGTCATTCACAGTTTAATTAAACATAAAGTCTGCCAGATAGGCCTAATGCTTACACCCATGCAGGTCAAAGACTAGGACGAGCAGGACTGCTAAACATGGCGCTCTTGGCCATGAAGATCTCACAGACTGAACGCTAGGCAAAAAGAAACATTGGCCCTTTGAAAACGGGACTGAACTGATACTCTTTGGTTGGATATCAAGCGTTCCTGTTTATATTTTCTCATTGGCATATTGTTTAATACCCACAGTACGGTAGAGCTCCTAGGTTTTGTGACATCACTCAATATAGTTATAACATGGCAAAATGGCGTCACCAAATGAGTGGCTAGGTACCGACAATCATTTGCTATTTATTTTGTTTATAAGGTGTAGAATTTTTAACTATATTTACAGCATTTCTGGAATATCAATTTACTAATCAATTCAGCTTTAGTGGCTGACTTTATGTTCACTTTAAGGATGCAGTTTGTATTCTTGTGGTAAATTTGTTCATGTGATAAATCTTCAAAACTATTTTGGAACAATGGCACTTAAGGACTACACCCAAGATTTTGGTCAAAAGACCTGTCAGCACAAACCCAATGGAATTTTTGCTATAACAGAATAGCCCTAAAAACTACCTTACACAAAATACCAGCTTCGTTTGTGCAAGTGTTAACGTTCACTTCGGAAAATCTGGAAATGAAGCTTGTAACATTTATACTGTGTGTTTTTTCTACAACTTCTTAAAACTTTAGAATCATTTTACAACTAGAAACTGTACAGGTCCATTTTCTAACAAGCAATAACTTGAACAATTCTTGGCAGACAGAAAATTTGACATTGACTAGTGAATACGGATTTTTTGGCCAAAATTTTCTCTTTACTTTTTGCCCTGCCTTGGCACAAAGCTACAGCAACCCCACAGCTAAAGTTACAACGACTAAGGTTGACTAGCTCTTGGTCCTTTTCTGCCCAGAAGGGTACTTTCTCAACCACCACTAGGATCTGGTTGGTGAGAAATGTAACAGATCCCAAACTCAATCTTCATACCAGTCTCATCTTCGTACAATACCAATGGCATTTAATCCAGAGTGATGTTATAACCAGACCTAGAATTATAAACCTTTAACGAAGTATTTGAACAACTGGCCCCTGAATCACAGAGCAATCTTATACTCGCTTGTCCAAATTTCAATCCTAAAACTTGGTACGTTCTTTTCCGCCATTTTATCTGAATTTTTTGTGCACTAACTTACCCAGAATTTAAGCTGTCCAGCAAGATTTTGACCTTGTGACATACAGACAAGTGAATTGATGGTCAGAAATAAGTCTGAAGTGTATCAAGAAAGTCTCAAAATATCTCATCCTAACCCCTAAATTACATTAGCAATCACCAGGTCTGATGAAGTCTTGCTTGTCGTTTTTCACATTTTAAAAAAACAAGTCTGAAATCAGCCAATTGGAGGAAACTTCCCATGCCTGTACATAAACAATTTTAAAGTGATCTTAAATTTTGACTGAATAAGATTGCTCCATGATCCTGGAGCCAGGTACTTCAGTGGATCTGGCATGTGTTCAAGCCAGCATTAAGTCGTGTTGACTGTTCAACCTTCACCTTCACGTAAACCTTCAATTTTTTTTACCTTTACAAATTAAGATTTTTTTCCAGTGCTATTTATGCATACAGTTGTTAAACTGTTGCCAAGTATGATTTGTTTGTGAAGATGCAAACTTTATAAAACTGGGCAGATTAATGTGCATAGTTCTCTGAGAATAATTTTGGACCCTGTGCTGGTTGAAAAGTTAAAAAATTAAGGCACATGTATAGATTTACCATTGTACAAATATTATGTCTTACTGGTGTTTGGAATGCAAGATAAATAGGAGCAAGAGCATTACTAGCTACATGTACAAGTACGGGAAACTTAAATTAATTCAATTTGTCAGTTTCATAAATGCAGCGGAAAAACTACCCAATACTTTTGACAAAACCTAAATCAACACAAATCCAATGAAATGGTTACTATTATTGTAGAACAGCCCACATCACCTTTTATGAAGTATCAGCATGCCCTTGTCTGCACATGTTCAGTCACTGTTCAAAATGGATAATAAAGTTCCTAGAATTTATAAAGCCGGTTGTATTAGAACTTTTTCAAACTTTAGAACCATTTTAACAAAATACATTAGTACGAGTGCAAGACTGACATACTCTGAAAGGCAATAATTTAAGATATTCTTGAACTAAATCAGGTGAAATATAGCCATTTCAAATTTAAAACTGAGAATTCGCAAGACAACAAAAGCTACTGCAATTCAGGATCCACCTGCACGAAGCCCTCTTAACATTAAGAGCACATAACTACCAGGAAATCCTGCACTGTGGGCATTATGGCGTCATAGCAGTTACGTGCTCGTTATGTGCAAGTGGGCCCAGCTTTGTATACATTCTTTGATCCACAGGTTGTGCCTAAAACAGTTAACACCAGCCTGGGCTGCTTTTCTTACGTATCAACCAAGACTTAGACATTCAATAGTCTGTACAGTGTATAAAGGGAGGCAAATCATGTTAGCAGGTCTGGTTGTTTACCTGCAATCCCACTAATACTAACAGGTGATTGAGGCAAAAAAACGCCCATGCTCAGTGCAATTATACATGTGTTGTAGAATGTCCCTACCCTGAATCATAAATACGTGTTTGGGTGTATTCTGTAACACATACCCACAAACACCTGACAACTAAAACTGTTATAAGTCATAAATATGTTTTCATTATTTTCGGGGTATCAAGGGACCACGAAAATCCAATTCCTGCATTTATGAAACATTTGACGCCACAAGTATATGTTGGTGTGGCGCGTGGGATGGGAATCAGGTTAGTGTGGAGGCATGTCCTAGACACCAAGGCCATTCATGGATTGAGGGCAGTCCCGCGGTAAACAGACAAAGATCTACCTCCACTGGGACCCTGAGGTAAACCATGATCCCTTGTTCCACAGTCATCAACTTGCATGAAAATGAAATTTGTTCATTATCGTGCTTTAATTTTCCGCAATATTCTCATGGCGAGACGACGAGTCCAGTGTCCTGGACCAAAGGTTCATGGGCCAAACACACGGGATCGTGATAGTTTTCAAGACATGTCAGCAAGTCAATGCCTTCGCCTGCAACCTATTAATGCAGATCCAGTCTAAGTCAGTACATTCCATTGGCCCCGAAGTAGTTTCAGGCTACTGACTTTTCGTTTCATTAGCAAGCCTTTGATTTTTCAGGGATGCTACCAGACACAAAATCTAGGTTTGCTCGTATGACACATGATAACAGCAGAAGTCTGGAGAGAGTGAATTTACAAGTGAAAATCACTTCCTTGAACCCTGTTGTTCAAATATGTATTAAAGCTTAAGCCCAGTTTTAAACTTAGTCCAGATTAAAGTGCCATTTACTATGTACTAGGATCAGACTGGTAAAGATTTAAGCCTGGCTTAACTTTAATACATTTTTGAAAAACTGGCCCAGGTCTTTCGTTATTGGGTGTGATAATCACACCGCTGATCAAAAGCAAAGGCAAAGGCCTGCATTAGCAGTTATTCATTGTTCATCATGAACCACTCAATCCATCAAGACCATTTTTGTAATTATTCATTGGTCGGATGTACTTTGGCTGTGGCAAGAGAAGTGCCTCATGCCATGAAGGCCCCACAAACACTGAGTGGAGGAATCAACAAAAAAAATCTATGGAGAAATCTATGGAGGAACGTCCCGGGTCTAAGGCCAAGATTGAAAATACATATTGTGTGTTCAAGATCAACATCCAGGTCTAAAAATATGGTCGCCAACTAAAAATTAGCCAACTCGCCATACTATGATTAAAGAAAAAATGCGTCTTTAGTACCAATGCACAGTTACAGGTTATGACGTAACTTTCAGCCATCACCTCAGTCCTTGTGGAGTAAATAAGGCGGCGAAAGCCGCGAGTGCTTTGACTGGATTCATCATTGACTGGACGGCCAACTCTACACGCGAATTTGTCCTCGGAGGGGGATGGGGTGGGGGGGAAGTAAAACAAAATAAAGTATTTATTATTTTGTTGTATGGCACCAGGTTAAAGATTTGAATATGAAATTTCAGAAGCTCCACAAAATAACAAATTTGTCTCCACTTACAAACTGAAATCCACCTTTTCTTTGTTGCTCATCTATTTATCTCATCTATTATGCATCTATTTTATTCCATACCTTTAGTTGGTTATCGATTTTTAATCACTCCATACCTTTTGTTGCTTGTCAATTCTTGCATCTATTCTATTCCAGTTTACAACGTAGCTTTAGTTGCCTACCTACTCTTGCGATCCATCCTTGCATCCATTTCAGTTCATACTGTAGCTTTAGTTGCCTAACTACTCTTTGAGATCCATCCTTGCATCCATTTCAGCCCATACCTTCTGTTGCTTACCTACTTTAGCATCCATTTTATTCCATACCTTTTGTTGCTTATCTATTCTTGCATCCTTTTTCAGTACATACCTTTTGTTGCTTACCTATTCTTGCATCCATTTCCGTCCATACCTTTTGATGCTTACCTATTCTTGCATCAATTTTACTCCATACCGTTTCTTGCTTATCTATTCTTCCATCCACTTCAGTCCATATCCTTTGCTGCTTACCTGTTCTTGCATCCACTTTATTCCATACCTTTTCTTGCTTATCTATTCTTCCATCCATTTCAGTCCATACCTTTTGATGTTTACATGTACCTCACATTACACTGCTACAGATTTGTGTCAGTGATGGCTTACTAAGCCAGACACCTGTTCCACCTACAGCAAGCAGTTCAGCGGCATTCTGTTTGGATATTGGGCCTACATGTACATCATAACATGCAATGTCTCAGGGAATTGTGATTGATGGCTTTGTAAGCTTCATAAACCCACAAGTTTCACCACATATGAACATAACCCACAGATTCCAAATACATGTAAATGATTGGTTTTGTTTTTCTGAATATAAAGCCTAGGATGACACAAAAGAACAAAAAGCTTCTCTGCTTTTTTCTTGGGACATAAAAATGGCTTTAAAACTACTGACAGTCCAAAAATTAAGTCGAGTGACCTGCACTGGTGACATCAAGGATGATAGCTGATAGATTCTCCGGATATATTAAGTTCACCAATGAAGTCATTTCCAAAATTTTTCAACCACTGACGGAAAATATCCCTAACAGATGGGTTATTAAGTACACAATATGCTTCAAAATGATTTTTTCTTTTTTTTTTTTTTGTTGGCATAACTTTCACTTTCTGAATCCCCTAAGCTCTAAAGCCATTTAAGACTACAGATTCCCCCCGAGTTCTAAATTTCACACTCCTGCTGTTCTGGGTTGTTGATACACCGCTCTTCTGTTCACAGGTGATATTTGAGTGTTGCAGAAATCTTATGGGAGATGTGACATTATGAGAGTACATGTAACATTATGAAAATGCCAGTCTCTTCAGCTAGATTCCTGGTTTGACACGTGTGCATTCAACAGTTATCAATCAACATCTGGATATAAATCCTCCATTTTCCTTCGTTAAGCATGTGTCTAGCAATCTACCTGATAAATTTTTAAGTATGAATGCATTGGTAGACAATTGTTAAATTAAACAATAATCAAAATGTTCATGCAAATGCAGTGTAATGTGACAGACCTTTCCAAAATCTGTTTGCTTCAATCTCAAAACCACCGGGCTCTCGATGTCATTTACTGAACATAATTGACTGAGTGGTGTTCAGTGATGTACTCATTTTTCACTGTGAAAACAGGAATCCAGTTTACAGGTGGAGGAAACTAGAGTGCAACCTTCTCCACCTTTCTGACAAATCTTCTCACTTCAAGCAGATGCAGAAACGAGAGCTGGATTTGAACCCCATGGAACTCAAATAAAGTTAATTATGCAAAACAGGCTTTTCAATGAACTGACGTATCCTCTACCAGATGACCAAAACGGCAACTTAATGTTTACAACTCCCAAGAATGGCCAAAGATTAGCTAACTATAAACGCATCATACCAAAAATTATCATAATTTGTGGGAGACTTCACAACCACAAATACACTAACAAAGGGTCTAGGATTTATCAGAAAAAATTTCTTGCGGTGTAAATCCTTGTGAATTCAATTTAAATTTTTCACAAAACTACATAGAAAATGTGGGTATAAAACTCTACCCATTCAGCTAGTGAGTGTTCATACTGTAAGCCATTGGTGAAAAAGACATTTCGCTGTTCTTACTATAAAAATCTATAACAAAATACCAGCACATTGTATGATTTTATGTAATAATGTGAGCGTCACACAGTGCAATTTGTAATAACAATTGGCCCCATGCGACAAAAAAAAACAAACGCATTTGCTCTGACTTGCAGTAACAATAGACTTACATCACAGATCAATTTGATCAGCAAGTTTGTCATAAGATCAGATCTGATGCATGCAACTTAGTGGAAATATTATTATAGCCTTGTGTTATTTTTTGTACATAATCTATGTCATTTTATTGGCTAGAAATTCACTGATCATGTGAAAGAGAAACGTCGAAGTATCCTGGTATCTAGTAAATTTTATGTGCATGTAAACAAAGACCGAAATGGAGGCATTACATTGTCAGCTACATGTAGGAGACTGTTTAATGTTTATTACCAAATAAAAGACTACGACGTTGTCAAAAATACATACAAACTGTACACTTTCAGATCCCCCGGTCTTATATCCGGACAGAGGAAAATCTTGAGTGGGCGTGCATGGGAAATCAGCGTCTCGATTCTACATAGGGGTTGATCAAGAGCTGCATACACCGTCTTCCCAATAATAAACACTCATCCATGCACTTGTATTTACAGTGAAATCAGTTTCTTTACACTTCGTCCAGGCCAAACAACACCGTGAACGCTTTGCATGGAGTATATCCGTTCACTCCCACACATCAGGGACCATATCAGAGCAATATTAGTAGGCCGTATGGGCGAGTGAAGTTATTAGGTCCGAGTGAACCGAGCCCAGATCAACCTGGGACACACACGAGTGAGCCGGCCATTTTGAATGATTTTGGCGACCACAGCACAGATGCCGGCCATCTGGTAACGGGACTCCAGCTCTTGCAATCTACTTACAATCTAGCCTGAAACGAAGGAGAAGTCTGAAGTTCTATACCTACCATTCAATCTATCTATTGCTCTGTCCACGTTGGCTTGGTCCGGACACTCGACAAAAGCGTAGTTTTTCTTGTGCACCACGTTGCTGACTATGACCCCTTCCTCTTCGAACAGACCACGCAGCGTTCCTTCAGTCACGCCTGGACTCAAGTTTCCAACATATAATTTAAACATGTCGGGGGGCTGCTCCGCCACGGGAATCTAAGTAAAAGAAAGATTGCACTTTGTAGATCTTAGGCCGTGATAGGGCCCAAGTGCCGTGGTCAGTATGGTACTCAATAAGACAGATGAAGGAGAACGGGGTGTGTTTCGGGGACTTAGTCGCGCAGTGATACCAATAGAGGTCACGAGCGGTGTTTGTTTTGGGGGGGAGGACAGGCTAGCAATTATAAAATAATAATGTTTTAAGAAATTTAAATTCATTATAAAATAGAGGGATAACATGACAGTATGCAATGAAAATACTTACACTGCATTTGTCATGAAGTAATTTAAATTTTTGAAGAGTATTCGTGACGCAGTGACAGTATAGTACTTTCGTTCAGTGGTCAGTCCGTTAACCTACGGCCCACTCGTCCTAAATGGACTCTTCCATTCACGAGTTGTAGCCCCCCACGTGTTTCAACAGCGAATCCGCCAAAAACTCTCAGCACACTAGTGGACGCCGGTCACTCGATAGAGGCGGAAAAGTTAACAATGAAGAAAAAGCGCGGCCTGATAAATCGCGACAAACACACACATAGCACTGTCCCGCTGAAGCACATCTGCTATCCAAAGCTTCTATACTGACACCGTTTCTCTAGTGATCTACATATAGCCTAGCTGTACGCACATGTGCATATAGGCTCTATATATAGTATACTATATACGCTTGGAACATGGGAATGGCTATAAATCAAGTGATCGATGAGATAGATCAATTGCTCTGCATTACCTTGACGTCATACAACAAACCCGCCATTCATAAAATCACAATATGCAAATGACAATGTTTGCGCGAGATTCACAATTTCCATCATCTAATAAGTATACACCATCGTCGAGTTTCTTGCTCAAGTTATATATTTTCGTCAGGATTTGTCGTCTGCCTCATGCGTGCTATACCACCACTGATCAATGACAGAATTAAAGCAGGCCTGCCATGTACTAAAATAAAGGAAGGGATCGATATAATTTGCTTTATATACATAAATTTAGACTCAAGTTACACTTAAGTATAACAATATGACATCCAGTGACATTTCCATTTCCACTGAAGCATTTCATCACTACACGCCAAAGGAAGCTACTTCCTTTGAGACAGGTTCCCCCTACCATCACCCAATCTTAGGACACTAATCAATCAATAGATCAATAGACGAAGCTAAATTTGTAAGATATATGCTTTTGTAGATATATACATGTCTACGAAGAATAGTTTATTTTATTTAATTAGCAGCATTTTACGCAATGCGCCATATATATATATATATATATATATATATATATATATACACACATATATATATATATATATATATATATATATATATATATATATATATATATATATATATATATATATATATATATATATATATATATATATATATATATATATAAAGGTAACATGCTGCGATAATGCGTACATATACCATATAAACATATATATGTCTAGGAATATATAAACACCTGTATACATACCATGAATATTAAATAAGACAAAATGATTATCATGAGATCTAGAAAGACAGATTAACGCAGGTCAAAAGAATTTATTTATTTATTTATTTATTTATTTAGTTGGTTAGTTAGTTATACACAAATAAAAACATTAATTATGGATACTAACCGCTCAATATCCAATGCATATATGGATACTACATCTATAGGTATATCATCCATTGACAGGTGATCTAGGCCTATATTCGTTTGCAATTTATATAACGCCTAAATATTTTTACCTATCTGATTTTCAGAATTAGATTTGGATACAATTCTAAAATCGTATAATCTAAAATCTCCTTACAGTTATATATAGCTACATTGATTCTCTAAATTTAAATCGGTTTTACTGATTTTTTTTTAAACCATGAACAAGGTGTTAATTTAAAATTCACGTAAACGAACAAACACAGATCAATCGAAGAGTGGCATGATGTGCACGTGCGACCCTGTAAATATTGACCAATCAGGATAACTGATTGTAGCTACGCGATTCTGCGGGCAGTACAAACATTTTAAATAAATGTGAACCAGGGGACTGGTCGAAATGAGTTAGTACATGCATATAATGTGCAGTCGTGTTGGTACAACAAAATCTTGGGTATTTTGCAACAAAAGTATTGTGTATAACACTTAACACAATTCTTCAACGCAAGACATTATGTTACAATTCAACACATGATAGAGCTGTTAAAGAATGACACAAGCCTTTTGCAGGAAAGAACACAAGTTTGTGTTCATACAACACAATACAAGTGTTTCTGGTGTGGTCCAATTTGAAAAACAACAATTTCTGATTTATCTCAAAGCAAAATCGATTTTTCACCGATTTTGAAATTTGTTAATATGTCAGTGTAATAGCAATCATATAAATATTTCCATCTCTTATATACGTACATATGTCCAGAACAGAATTTGGACTAAAAACACAGCCGTGTTTCACTCCTTTACATCACAGTGACCGGATATCAGTACGTCTACCCTAATTCGCACACCTTTTCGCAAACGAAAGAGCAAGAACAGATTGGTGCATATTTTGAATTTGCTTCCAGAGACAAAATCACATTGGTTGGGTTGACCAATTTCAGGAGTTCACAAAAGTTATAATTTCATCAGTCTACGCAAAATAATGTTCTCAGAATATGCTTGAATAAACACTTTGCAAGCGTGCGAAAAAAAGTTCGTCAGTTACTTGCCAAAGGTTTCTTACACCTATACAACTAATTGCGCTATCGTAAACATGGAAAATGCTATATCGCTTAACAGGTGACGTTTTCTTATCTATGCGTCATTTAGTTGGACACGCCTAATTGTACTTGACATCATTTATCTGGATACACGGTAATCACAGTTGGCCAAATAATTCAGTTAGGGGCTATACCGGTGATTTTGCCAAAAATCCATATTCACTAATCAAATAAAATTTTCTGTATTTAGGCCTACCAATAATAACTGAAATTATCTTACTATTAAATGTTAAAATGATTCTAAAGTTTGAAAAAGTTATAATGCGACCTACTTTATAAATTTTAGTAACTTAATTGCCGATTTTGAATGGTAAAACGAAGTAGACATTTTGTGAAAGGTTATTATTTGAGCATAAAATTGGATACAATGTAAGATTCCTGTTATGAGTTCGAATGAATGACAATTAGCATGATACTTAAGTTTAGGGACGACAGCTGGCACTATACCTGTAAGTTCGTGGAACACGATCGGTACTATACATCTCATATAATGGATCACGATTTGGCACTATTCCTCAGCTAACCAATAACGATTGGCACTATACCCCCAGTTAATGGATTACGAATGGCCCTGTGCCGTAGTTGATGGATAGACTCTTGTGTCAGTACCTCAGTTATAGTGGGTGACGGTTAAGGACAATACCTCAAATGACGGAACACCATTGACACGATATATAACTCTGTTTTGGATCACGATTGAGACTATACGTCAGTGAATGAACCACTATTGGCACTCTACCTCAGTTACTGAACCACAATTGGCACTATGCCTCAGTGATTGGACGACAATTATCACTATGCCCCAGTGAATCACCATTGGTACAATATACATCAGTTGAGGGATCACCCCTGTGACTATACATGATTTTTCTGATGGTCACTGTTGGCGATTGTATTCCATTTCATTTCATTCGTAGCGGTTATTGTGACTATAAGTACACAAGCAAGTTGTGTAAGAGTGTATGAGTGTTTTATACAATATACGTCACGCGATATGATTTATTTATTTCTTAAATTGGTGTATTACGCCGTACTCTAGAATATTTCACCTACACGACGGCGGTACCCGGGGGAAACCCATGCTCAAGTTGCTGTCAGGCCTTCCCACGTGCGACCGGAGAGGAGGTGGACTTGAACTCCACACTGGTGACCGCATTGGTGACCGCAATGGTGAAAGGCTCCTGATTCATTGCGCCGAGCTGACACTCTAACCACTCGGCCACGGAAGCCCCTATGACGCGGTATGAGAGCCATCTTACCTTTCTTTTGGTTATTGATTATTCTTGATTGTTTACATGTATGAATGCATGGAGACAAGGAATCGTCATATCATACAGGAATGGGAGGTCATTTTTTGCACTTTGGTCTTCCTATTCATGGGTGAGTAGGCCTGTAATACTAAAGCACTATGCGTATTTCTCGCAAATCTCGCAACGGCGACGGGATTTTGCAAGAAGCTGCAACCATACTCCTTACTGAGCATGTGTCGCTTTACACCACTGCCACCGCTGGCAAATTTTGTACAGCAATCTTGAACAACGCCGAGGTCATTGGAGTCACGGTGATGAGGCCGGAAGTAATGTCAGAAAACACAAAGGCTCTGTGTCAAGCTTTGGTTCTGTTAATACTTTATACGCATACATTCTCTTAACCTTAAGTATGCACAAGATGATCCTTACCATCACTGAAACTATTTTATTGATAAATCCTGATTAAATAGGTCTGCGCGAGGACACCATGCAGTGACAGGGCTAAGCCTAAACCTACGTACATGACACAGGCTCCAAAGGCCAAGTCTGTCTAATGGTGGCAGTGATGTAAGATTATTTGTTGGTTCTGGCACGAGTGTACCTGATATTGGAATACAAATCATCCGTCTTCTGTATATATGCACCTAACGAAAAATCCAATGAATATTTAAGCACACGCATTCAGTCGCATTTAGATGGGCATTAAAGACAATAATCAAAACCTCCATGTGAATCCCATGTATGAATATAGACCTCCACGCAACTTGTTATCCTTTCTCGCAAAAGTCCCTGGCTCACGCGAGGTTTTCACGAATACCCGTTATTGTTTATCTCAATTCAGCTTACGTTAGTCTTTTTGTTCACAAAGGCCTACCGGCTGTATTTCTGTATAGAATGTGTGTAAACTCAAAAGATAAATCTCTTAATTTTAACGGAAAGTCTATTGCCTGAGTGATGCTAGAATGTACTTTCTGTTATTATATTATATTTCTGTCATATTCAAAATGATATCCTGTTAGTCTAACAGAATCTTTACTTTGAAGTATTAGAATGTGTATGTTATATTTAACAGAACAATTGCTGCAAAAAGAAATACATTCTAGCATCACTCAGACAACAGGTTTTCTGTTAAAATTAAGAGATTAATTTTTTCAGTGTATTTTCAAAGTCGCAAATGAACAGAAAGGAGTTAATAGCTTGGTATATTTTGTGGATGTCTCAAATATAGATAAACAGGCGAACATATATATTGCAACTTGCAGGCTTGTTATATGCATAAAATATATGATAAAGTTTTTCATTTTCCTCTCCGGAAATCGCTTAGAATGCATCTCTGACCATCAAGAATCAGACCGATCAAGACCATCAAGAATCAGCAGGATATACGCTCAATAATATTCCGTAAAACGAAGTTGGTCAGTTTTATTAGTGGAAGTACTTCTCTGACTTTAAGCAACACGTTGACGAACATTCTTACGTGTAACGTACAGGTATGAAGTGCCCTCTACCGAACGTGCGACTGCATGAACGCACAACCACAAGGACACATAAGCGTCGTCGACCACCCATTGTCACCAAGGCCCCACAAACAGTGAGAGAGGGGGCATCTACAAATTCCCTGTCCAACGCCGGGATTGAACCCGAACCTTGCGTCACTGCGCCTGGTGAATGCACAACATATTTCTCGGTGCATTTTCGTGAATTTAAATGCACCAAAGACCATTTATATGTATGTAATCGTCTGACTGACTGGTTAAAGATTCATACTATGTGACTGATAGAGGCCATGTTCCGTGCACACCGATCCCTGCGCAACACCGGGATATTACGCTTACGGCATATTAACGTCACTAATAGAGTTTCTTCAAGGACATTTTTACATGCACAGGCCCACTTGTCAGCAGTAAACAAGGTTGTCTCGCTCAACAGAGAAAACAAAAAGTGGATAAGCAAAGGTAAACATGTAGAAACTAACCACTTTGGGTGCGTATAGATTTGTACGTGTATACTGAATAAATATTAATTAGTTGATAAATTTTGAAATATGTTTTACTATACTAAATTATGGATTCACTTTGTTATAATTATATAGTTACCTATACCAAGAGAATATTTGAATATATACAGAGACATACAATGTCCTCATGCTATCCACCCAGTGAGGTCGATACCCCTCTCTCCGTTACCCTCAGGGCCTTGGCGCATGACAATAAGCATGGTCTCACGTGTAGACTCCCATGAAGTACCGTCTACTAATATAATATGCACATGTCAAATGTGGAAACATTCACCAGTATATATAAATTAGCGAAGGTCAGTGGTTTATTTCAGTCGTTTCGGTTTCCTTCATCCTTAATTTATATGTGTGCATATGCAAGTGTGCGTGTGTTTACCCGTACATGCAATAACTGATATGCAATAACTGATATGCAAGTGTGCGAGTGTTTACCCGTACATGCAATAACTGCCCTCCCTGGCGTTTTGGACACAGGCTTTTTGGATTTGTGACCAACGGAATTGAGACACGACATGTGAATTGAGACGCGACAGTTAGGTGTCCTGGAACCTCTTTTGGGCATAAAATTGATCTGATCCAGGCTCGTGGACGCGTAGGATATAAGGATATTCCGGAACCCCATTTGGCCGGTAGTTCTGTTTTAAACCATCCGGCGTGTACTGATTCAGGTATTCAGGTATACCCCATTTGGCAGGTGGTTGTTCTGTTTCAAACCATCCTGGGTGCAGGGATTGGGGAATTCAGGTATACCCAATTTGGCAGGTGGTTGTTCTGTTTCACACCAACCTGTGTGCAGGGATTGAGGAATTCAGGTATACCCCATTTGGCAGGTGGTTGTTCTGTTTCAAACCACCCGGCGTGCAGGGATTGGAGAATTCAGGTATACCCAATTTGGCAGGTGGTTGTTCTGTTTCACACCAACCTGTGTGCAGGGATTGAGGAATTCAGGTATACCCCATTTGGCAGGTGGTTGTTCTGTTTTAAACCATCTCGCGTGCAGGGATTGGGGAATTCAGGTGTACCCCATTTGGCAGGTGGTTGTTCTTTTTCAAACCATCCGGCGTGCAGGGATTAGGGTATTCAGGTATACCCCATTTAGCAGGTGGTTGTTCTGTTCCACACCATCCTGTGTTCAGTGATTCGGGTATTCAGGTATACCCAATTTGGCAGGTGGTTGTTCTTTTTCAAACCATCCGGCGTGCAGGGATTGGGGTATTCAGGTATACCCCTTTTGTAGGTGGTTGTTCTCTTTCACACCATCCTGCGTTCAGGGACTGGGGCATTCAGGTATACCCCATTTAGCAGGTGGTTGTTCTGTTTTAAACCGCCCGGCGTGCAGGGATTGGGGAATTCAGGTATACCCCACTTGGCAGGTGGTTGATCTGTTTCAAACCATCCGGCGTGCAGTGATTCGGGTATTCAGGTATACCCCATTTGGCAGGTGGTTGTTCTGTTTCAAACCATCCGGCGTGCAGTGATTCGGGTATTCAGGTATACCCCATTTGGCAGGTGGTTGTTCTGTTTCAAACCATCCGGCGTGCAGGGATTGGGGAATTCAGGTATATCCAATTTGGCAGGTGGTTGTTCTGTTTTAAACCATCCGGCGTGTAGTGATTGGGGTATTCAGGTATCCCCCATTTGGCAGGTGGTTGTTCTGTTTCAAACCATCCGGCGTGCAGGGATTGGGGAATTCAGGTATACCCAATTTGGCAGGTGGTTGTTCTGTTTCAAACCACCCGGCGTGCAGGGATTGGAGAATTCAGGTATACCCAATTTGGCAGGTGGTTGTTCTGTTTCACACCATCCTGAGTGCAGGGATTGAGGTGTTCAGGTATATCCCATTTGGCAGGTGGTTGGTCTGGTCAAAACTTAGCGCTAGGTATATATTGGGGTATAGCGGAAGGTGCGGGCATGTATAGGAGATTTTTCGGCAAAAACATCGAGTACCGCAATCCAGTCAAGCTTTAGAATCAACGCGTCAAAACAGACACTAGCCGTCAGCCAAAAGGACGTCCCAGGAAATAATCTCAAGGCCAATTCCTAAAACGACATTTAACATAAACTGCCCCAAAACTAAGATTTCCGTAAGTACAAAACTAGGACGGAATCATACAAAGAGGAGCAGTCAACAGTTGGATATGTTGGAAATACGCAAGGTATGTTCTAGTCGAATGCGTGAAATCACTATTCAGATCGTTAACCATGTTATAGTATGTAAGTTGTCGGTAATAAAATAAAGATGTGTTTGATTGCAGCTGTCCATATATCCAGCGTGGTGATCTGTTCATATTTACTTAAAAGAGAATTATACTCAATGTAAAACTCAAGACACTTAAGGTGAATATGATATAAAGACCTAGAGCATTAGAGAGTAAAATCAGAGCAGCGACAACAGGGTGATAGCTGGTAAATGGTCACACCTAACCGGTGAAACACGGCCTCTTGTCAATTTAAACCAGTTAGGGTTTTATCCGAACTGTTCACGTAAATGCTTGAAAGCAGCAAATTACACCCTCCACCCCATCCCCACCCCCCAGCACCATGGCTTAAGCAGAATTAGGTAAAAAATATGCAATGACGTTGCCTGCAAAATTAGACGTCACTGGCCTAGAATTACTCAGAATGTTGTGTTGTCATCACATTTAACACACATTCACACTTAAACAATGCCGTTTGCTGGTATAACATTGACACACCAGTTTCTGCAGTACTAACTTGTGACGTTGATTGAAATTGTCTCACGGCACACAGGACTTATACTACAAGGTGAGATATGTACACGCCATATGAAGGACTATATGGTATATTGCTATCCAAGTAAGGATAATTTACAATTTCAAAATTGAAATTATTCCTCTTGACGTAAAGAGAAAACCGTTTTGGTATTGGTACAAGCACTAGTATAAGACGTACAATCTTGAGAGCCTGCGGTTTTATTTAAACGCAGCGATGGTGGATATATCTTTCCCAGCCTTTGTTATATATGGAAAAACATCCATTAGTAATTTGTGTGTGTGGTGCAACGGAAGAAAGCATTTTGACGTTAATGCAACAGTTTTATTGAACGCCGATACAATTACTGATGAAATTATAGCAGTTATATCTTTGTGAGGGAATAGTAGTATGAAGAGTAGGGAAATCTCAAGTAGAGATCTTCTTTTATGATAATGCGGTACGCGTATTTGAGTTTCTAGTTCTTCAGTGAGACGTTTGGATTCTTTTAAGAATCTACACACAGTTGATGCCTGAAGTGTTTGCCTCTGCACAAAAGTATTTTTTTCCAGAATAACTGTACTTCTTGTATTGCCTTCGTTAAGAGAGTAGATACAACATCTCAAAATCTTTTACCGCTTTAGCGTTATTAAATATCTTGCAAAACATATATACAAGTGTATTTGTAGGAAATGCATGGTGGCTGTCCTATGTTGAAATAATTCGGCCCATGCAGCACCGCGAACCTCCGAATCATTTAAAATTCGTGGTATTTAAAACCCTATCCGGTGGCATGCGGCAACCTGCTGATGGCTGTAGGTTTCCCAACCATAATTGAGTACAGCGTAAAACACCAGTCAAATTAATAAATAAAAAACGCGCGGTTACATTATTAAGTGCACGTGATGGGACATGAATATTTGATAGAGAATAATATAAACAAATCAATACCCCCTCAAGAGTTTCCGCTCTGTTGCATTTTCAAACAACAAAAGTCGTTGTTGTTTTTTTTTAGTTTGTAAGTATGTCAGGGCGAACTCTGTCGCAGTCAGCCTTATAGCGGTTCTTCCTCTCGGCCTCCATATTGGCGTCAATGTTAGCTACAGCCTATCTACTCGGAGTGACTAGTTCATTGATGTTATATCCCCACTGTAAGATTCCATCTTCTCGATTTGCAGTACATTGTTGGAACTATTTTTCAGTGAAACTTACGTTGTTGATATATGTTTTCTATATGTACATGGTAACAGAATTTATGTTCTCTTTAAATATGCAAATCTTTTGCGCGGATCGAGCTAGTTAACTTTTGAACATGATCCGAAGGCTCACTTTCACAATGTAATCTGTGAGTTTCATAATTCTTCTCCACACGTTTTTCAAGATAAAAGCGAAACGAATTCACGGCCCCGAAGACAAAGAAGGGTTTGCAATCACTTTGAACTGGTCATCAACCTTCCTCTCATCCACTCATTTTTCCCTTGTCGTTTCTTGACGTAGGGATATAGGGAGTCATCGTCCATCGTCACATTTAAGCCAGTTTAGTAATTGCAACGTCATACTGACCTCCAGGTATCCGGGACATTTAATCCAATTAGCGTTCACACAACACAGACAAACCGACTCAAGAGCTGAAACTGGCTTAAAGCCACGTCGTTAGCAGGGACAAATAAACCGGATTAAATTCCCCCGCTTGCGTTCACACGAGCGACGTCAACTGGCTCAAAGCCACTTTCGGATTTAAACCAGCTTTTTGCCCGTGTGAACGTGGTATAAGACTTGATCTGATACTGAGATGTAAGATTAAATAAATACTAAAATACTAAGAAATAGATAAATAAATACGTCAAATACGACGATGTAACAAAATGTTCATGATGGAATTTGTGTCTACATTAGAAATCATGCAAGCAGTTCTGAAAACTATACACCTTTATAGAAGAAGTTTGATACAGAAATTCACAAATCGGAGATTTGATCATGACCACACACAAACAAGCAGCCTGGAAGTAATGTTTTCGCAATGCATGCATGTTCCCTACCGCCTCGAGATGTCAGAACAATAACAGTGTCCTTGTCCACGACAGAAGAAAAACGGCTATAATTTTGATGCAAGTGGACAAAACGGCCGGAAGTTCGATCATACGACGAACCAATTTGAGAAAGAGTACAAAACAGGATAAAAAACATAGCATCAGTTTTGTCGAAGGTGGACAAACTGGCTCGAAAATGGAACTTAGTCTGTAACTCTTCAAGTTGAAGCTACTATGTACCAAGTTGTAATTTCATACGACGAACCGATTTGAAGAAAAGTCCAAAACAGGAGACTAAAACGACATTAATTTTGTCGAAGGTAGTCCGAAACTAGAACTTGCTGTGTATAAGTCGACATGGTGAAGGTATATACCAAGTTTGAATTCGATATCATGAAGCGTTTTAGAAAAATCCCGAAAACTGTCAATGTTCAAAACGAGACAAAAACTGCCATAATTTTGACGAAAATGAACGAACCTCGGTGAAGCGTTTGGAGAAAAAGTCCAAAACAGGACAAAAACGGTCAAAATTGTGTTGAAAGTAGATTAAACGGCCCGAAGGTTAAACTTATTGTCCCCTGTGATAACAGTTGGTGACTAATTAAAAAAATAATAAATTCACGTACCTGTGATGTTAATGGAAGATCAGTTGATGGAGAAAGTTTTTGGCGGGAATACAAGGAAGCCACGAACTTCGCCGTCAATGGATCAAGCAAGAGACGAACGAGAGCGAGTCGGCGTGTTTATAAACACGGACGACCACGCGAATTGTGGACATTTTATAATGTTAAGCATCTCAAAAATGACCAATGACTGAGGTGAGTGCTAAAACTATCGTTTTACACGGATATAATGCTATCAAGGCCGTGTGTTAGAGATAAACACGTGAGAGCTGACAAGTGAATGGATAGCGTATGTAACAAGCCGTCCTTGTATGGGAAGGTGTGGGCAGGATGCCGCGGCCTACGATTCTACTATATACTCTGTATATTTCTTACAATCGATATTTGTTAGGTTCGCCCAGTTAACATGTGCGTGCGTATCCTTAGCCGCTGACAAGACAGCCTTGTAGTATAATTTCTCGTATTTACGTTCATAACACTATTTTCGCAGGGCTTGGTGCTCGCTGTATGTATCCAAGGCCAAACTTTTCACGGTTACGTCGGGTTACATCTGCTTGCAAGGCTGTGTGTGACTATACAAGACATTTACTGCGAGTGGCCTTCAGGCTCACAAAACTTCTGGAACACGGGGGAGTTGTATATTCGATTGACAACGCCACGCTTTAAATAAAATATCGTAACGATACTGTATACCGTATGTATCGTTGAATTTAGGATGACATACCGGTTTCTTACGCGTCTCTGGCATAGGAGTGTTTTCACCTTGAGGTCGGGCTCAGGTATATGTACATGTGCCGATTTGAATCCCGTAAACAATTTTCCATACACTATATACAAAGGAAGGTTTTATGCCAGCAGTGAAAGATCGCTGTTTGTTAAGTGGACGACTTAACGAATCCAGCTTCTTTGCTCGAGGCGTTTCTATTACGAACCGTTCAGTCACAAATTCCTCGGTCTCCGTCACCTGCATGCAGAAATAAAAACAAAAATAACGGCTAGTATAAACAGCTGCAACAGAAATGTGATCGAAACAGCCTGAGTTTAAATTGGAACCAAGATCAACTCACTATGAAACTGCACACGAAATATTTATTTACTTGATTGGTGTGTTACGACGCACTCAAGAATATTTCACTTACAGGACGGTGGCCACCATTATGGTGGAAGAAAACTGGGGTATACGAAATATAGAATGCTGATTGATGAAGTGACTGACGGACGGACACTCGAACGGACACTGTGATGACAATTTCCCTTCGGCCCAATATATGCCGCTTGGACGAAATGTTGATTCAGGTCCTTCTTTAAGTGAACAACCCCTATTAAATAATAGAATGGGAAACATTTCATCGAAAGCCAAACAGTAACAAACGAATGCAGTCACTGTTCAATCAAGTCTAGATCAGGCTGGATTCCTCGCCGCTCGTAAATGGGAAGGTCTCTCAGCAAACAGCGGATCGTCGTGGGTTCCATTCGGTCTCTGCTCGGTTTCCTCCCATGCACCATAATGTTGGCTGTCGTAATATAAAGCAAGCGTATAGGTCGACTTGCGGTCGTAAGCAACTGGGTACAATACGACGCAGTCGATCTACGCATAGCGCTTATGTCGAACTCTTGGATAAAACCTTACGATTGAGAGTAACTGGCGGCATCTGATCAGATTCAGTTTCGGTGCATGTAGATCGACTACGACTGGCGGCAACTGTGATCAGATGTTTACAATGTGACTGTCATGTGACCTGTTCATGATAGCAGGGCGCTTGTTTACACGAAGCGTGGTTGTAGGCCCCTAATTGATATAAAGTCTTATATACCATTTCTTTCGAAATTGAAGGTTTCTTGGAAAATTTTCTTGTCCTTTTATTTCAACTTTTCATGTTATACTCCCATTCAGTGAAATTTACAACAGACAAATTTACTAATTTGTTCTAATTATAGCCCTCTCCCTCGTTACTCTCCCTGTGTACATTACATTCTTTGTTTGCGTTTATAAAGAGGTGTCATATAAGCACGGACTAAGCCTCCATTTATCCATGAGCTCATTTCCCCACTCAATGGTCCACTCGATGGCCGCCATTTTCGTAGTGTCACTCATCACGTGATGCATCACTGGGAGCAACTGTGACCAGCTGGACGACAGCACGCGTAGATCGAAGGAACTGGATACACTGGATGCTTTAGGTCCCAGAAAAGTAGAACATGTTCAAATCCGAGCAACTGCGAGTCAGGAGTGTTCGGTGATGGGAAGCGCGATTCGATCAGCTAAAACCGATCGTATGCTCACAGTTGCTGCCAGTTACTCCTAGTTGCTTCCAGTCGCCAAAAACTCAGTTGCTCCCAATCGCAAGGTCCATCTTCGCCCGACTTAGGAGAAGTATTCTCTTAAATATTCTTCAGTTTGGCATAAATCACCGTCGCGGCTAAAATTCTTTTCAAAGCAACCGCAAACCGTTTATTAAAAGTTCCACGCTCCTCATGTAAGCAAATCTAAGCGTATATCGCGAGAATGCGACGTTTGTGATATATATAGAGTCATGTTGAATGTGCCTACAAGTTTTGGAATGACAAAATTCTCAGTAGAATAAAAGTATTTAAAAAAGGAAAAATTACAGCCGATTGAGATGGATGTCGTAAGTAAGGTGGGTGGACATCACAGTTGAAGCCCATAGTCATGTCTACATGCATGTATACCATATTCTCTGACGTTGTAATTCACGTGCGCTACGTCATCATTTTGGGAGAAATACGAAAGAGGGCTTTCAAAACAGCTTCGTTCAAGAAGGACTCTAACTAAGAAAGCATTGCAGTGGAGTTTTCACTTAAGGCAGACATATTCAGAATCATTTTTATACAAATACTGTCTTTCTTCAAGACGATCACGTGAGCAGTTTATGGTAATTGACCTATATTACATAGTTTCCACACGTGTAGTAGAATACAACGAACAGGAAGTCGTCTGAGCGCAGGTCAATTGACTGTAAGCCAGTCAGAAATACACTGTCATCACTTGAAGACCCGCTTTTATTATTGTGTTTCATTTGTATATATGTTATATATAGAGCTTTGTATTCAGTCATGTTGAATGTGCCTACAAGTTTTGGAGTTTTGCTTATCAAGGATTCTGAGTGAATGCGTGAGTGAGTGCTTGGGGTTTAACGTCGTACTTCACAAGTTTTCGGTCATATGACGACGAAGGAATCCTTAATGTGCATATAATGTGCCACCTTGATGCAGGACGGATTTCGACGCCCCGCCGAAGCCATTATACTGATACGGGTCAACCAATTTTTCCCCCACCTCTTCATGCTGAGCACCAAGCCACGAAGTTACATCTTCTCCTTTAAGGTCTTAGGTGTGACTCGGCCCAGGACTGACCCTGGATCTACCGCTTCCGAAGCGGACGCTCGACCAGCTGTGCTATCGGGCCAGGTACAAGGATTCTGTGTTGTGGCAAAGCTACTTTTAATAGAATGTTTTCTACCAATATGTAAACTATAGTGCCAATACACATGTCCCTTACTGACCTATATTGTGTGCCATGTGTTATTCAAAGCCAACAACTCGCTCTCCGGTGCAGGTGTCTCTCTAGACTCCGCCCCCGTCTGCGTCACAATTTTCGACTGGCATGACGTATGTATATGACGTGTCATGTGGCGAGAGAGCGGGCGAAAATAGAGATCGGTCTAATCGGAAAGCCTCATGAAGACTTGTAATCGACAATTACAGGAAGCTATATATTTGTAGACGGATGAATATTCTGAGAATACAATAGGTCGCCAGATCCACGCACTATAGCCGAGTGTTATTGTAACTGTGCGTCACATGAAGCCGTGCTAGTCGTTAAAAAAGCAAAAACAAAAAAAAAACATACTGCCTTCCTGGTCAATATTTTTAACACCTCTTTCCACAACTTGAATGGATCAATACATCTTCACTGCCTACAAGTGTAAATATAGCAAACTGCATGACAGCCTGAAACAGGTAGACGCGGCACGGCTTTTCAAATGACACAGCAAAAAAGTGTCCACATTAAACTATATAAACTTCTGAGAGATATTTATTTGATTGCTTTTATTTGTCTTTATTTGACTCCTTACGGGCACACAAGAAAATGTCACACATGTACGACCGAGTTCCCGAGTTAAACTACCGACCTTTGGCATGTTACTGGCAAACATTTCCGCGGGTGACGTACAAACTATCACGCCATATTGGTCTAAAACAAGTTACCTTCAACAAACGTTAGACTCACCCCTGCAAACGGTCACACGAAGGTGGTCAACCGCCTATTATCACCCATGACAGTAAGAGTAGCTGGGGGATCTTGAAGTTACTCGTCCAACTGTTTATATGAACAGCCAAATATTTTCATATTTTGCTAACACAAGTGCTATAGATATCTGAACACATTAAGGTGGATATCTGCATTAGATACCATACACCACTGCTATTGTTGTGAAGTGTGATTGTGCGCTATGTCTAGAATGTTTGTGGGGCCGGCCCTGTGTGGTCGAGGGGGTTAGCACGCCAGCGGGGTGCAATAACCAATGAGCCTCCCACCGATATGGTCGCTGTGAGTTCAAGTCCAGCTCATGATGTCTTCCTCTCCAGTCGTGCTTGGGGAGGTCTGCCAGCAACCTGCGGATGATCTTGTGTTTCCCCGGGCTCTGTCCGGTTTCCTCTCACCATAATATATATATATATATATATATATATATATATATATATATATATATTATATATATATATATATATATATATATATATTAAAACATATATATATATATATATATATATTAAAACAACAATCGAATAAGTAAATAAATAAATAACGTTCGACAGAAACACGTCTTCCACAAATATGGCGTGGATATCTCAGCGTCACATTTGAGAACGTTAATCAGTCGCGTGCCAAACGTTAATCAGTCGCGTGCCAATAGGCGGTGCTTACCCTGGATATTTTGGTTTCCTTCTCCCCCCCCACCCCCGATAAAACTGACAGCCACCATCCACTCCAAAAATTAATCTCTTAATTTTAACAGAAAGTCTGTTGTCTGAGTGATGCTAGGTCAGGGTTTGTGTATAGTCTCACTAAACTCTGTACTATCTTGCGTCACCCTCAGAGCCGGTAAAAGGTTCGAAACACCAAATTTTGCCGAAGACGTAAGTTGATTTCCGCAAAATAATATGCAAAGTATACTCTATGAGCAGGAATCCCCTGAACACACTAACGTCGTTTTTTTAAGCCCTGGTGTGCTTTGGTTGTTGTGTTTTAAATATTTACACAGTTCCAATATTAGCCCATGTTTTTTGGATGCTGATAAAGGATAGAGTATAAAGCCATTCGCATGATTTCAGAGAGATTAGAAGACGTATTTTGATTCGGTATTTCCATCTATTTTAAACTATTGTCAGTGGTATATCAAATGGAGGACAACAGTGAGTTTTGCGAGACAGGATCTTGTCGTCTCACCACGACGAAGACCGCATCAATATTGCCAGCGCAGCGTGTCATTCTGAAAGATACATGCTTAACGACGTCATAGCGAGCTGACTGGGTGACAGTGTGCTGACGCAAATCAAGTCCTTAGCTAATTACAATATATAGCCAAGCCACAATAATGCTATATTTTTAGTCCGTAAACCACTGGTGCAACACAGGCCTCTTAGACCACAACAGATCTTATATGTCACAATTTATGAAACCGGGGTAGGGAGTGAGGGAGTGTGAGGTGAGGAAGCGGGGAGTGGGTAGCTGGTGTAACTGATTGAAGCGCTGGCTTGCTGCGACCATTAGGCACTTGACCAATGAGGTCGCGTGTTCTAGCCCAACTCTCGCGTGTTCTAGCACAGCTCTAGCGTATTCTAGTCCAACTCCCGAGTATTCGAGTTAAATTCTCGCGTGTTCGATCCCAACACTCGTGCGTTTCGGCTGCTGTGTTTTAAAAGGTAAATATGTATGTTTTTTCACCATTTTACTTATATGCCTTCTTTTCGTTTATTTCTTTTGGAGAGTCGCCTACATTCAGCTGTCTGTAAAGTCATTCACATTCGCTACCAAAATTGCCTTTAGCAAGTGTCACGTAACAACCCATGCTTTAGACATTGACATGTTGGACGTCCATGTTATCACAAAGAAATTGCAGTTAGAAGACTTTTTCTAATTCATAATGTTAAACTCCATCAGCTTAGTTTCGACACCAAGAACTCATTGCCTCGGGTGAAGTCGTAATTATTCAAAAACAAGTTGCATGCTGGACAATGGGCGTGGAGAGTAATTTGTTTTACAATGGCTGCACCGACAAGCGGTTAGCACAAACTCCATGCAATAACACTGCCTACACAACTGTCTCTGCGAATAACTATACTGCCGTGATATCATAGACTACAAGAGATAAAGTATAATTCATTTATTAAGGTTATATTATATTAAAACGTGCGAACGATTTCAATTATGGCAGTGTCAGAAACAGAGTTTACAGTGAAGTCGACAGCAGTTCAGTTAGCTGGTGTCACCCGCCTTCAAAACATGTTGACCAATACCCAGCATATCACTGATTTTTGAATAATTATGGCGTCACCCGAGTCAACTGGTTCTTGCAGTCGAAACCAGGCTTATGGACATAAAAAAGTGTTCTAACTTCATTTTCCTAGTAGAAATATGAAGTTCAAACATATCCATAGAGCTTGTGTTGTTACGTGTCACGGACTGAAGGCAATGTTGGGTGCGAGTATGACTGATATTACAGACAGTTGAGTATAGGCGACTCTCTAAAAGAGATAGACTATAGTAAAGCACCCTTAAGCACCAGGCCGCAATCAAATAAGGTAGATTGTTTATTATTTATTTGATTGTTGCGTAACGCCGTAAAAGGATTTTCATGCATAGGTGGAGGAAAGCGGAGTGTCCGAAAGTAAACCACCGACCTTCGCCATGCCGGTGCCTGGCAAACGACTTTACGTAAAGCCGCATAGCTTAAACAGGAGGGCTGAGGCGAACACGCCCATTGGCTTGTGACAGTAACAGAGGCAGTATAAACTCATGACCTATTACCACTTACACTTTTCATGGGGGAATTTTCTATGTAAGTCTTTGTAGTTTAAGACACGCAGCCTTTCTTCGTTGCCAGCCATGCACCCATTTTTGGAGTGTAAGTGCATGGTAAACTTTAGTCAGGATGAGTCTTTTCCTTTTTTTTTTTTAAATTCTTGGCGAGA
Source organism: Liolophura sinensis (assembly GCF_032854445.1). NCBI lineage: Eukaryota > Metazoa > Mollusca > Polyplacophora > Chitonida > Chitonidae > Liolophura > Liolophura sinensis. Next base: position 20,064,283 of record NC_088305.1, on the reverse strand, counting down.
GGTTACAATATATCAGGTAGTGATGCGGCACAGTCGACCAATCCCAGCTGCCAATGATCACATTCTGCGAAAGTTGCAGAGACAGACAATTAATGGTAAAAAATCCTTAAAAAAATTCCTTGATCTGAATTCAGAACTTGATCGCGACCAAACTTTTAGTTTCACATCACACTCATTAAAGCATTTCAATTATATCACTTCGGTCGGGTTTATGAGTAATAGTGAGTTTTTTGGTTCCGGTTAGTTAAAGAAAATATAAATATTGGTGGCAAAAGGGCATATTTGGCGTGATTCATCTCAAAAATCAATTAATTTATTAGGCAATGCATAGGAGGGACAGTATCTTTTTTGTCCACGCTTTAAAAGAAGCAAATAATTAAAAAGGACAACTGTAATTGCAATCGGTCGATACTATATCAGCTTGACGTTAGCAAATCATTCTCGTGACTTGGGTCTTTCCCATCGCGATTCCATGGTCTTCCATTGCATTTCCCTTTCCATCGCACTTCCAACGTCTTTTCATCGCATTTGTACATTCAAAGAAATGTACTTTATACTCATATGTATCCATGCAGGAACAAAATAATACAAAAGACTCCAGCAGAGAGACTAAAAATGAGAAGCGAGGACACTACGCTACGGTAGCCTAATTGTTAGAGCGTCCGCCTCTAACTCGGAAGATCCCGTGACTAGTTGGCCCGCTGTCAGCATAATGTGACTTGGTGGGGTGTCATGTTTGGTGTCTTTGGGATGATACTTCATTGGTGGCAGCACTTTTGCGGCATGGACTCGCCCTGCCACAATATAGCACGGTACACACACCTAATGACTCCTGGTCGTGATATGACAATGTAAGTTTTACAAATGACCCCACGTACACGCAACCTCGGAAATCAAGTCTCTTTGGCATTTTACCTCAGCTAAGGGTTTTATTCTAATTTACACGCCCCCTAGTACCACGGCTTAAGCAGAATTATGTGGGGAAAAAATGGAAGGGAATTGCCATTCATTAGACGTCATTGGTTTACAATTACTCGAAATGCTATGCTGTCATCACATTTAGTAAACAAAAAGACACCTCCACCCAACACACCCACCTGAACAAAACAATACAGAAAGCGCACATAGTATTTCTATATTGGCCGACGACGACTGATGAACAACAAATCTATGAAGTAACCTTCGTGGCCGAGTGTTACCGTGTCAGCGCGGTGCAATAGCTAAGGAGCCTTTCACAAATGTGGTCGCTGTGAGTTCAAGTCTATCTCCTGCATACTGGCTTCCTCTCCAGCGGTGCTAGGTCTGTTAGCAACCTGCGGATAGTCCTGGGTTTCCTCTGAGCTCCTCCCGATTTCCTCCCAACACAATGCTGGCTGCAGTCGAATAAGTGAAATACTTTTCTGTAAGGCGTAGAATAAAATAAATAAATAAAAAAATATCTGCGAAGTATAGCGTCAGCAATTAATGTCGTTACCGTTCATCATACCTGCGAAGTGGAAAATTCCCGATGTTATCAAAAGCTATTAATTAGCATGTCTGCGATGCTACCCGCGATTGGTTTAACGCGGATTGAAGAGAAGTGAACGTTATGCATGAAGGGAAGAGAAATCCTGTGACCCAGTGCTCCAAGGTTTCTCCAGAAGGCAGTGGTTCCATCACAGTTTGGTATCACCTATTTCCAGTAAGCTGTACCGGTCGGCCATCCAGGTTAAGCGAGCTATTTCTGTGTGTCTGCGTGGGCGGATGTGCATGTACGTGTAACACAGCAGAAACACTGTGGCAATGGCTAGATCAGCGTGCTGATCGCAACGCAGATCAGTAGATAAACGCTTCTCCTCTTCCTCCATATTACACAGTATTGATTTTCCTCTTAGCGACTGAACGGAGCGTTGTGTTTTTCTTTTTTTCTTCTCCTTCTTCCATTCTGGGATGTCGGAAAACAATATGACGCATTCGCATCGATCGAAGTTTATTATCTTTTTTCACAGGACATGCGCACTATTAATGCCTCTTGTCCCGTGGCTTAACGCGGTACGCGCTATAGCTGCAGAAATCACCCCATGACGCTAAAGCGGTGAATTCTCGTGAAATTCCGTCTTGCGGTTTCCTAGAAACACCCTGCCGTATGCATGAAAGCAATCGGATTGTCTCCTCTCCAGTGTAAATGATCTGTGATGCAACTGGATCTAAACTTAGCAGAGTTCTCTCTGACACAGTTAGCTTCTCTTAGCGGAGTTGGCGACGTCGTCTTACAGCTATTACGCACATTGCCAGGGACACTGATACCGATGACGTCACCAGTTTTGTGTGCGTAGGCGCGCGCGCCGTATTGATGTAGAGGCTGCAGAGAGGGGGATTCCATAGAAAATCGATATTGGCATACAGGCGTTACAGTGATGCCAATATAATATAGGTCACCAAAGCAAACATTGTTGGCTGTGTTTATAGTACGTGCGGTTAAACGCTTGTATAGATTCACAGTCTAGCACAACAACATCCAGGTGTTCGCACGAGCATAGTTAATACTCAGGATTCTTGCTTTCAACAAACTGCGGGTAAATGAATCGTTCTAATAACCTTACATATGCGTTTTAGTGATTGCCTATAAATGTGATTGTGGAAGCTAGAAATGTACTCGCCAAAATCAATAATGATGATAATCACAATCTGTTGAATTTAACAGAAATGATAAAAAGTATTCTGTTAAGGCAGCAGATTATTCTGTGAGTTAAATATAACAAATGTATTACATTAATTCAACAGTTATCTTACATACATGATATTAGGTTAAATTTGACCCAGTATTACAGATTTTATTTTTTAATGTAGCGTTCGATATCTAGTATTACTATTGACGTCAGCGATACCATTATTTGTGGTAACTGAATTTTGACCTGCTTTCCAAAAGCCATTGTAAAAAACGTAGAGGTATAAATACACCTAGGTGAGTAGCTGTTGGCTTTTATGACAGCGCAGGACTAGACGATCATTGATCAGTGTTTTTGGAGCTCTAGCTCTCTACAGCCAATCAGATTAGCGAAACATGGTCACGCAGCCAGAAGATAGATTTTAAGACGAAAACAGATCAAGCTCTAAATGGCAAGATACAACTTGTTCTTAATCGTAACAAGGCTGCCATTTGTCTTCTTGTAACCACCCACCCAAATCTAAGCCCTACCTGTCCTCCCTCACAACAAGGCCAGTACGCCACTCCCGCCTCATACAGGTTTCACGTCAAGCCAACTTGACAGGTGTACGTAGAGACCTCTCTTGAATAATGAAGGACACACGGAACCTTAAATATATATTTATCAATTTTTGTATATATAAAATATACGCCTCCCTAAAATGACATTTTTCAGTGGAAGTAAATAAAATACCCAAAATACGGTTGATATATAAGGTATATATTGCATGACTAAAAAAAAATACACAAAATACGGTATTAGAGCGAGACCCGTCAAGAAATGTATCGAAGCCTGGACAATAAAGTTGACAAGCTGTAATTGGAAACAGTTTTATCGAAAAAAATAATACCAACTACGAATAACAATTGAAGCCATATAGAAAGGTATAATATTCTGTATTCATGCAACAAACATCAGCAATATACCCTAGAGATGAATTTAATGAAATACAGAATATCAATACCATTATGACTTGCATTTTTGGAGTTATGACAATTCACTTTTTCTTGAAAAAGCAATGTTCTATAGAGGAAAAAATTTCAATTCATCGTTTCTGGAAAAGTCAGTGCCCGTAGAAGACGACGCAACAGTTAACTCTATGTGGAAAAGGCAGTTTATAACAGGAAGAAATGATAAATAACAATGTTTTTAGAAAATGCAATATACCCTGGCAGAAGAAATGACAGTCTGATATCAGGTCACCGTTTCTGTCGAAGGCAATGTCGTTATCGGAAGGAACGTCAGGTCCCGTTTCTGGAAAAAGCAATGTCCTTATCGGAAGGAATGATAAGCCATGGCTGCTGAAAAAAGCAATGTCCATAGAAGAAGAAATGTTAAGTCACTGTTTCTGATAAAGACAATGTCAGCGGAAGAAACGTCAGGTCGCTGTTTCTGTCAAAGGCAATGTCGTTATCGGAAGGAACGTCAAGTCACCGTTTCGGGAAAAAGCAAATGTCCTTATCGGAAGGAATGATAAGCCATGGCTTCTCAAAAATGCAATGTCCATAGGAAAAGGAATGTCAAGTCACCGTTTCTGAACAAGACAATGTCCTCAGCGGACGAAATGTCAGGTCACCTTTTCTGGAAAAGATATGTGCTTGGCGGAAGAAATTTCAAGTCAGAGTTTGTGAAAAAGCCAATATACGTCTCGGAAGAAATGACAAGCCGCACCCCTGGAAAATGACTCACCGTTTTTGGAAGGAATGTCGAGATGCCGTTTCGGCTAAAGACAATGTCTTTATCGGAGGAAATGTCATGTCACAATTTCCGGAAAGGGCAACGTCCGTAGAGGGAGAAATGTCAATTCACCGTTTCTGGAAAAAGCTATGTACTCAGCGGAAGAATTTCGAGTCACCCTTTTTGGAAAAGACAATATACGTCTCCTGGAAAATGACAAGTCGCCGATTTTGGAAAAGGCAGTCTGCAAGCGGAAGAAATGTTAAGTCGTGTTTCTGGTAAAGGCAGTGTCCTAGCGGAAGAAATAACATGTCAGTGTTTCTGGAGGTTTATATAAGCGGAATTACGTTTATTGACACTACAAAAGACAACAAGAGGTTGTCACCATTTCTGAAAAGGACACTCTATATGTGGAGGCAACAACAAGCTACCGTTTCCGGAATGGACAAAATAACAAATGTCGTCACAGAGAGTAAAACCAGTGCAGCGACAACAGTCTCTTTGCGGAAGACATGACGAAACATCATGTTAGAAAACCCATTGCCCAAAGGAAGGCCTCAAACGTCGGGCCAGTTTCAAGAAAGAACATTCTCCAAGTTGAAGATATGAAGTCGCCGTTTCTGCAAATCGAAATGTGTAAGCCAATCACCGTTTTCAGACACGGACAAAAATCATCAAATGTCTGATTTCAAGTTAAACGTCTCGGTAATGGGAGTATGGTGTCACAGAAGTTCGAAACTCATCTTCATTAAATGACATCTTTGGTTCTTCGAAGATATACATAAGGTTGGAAACAAAATGACCAGCGCTGGACAGTCAAAACACATCCTGCTAAGCCTCATATTAAAATTATTGATTCTACAGCTCAATGGTCGATAACATGATAGTATACATATATAGCAAAGGTGAGGGAGAGGTTGGTGGTGGGGACGGGGTGGGGGGTGCTTGTAGGTGCGAGTTCAAGTTTACAATACACGTAAAATGCACTGGAGAAAGGTCTGGGGCGCAGCTGTGGTAACCCATACAACCCATATGGCGTCACTCCCACGACACAGAACATCGGTATTATTGTTGGGATGAAATAACCTTGTGGTACAACAGCTGACCATGGCCTCGTCATAAATCATTTAGATCTCGGGGGCCGATTCTTCAAAGCCATTTTTGACTTCAGTGAGAATTTCAAACTTCAGTACACAAGTCACCGTTTGTGGTAACAACAGTCTATATAACCGGGGAAATGACAAGTCACCGTTTCTGTAATGACAGACAATGGATGGATCCAACACATCCGATGTCTCACCACCCCTTCTCGTGGCAACGTTACTTTTCATTCCATTCCCAGTGAAAGCAATTGTCACCTCATGACGTCACAGAAAGATGGAACATTTGTAACCAAGTGTATATACTGCTTATGGTTGATCAATTGCGTGTTCTTGATTGACAGTTCGGAAAGGCCTGTATATATGAATAAATCATAAATGCTCCAGGTACGAATTCCATAACACCAGAAATTCACATTTCCATAAATTTATCTCAAAATAGCATTCCCCAATTCTAACCGCTTTATATGGCGCAAAACAAATAACCAGATAACAAAATAACTCAAATCAAAACCAGATTTATTGTGAAATCGGTCCATATGTTTTCATTAAAGGTCAGAAATATATTGTTCTGTTGATATAAGATTAAAAAGCTCAGGTGGTATGAGTATTAGCCATGTAACAAATCTGATTACTGGGGGATAAAACTGAACTATGCGGGGGAGCTTTGATGAAGTAGGTCCGATGTACAAAACACCTAAAATGTCAAGGTTAAAAGCCGTAACCATAAGATCAACGCAGTCTAGTATTAATGGTCTAGTTGTGAAAGGCGCGTGTTCTTCAATCCCTCGGACACACAGAGTTTTGGTTCAAAGGCGGCCTTGCACGGAGAATTTTTGTGCTTGAAGGGGCTTAAACAGTTACAGCAACAAGCGGTCGACAACTTTCTTTTGGTTGCTTGCAAAGTCTAACGTTCGTTGAAGACCACTTGTCTTAATACGGTGTGCATATCGTGTGTAGGAAAGTTCGTCACTATCATGTCGAAGGTATGTGGTTTACCCTGGGGATTCCGGTTTCCTCCACTCACAAAACTCACCGCCATCGTGTAAGTGAAAATTTTTGAGTACGGCGCTACACAACAATCAATCTATCAAAGCTTAAATCAAATCAAAATATTTCAAATAACAATACAATAGTTCGGAGCCGTAAAAGTGACATTGTGAAAAAAAATTTTGGACCTGAACACATGTTTTGCAGATAAAAAAAATTGACATGGTGAAAAAAAAAAACATTTGAGGGAAGAGCATAATGGTACTGACGATCAGGCAACAGTTCCCTATATATAGATGAGATTATAGTGTAACCCTTAATTATGATTGGTCAATTATGTCAGGACTCCGACCTTTAAAGTTGGGTGTAAAAACAGCTTTTTTTTCACTATGTAATATGTTTTCCTCTTGCCAATATTTTTTTTTCAAAATGTCACTTTTATGGCTCTGTACAATAGACACATTCATCTGTTTTCACAACTTCAAAACTTTTTTGATACATAACGGCCTTTGTATGGGTTTTCAACATAGCCATTTCAATCAAAAATGTGGGACGAACACAACGACTTTCACTCATGGATAGTGTCAGCCTCATTAAGAATGCATCAGTGGTTCCCGCCGAGTGTTCAAAGACTCGGGACGAGTTTGTCCCTGTGGATTTCCCAAGGGTTCATGGGCCGATTGTGGATGGTTCTTGCGGATCATTCAAGGGTTCATGGACACTCTGTTGATGTTTTGTGCGCATTCCCAAAGGGTTCATAGAGAGTCTGTTGACGATTTTTAGGAATTGTTTGCATTCCGATGACTTTCGGCTTCGAGTATTTTAAGTAGAATATACAAGCGCGAGGAACACTCTGTTGGTTCCTGTACACCACACATGGGCTACTGAACACCCTGTCGTTGGTTCCTTTAAATAGAAAACGATTTAACGAACATTCAGCCCGTGGTTCATTAAGACTCCAGTAGGCTCATATTAAACAGTTTACAAAGGTTTCCCGAGGACTGTCAGCAGTGCGTCGATGGTTTTTGAGCAAAGGGTTCAGAGTCAGTCAGGCGACGGTATTAGCGAATTTGTCCACGGGTTCATGAGCAGTCTGTCGATTGTTTGTGCAAACTGTACGTCACCTGCACATTTTGGTGAAATTGCGCCTTTTCGCAAATTGATCGCATCTAACCACGTCAGATCACCTATCCTAAACCGTTGAATATTTCTCTTTGCATGATTCCGACCTACTTTCATGCTGTATATAGTTTCTTAGTTCTTAGAGCCCGTTTGGTATTAAACGTCGTTTTAGGAATGGGCCTTGCGATTATTGACCCAGAACGCCCATTTTGGTTGACAGCTGGTATTCGAATATCTGTTTTAAGGCCTAGATCCTAAGAGCTAAAGCCAAACCACCAAATTTAGTTCATTAAACATGTACAAAAAGAATACATGTATACTATATGTGACATGTTTCCGACATCGTTTTGGTTTATTTATTTGAATGTTGTTTACTGCCTTACTCAAGAAATGTTCACTTACATAATTGCGGTTATTTTAATGGGCAGAGGGGAAAAACCATCGACCCTTGGCAATCTTCTGATGAAGTTATTCACATTTGACGTTAAGATATGCATGCATATATCTTACTGATAGAAAACGGTGTAAAAAACCAATCAAATAAATAAATCAACAAAGGTTGCTTAGTGTCAGCAATTCCAGGTCAACGAATGGTGAGAGACAGAGAAATTCCGTCTTCAAAATCGTGCTTGTATAGTCCAATTTCCTTTTTTAAAAACTTACCCACCGAATCACGAAAAGTGCATCGCACGGGACACCGCTTGTAGATTTTTCACGACTCTGCACTTCGTCGTGTTACGCTCCGCAAGTTTGAACGTACTCAATCACTGAGATGACAATCACTGACGATCACTGACGCAATAGAAAGAGGGATGCACTAACCCAAGAGCAGACAACCCCTGTTACACTACTGACAACCACATTTTTTGTCAAAATTATCCCCCCTTATCCAACCATACAGCTATCATTTTATGCCCATCTTCATGCAATGGTTCACTTTTGTCGGTTTTCTAGTAAAACTGCAAATCGCAGTTATTAAAAATGATTGGCAGCAAAATTTTAGCAGCTGTTATCTTCTACAGTTTTGAAGTTTGTTATCCTACGTAACTTTGTTTGGCGGCCATATAGGTTTTCGAGCAAAACCTTTAAACATATTCTTCTGAAAACCAGTGGATAGATCCTTTTAAAATGTGATATACATGTAGAGCAACACTATTATAAAAGTTTGAAAAAGATACCAAAATACGTTAAAAACTTTAGATTCTCGCCAGTGGTTAAATACGCATGACGTCACAAAAATATTTGAATTTTGATATAACTTTGGTGTATTCTGGACGGCTGCTTCCGAACCTTCTTTTGTTTCCGCCTATGTTTGTGACTTTTTAAAATATAGTAAAAAATGTTAAGGTATTGTAGTTACATAATTTTAATGGGCTGTAAATGGAAAACTATGAGAGCTAGAAACCGGTAATTAGCACCAAATTGTAGCCCAAGATGTGTTCTTTACGTAGAGGTTGGACCATTTTCAGCTGTCATCAATATCATATATAGGCCTATAGTTTTCTCGCTACAGTTTGTTTGATACAACGTCCGCTTCGGGAACGGTAGATCCAGGGTCAATCCTGGGTCCAGTCACACCTAAGACCTTAAAAGAGGACGTTGTAATTTCATCGTTTGGCGTTCAGCATAAAGGGGATAGTGCAAAGACTGGTTGACCCCTAGCAGTATATAATGGCTCAAACAGGGTGTCTCACTTACCTTTGGTAAGTCGTCTCAGCGAAGTAGCACTAGATAAAAGAGCGATGGAAATTCGTCCTGCAGCAAGGAGGCACATTACATGTACTCTAAGGATTCTTTCGTCGTTATATGACTGAAAAATTGTTCAGTACGACGTTAAACCCCAAACACTCACTCACTCACAACTGTTTGAATGGCGTATAGGCCATTATATGCTATTTAACTGCCTAGTTAAACTATCCATGATTTCCCAAAGCGGGATGTGTGTCTCCATATACCAGCACCAAGGTGTTGCCCAAGGTTATAAAATTCCCATGTCACTATTAGATTGCTCTGCATGTAGTATACTGAAATAGAATCTAAAACCAGACATTTCTACTTAGGCTTCTAAGCTTCGCTCAGAAGACTATTGTTCTTGCTCAGAATATTTTTCTTCTTCTCTGACAACTCTTTTCTTTCGTTTTGCGAGAAAACTGGCTGTCACAGCTGTTAACTTTCTACGCATGTTCCTTACCAAATCGCTTGGGCTACACTTTTCCACCATATTGGAGCAGTATAGAAATCTTAAAACAACTTCTTCTCCAGAACCGCTGATCAGATTGCACTGAAAACTGATATGCGTGTACAAGGCTACTGGGGTATTAGGATTGAAAATGTTATGCAAATCGGTTGAGAAATGTGTAAGCTCGCTGTTGGTCGTTTTAGTCACGTGATGGACTGTGGATGAATTTTGAATAAAAAAAAAAAAAACCCGACAGCACTTAGATGTGGTTTGGCTTGCTAATACAACCCGTGGTTTTAGTTTCTTTCTTGCGATTTAAAGTTTTTCTTTAAATTACAATTATAACTCATTTCAGTGTCATTTTTCAAATGTCGCGTGGCCGGACACGGTAATAGCTATGAAGCTGAAAACTGGTCAGTAAATAGATCAACCACAGATCTTCATTTTTGACCTCACGGATAGGACCGCACAGCTACGACTGTTGGTTTTGCCATTAAAATGCGTTTAAAAACTTGTTATTTTTATTCATAGTCAGCTCGTAAAATTGCAGTATCTCCAAAACCGGTAAAGGCAGAAAAAACAAACTTTCTTTATTCGCACATTCATCCTAGACATAAATGTATTTAAAAGGCATTATATAACATGGGGACGCCAAAGTGCCAAATACAGTTAATCGGCCTTTGGATAATTTTTGAAGCACTGCAACTCCCGCATTTATTAAGACACTTCAACGATTTTCCGCACTCATACAGTACACATATAGCTTTTGCACGGCCATTTTCAGCTTTACAGCTGTGCCGGTTTTGTGTCACGTGACCTTCAAATATGAGCGACAACTGCACTTTTTCGGACTTTAATGGCAATTCGCGACAAAACTGTGCATCAGAGAAAAGTAAAAAGACCAGTTTAGTGATCAGTACATCAAAAAAAATTTAAATTTAAAATATTTAAATTCAGAAAACTGTAATCACGTGACAAATTCGGTAGGCTGGGAGCGAACTCTGACATGACTGAATTTCGCGAACGATACAAACCCGGCTCGATCTGCTTAATGTCAATTTTCCGACGTCAATCATCTTCTTATTTATTAAGACATTTCACAAATTTTCAGCAATTTCATACTGTAGATATATAGTCCCTTCCACTCAGCAATTTTGAACTTTACAGCTGTTTGTTTCCAGCAACGTGACCTACAATTATGGAAGAAAACTGCAAATTTTTTATTTCTGATGGCAATTTGCGACATAAGTACATCTTGCGTGGAAACAATAAGACAGGACTCGTGATCAGGACGTCATGTTACATGCAATACACTCGTTCGAAACTTTTTTGTCTAATATGGATCACGTCTATTTTTTGTTGGTATTAGACAAACCTTGGGTTTTGTTAGGATAGCATAAAACTAATAGATTTGAACGGTCTGTGGTGGAGAAAGTGGGAAGTTTGAGAATGTGGACTATATTGGCTGTGTGTACAGATCGCTTGGAAGCCGTATAAGTGCATGCAGTTCTAGATTTGCTTTTCATTTTATTTATTTATTTATTTATTTGATTGGTGTTTTACGCCGTACTCAAGAATATTTCACTTATACGACTCGACCAGCATTATGGTGGGAGGAAATATATATTAATATATGTTAATTTACGTATATTAATTTATGCGTTGTTTAAATGTTATATCGGCTGCTTTACGTGGATAATAGTGGTGGTCAGTACGATGCCTAAATGAGGTATACCAAATCGATCAACAGCTTACACTAGAAATTAATTTGTTCATTTTAACAGAAAGTCTGTTGTCTGGGTGATACTAGAATTTATTCTGCTATTGCTGCAGATAGCTCTGTTAAATACAACACACATATTCTATTAATTCAACACAACGCTTCTATTAGACTAACAATATTATGCTGAAACCTGCGGATGGTTGTGGGTTTGCCCCGGGGTCTGCCCAGTTTCCACCCACCATAATGCTGACCGCCGTTGTATAAGTGAAATATTCTTGAGTACGGCGTAAAACACCAATCAAATAAATAAATAAATATTATGCTGAATATATAATAGAATATTATGTTACAGTAACAGAATACATTCCACCATCACTCAGACAGAGCCTCTGTTAAAAATTAACAGATTAAATTTTTGAGTGAACGATGTTCGTGAGGTGCCATGGCCTCCTGCTAAAATATGAAATTCATTAGGTATATACGTGAGATAGTTTTCTGTTGAAATTCGTAAAAACTTGTCATGGTGAAGTCACGCGCCAAGTTTCAATTCAATACGATGAACCGTTTTGAAACAAATATCCAAAGTGTATAAAAACGGCCATTACTCTGCGTAAAACGCACGAAGTCAAACTTGATGTGTAATTTGTATGAATTATCACTTCAGCACGACGAGCTTTTGAAAAACAAATTCCTGACCAGAAAACTGTTTTATGAAGGTTTGATGGACTAGGAGAATGAGTGACACACAGTCCTCCTGGGAAACGCTACAAAGTCTATATATACCACGAGCGATATTTATAAACTGCGCGATTCTAAATTTGAGAGTTTTAGAAATGATTTGTTAATATATCGCTGGTCTCCTAGCAACACGTCGGTTCAGTCGAGGTGGTTAGCGTGCCAGCGCGGCGCTATGAACCAGAAGCCTCTCACCAATGCGATCACTATGAGTTCAAGTTCTCATGCTGGTTTCCTCTGCGGTCGTATGTGGAAAGCCTGGCAGCAACCTGCAGATGGTCGTGGGTTTCCCTCGGGCTCAGCCCGATTTCTTCCTGCCATAATGCTGGCTGCCGTATAAGTGAAAACATTCTATAGTACGGCGTAAAACACTAATCAAACAAATAAATAAATAAATCTCCTTCTCGGAAGAAGGGGTAGTAATAAGCAGTCGACGGCGCTATTTTGTGTGGTCTTACACGAAGTTTGTTTCCCAGTAATACAACATATTACATGTATACATGCCACACGTGAGGAAGTTTTGACTGAATCGACCTCCTAACAGTCTAATTTATGTGCATCAAGGTCGGCCGGATGTATGCTTTATACTCCGGGCACTCTACTTTCGTCCATTCATAAAATTGTCCGCCATCATTTATTCTTGAATGTGGAGTTAAGCAACAACCAAATATTATAATTAAAGATAATTAAATATATAGGCTGGACTCAAAAAACATGTCGAATTCTTTCAACATTCTATGATAACACTGAATCACCCGAAGTGCTTGAAGAGTTTGTTACTTTGACAATTTGTGCCTAAAATCACAAAGAAGCACGTAATGTGCTTGCATGTGGAATCGCTGCTGTGTGTTTAACTCGCAATAGAATATGTTACCAAACTGTATGCGAGTTTTTATGCATATTCTTCATATAAAAAAAGTTATTATATTCACCTACCCTTACAGGTTGCAATTACACCACGATTCACTAAGCCATAATTTATAGACGGCAACGCTGTCTCACATCGGCGGTCCGTGATCCTAACCAATCAGATTATATAGACCATCTCTCAGTGATCACAACGTGAAGGAGGAAATGACCAAACTGACAATACACATTTTTACACGGTTACCCCTGAACTGAACGCAAAGGAGGGGGCGTTAGGCGGGAGAGGAAGTGGGAATGCAGGGAGGAGCAGCGGGGGGCTGGGTGTCATTAGTGGACGAGGGTCTATTACCTTTACCGCCCTTAAGATCTCTTTGATGTCCAGCTCATGCTATTTTCTCCACAAGGAACAGGCGTTCCGGAAGTCTCGATCTGCAGGCATCATGCAGTGGACAGAATCTTTCATTCGGGACTGACAATTCAGCTCTGTCGTGCATAATTTTAGCCTTTGGCAAATGTATACGGTTTTCTTTCATATACTGGTGTGGTATTCCTCATGTTGTTAATTATGTCACACCACTTAGTTTTTCGTTAAGGCGCTATTATCCGAATCAGTAGAACACAATGAAATAAAGCTTGAATATTTTTTTTTTTATTTCAACAGCATATACTTGCATGCAATATTGCCAAAGTTGTGCTATTTCGTGGCAGGTAGAAGGATTAGGGTTGGGGGTGGAAGGTTTTGGTAGAATACTTAATACATTCAACGCTGTCATTGTTCATTTATTCATTTGATTGGCGTTTCACGTCGTAGGCCTACTCATGCAAGAATATTTCACGACGGCGGTTAGCATCACAGTGGGAGAAAACTCTACCCGAGGGAAACCCACGACCATCCGCAGGTTGTTACCAGACCTTCCCACGCACGATCGGAGAGGAAGCCAGCATCAGATGGACTTGAACTCACACCGCCGCATTGGTGAGAGGCTTCTGGGTCACTGGCGCGCTAACCCCCTCGGCTACGGAGGCCCCCAGTGCTGTAAGTGTAGCAGACTGAATAATTTGCTCAGTTGAAATCACACCCTGCAAAACGTCTAGCGATATCAATAATTGTGGGTAATCCTACTCTACTATACATATATAATTAAGAGCACGCATGGCATGATGACAGACTTACCGGGTATATGAGCACACTTACATATAGCCTACTATAGAGTTCGTAGGATATAGTTTTCAATCACCTGTACGTGATTTATGACTTATTTTCTGAAGAAATACAAATTCAGTAGGGTATACTCATATTACCCTGGTCGGTATGTAAATATGGTTTATTGCCAGCAACTTGTGGATGGTCGTGGGCTCTGTCTGGTTCCTCAAAACCATAATGCTGACCGCCGTCATATAAGTAAAAAAAAACCTTGAGTAAGGCGTAAAAACCCACTCAAACAAAATAAATAAATAAATGAATAAATAAATATGCATTATGTCCGTATCCTCCCAGCAGGTGTCGCTGAGATAATTCGCCAATAGGTACAGGCCTACCTACATTCAGGTAAACACGCGATTCTTTTACTGGTATACAGCATGCAGATTAACATGCAAGTGTAGTTGTCTTAGCTCGATGAAGCGTGCAGAAAGATGAAACTGGCTATCAGCAAGTTTTGTATTTCCGTACACTTGACGTAGAGGTAATCTAGCTACGTGTTGACCTATGTAGCCCCAACCTTTAATTGCGTCCTATCCAGTGTGAACACCCGGCTGAGTTTTCGTTTGACTTCCGGTGACCTGAAAACAGGTCCTTACCGTGTACCCATATGTGTTATTGTCCCTCGTCAAACAAATGTGAATTCATGCGGTGCACCTATTAATGTGCTCTCCCTCCCCCCGCCACCAGTTGTGGTCGGAATGCAATCTTTGCTCGCCAAAGCGGAACGATCTTCCCTTATCAAGCTTCTGCCTATTTTTTTTTTCTGCAGCTCAAAATGTGACTGTCAGTCGATTTAATCCGTCAGAAGGCAACCAGGCCAGCTAGCGTCAACGACAAATGGCGGCCCGTGAAGCGTTTGGCGTCCCTCTGCCCGGCATAGAGGTGTTCTGGGCGTCATTGTCAGGTGCCTACTTTCTAGCTGGTCTCTACGACGGAGTTGCGGACAAGGGAACAGTTTCTGGTCGGGATTTCAGCGGACAAACTGGCCTGCTGCGATTTGCTAAACGGTATATCTACTCATAGATAGCTAGTAACTTACACCTCAGAAGTTGTACATGTGTAGGCCCAAAATGCACCAGGTAGTAGGGCTATAGCTACCTAATGTGTAACCATGTCAGCCCGTCACAGTAAAATCAATTTAATCTGGGATATGAGGATTTTAAAGCAGGATTTTAATGCCGATAAACCAAGTATTAACATGTAAATAACTACACAAATTGAAGCTCAGTTATTGACAAGTTTGCTCTTAGGGACAGTTAAGCTAACAGGGAGCTTTTCAGACCTAGATTATAGAATGCTGAATCCTTCTTTCTGCAATGACCCCCACCCTGCCCCAGCTCACATCATCTTGACCACCTTAGTTTAGCCTGAATTCTGAAATACGTCACGTAAAGAAAAAAATATATTATTGAGCAGAGGGAAATGAAGTGCCAAATGTACAGCAGTTTTAACATACAGTAAGGTTTATTTAGGCCATTCTTAAAAATTCTTTGCAGGGCCTAATGCAGCACTTTAAAATGGTTGATATGTTTTCAAGGACATGTTTATAATATTATGGTCTTATTTTGTCCGTGCGGGGCCCTCCATTAAGTGAAACTCATGCTTCCTGCTTCTGGGGTAGTATGTGGGAAGGTCTGCCCACAACCTGCGGATGCAGTCGTTGTCACTGGGTTTCCCACAGGAGCTGCCCAGTGTCTTCCTACCATAATATTGACTGTTGAAAACTTGTAGCATAAGTGAAATATTCTTCTGTACAGCATAAAACACCAATCAAATGGATGTAAATAAACAAAATTTTTTCTCCCCCAGGCCTGTAAAACGCTGGTTCTTAGCCCTGGGTGTGAACCTAGTCCTGGTATACTCTGCACTTAGGGCGTACGTCAGTGGGGTGCCGGCCTATGGATGGGTGTCCGCTGCTGTGGACAGTGTCTCTCTGGCAGACGCACAACCAGAAGGTAAATATCCACACGTATAGAAAACTCATGGTTTATGCACTGGTGGAATTGAACACTGAGTTGTTATATGAAGAAATATAGAAATTTGTCCACTCCAGACAAGCAGATAATAATCCGCATTAATGTCTGATCTGTCTGATGAAGGATCGTTTAAAAATTTTTGGGTGCGGGTGCCGATCCAGATTATCATCAAAATGTAATAGGTAATAAACGCAGATAAAAACATGATCTCCTTCACAAAGGTAATAATTATTACGTATTAAAATCAAACTTCAGATCTCAACATTTTCACATCTTGGGGAAAAGAATGGGTAATGTAGCTCGCAAATAAATACAAATAACTGTGATTTTTTTCTCTACAGTATATAAAAAACGTACTTAACATGTTTTGAGTCTTAAGCGGTAGAAGTTTCTTTAAACTGGAATTGGCATGATTGAGTTGTTCCCCTTGTTTTGTTTTTGAGACTGATGCTTGAAATAAATGTTTATTTACATACAAAAAAAGACATCTAAAGATCCAAGTAGGCATTACCTAATAGACTACTTAAAACTATGCATAAATATACTTTGATTTATTTTTAAAAATTTTTGTGAAGAGAGTTATATGTGTTCAAACATTTGAATTGTGGCCTTTATGAACCATATTATCGGAGTTTACTCTCTAAAAACGATTGTTTACAAAGGTGTACATCCACCGTGACATGTGCATCAGCTGTACACAAATATATACACATGTCACTGTGGATGTGGCACATGAATTACACAATTTGTGTACTGCTGGTACACAAAATAATGTGGACGTGCATTTTTGCCACAGAACGGTGTATCGCTAGTACACAGTAGTTTTTAGAGAATAGAAACTGTGATGTCACAGGAAGTTTTTTCAACTCAACATTTTTTGACAGATGAGTAAAAGATAACTGAAATAATGTTCTTAAAAATTTCTCCCTTCTGGTGAACATCAGGAAAAAAAAAGGTTTTGAGTGGGGACGACTGTAGTGGGAGCAGCTTTGCATTGCCTAGTAGCTAAAGGGAATTTTCCTTTGATGGCTCAGTTGTTAAAGGGTGCTGGACTTTGGCTGCAGAGTTCAAATCCTGTTGTGGTTCAAAAAATAAACCATCCATCCATTATATAGTTGCCAATTTTGTTGTGTTTCAGATCATTTGTCTGTGGTGTAATCCAGTGGCCTCCTCGCCATTTTGAGTGTTTCAGATCATTTGTCTGTGGTGTTAGCCAGTGGCCTCCTCGCCATTTTGAGTGGTGGTTTTGTTGTGTTTCAGATCGTTTGTCTGTGGTGTTGGCTAGTGGCCTCCTTACCTTGTGTGTGGTAATTTTGTTGTGTTTCAGATCATTTGTCTGTGGTGTAAGCCAGTGGCCTCCTCGCCATTTTGAGTGTTTCAGATCATTTGTCTGTGGTGTTAGCCAGTGACCTCCTCGCCATTTTGAGTGGTGTTTTTGTTGTGTTTAAGATCATTTGTCTGTGGTGTTAGCCAGTGGTCTCCTCACCTTGTGTGTGGTAGTTTTGTTGTGTTTCATATCATTTGTCTGTATAGTTAGCCAGTTGCCTCCTCACCATTTTGAGTGGTGTTGTTGTGTTTCAGATCATTAGTCTGTGGTGTTAGCCAGTGGCCTCCTCACCATTTTGAGTGGTGTTGCTGTTGTGTTTCAGATCATTAGTCTGTGGTGTTAGCCAGTGGCCTCCTCACCATTTTGAGTGGTGTTTTTGTTGTGTGTCAGATCATTTGTCTGTGGTGTAAGCCAGTGGCCTCCTCGCCATTTTGAGTGTTTCAGATCATTTGTCTGTGGTGTTAGCCAGTGACCTCTTCGCCATTTTGAGTGGTGTTTTTGTTGTGTTTAAGATCATTTGTCTGTGGTGTTAGCCAGTGGTCTCCTCACCTTGTGTGTGGTAGTTTTGTTGTGTTTCATATCATTTGTCTGTATAGTTAGCCAGTTGCCTCCTCACCATTTTGAGTGGTGTTGTTGTGTTTCAGATCATTAGTCTGTGGTGTTAGCCAGTGGCCTCCTCGCCATTTTGAGTGGTGTTTTTGTTGTGTTTCAGATCGTTTGTCTGTGGTGTTAGCCAGTGGCCTCCTCGCCATTTTGAGTGGTGTTTTTGTTGTGTTTCAGATCATTTGTCAGTGGTGTTAGCCAGTGGCCTCCTCACCATTTTGAGTGGTGTTTTTGTTGTGTTTCAGATCATTTGTCTGTGGTGTTAGCCAGTGGTCTCCTCACCTTGTGTGTGGTAGTTTTGTTGTGTTTCATATCATTTGTCTGTATAGTTAGCCAGTTGCCTCCTCACCATTTTGAGTGGTGTTGTTGTGTTTCAGATCATTAGTCTGTGGTGTTAGCCAGTGGCCTCCTCGCCATTTTGAGTGGTGTTTTTGTTGTGTTTCAGATCGTTTGTCTGTGGTGTTAGCCAGTGGCCTCCTCGCCATTTTGAGTGGTGTTTTTGTTGTGTTTCAGATCATTTGTCAGTGGTGTTAGCCAGTGGCCTCCTCACCATTTTGAGTGGTGTTTTTGTTGTGTTTCAGATCATTTGTCTGTGGTGTTAGCCAGTGGCCTCCTCACCATTTTGAGTGGTGTTTTTGTTGTGTTTCAGATCATTTGTCAGTGGTGTTAGCCAGTGGCCTCCTCACCATTTTGAGTGGTGTTTTTGTTGTGTTTCAGATCATTTGTCTGTGGTGTTAGCCAGTGGCCTCCTCACCATTTTGAGTGGTGTTTTTGTTGTGTTTCAGATCATTTGTCAGTGGTGTTAGCCAGTGGCCTCCTCACCATCCACCTCATACAGAAGCTCGATCAGAGTGTCTTTGTACACGTGTACAGTTCTTCCACCCAGGGACCTCTTGACTTCCTAGCCCCCTACCTCTATGCAGCTGGGGTCTCCCTAACCCTTTTTGCTCAGGCTCCTGCCTTACATGGCACCACAGGTATGATTAGCCGGCTGTGTTTTAAAGGATACATGAAAAGGTGCTATAGTGTAGTGCTGTAGAGTATAGTTTGTAGGAAAATAAAAAAAAAGATCAAGCAAAAAAAAAAAAAAAAAAACAGAGAAAAAAAAATTTTAATTTTGAGTCAAGTTTTGTATTTCTTAACAATCCCTCTCTGTTTTGTGCATATTTTCCATCAAAAATGGGAAATATATGGGAATGACATCATCAGTGAACATACTGGGAATGCTGCACCAGCTTAGGTATGAAAGTTCATGAGTAACTTGCCAAAGGTTGGTGGTTTATCCCTGCCTTTACAGGTTCCTCCACCCATAAATCAGACTGTCATCATACATGAGAAGAATCTTTGAGCAAAGCATTAGACAACAATCAAGTAATGGATAAATAAATTAAACATTGGGATTATTTATTGTCCGATTATCCCTGTATAATCTTTCTCAGCGTAATAGGCTTTAATTTTTTAGTCTCTTCTTCTTTTTTTTTTTTTTGTTTTTGTTGCAGAGCCTTGGTTTCATTGGTCTTCGTTCAAATGGTATCACTTACTTGGCGTGGGTTTGTTTGCCTGGGTGACATATCAGGACCACGCCTGCCAGCCTGCCCTCTCCAACACCAGACGCAACAGAGCTGGTAAGGGGACATAACTCTTGCGTGCTCGCCACTAGATTTTGAACTATACAAATAAAGGAAGGATTATGGCTTCACACCATCTCAGCATGCAACAAATGAGAGAAAGCTAGGTGACATGTTTGAGAGTGGTGACAACTTCACACAGTTTTCAGGTGTAAATAGTTTTTTGTCATGCCTAATTCATTTACAGTATGAAATGACCTGGTGTCATTTCATGGAATACCTCACCAGCTAATTGGGGAGTTTGTGAGTTGGAACTCTTTTATCAATAAAGGTAGAAAAATTCTGACTGTATCATGTGACCTGTCAGAAATGTTAGGCAGCTATTGTGTATCACATTTACTATAATAAGGGCACTTAAAAAGGTTCACAAAAAGTAATTTAGAGTTGACGAACGATGGAGAAAATATGGGGAGCAGAATGTTTGTGAAATTGAGAAGTTCCGTGCCTCTACAACAGGGTGAGACAGGTGATAGGTAAATAAATGTCAACAAAGGTTACGTAATATTTTTAACAAATCATATGATACAGTTAGATTGTTTTTACCTTTAACGACAAAAGAATTCCAACTCGAAACTCCTCTATTGTCCCCACTTTGTGTGAAATGTATTACAGAAGGTGCATGATTAGCTGGTGAAACCTCCTGTGAAGTTCCATGTGATTTAATGTTAATCACATAATTTAATACAGAAGGGTGATTAGTGGGTGAAAAATTCTATGAAATTATAGAAGATTTGTTGAGATTTGTTGGACACAACATACCATCAAATTCTGACCTGAAAAAAAAAAAAACATGTTTAAGTACCACCCAGATTTTCTCAGCAACAATCCTACTGCGTTTAGTTGATCGTTTGTGTTTAGTTGATCCAGTGTGTTTAGCACCAGTGTTTAGTTGATCGTTTGTGTAATACACGTAGATCAAGTTGACTGAGTCATGTGTGTCCATCCAGTTCATTTTTACCTGAAGAGTTTGAGAATTGCAGGCTTCGACTCCAAATCAGGTATTTTTTTTTTCTTTATTCTTTTAAATACTGAGTGTTATGTGAATCTATCCTCAGGTCACATAGTAACTGTGGACCACAAGCTGCCTAAGGGAGGATGGTATGACACTGTGGCCTGCCCGGGGTACCTGATGACAGTGCTCTCCCATGTGGCTATAGGTGTCACCCTGGGCCCCCAGCATGGCAGCTGGTGGGTGTGCACTGGCTACGTCACCATCAGTCATGTGGTGCGTGCCCTGGAGAGACGAAGGTGGTACCGACTCAAGTATGAGGACTTTCCTCGCTCGAGGAAAGCGATATTTCCAAAATTGCTTTAATTCTTGTATGTGGGTATTTTGGGTTTTTCTTTTCTATCATATAACATACTCATATGAACACTCTATAGCATACTAAGTTTTTGTGTAGAGATTGATTTGAGCGTAGGCAAATAGGACCATCATTGATTGGTTGATTTGAGTGTAGACAAACAGGACCATCACTGATTGGTTGATTTGAGTATAGGCAAACAGGACCATCACTGATTGGTTGATTTGAGTGTAGGCAAACAGGACCATCACTGATTGGTTGATGGTGAAAATGAAAGATGTAGGGTTAAAGCTGGTGTAGCGGTCACATTTCGAAGACCACATTTCTAAGACATTTCTTCCACCTATGTAGTTTGAAAATCTCTGTATTACACTCAGAAAAGTTTCTCAGTATCTTACCAAAGGCCTGTGGTTACCTCCTATAAAGCTGTCCCTTATACTTATACTTACGATATGTAAATATTTAACTTAAATTCATCTTGGCTTAATCTTGATACTCTCACACGTTAGCGAAACTATTTTTATGCCATTTTTACCCTTTTATGTAGCCTTACCTGGTTTCACCCACGTACCATGTGAAATATATGAAGAGTAAGAAAACATGAGGAGCAGAAGGTGTAATAAACTCCTTACATTCCAAAAATTCCAAGATCACAGCATATTTGATCAGGGATAAATTGGTGCATTTAACAAGAAAAAAAATAACGAGTATGACAAGAAAAGTCTTTGAACCTGTACCTACAATGTTGTTGTTTTGATGTTTTCTAACAAAAACATATACATTTATATATTTACATATCAAATAGATTGCTGTTATTTCTCTACCACTATTTCCGCTGCTGATTTTTAGTCCTGCATGCAATTAGTTTTCCCTGGGCCTATGAAGACCAGCAGTATAAGAAATTGTACTTGTTGCCAAATTTCATCATTATATATATATATGTAATAAAAAATATAAGTTTGTACCCAAATATCATATATTGATGGCATGTTTCATTGGACAGCTCATGGTCAGACTGAATATAATTTGGGGGGGCTGTGGTGGTTAGCACGCCAGTGTGGCACAGTGACCCAGGAAACTCCGGTCGTACGTGGGAAGGTCCTCCAGCAACCTGCGGATGAGTGTTGTCCCCCCCCCCCCCAGGCTCTGCCTGGTTTCCTCCCACCATAATGCTGGCCGCCCTGGTATACGTGAAATATTCTTGATTACCAATCAAATAAATAAATAAATCAATTAAAATTTGTCCCCTGAATACCCTTTAGATTCATCTTAACCGTTCCTTCAGCCCTCCGTGGCTCATTTGGTTAGTGCCCCAGCGCAGCGTAATGAACCAGGAGCCTCTCATCAATGCGGTTTCTGTGAGTTCAAGTCCAGAACATGCTGGCTTCCTCTCTGACCGTAGGTAAGAAAGTTTTCAGCAACCTGCGGATGGTCGTGGGTTTCCTCCAAACTCTGTCCGGCTTCCTCCCACCATAATGCTGGTCGCCGTCGTATAAGTGAAATATTGTTGAGTACAGCATAAAACACCAATCAAATAAATAAATAAATAACTTTTCTGTCAGGATGAAATACTGCTCATGTCAGTCAGGAAGCAGTTGACGAGGCTCTCCTGTGTGCTCCATACATGAAGAATGCTTGTTTCCCCTTTGCCTCCCACCGATATGGCATATATCACATGATTCGATTTTGTCTGATTTGATTAATCCACTTTATATTAACGAATAAAATAATACAATAAATAAAGGTGTCACGCATGAAACATAAGTTTGCAAGGCAATAATGAAATATATGAAGTAATATCTGGTGGGATGAAAACCTCAAGGGGTTTTGTTTTATTCCAGTTAGATAAATTAAGTAAGTATGTCGGAAAGATCATCAATAACTCGCCAAATGATGGTTGTTTAATTACTTCATGCACTCCTGTGTCCTCATTAAAACTGGCTGCCATGGTAGAAGTGGAAAACTCTTGGCCAGGGCAATGAGCAACAAACAAATACCAGTATATATAAATATTCAAGCTGAAGAACAGGCAGCTGTACAAATATGGTAAATGGCCTGAAATTTGAGGGTTTTAATTTTGAGGGTTCTGTTGATGTGATAAAGGTGTTTTGCTTGGAAGCTACCTGTAGGATGTTGTACAACTGGAAACATATTTCAGCTCCAAAAATACTGGTGTAATGTTTTGTGTGTGCCTGTAAAAAAGCACCGCTTTCTGGACAAAATGTTAGGTCATTTCCAGTATTCAAATATTATTCCATTGTGTGTAATCAAACCTAAGTATACATTTATGTATGTATTGTATCTTAAAAGTTTTTTGATGTTCAAAACTGGTTTGTGAATAATTGTATCCATATATTCATACATGGAGACTTTCCTCAGGTGACGAATTTTTGTAGGTCACAGATTCTGTGCCTCGTTACTGTGTCATAGGACTGTAAAGGGTATACATAACGGGCCTTAATTACACGCTTTCTGAGTATTCAGTGGCCACTTTATGCTATGCTAAGTTACGAAACATTGACTTCAAAAGTTTTATGAACGTGACACTTGTTTGGTGACATTTTTTCATGATTTTTTTTTGTGGATTAAAAAAAAGGAGTTGTTTATAAAACTTATTTTCTTAGCTTAATGCATTAGGTTAGAGTAGAAATATTATTACCATTTGCGTCCTCACATATGTTTGTATGTATAGCTTAAAAATACATAAATAAAAGTTTTCTTTACAAAACTGAATTTCCTGCTTTTATTTATTTCCTTGTCTCGTCTTTTTTCTTAGTTTCATCATGTAGAAAGTTGCTAGATGATAAGCTGTTCACAGTAAATTTTTTGATATATATACATCACATCAGGATTAATGTTGTTCTGTGTGGGTGTGGTGGGTTTTGTCAGGATGACATAGGCACAGGATTAATGTTGTTCTGTGTGGGTGTGGTGGGTTTTGTGTGGATGACCTGGGCTCAAGATTAATGTTGTTCTGTGTGGGTGTGGTGGGTTTTGTCTGGATGACATGGGCTCAAGATTAATGTTGTTCTGTGTGGGTGTGGTGGGTTTTGTGTGGATGACATGGGCTCAAGATTAATGTTGTTCTGTGTGGGTGTGGTGGGTTTTGTGTGGATGACATGGGCTAAGGATTAATGTTGTGCTGTGTGGGTGTGGTGGGTTTTGTCTGGATGACATGGGTTCAGGATTAATGTTGTTCTGTGTGGGTGTTGTGGGTTTTGTGTGGATGACATGGGCTCAAGATTAATGTTGTTCTGTGTGGGTGTGGTGGGTTTTGTCTGGATGACATGGGCTCAGGATTAATGTTGTCCTGTGTGGGTGTGGTGGGTTTTGTGTGGATGACATGGGCTCAAGATTAATGTTGTTCTGTGTGGGTGTGGTGGGTTTTGTGTGGATGACATGGGCTAAGGATTAATGTTGTGCTGTGTGGATGTGGTGGGTTTTGTCTAGATGACATGGGCAAAAGGATTGATGTTCTGTGCGGGTGTGGTGGGTTTTGTGTGGATGACATGGGCTCAGGATTAATGTTCTGTGTGGGTGTGGTGGGTTTTGTGTGGATGACATGGGCAAAAGGATTAATATTGTTCTGTGTGTGTGGTGGGTTTTGTGTGGATGACATAGGCTCAGGATTAATGTTGTTCTATGTGGGTGTGGTGGGTTTTGTCTGGATGACATGGGCTCAAGATTAATGTTGTTCTGTGTGAGTGTGGTGGGTTTTGTCTGAATGACATGGGCTCAGGATTAATGTTGTTCTGTGTGGGTATGGTGGGTTTTGTCTGGATGACATGGGCTCAGGATTAATGTTGTTCTGTGTGGGTGTGGTGGGTTTTATCTGGATGACCTGGGCGCAAGATTAATGTTCTGTGTGGGTGTGGTGGGTTTTGTGTGAATGACATGGGCTCAGGATTAATGGTGTTCTGTGTGGGTGTGGTGGGTTTTGTGTGGATGACATGGGCTAAGGATTAATGTTGTTCTGTGTGGGTGTGGTGGGTTTTGTGTGGATGACATGGGCAAAAGGATTGATGTTCTGTGTGGGTGTGGTGGGTTTTGTGTGGATGACATGGGCAAAAGAATTGATGTTCTGTGTGGGTGTGGTGGGTTTTGTGTGGATGACTTGGGCTCAGGGTTAATGTTCTGTGTGGGTGTTGTGGGTTTTGTCTGGATGACATGGGCTCAGGATTAATATTGTTCTGTGTGGGTGTTGTGGGTTTTGTGTGGATGACATGGGCTCAGGATTAATATTGTTCTGTGTGGGTGTTGTGGGTTTGTCTGGATGACATGGGTAAAAGGATTAATGTCCTGTGTGGGTGTTGTGGGGTTAGTCTGGAAGGCATGTGTAAAAGGATTAATATTGTTTTGTCTGGGTGGCAATGAAGGGGTTTTGTGTGGATTACATTGGCTCAGGATTGATGTAGGGTGTGGTGGGTTTTGTCTGGATGAAATAGGCTAAGGATTAGTATTGTTCTGTCTGTGTGTGGTCGGTTTTGTTAAGATGACATGGTCAGACTCAAGATTAATGCAGTTCGGTCTAGGTGTGATTGGTTTTGTCTGGATGATATAGGCTCAGGATTAATGTTGTTCTGTCTGGATGTGCTCTATTCCATGGTACAGGTTTTTGTTTGGAGGGAGAGGGGAATTATAAGAGATTGGTCATTAGTTTGTCTAGCTGTATTGGATTATTTATAGTGTTCTGGTGATAGATTATACACAGGCGGCTACAATGTTGTTTTTTTCTTTAGATTATCTGATATTTGTAATAAAAAGAGGAAAAAGGCTAGAGTAAAAAGAGATTTTCCATAAATTTATGTTTCAAACAAAAACGGGCAAGCTTGTTCTATATATATGGCCATTCAATTTTATCCTATGTATAGCATATTATATTAAGCGCCTAAATTTTTTCAAACTGAGATTCAAAATCTAAAGATGTAAAAAAAGCTCTTTCAGTTGTTAAAGATGTTAAAACAAAATGTTTGGTACCTTTTGATGCGAACTTTCAGACCTATACGTTTTTCTTGGCATGTCAGTAAACATAAATATAAATGTAGTAACTTGAAATTTACTAAACATTATAAAAAGTACAACTTTGTACCATTTTGTACAACTTTTTATTATAAAATTGGGAATCATGTCGCAAATAGTGTTACTGTGTAAATACTGTGTTGAATGTTATAAGGAAAAGTTAATTGAGTGAAACAACAATCCGAGAAAGTGGACCGCATAAAGCAAAATGACATGTTTGTTTGTGTCAATTCTGGTGTTAATCTCTTTTTATCAGTATTAAAAGTAAAACGTTAGCATGAGCGTAAATTTGTAAATATCATATGTGTTGAATGTTTTACTTACCTTTCAGGCTTTGGTGGGGGGGGGGGGGGGGGGGCGGTACAGTCTATGTTCATGCATATTGTAATCCTCGTTGGCAAATTCGTCTATAACGTGTAGGCTACATCTTGCTGCAACCACTCGGCCTTCAACTGGCGAAATTGCAGGTTCGAATCCACTTTTCAATGTTCCGACGGCGATTTTACGTCAGATGTCGGTAAATACATAGCAAAGGGTCCTTAATGGAGTGTAAAGACCACAACAAAATATAACTGGCTACAAGTGTGAACTTCTGCAGATGTGTAAAAAAAAAAAAGTACGTAAATAAATAATGACAGAAATAGGCCCATATTGTTACATTTTGTTTAAGGTGTGGCCTGCTTTTCTACCGGGATGTCTCCAAGATATATGTAAGCTACATAATGAAATTCCCATGTTTGTTTGGTCAGCATTGAATAAACAGGTCAGCGGTCATATGGTGTATACTTTTATTTATGAATAATCCAAGTCCAAATTAAGCATGCACTTTGTTTTGATGCAGCGAAATTAGAAAGAGCTATATTAAGAACATGGCTTTCGGCATATATATATAGAAAGCACTTCATCCAATCAAACGCAACGAGAGCAGTGAACCAATGAAATCATCGGGACTAAAAATAGCTCTGCCTAACGGGTGGCCATATTGACTGAAATACAAACAAACCTATTTATCAGCGACATAGTCATCTCTGCCGTCTGAAACCAGACTAATTCGCCACATGCGGTCGCGACGAATTTAGCGCAAATCCGGGGATTTGTGAAATATTTTGCAGTATTTACGCGCTGACGTAAGACAACGTATGCATTGTGAAAGGGTGCACAAGTTTACTGGCTATTGGGATCATCGAGGGATCAGTAATCGAGACTCCTGACTCCGCTGCCAGTTGACATGTGAACTACAGCATCACTGGTACAGCTAAAGCTTGGTGTTTGTGGATGGGGTTTCTTCTTCTTCTTCTTCTTCAGTTCATTTCGAAATTTTGAAACTGGTTGTGTGAGATGAATTAGCACGTTCTTTTCCGCTTCACGGCGTTGCAGGTTGTTGACGATCGCGAGA
Organism: Liolophura sinensis; assembly: GCF_032854445.1. Lineage (NCBI taxonomy): Eukaryota > Metazoa > Mollusca > Polyplacophora > Chitonida > Chitonidae > Liolophura > Liolophura sinensis. The sequence goes on along the minus strand of NC_088305.1, from coordinate 20,036,746 downwards.
CGAGAAGTATTGCGACACAGTGTGATGGTGAAATCATTGTTTGTACTGTGTCGTTGTTGAGTCCAGCGTACTTACACAAATTCTGACTGCTGCGACCAATAAAGGTTGCATCACGGCGCATAATTTAACTGCTGGCTGCACACACACACACGTACGCTGAGACATGTGGTGTCAAGTGACTATTTCCAGCTATGACTAAGTTGGCAGTGGTGTGAGGTCATTTCGGTGCAGTTTCACTCCAGAGACCTCATAGCGTGAGTAGCTGAAGGCAAGGTTGCATGTAAAAGCCCAGATGTGTGGTTGTGGGTTTAGAATGCAGTAAGACCAACAATTCTTGTTGTGTTTTTACCCACATAAAAACACTGAAGTGAATACTTAATAACAGCTGGATCGTATTTTGTGAAATTGAAAACACATGTTGTTATTTGGAGGATAGGTGGAGAATCACCCAAGGAATTAATCTGCTGTACATTCAAAAGTTGGGTAGTAGTATTCCAGCCTTGTTCAGGTCTGCAGATATTTTTTTTTTTTTTTTTTTTTTTTGTGATTGGTGTTCTGAGTAAAAAAGCCACAACGCTGAATCCGGCAGGAACCACGGAGGGAGACATGTCCAAGCCGCCAAATGAGAACGTGACCACATACAAGCTGGTGGTGGTCGGCGATGGTGGTGTCGGCAAATCGGCACTCACCATTCAGTTCTTCCAGAAAATGTTTGTGCAGGATTATGACCCGACGATAGAAGACTCTTATATCCAGCACTATGAGATTGATGGCCAGTGGTGTATTTTGGATGGCAAGTATCATAGGTTGTAATTAGACCACATCAACAAAACACACTCATTGTCATATTAGCACATGAATGAAAGAAAAGTGAAAAAAAATTATATATATACTCACTATGTACATTTATTTATAATTATCACACTCAGTATTTCTTTTTTTTTATGAGAAACTGAGAATAATTAACTATTAATGGTTCCAATATAAAAAGTTTCCATCTTTAAACTCTTCACACAGAATCAATTCTGAATGGCTGGTGTGAGAGATAGGCAAGTCCAGGCTATACCTAGCCTAAGGTATAATTTAGGTATGATACATTTATTCAGTCATGACCAAGGCTGCAGCGTTTAATACAGGAAACCCTGTCTCCACTGTCAGCCAATCAGCGTCGATTCTGTATCTCTTTAAGTTGGATTAATCAATCAGAATCAAGGAATATGTGTCACTTTCATGAAGCTAAACTGTAGGTGTATTCATGCATGTGTGCTGTACTCCTGCAGGAATCATATTGGAAAAATATTTGTAAGTATCATCTAGGGCACCAGCGTCTCCACGAAGCTGTAAACTTTATTGGGTGCACTATCTAAATCGAAAGTGCGTATCAGCACCCATACACTAATTTAAAAGTCTGATACTTGCAGTATAAATTTTCAGTTTATATTTGCAGTTAATAGGCGATGTACTGTAATTCTTCAACCTTTTTCGCACATTTGCAAGGCGTTTAGTCAAGCATATTCTGAAGGCATTTTTCTGTGTTGACTAATAAAACTATACTTTTTGTGAAGCCCTGAAAATGGCCAATCCATCCAAGGTAGTTTTGTCTTCAAAATCAAATTAAAGATGTGCATAAATTGTATTGAATGTTGTTCTTTCACATGCAAAAAGGTCAAGGAATTAGGGTAGCTGAGTTTGGTGTACTTGTTACAGTGTTGGACACAGCGGGTCAAGAGGAGTTCAGTGCCATGAGGGAGCAGTACATGAGGAAAGGAGACGGGTTTCTTTTAGTGTATTCTGTGACGGACAAACAGAGCTATGAGAATATTCATAATTTCCACACACAAATCCTGCGTGTCAAAGACAGGTACGAACAAGGAGTGCTTCATGAACGCTGCACATTGTAAATGTATCAATCCACGGATGTGCCTCTTTCACCTCTTGGCTGACATTGGCCTATTGGTAATAGTATAAGCCATGTTAGCATTTCAGAGTGCCCTCCACTACACTCGCCACTACAGATCAGCTGTGGTCAAATTAGCTACCAGTCATGGTTAACCTTTAAGGAGAAGAAAACATAAAAATGATGCCAAAATCAGATGAAAGAGCAACAAACCTTTTTTGCAAATATGATCTTTAATATTTTTTTGGATTTTTTTTTCAAGAGAAAAGGGTATATAAAAATATAACTTTTGGTATTTATCGTTGCTGCATAATATTGTTCTAAATAAGGATGTGATGCTTGTCTAATAAATTTATTTGAATGTAAATTTGTTGTTTATATGGAAACATATGCATTTAACCTAAATTATGATAATATTTATGAACATATTAAAAATGTAAATATGATCCAAATTGAGGCATAATACATTTGTTACCTGAGAAGAACAAATTATAGTGCAAAAATATTTATTAAACCTTTGTTACTTCCTCATTTATGACATTATTAAACAAAGACTATAAATACCGAAAGGTGGTCCCAAATACCCACCATACAAAATTTATTTTCAAGTGTCTTTTTCTCCTTAAGGAAAAATCGGAAAAAATATTGAAGACCACATTTAGGAATACTTTTCACTCTTTCGTTTGAACGTTATGTCATTTTCGTGTTTTTTCCAACTTTAAATTCACCAAACATACACCAGACATGCACTTTGTCATGAAGAAGAACCATGTTGAAAAAAAAAGGTCTATCAAAATCCCATTGAAAGGTTTAGTGTGAGTCTCTTTTTTTTTTTTTTTTTTTGAAGAGTCCGGTTAACATGTTGGTCAACTCACGTAATCTTAGTGATGGCCTAACTGATAAATGTGGCCAAGTGTTTATGTGTTACAATGTAGTGTAGTGTAGAGTCTAAAGTCTCTCTCACCAGTGTTGTCACCATGAGATCAAGTCCTGCTTAGGCTGACTTCCTCAAAAGTTATACATCAAAAGGTCTGTCCGCAATGTGTAGATGGACATGGGTTTCCACTGCACTGTGTCTTGGTTTCTTACCACCTTAATGTTAGCTGCCATGGTTTAAGTGAAATATTCTTGGGAGCGGTGTAAAATACCAAATAAATAAATAATAATAATAAATATATGCTGAGGCAGATATTGTTTCTTGGTATAATCATGTGGGCTTTTTTGGTTTTACAGAGATTCCTACCCCATGATTCTGGTAGCTAACAAAGTGGACCTGGTTCACCAGAGGAAAGTTTCAGAAGATCAGGGGAAAGAACTCAGTACATCATTAAAGGTAAGTCCGCATGTAAATCTGGGGAACTTGGCATAATCTTGGCCGGTGGCTTCACTCTGGTTTCCTCAACCAATGAAAAAACTGACTGCAGTCATATAAAGGAAGAATTCCGTAGTATAATGTTGAACATCAATCGAAATAAATATCACACTAACTGATTGTTAAATTCTTCAAGTCTTGCTGTAGGGGCATTGGTGAAAATAAAGCAGTCTTAAAAATAAAAAAAAAAATAAAAATCTTCCACCAGTATGATATACAACTCTGTGTGTCAGACGTGGAAATGTTATTTTCATTTCGTTGACTTTGTTCAGGTTGGACTTTTCCTGTGAGCACTTTGGTTTCCTTTGGAGACTTTAGTTTGCTCTGGGCACTTTGGTTTCGTCAGGGCACTTTGGTTTCCTCTAACCATAAAATCAACTGCCATCGTATAAGTGAGAAATTCTCGAATACGGCATTGAACGACAATCGGTCGGTCAATCAGTCCATCAGTCCTTGCTGATGTACGTGGTTGTTATCTTTTAGATTCCCTATATTGAAACCAGTGCAAAAGACCCGCCTCTAAACGTTGATGCAGCCTTCCAGGAAGTGGTCAGAGTTATAAGGTAAGGTCCCTCATAGAACTAAACCCTGCACGTCCTCTTAATCTGTCAACAATAGACGTCAATCAATCAGTCTCGGATCATGTGATTAGAGCCATATTTTGTGGGTGAAATGTCCAGTCTTTTAGGGTAATTATTAACTGTTCTATTATACTGGATTTTCCTAAGACATACAGCGTTGATTGTCAATGAGTTCAAAGTCACACACACACAGTCTTATCCAACTCCCGTCATAACACTCGACCTTGGCCGACGTCATTATAAACTAGGGTGGTTCTCACAGAAGTTCATCCCAAATGTCAGTCAAATTCCTAGACACAAGCGGCGTTAAAGTCATGCGAAAAAATAAACAAGACAACTAATAAGGACTTTGGAAAACAGGTAAACAAATTTGATCTGCTGAAAACATGCATCCAGCCCAGGTCAGCCAGGTCCTCAGATGGAAAGGAAAGTGTTACACGTAGTGGCGAGTTGTGAAAGTAACTTCAGCAGTATAAGTTTGTCAATGCCTTGCGACCGGCCCAGCTAGCGCAGTTGGTAGAGCGTCCACTTCGGGATCAATCCTGGGTTGAGTCACACCTAAGATTTTAATAGCGGAAGTTGTGACTTCCTTGCTTGGCGCTCAGCATGACGGGGATAGTGCAACGACTGGTTGACCCGTATCAGTATCATGGCTCGGGCGGGGCGGCTTACTTGCCTTTGGTTAGTCGTCTCAGTGAAGCAGCACTAGATAAAGGAGTGGTGGAAGTCCGGTTGCAACAAGGAGGCACATTACATACACCCTAATTATTACTTCATCAGCAGATGAAGATTGTTGAGTACGACATTAAACCCGAAGCACACACTCACTCACTCAGTGCCTTGCCAGAGGTTCCCCACATATATAACTGACCACCATCGGAGAAGTGAAAAATTCTTGGGTATGGCTGTAAAGGCCAGTCACATGAAATAAATAAATATATTATTTGTGTGCTTATTATTTTGAAAAACAATTTCATTTTTGAAATGCAATACATTTTTATACGTTGTGTTTTTTGCAGAGAGCAGCCTGTAGATTTAAAGGAAAGACGCCGGCGACGCAGGGGCAAGCGAGACTGGCGCTGTCACATTCTCTGAGGGGGTGGGGGGGTGGGGAGTTCACCTTGTTTGCTCTCATCAGCAATATTCCAATGTTCACGCTCTCACTGCTTTAAGGTGTCACTTTTTATCAGTTTGACATTCCATTGTCAATTCCGGTACCATGTGTCAATTTGGCACCCCATGCCATGTTGGCAGCCTTTTCATTGGTCGATTTGGCAAGTTCTTGTCATGTTGGGTAATATGTGTCATTTACACAGCGTGCAGCCATGTGCCATGCTGATCCCGATTCATGAGGTGACCAGACTTGAAGGTGACAACTGTTGTCTGCCATGTACATATTGTCCACTGTCATCAGACTGTATTTTTGCGTACTCACCTGTAGTGTATACACTCAGCAGTTCACATGTTCACTGTACTTATACATACATGTATGAGGTGTATATGGTGACTTGGTGCCTGTACTGTAATTTGGTTTTCATGTTGCATTGTGATCTCCATGCTGCAGTGTGGTTTTCATGTCACAGTGTGGTTTTCATGTTGCATTGTGATCTCCATGCTGCAGTGTGGTTTTCATGTCACAGTGTGGTTTTCATGTTGCATTGTGGTTTTCATGTTGCAGTGTGGTTTTCACTTTGCATTGTGGTCTCTGTGTTACAGTGTAGTCTCCATGTTGCAATGTGATCTTTATATTGCATTGTGGTTTTCATGTTGCATTGTGGATTCATGTTGCAATGAGGTTTTCATGTTGCATGGAGGGTTTCTTGTTGCGATGTGGTTTTCATGTTGTTACAAGGCAGCCATGTGTCCATTTTGTGTCTCTGTAGTGACATGGTGTCTATTTTGGGATATTGTTTTTATATGGCAATAGTGTCTCTGTTGTTGTGTTGCAGTTCAAAGATGACAGTTAAAGCTTTGTCAGCAGGTATCATAGGTGTTCCTAGAAAACCTGATTGCCTCTAGGGTCATGAGGTTGTTTGTTTACATCAATGGACAGTGGGATCATGAGGTTGATGGTCAGGTACACTGATGGACTGTGGGATTATGAGGTAGATTGTCAAGTACACTGTTGGACTGTAGACCAGGAGGTTGATTGTTAGGTACACTGATGGACTGTGGGATCATGAGGTTGATTGTCAGGTACACTGATGGACTGTGGGATTATGAGGTAGATTGTCAAGTACACTGATGGACTGTGCGATTATGAGATAGATTGTCAAGTACACTGTTGGACTGTAGACCAGGAGGTTGATTGTCAGGTACACTGCTGGACTGTGGGATTATGAGGTTGATTGTCAGGTACACTGCTGGACTGTGGGATTATGAGGTTGATTGTCAGGTACATTGATGGACTGTGGGATTATGAGGTTGATTGTCAGGTACACTGATGGACTGTAGAATCATGAGGTCGAATGTCAGATGCTGTACCGGTGTGTGTTTGTGTTGAAGTGAAAATCAACTTTGGTGAAACAATAATGAGTTATGGACCAAGATATCTGTACCCCCATCTGGGTGTTGTTCAAGGGATGATATGAAGCTCGTTTCTCATGGGAAGGACCACAGCTGCATTCTGAACAAACTAGTCATTCTGAATTTACCATCAGACTAAGGAATTTCATATAGAAATTATGAGTCTACTCTTTCCATTACTTTCTTATTTATTTATTTATTTATTTATTTAATTGGTTGTATTTAATTTGTGTGTTACGTCGTACTCAAGAATATTTCACTTATATGATGGCGGCCAGCATTACGGTGAGAGGAAACCAAACAGAACCCGGGGGAAACCCTCGCGTATCCACAGGTTGCTGGCAGACTTTCCTACATACCGCCAGAGAGGAGTCCAGCATGAGCCGGACTTGAACACACAGCAATTGCGTAGGTGAGAGGCTCCTGGGTCATTCCATTACTTTCAAATCATGAACTGTAATGACTTTTAATGTTATAACTACTAAACAGCATTGTTGGAGGGGCGGGGGGGGGGGGGGGGGCGATTTGGGGTCATTTAGGGCATAGTCTGGTGTCTGCTTTTTTCTCCTTTCTTTTCTTTCAATGTTAACGTTGTCAAGACATTTTCTGAAGCTGTGGTGAGAATGGATGATCATTGTTTAGCAAGCAATTAGACCAGATGCATATCTCTTTTACAGCATTGAATGTATGTATTCTGATTCTAGTGGAAAAACATTTTCTCATTTTGTTTGATACACACAAACTTTTTACACTCATTCTCCCATATAAAATGAAAATCTTGAGAGTTTTTGTTTAAATTTGCCGCATCCGATTATAAAAGGCTGCCACAGACAGTTACATTTTAATACTGTTAAACAACAAGAACAAATCTATATTTTGTCCAGTAGATGTAATGAAGCCTGTCTTGAACACCCACGAGACATAATCTTGTACTGTTCATGATAAAAATTCATGAACAATTCATGATCTGGGAGAAAAGATCCAGCTTTTTCTCCTTTCTTTTCTTTCAATTGCTCAGCCTGTACTAATAGATGTGTTACAGATATGTTATTTTCTGAATTTCTGAACTGTGTACTGTATAGCCTGTCTAAATAAAAGCCTGAGCAACATAGTATATATGTTGATTACTTTGTTTCCTGATAATACCTGATCTATTTGAATTTTATTAGCTTTTTGAAGTGTCATAAATGAGGAAGTGTTAATACCTGTAGCACGGTGCTATTTTGACTTTTGTTAACTCTTGAATTAGTATTAAATTGTGGTATGTTTGTTTTATTTATTTGTGCTTTACGGAAGTGCTATTAAGCTGTCATTGTCATGGACAGTAGTGTTTTCCCTGTTAGTTTCGTACAAGATAAAAGTTATTGATCAAGTTTATATTTTAACATATACATGTACTTTAATGCATTAATTGTATTAAAGACAATGACTTTTTAATTCTTTAATAACTGTTTTGCATGTTAACTTATTTAGAAAATATGGAATAATTCCAGTGTATCAGTTTTTTGTTGAGGCTCTTGTCTTTGATATTTGAATGTATAAATGAGTGCAGTACCATAAGATCTTCCTGTGGGGAGTGAGGAACTTGAGTGCAGTAGCGTCAGACCCTCCTGTGGGGAGTGGGGAACTTGAGTGCGGTACCATAAGGCCTTCCTGTCGGGAGTGAAGAACTTGAGTGCGGTACCATAAGGCCTTCCTGTGGGGAGTGAGCAACTTGAGTGCAGTACCATAATGCCTTCCTGTAGGGAGTGAGGAACTTGAGTGCGGTACCATAAGGCCTTTCTGTGGGGAGTGAGGAACTTTAGGTTTGCTACCGTTGTTTGCACAAGATTCTTCATTTAATCAGAGAAATTATTTGAAAAATGCTGACGTATATAGATGTGCACAGTAAGATAAATGCTTTCTGTTGCTACCATTGTTTGTCATTGACTCGCTTCTTAAATGTCTGAAAAAAACAGATTCTTTAAAAAACCCATACCATATTCATATCGCATGTTATTGACGCTAAATTGGAGAAATCGTGTGACCTACCATGCTGTCTTGCAGTCGTGTTCAATCGGTACTTTTAGTCAAGATCGGGAACTGAACATACCAGCTTTTGGTCAAACAGCTTCACAAAATAAGTCATGAGACTTAAATTGTTGGCACCTATTGGTTCCAAAGGACAGGCCTCCGATCTAAATATCCAGTTAGTCTGCGGACAAGTAATATCTGTTCCTGGTGACTAGATCCAATACTGAAGCAAAACTTCAGATACTGAGGTTGTTTGCAGTCAGTCGAATACTTCAAATACTGAGGTTGTTTGCAGTCAAATGAATACTTCAGATACTGAAGTTGTTTGCAGTCAGACAAATACTTCAAATACTGAGGTTGTTTGCAGTCAGACGAATACTTCAAATACTGAGGTTGTTTGTAGTCAGACAAATACTTCAGATACTGAGGTTGTTTGCAGTCAGACGAATACTTCAGATACTGAGGTTGTTTGCAGTCAAATGAATACTTCAGATACTGAGTTTGTTTGCAGTCAGACGAATACTTCAAATACTGAGGATGTTTGCAGTCAGACGAATACTTCAGATACTGAGGTTGTTTGCAGTCAGATGAATACTTCAGATACTGAGTTTGTTTGCAGTCAGACGAATACTTCAAATACTGAGGTTGTTTGCAGTCAGACGAATACTTCAGATACTGAGGTTGTTTGCAGTCAGACGAATACTTCAAATACTGAGGTTGTTTGCAGTCAGACGAATACTTCAGATACTGAGGTTGTTTGCAGTCAGACGAATACTTCAGATACTGAGGTTGTTTGCAGTCAGACGAATACTTCAGATACTGAGGTTGTTTGCTGTCAGACGAATACTTCAAATACCGAGGTTGACTGAAGTTAAATAAAAACGTAAAATGCTGAATTGCTTGAAGTTAAAGCCTTCATTTACCGAGTTGGTTGAAGTTCAGCTACTGGTATGCTTGAAGTTAAAAGCTTAAACTACAAAGTTGCTTAAAGTTAAACAAAAAATTCAACTACCGATTTGCATGAAGTTAAACTAAAGCTTGAAATGCAGAGTCCATTTCTTGGCTATAGAACATCTGTTTCCATAGCACACCATTTTAGTTTAACGAATTGCCAGCAAATCAAAGCTACTGTATGTCTTAAAATATTATCAGCCCTAGAACTGTAAATGTTGACCACCTCATCAATGTTATTGTAGGACAAATCTCAAAGCTTTAAACCCCAGCACCAGAAAGAATAAAGATGTTTTAAATTTCGACTTACTGCTGTATATAGACAGAAACGACTTTGTCCAATCAGCCTCAGATGCTTGTTTATATTATGCCTCTGCGCTGCAGGCAATTTGCCTAAATCTGCTGAATTATGCTGTTTGTAACAAGTGGGGTTATGTTTTGTATGTATGTATGCTTGGGGTTTAATGTCGAACAATTCTTCAGTCATATGACAAGGAGTCATTATGTGTGTGTACATATACTGTGTCTTCTTGTGGCAGGGTGAGTCCTTGTTGCCAAAGTGCTGCTGCTACTGGAGTATCATGTCAAAGACACCAGACATGACACCTCACCCAGGTACATTATACAGACACTGGGCCAACCAGTTCTGTTTCCTTGCTCTCAGTGAGGTCTCAGTGCTGAGTTCCTAGCGAGGCAGCAGCAAGTACCATTTTTAAAGTCTTTGGTATGACCGGGTTTGATCCTGAGGCCTCATGATTGCGAGATGAATGCTTTAACCATTAGGCCTTTATGTTTGTGGATGCCTGTATGAACCTGTCGTGTTTTACACTGATCATAATACTTACGTTTGTGTAGGATTTATCACAAAATATGTCTCAACCCAGAATGTGTAATCATTTTCATAAAAAAAATCGTATATATATTTACAGGTACATGTAGTTGTGTCATTTTTTTTTTTTTTACATTGTAATTTTTCCAGTGTTACTTTCTTGTCTAGGGATATAACTAATGACAATTCTTGAAATTGATGTGGACTTTTTATACATTTTGTTTTATGCCTTGAAGTGATATATTAAACATATGTGTATTATTAATTTATAATGAAATGAAATGGGACTGAGATCTATGTTTTTTTTTCTTGATATATACGTATGTGTATGTAGATTTTTTGGAAAAGATTTTGAGAAGATGCATTTATCGGCCACTTATAAAACTGTATTAGTTGTCTGATGATTAGTTTACTTACTGGTAGAAAGAAGTGAAGATCAGAGAAGAAAAATTAAAAAAGACAGGACAGTGTTTTTGTTCAGTGCTTTTTAGTTTGGTGATGTTAGCTGAAAACCTGCTGGCTAGTTTAATACTGCTTATCAACTTCTATCAACAAGATAATGCAAAGTTAACATGTTTGTGATTTGTGTATCCTGTCTTACAGTGAGTTTAGTTTAGAAAATTGCAACATTTTGAACTGAACATTGCAACCTTTTGGAAAAAAAGCACATACCCTCCGCTGGCTCTGTAGTCCTTCTGTAAAGCCATACATGACTTTCAGGAACAGCCATATTGGATCTCAAAACAAAAACTTCATTGGTCTCTCATAGATTGTGCCTTTCTCTACACGCACTTGGACCATGGAATTCTGGTGTTAGAAATCCAACATATGACCAGAAGTGCAAATGATGTATTAGAATACACTTTTGGATTTAAGTCTGTAGAAATGGAACATTTGTCTTATAAAGAAAAGACAAAAAAAAAAATGCTGAATATTAACTTGCATGTATTTGCTGGAAAATTCCATATACATGTATTTGCTGGAAAATTCCACATACATGTATTTGCTGGAAAATTCCACATACATGTATTTGCTGGAAAATTCCATATGCATGTGTCATGTATTACTTCATATTACGGAAGTAGATCTGTGAAATTTTGTCTGCATTTAGGCTGCAGTGTTTGTTTTTCCTTTGAGGTTTATGTACATGAACTAAGTAATTTCTTTGATGCTCAACAGGTTGATGCCTACTTTTGTTGTGATATCGTAAGTTTAACCTTTGAACAAAGGGAAAGGAGGTGCAACAATTATAGACAAGTACTTCAGAAGAAAGTAAAAAATTCTTTCTTTTCAAATGCAGATTTCTTTTTTCACCAGATGTGATGACGTCATGGTTACAGTTCTGTTCTTGGTACATGATTTATTTGAAGACAACTATACTCATCGGTTCTTTTTTTCTGTAAAACAAGTGTGATATCTGTTCATGTTAACAACAGTTTACCTTAAATGGTTCTTTTTGTTGAGAAACTCATGTGTTCCAAGTGAAACATCTCTTCATGTTTGGCAGTTTAACTGAAGACAGTTGTAATTATGGGTTCTTTTTGCTGACAAACTTCTATGTATTAAGTGTCTTTTCATGTTAGATGGCAACAGCTGCAGTTGTAGGTTCTTTTTTCTGAAAAACTTATTTGTTCTGAACAGAATGTCTCTCATGTGAAGACCGTTTCACTTGGAGTTTTGTTTTATTTTTTTTTTAGCTTCCTTTAACTTCTTTGTCTACTCCTATGACATGATTTACATGAAAACACTGGCATATATAGACTCTTTAAGCTAAAAAACTTTTAAGTTTCAAGTTGTGTAACATTGCCGTAGACATCATAGTTCTGTAGTTTGTTTGACATTTTGGCTGAATTAGTTTAATTGCACATTTGGTTGAATATCCATGTGGAAGTTGGAGATCGAGTTTGTGCCTGTTGTATTATGCAAATAATTAAGCCTGTCATTAACATGGTTGATTAATTAGTTAATTTTGTAGTTAATCACCAAAATAGTGTATGTCATGATCTCCCTAAGACAAGTTTAAAGAGGCTGTTGTCGAAACTTTTGGCAAAAGCATCCATAATCGCTAATGAAATCAAATTTTCTCCATTTACCAAGGAGAAGAATAACTTAAATTATTGTGTGTCGGAAAATATCAGGTTTGTACCCGTACACTTTATAGTGTTAAAATCTGCACTATAAATTTTGGGAACTTTTTTCTCCATCTTTGAATGGTTACATGTGTACAGACGAGGCTGATATCTTGTGAAAGGTGATTGTTTGGGCTGTTCGAATATAATAGCAAAAATTAGACAGGATTTGCGCTGATTGAGTTGTTGCTAAATATCTCAGGTATAGTCTCTATCTTGAAAAGCCTTATCCAGTGCAGTCCACCATCTCACTAGCTTGTTAAACATTGTCGAACGGCAAACACTGAGGACTTCCTGTTTATCTCTTCATCAACTTTGAACTGACAGATATTAACTGTTCCATCTGTATGCAATTGACACAGGGCTGCAGGAGGAGAAGAAACATTTCCAAATTAAGGCGGCTGAGCTACAAATTAGGTGAGGCTCAAGGGCTGCTCTTTAGAAAAAAAAAAAACACCTGTTGTATCCCCTCCCTCCCATTGCCATCCTCCAAATCCGCAAACTCTCACCTATATAAAGATATCCTGTCAGATTGCTTCAGTCTTGTAATATTGTTTGTCGCAATGTAACAGAAGTGTTGTGTATGCATGTTTTGCATATACCATCTTATTTTTATTATGATTTCATATCCTGTCTTTTTCATCTTCCACTGTTGATAGGGCATGCATGGACGTGTACTACATTGATAAATATGGGATGTATCTGTTCCATCTGATCATCAGAATTCAACATACTCTGAGAAGATAAAACTTGTGCCACTGAGACTGTGGAGTTTGTTGGACTATTATTTGTTTAGATTACAAAGAGAAACCTAATCTGGTATTCCCTCATCCAGAGGGAAACCTAAGCTAGTTTCCTCTCTTCCAGGGGGAAACCTAAGTTGGTTTCCTCCACAGTAAATGGCCTCATGTGGATGCTTTCTTATGTGCAAAGCTCAATGCCCTGTCGTGACACCAAGAGGAAACCTGAGCGGGTTTCCTCTCCAGCAATTGGTCTCCCTTAAAAGCATTTCTCATGCACAAAGCACAATGACCTGTAACGACACCAGAAGGAAACCTAAGCTGGTTTGTCTCCAGCAATTGGTCTCCCTTGAATGTATTTCTTATGCACCAAGCACAATGCCCTGTCATGGCACCAGAAGGAAGCCTAAGCTGGTTTCCTCTCCAGCAAATGGTCTCCCTTGAAAGCATTTCTCATGCACAAAGCACTATGCCCTGTTATGACACCAGAAGGAAACCTATGCTGGTTTTCTCTCCAGCAATTGGTCTCCCTTGAATGTATTTCTCATGCACAAAGCACAATGCCCTGTCAGGACACCAGGAGAAAACTCAAAATGAATGTTTACACTTCAAACTTGTCTGCTTTGAATCTTATGTGACAGGTGGAAATCCAAAGCTATCTACAACCGAGCTGGAGTGAATTTTCCTTTCCTCTGGTGATAAAAGCATGGACTCGATGAAACCCAAAGGTCTATGGTACAAACCCCAAGAGGTTCACCCCCTCACACTTCTACAATTTGTGGCGTCCTATCATGACACCAGAAGGAAGCACTGCGTGTAAAACTGGTCTTCGTTGAATGTATTTATGCTAGTCAGGAAGGTAACCCAAAACTGGAACTTGCATCCAGTCATGGCACTAAAAGGAAACCCAAAACTGGACTTTGCATCCAGTCATGGCACTAGAAGGAAACCCAAAACTGGACTTTGCATCCAGTCATGGCATTAGAAGGAAACCCCAAACTGGACTTTGCATCCAGTCATGGCACTAGAAGGAAACCCAAAACTGGAACATGCGTCCAGTCATGGCATTAAAAAAACATCGAAAACTGCAACTTGTGTCCAGTCATGGCACTAGAAGCCCAAAACTGGACCATTGTGTGGAAACTGGTCTCTAATATACATGAACTTACATCCAGCCACAGCACTTCAGGAAGGAAAGCCAAAACTGAAATCGTGTGATCAAACTTGTTTATCTTGATTGCATCCTAATATACAAAAACTTGCGTCCAGTCAAGGCACTAGGGGGTCTCAGTGGCCTCCGAGGCTAGCACACCAGTGCAGCGCAATGACCCAGGAGCCCCTCACCAATCCGGACATAGTGAGTTCAAGTCCAGCTCATGCTGATTTCCTCTCCGGTCCTACGTGAGTAGGTCTGGCAGCAACCCACGGATGGTTGTGAGTTTTCCACAGGCTCTGCCTGGTTTCCTCCCACCATAATGCTGGCCGCTGTCGTTTAAGTGAAATATTCTTGAGTGAGGCGTAAAACATCAATCAAATAAGCCAAGGCACTGCAAGGGTACCAAGAACTGGAACATTAATTGTCTTCAAACTGGTCTCCCCTATAGAGTCTATAGTCTGTGTGTATAAAGGGGTAAAAACTTGACGTAAGGAAAAGATGCATTTTGAATCCAAATCATTTCAAATACATTTTATTAGATTGAAACCTATTAGGTTGCAATAAAACAAATCAAACAAATTCCCTGGACAGTGTCGGACAGTCTACAGTAAATGACTTAAAATTTTGCACCAAAAATCACACTTTTAGAGGTGAATTCATAAATGTCATCAGTATTACTTTTTGTGCCTAGAGTTTCTCAGCTGGACATCATCCTACCTCCCTAACAAAGCTTGCCATACCTTTCTGAGATCAATAAAGCTCTCGCAATCGGGTGCAACTTGATTATGGTCAAAATTTTAGGCCATTTACTACTATCTTGTAAATTGCAGCCTGCATAAAAAGCTATTTAGTCTGTCTGTCTGATTCCAGACAAATCTTTATTTAAGACAAATCACTAGTGGACGTCTCGTTGTAGCCGAATCTTCCCAAGGCTGTCACTTACTGTATTTCTCCAAAAGTTTGGCCTATAAACTGCACTTTCAAAGACCTTAAGCTGATATTTTTGATGACAACACTTCAGTTTTTCTGAGATGATATTAACTTCAAACTTCACTAAAATTTATTAATGGTCCTATATGTATCAATCAATCAAAATCAAGCAAAATGTGCCACTGTAAGATATCAGGCCAATGACACCATGCAAGTCTACAGTGATAGACAATTGATGAAAAAATATTTCTGCACTTGTCTTAAATGAATTGTGCATTTCATCTTTTTGTTCTCTATAGTATAATCAACTCTGATAATTCAATACAGGGAAAAATAATATACTCCCTAAAAACAGATTTATTTCATAATTACACCATGGAGGTATAAATAGATGGATTTTGGTATACCTTTATGAACACAGTAGGCCTACCGGTAACACAGACAATGGTCAATATTACATCGTTTTTCATCCCTAAAATGGATTTGACTTATGTATAGGCCTATCCATGTCAAATTAACTAAACATAAAAAAAAAACAGGAAAATACAAACACTTACCTAATTAAACAACAATATTCATTTATAATCACCAAGATCCTTGTTGTGGGAAATTTTAAGCAGAGTAGCAGAGTAGTGGAAGCTATAATGAATTTCATTTTTTTCTGGATAGTGCAATATTGAAATAGACTATATCTCATGACGCAGGCAAATTTCATCCGGGCACCTTCCCCGTTGGTTATAAAGTCACGTGATCTCCTCCCCGGTTTGTGCGCCATGATGCATGCGGTGAGGAGAGTGTGTACCGGGGCCTTGAAGGCCTCAAAAGCCTCCTTTCAAGCTCCAAATGCGCAACAAACTGCTTTAAGAACATTACCAGCATGGCTTTCGACACGTAAGTCGCTGCTTGATGTGCTATCATGACGTATTTTAGGAGGAATACAATGCTAAAACTTCATCGACAAAGTCCGACTTTCTGAAACGTGGTTCTCGGAACATTTTGGCATGCCGGTTCTGAAATGGTTGATATAGCAACCGCCCTTTGAAGACCGAACTATCTCATCATTTAGCAGAGGTCTTGGTACTTTTTCTCTGGTAACAGTGAATTTCTGTCGAGCTTTATCTTCATCTTATTTTTGGGGTGAAAGATGTGAAGTTGTCTGCTCGAAACGCACGTAGCCTCGTTGTGGTTTTAGCTACCATGAGGAAATCCAAGATCACCTTGCACAAAATACATGTTGACCTTCATCACATTGAGACAATTTTTTGTCAGTCAGATAATTTTCGCTCGGTAATTTCTAATCCTAAAGTGACGTTACACGAGTGATTACAAATTACGAAGGCGTGATATTCCAGATCTCAGCAGTTCTGAAATCCACGCAACAGATTTAAGTAAATGACATGGTATTATATCAGATCTGCATTCTGTAAAGTCACAAAAACTTTGTAACCATATCGGGTTTGACAGTATACATCATTAAATCAGTATTACTTATAGACACTCCAAGAAAGCGAAATCGATAGTTGGGGGGGGGGGGGATGTATTTTATTTGACAGTTGTCCTGTTTTTTATTTCAAACATCCCATGTTGAACCTATTTCAACTCTTTGTGGAAAGTGTGGCATGAAACAGAAACCGCTTTCTGAATAATCGGTTCACTCAGAAAATGCAAGATGTTTTTATTGCCTGCAGCTGTGCCAATATTCTATTTTGCAAATCTTCCACTCTGCAGAGAAAATGTTTTTCCACTTTATGACAGAAAAGTGTACACTTACAGTTTTGTTTTTCAGGAAACTATGCATCAGAAACCCAGGCCAAGCCCAAGGCAGGGGCTGCTGCTGGGAAGGTGGTGGCAGTCATTGGTGCTGTGGTGGACGTCCAGTTTGAGGAAGGCTTACCTCCCATCCTCAATGCCCTTGAGGTGGAGAACAGAAAACCCAGACTGATTCTGGAAGTTGCACAACATTTAGGTACACAGTCTATGAATTTTTAATAGTTGTGAAAAAGTTTTATCTAGTGTATTAACAATGTAAAAGAAATGCAGTTCAGAGTTAATAGGTACATTGATCGGAAGTCAAAACAAGAAAGCATAAAGAAGATTACATCAATAGTCATTAGACAGGCAGATGTTCCACAGAAGTGTAAAATTGACAAAGTGAATTTTGTTACTAGGAAACATGGCTGCGTTTTAAGGTTCTCAATGTCAAGCTATCTCCCTTGGGGACCAGAGAGGATTGCGTCACTTGATCTTGTCCAGTTGTTCAAAGGTGTATTAGCTAATATTGGCTGGACTTTACTTTCGAAGTGAATCTTGATTCTGGCCATTACTCTTGTAAACCAAATTTGTGGGAATTGGCTTGGATTCCCATAAGAAAGTCACAAAAATAATTCTCAAAGTAACAAATTGTTCTCAGATTTCCCTTTCATAACCATGCCTGTGGATTGTCTTTGTATTCAGGGCTCAACAAAAAAGCTTTTTTTTTTTTTTTTTGGCCTTCCTAGTAAATCTTGTTTTGACATTTCACCCTAGACAGTGCTGGTTACAACAAAAGTCCAATCGGATTCAGTATGGTGAATGACTGAACCTTTTGCCTAAAAGAGGGAATCTTTGAGAGCCCCCAAAATGTCATAAAATATTACTTTTTGTGCTGAAACTCTTAATTTGCTAGCTCTGTATCACCATTCTAAACAAACGTCCTGGAACTTTTATGGGACTAGAACTTTCAGAATCCAGCAAAATGTTAAACTTGGTAACAGGCAGAAGTTTAGGTCATTAACCATAATTGTGGGAATAATTGATAGATGCATTTTTTAAAAATTTTTTGATGGAATTGTGTGCTGCACTGTTGAAGTTTAGATGTTGAGGATGCCAGGTTTATTTTAATATTGAATGGTTAAATTTATACTGTATTTATTTATATATATATATATATATATTTTTTTTTTTTACAGGTGAAAATACTGTAAGAACTATTGCCATGGATGGTACAGAAGGCCTGGTGCGAGGAAACATCTGTAATGACATTGGCTCTCCCATCCGAATTCCTGTTGGCCCAGCCACGTTAGGTAGAATTATGAACGTCATTGGTGAACCAATTGATGAGAGGGGTCCTATAACCACAGATAAGTAAGTTGTGTAACCTCTTGACTCTACCGCTTAACGGTTTTGTCCACCCATGAAACTGGCCACCATCGTAGATGTGAAATATTTTTAAGTATTACTTTAAATAATCATCAAATCAACAGTGTAACTAATAAAGTGATAAATTGATTGGCTGTATGATCAGATTGGTTTTCATCTGTGCAGTAGTCAGTGAGATTTTCTGTGTTTTGGGGGATAAATTTTACACTTTGTATAGACTCGATTCCTGGAGTATTTGAAAATTTTGTGGAAAGGTTTTCATGATCTTGAAAAATGCTTACAAAGGCTCATGTTGTGATAAGTTCTTGGATGTACTAGATATTTTTGATTTTAAATATCCTGTTGCATTCTTTGGAATAGACAATAATCTGCTGAAATAGCATCCACAAATTTTCACATACAGGTTCAGGAATATTATATCCTAAGAGTCCTAAAAAATATCATTGGTAGGAATCTTGTATTCACTTCAAGATGCCATGTATTTTAAAAATAGAAATTTTTATGCATATTTAAATCCGTCACTCCATCATAATGTAATCTGATTTTTTATGTCTTTTTATCATGTTTTTGTTTCAGATTTTTAGCTATTCATCAAGAAGCTCCAGAATTTGTGGAGATGAATGTAGCTCAGGAAATTTTAGAAACTGGTATCAAAGTTGTGGATCTCCTGGCTCCATATGCTAAGGGAGGAAAAATCGGTATGTTGTTGGAATTATCATGCTATTTTATTTGCTGGATTGAAGTTAGGTTAAATATATTATGTAGAGGAAAAAATATACATTTGACTAGATGTTTTTGACAACTTCATGCAGTAGAAGAAAGTGGCAAGTGATTTTTAACATGATTTAATTACATTAACAATTTAAGACCTAATGCAAGAGATTGACACCTGAAGACTTTTGATGGGTTCTTTATTGGTTTAGCATTTATGCCCATGTTTCAATGTTTAGAGAATGGTTAAACATGTAAACTCAATGTTATCAATATTAGCTTAATGGTCGTGATAAATGTCTTGTATTATCATTGAAGTATCCGGGCTATTTTGACACTGGTAACCAGTATGAGCACCCATAGTTTTTGTACCCGTAGAGAAAATTTCTTTTCTCCTTCCTTAAAAACTTTATTCTTCAGGAATTGTCATGAATGTCTAAAAGTATGACACTTGTGTGATAAACAGCAGTTTACACCTTGCTTTAAAACATTTCGACCTAAGAATGTACCGTAAAGATGACTCAACAGGCATCCCTAAAGAAGACCTTTATTTGTCCTTAATCGATTTAGTAACAGTTGAACAGAATTGATAACTTATGTCCCCCATGTTTTGTGTAGGTCTGTTTGGAGGCGCTGGTGTGGGCAAAACTGTGCTGATTATGGAGCTCATCAACAATGTGGCCAAAGCCCATGGTGGCTACTCCGTGTTCGCCGGAGTAGGGGAGAGAACTCGTGAAGGCAACGATCTGTACCACGAGATGATCATGTCTAAAGTCATCAGTCTCACAGACGACACCTCCAAGGTGAGCAAGCGTTCAAAGGCTCTGTAAGTGTTAAACTTGGGTTACTGCAGACTTTCAATGTTGTATGACATCTTCAGATTTTTGTTTCGTTTTTGCTTCAGCATGAACAAAATCGAGGTCGGTTACTCAGTATGACAAGGCATTTTATGCAAAGTTGTTTCAAAATGGCAAGAATTTTACAACCTTAGTGAAATATTTTTAAATACTTCTGAATTAAAATATTTTGCAGACTGATATGCAGCCAGGATAAGAAATTATAACAGAAGTTTCTTCCAGCTTTTTCCAACTTCTTGAGTGTAAGAAGAATTCAGTTCATGTAGCAGGGTTTGAGTTCATCGGTTCAGTCATCAATTAAGTGACAATCAGCAGTTTGTTCATTTTATCCCTGTATTTTAGTGGAAAAGGGCACAAGAATTATTTGTCAAAAACGTGCAGTGTTTGAGTAATTTGTCTTTGGAGATGAAAAGATTGGTTACTAATAGTTTATGTGTGTACACATTGTAGGTAGCGCTGGTGTACGGTCAGATGAATGAGCCCCCTGGAGCGCGTGCCCGTGTCGCCCTGACTGGACTGACTGTGGCTGAGTATTTCCGCGACCAGGAGGGACAGGATGTGCTACTCTTCATTGACAACATTTTCAGATTCACACAGGCTGGCTCAGAGGTTCGTTTACAGATTTGGTCTGATAAATGGAAGCGCCCATGAGACTGAACACCAGTTTGTACTGTGTAAGCAGTCTCAAGTTTGATTAAGATTAAGCCAGAATTTCAAATCGGGCTCTCATTTCCTGATTTTCCTTATATCTCCCATTTTAATTTTGTCCCAATAGAGTGCCAAAGACACCCATATAATGTAAACCTTTGCAAGGAATTTAAAATTTATTGGTACAAGGGGTACATAGGGTGTGATTTGTGTTACAGGTATCTGCCCTGTTGGGTCGTATTCCATCTGCTGTGGGTTACCAGCCCACATTGGCTACAGACATGGGTACCATGCAGGAGAGGATTACAACAACCAGGAAGGGATCAATCACATCTGTACAGGTAAGAAGGCGGTGACTAACGTACAATATACCTGTTGGGGCAGCTTACCAGATTATGCATTTGTCAGCGACCTCTATGGTTGTAGATCTTGTTCCACCATAATTTTGGCCGCCATCGTATGGGTGAAATATTTTTGAGTATGGAGTAAAAAACCAATCAAATAAATGTTTTAGCCATTTTGTGCTAAATTGTGGTTTTGAAATGCTGCCCTAAATATCCAATAAATTTGTTACAAATGATCAGTTTCCAGTGTAATTCTGTTTTGTCAGTGGAAGTAGTGTTGATTTTATTAATTCCTTACTGTGAATGCCGTACAATCTTCTGCAAACCTGAAGTGTATCACAAATATTGTGATCATGAATCTGTGTTCTGGTCAATGCATCCTTTTTTTTTCTTTAAATACAAGGATAGACTACAATTTAAGAGTAGCAAGCTACCTGACAGCATTGCTAGAAGTCAGATAGGAGCTTTCTGTTCAAAACTGGTGGAGAGTTGCTCAAATTTGAATGGATTAATGGTGTGCATGTACATGTAGCTAGTTTATGCCATCTAATTTTAAGAATTGTCACTTGCTTATGGCTGACCTAGTGTTTTTGTTTCTGTAGGCTATCTACGTGCCGGCTGATGACTTGACAGATCCGGCCCCGGCTACAACATTCGCTCACTTGGACGCCACCACTGTCTTGTCCCGAGGTATCGCAGAGTTGGGTATCTACCCTGCCGTCGATCCCCTGGATTCCACGTCTCGTATTCTTGACCCCAATGTGGTGGGCGAGGAACATTATGGAGTGGCCAGAGGTGTACAGAAAATATTGCAGGTACAAGTACAGCAAAGTTGTGAATTTTCACATCAAGGCCTTATGACAGGGTTCAAAATTGGTCCTTGGTAGCCTTGAAAGCAACATTTAGCCTTTTTCTTATGGTAAAGCCTGGAAAAGCTTTAGATGGAGAATCATACAGGTTTGTGCACTGTGGGTTGATCTATAGACAGGCCACATAACCCACCTTTAACGTGCGTTGCAGACCATGAAATTTGTGTGGTTGATGTAACCAAAATTTGATTACAGGTTTTAAGCCTTGAATAACTGATTGTAGAGGTTTTGCCATGATGCTAAAACAGACCAATCGTTCGCGCAAATTGAGTGAACATGTGGCTAATAAAGCCATCAACAGTACTACCTGGCAGATTTTTTCCTTTTTTCTGTAACTTTGGCAAAGCGCATTCATTTGCGTATGGAGTTGTATTGCAGTACAGTCCGCCATCATACATGTCCAGCGGAATCCTCTGGTAGCAAAGTGGTGACATGCGGGGCCACAGCTTGAACAGTGATCAGCATTCATCAGGGTGGATCAGGGAGCTGTTCTAAAACGTAGTTGTCATGCACTCCGAGAATGTCATGGCTTTCAAGGCTAGACCATATTCTCGAGTATTTTTATTTCCTTTTGATGATGATTATTTACTTCTATAGTTATCTACTTGCAGTGTGTGTGTTATAACTGGGTTATAGAGCCCTCACCATCCCTGTCTGATAAAATGGTTTCATCCACAGGGTGAAATATTTTAACTACTAACAGGAGGGAATGTCAGTGATGACCAGCTCATGGAAAGTTGACCAGTGAAAGTTTAAATTCATTTCGAATAGAATATCACCTTTCTCCGCCTACCACTACTTTTTCCGCCTACCTATAGCTCACCAAGAGCACACCACATGACTGACAAATGCCGCTAGCTAGCATGTGCTTTGTACATAACAAAGGAGACATGTAGTGCGCATGCTCAAGGCAGGAAAATGTGGTTGACAGTCGAATAGTAATTTCCTTGCCAGAAGTTTTAATATTTTGATTTAACACGGAACCTTTTCAGAAGATACCTCTATGTCGTCACTAAGTTAATAGGTGATTTTGCAGACTGGATTTGAAGGCACCAATAACAGGAGACAGCCCTGATGCATTTACCCAATTAATAGAGCACTGACTTCAGTGAAATTTGGTGAGATCGGAAAGCTGGTGACTGCATTTAGTGCATAACGGCATTGAGTTCAGTAGAATACTTTGCAGCATCACAGCACCAAATGACAGCTTTTGTTCAGTCGAGCTCAGTGGTATTATTGCTTGTGTTTTGCCGACGGGCAAGTATTAAAAACAACCTGGGAAGAGGTCACTCTAACAACTTTTGTGTTAGATATCGTGATCTCATACCTGAGCCGCCGTCATATAAGTGAAATATTCTTGAGTGTGGCATAAAACACCAATCGGATAAATCAGATCTTACCATGAGGAGAGACGGCAACCGTGCAGGGGTAACTGTAGTATACCCGTTGAGTGCTACTCAGTTCAAGTGCTGTATTTGTGGGAACGGTCCCAGGGACAGATTATCAGTCTGCACAATTACACTCAAGTAAACAACATGCGAAGGATCATTTTGTTCGTGCCAAATTTCGTGGCCTGCATTGTATAGACATGTACAAGCAGACTTACTCTTAGAGGCCTCGGTTTTCCAGCATCTTAGAAACTTTCTGATGCACTGTTGTTCTTTATGGGAAAGATTATTTTTACATTGCTTGAAGGTTGTATAAATGTATAATACTAATACCAAGTAACTTGGAAAATGAATTTTGGGCCAGGAGATACTTGAAATGTCATTCTTGTGTGAGTTGACAGGAAGTATTCGCTGAATGTTAATGTAAGTAAGAGCTGGAGTTCTTTATATTTACCATATTAGGACAGCTATGCTAACCTGTTGCTGTGTGTTTATACAGGACTACAAGTCCCTGCAGGACATCATTGCTATCCTTGGTATGGACGAGCTGTCGGAGGATGACAAGCTGACCGTGGCCAGAGCCAGAAAGATACAAAGATTTCTCTCCCAACCCTTCCAAGTGGCCGAGGTCTTCACAGGCTCAGAGGGCAAACTCGTGCCTCTCAAGGAAACCATCAAGGGATTCCAGATGATCCTCAGAGGTACGCCAGCTTGTCATTATGGGGAAATGGCAGAAAACTTCTCTTCTTCAAAATGTTGCTTCTAAATATGAACTGACGTAGTGCTCTGTAATATATTACAATATTTATGGATAGAGAATTGTTTTTGTGTTGTGTCGCCAGACCACACTTGATGTGTCCTTGGATTGAACCAAATCCAGAAAAAAAAATGGATTCACTGTGGTGGCTGAGTAGTTAGGTGTGTTAGCACAGCACAGTGAATCATGATTGAGCCTTTCTCCAATGTGGCTACTGTGAATTCCTCCAGCTCATGATAGCTTCGTCAGGTGTACGTGAATGGGTCTGGCAGCAATATGTCAAAGGTTTCCTCATCTTGATTTCTTCTGCACCATGATGCTGGCTGTGTATAAGTTGAATGTTCTCTAATATGGGGTAAAACACCCAGTAAATACTGAAGTAATGGTAAATTTAAGTGACGGTTAGGATTATTTTATTGTCATTAGCAGCTGCAAATTTCACAGCATTGGGACAGCAACATGAGGTAACCAAACATTATTTTAAGACTTGTCATTTTTCATGTGGTGAAATTCAATTTGTGTTGCAGGAGAGCTTGACCATCTACCAGAGGTTGCCTTCTACATGGTTGGCCCCATCGAGGAGGTGGTATCCAAGGCAGAAAGGCTAGCAGATGAGCAGTCATAAACATATGGACCTTAGCTCGTGTACAAATCTGTGTCATTTGACTAGCTGTTCTCCCACATGATCTAATCAGGATTTCTGTGCATTCTCTTGGACATTTTGACAGTTGAGTCGTTTTTATGATCTGCAGACTCGTGAAAAGTGCATCATCCCAACTGTGCTATGTTAGTTTGTCAGTGTAACCATTTATTGCAGAATTTTTTGCTGTAGATAATATTTAATGGTTTGTGATAATTCGTACTGTTGGTTTATTATACCAAATTGTAAACCAACGCGACAAAAATATTAAAAAAAAAAAATTGAACAACAGTCAGTTTTCAGTGTGGTTTAATTTTTTTAACCAACTAGATGTAGTTTGTCCACAGTACAGTACAATGGTGTCCTAGTTTTCTTCATGGCAGACTGGAGTTAAAAAGTTGTCCTGTCAATTTCCTTGGAAGTAAATGGTTTCTACAGGTGTTGCCTAGTGTTCCAACATTTCTGGTACCATTAAAGTAAGATTACATATACCTTCAGCAGAAGGGGCCTCCGTGGCTCAGTTGGTTAGCGGGCTAACGCAGTATAATGACCCAGGAGTCTCAGCAATGCGGTCGCTGTGAGTGAAAGTCCAGCTCATGCTGGCTTCCTCTCCAGCCATATGTGGGAAGGTTCGCCAACAACTTGCGGATGGTCGTGGGTTTCCCCTGGGAGCTGCCTGGTTTCCACCCACCGTGATGCTGGCCGTCGTATACGTGAAATATTCTTGAGTAAGGCGTAAAACACCAGTCAAATAAATAAACCTGTAGCAGAATGTCCTTTTTTGTCTCGTGCTAAAAATTTGAGAAAGGATGTCATGCAAGATGAAATGGCGCTTTAGAGTGATGTTTTCAGGTTATCAGATATCCCAGTGTAGTTACAATTCTGTCCACTTTGCGTAGCGATAGATCTAGGGTCAATCCTGGGTCGAGTCGTACCTAAGACCTTAAAGTGGAAGTTGTAACATCCTCGCATTACATCCACTCTGATTCCCTCGTCGTCAAAATTGCTAAATACGACGTTAAACCCTAAGCACTCGCTCGCTCACACTTTTAGCACGGTTACATGAAGCATGCTTTTGTAGGGTGCGGATGTCTTCTGGCGTCCGTAGCATGGCATTTAAAGTGAACGTAGTCAGCTACTAAAGCTGAATTAATCAATTAAAGTAGTATTCGAGAAATGTTCTAAGTATATTTATAAAATTATACACTGTTTATCGACAAAAATACTAAACAATCGTCAATACATAGCCACTCATTTGGTGACGGCATTTTTGCCATGTTGTAGCTATCTTGAGTGACGTCATGTGTCGTGTTTTAGCGGTCGTGCTCCTTCTGAATGGGTGTTAGCAGTGGGCCTTGCTGGCTGTACCGACTGCAGGGAGTTTTCTGAACATAGAACCTTCTGATTGACTCTTTCATTCAAGTTTTGGGAAGACATTTTGGTAATGAATCGGACTTTGTTAAGGGAAAAATAATGCAGAGTCAATATTTTTCTGCAAACGCTGACTTTCCCGAGGCGGTTTTCTTGCTAGCTCACCCTGACAAGTTACTGCAGTATCCTGCCTAACATGTACGCATTGTGACACTGGCAGCCGTTCTCAGTTTCCTGCTCATAAATGTATAGTTCAAAATGCATCAGTTTAACACTTAACCCAACCGCAAAATCCAATTTATTGCATCCATATCTGCCTATCCACTATAAGAAACCACACTGACAATCTAGAGCCAACAGTCTTTGACATGATGGCCAATCATCATGTGACGCTTTCAGTGCTAGCGATTGGCCAAGTTCATAAGGGCTTCTAAAACATGGCCGCTCGGAGTGAATTGTCCGTCGTTGCCATATCCCCAATACTAAACTTCATCTTCTCAGCTTTCTAAACTTTACAGAATTTCTTTCACATATTTCTTCGGTGATAATTGTTCTATATCATTTTTTCTACGTATATATTATGGGAGACATTATGTTCACTGCCAGTGTGACAGCTCTGATATGCCCATCTAAAGGATTCAAATAATAAAGGGATGAAATGAACTTGGAAGGGAAGTTAAAACCACAAAATACAAATTAAATTCACCCATTTGCTCTGAAGAGCTTGGGTTATGGTATGTTCCTAATATCAGTTGGCTTTCTTTCCGGACATGTACTTGTGAAGGTCTTGCAGCAACCTGTGAATGGTCGTAGGGTTTCCTCCCACCATTATGCTGACCGGTGTCATGTCAGTGATTTTGTACAAGGTAAAACACCAATCAAATATATAACATTATCCCACATCAGACAAAACACTCCGCTTTTCATTGGACAACAACGGTCACATGGGTTACAGGTATCGTCTCGAATCCTGCAGGCTACTGAGTAAGAAATGTCCCTTTGTTGGGTTTTCCATACAATGGTCACCTCATTACAGCCACTCACCAATATGTCGGTCTTCTGCACTGAATTGATGGGTCTTTGCAGGATAAATTCGTTACATGGTTACTCAGTGATAGGATACGCAAATATATGGTGTCAAAAATCCTCAATAATCCTGACGCCTCGCCTATTTTGAGACTGACACCATATATTTTGCGGATTTTTTTACTGAGTAACCAAGCAAGTAATAAAGTTTGTTATTTTATTTGTGGGGTAGCTCAATGTATCGGACTACAAACCATTTCATCTCACTTCTCCATATCTAATAAAAAGTGACATTTACTGTCAAACTAAATGACAATGTGTTTTTTTTTTCCAGCAAAAAAAAGGACTACAGAAGAGTCCAGGGGCGTTGAGAATCGCTTGACTGACTTAAATATCGGCGATTTCAAACGTACCCTGAACCACACCACACTCACTGCCTTGGAATGTGTGGACGCACGTTCAGAGGAGTGGTGAGTTTTATAAACATTAGATTGACTTGATGATTGGCGATTTCAAACGTACCATGAACCACACCACACTCGCTGCCTTGGAATGTGTGGACGCACGTTCAGAGGAGTGGTAATTTTATCTTGGCTTCAGTTTCTACCTTGACAGAAATTTGAAAACTTTACTTCAAAATAATTATGGTCTATACGACATGGCTGCAGTATTGCCGTTGTGTAAAGATGTATTCATTCACTGACCTTGTTTTAAAAAGCAGTTTTGGACTTCACCATACATTGACTCCATGAGCCAGGCCAAGTACTCAACAAACTCGTGTATGTGTGGAATGTTTCGACGTGACAATGATCTACTGGTAGACGGCATTATGTCTCCAGAAAACTGCATTAAAACCTGTACAAGGCAGCAACACAGCTGCTCATTATCACCAACCTTGCCAACGCGCCCATGAGAACAGTACCCTAATTCCACACCCTTTTCGCATATGAAAGAGCAACTTTCAGTGCATTTTATACATGTTTATATACGATTTTAAGACATAACACTGGTTAGTTTGGCCGATTTCAGGGCTTCACAAAAAGAGTAATTTTAGCAGTCTACACCGAATATTGTCTTTAGAATACGCTTGAATAAACTCTTTGCAAGTATGTTAGAAAGTTGAATTACAGTAGATGCAGGAGAGTCTTGAAAATTCCTTGTACAAGAATGGTACTAAAGCCACGTTTTAGTGTGACAAAAAGCGATGAGACAGCAAGCACCCTGTCTATGTCAAACACTGAATAATGTTGTAGCCTCAAGTACAATTCAGAAGAGTTTGTGTCCACCTCATTATCTATTTTACACACATTACACACTAGCTCCACTATGTACTGTGAGTCATACATCCTGCATATCCACCGGTTTGGCTGCTGACCACAAATGTACAAGGGACAGATAACTTTGTAGTAACCTCACAGATTCCATGTGAAAACTGGCACATATTTCCACCATGATTTGAAATCAGATCTCTCTATTCGAATATTCAAGGCTCTACCATCTGAGCTAATGGGGAAACTCTCTCTTACATCTGCTAGTATAAGCACTAGAAAGCAGCTTCTGTTACACCTTGTTTTTAAACCCTGATCTATGAAATATTTAGTTTTACAAGCCAATATGCATGAGAATCTGATTCATTGTAGGTATCATTTACTATTTAGAACACGCCTTTCAACATTAAAACAGGGATTTCATAAAACTCATGACTCTTGCCAAAGAATGAAGCCATTATGTAATTCCGTTGCTGACCAACATGAATGTGACAAAAGACGATCTCGTCTAGCTTGCACACCTTAACCTCACGTGCTAACTGTTACTTACCATTCTTCATCACAAGATACTAGTCATTGTTCAGATCGAGGCTGGTAATAATACAGTCCACAAAACCCAAAGCACAACATCTGTCCCAAAAACTAAGAAATCTGCATTTTATTAATACCAGTAATAAATACACAATAAACAGCTGTCAGCAGTATTTCACAGTGGGCAACATGTACTTGATAACATTCTGTAAATGAGTACACACCTGTACACATAAAAACACATACAGGCATGAATTAAAATATACAATTATTTTTAATTTTAACTTATTAACAATACTGAAAAATCTTTTCTTGTACAAAATTAAGTCTATACATGTAGTTTAAACAATTACGATAGTAGTCAGCAGTTTTTCACTTTACTAGCAGATCCAAATATATATAGTGTCCATTTTTCAGTATATCCATATCAAATGAATCTCTAAACTTAAGTACATATATATGTAACAGGCAGCAGTAACACACCTTTAATAATTAATATAATCGGATGTATAATGTATTTACAGTATAGGCCAAATAGATAACAAATCAGCAGTAAGCAGTCTATATATCCAAGCACGTATTTAAGCGAATGACAACAAATCTGGCTGTATTCAAGCGAATACCCACAAATTTGGCTGTATTCAAGCAAATACCTACAGACCTGGCAAATACCCACACATCTGGCTGTATTCAAGCGAATACCTACAAATTTGGCTGTATTCAAGTGAATACCCACAAATCTGACTGTATTCAAGCAAATACCCACAAACTGGGCTGTATTCAAGCGAATACCCACAAATTGGGCTGTATTCAAGCAAATACCCACACATGAGGCTGTATATAAGCAGTTAATGAACCACAAAATGACCAATCTCTGTAAATGTATTCCGGAATCAAAATAAAATATATACAAGTAGTTATCACAGGTTTCATTCCTGAAGACAAAATAATACTACTCAGTTTTGGAAGAGTTCCGACAATTGGTACGAGGGGTTTGTCTAACAAAACATATAGCACATTCTCAACTTATCACTGGAGATATTAAACAGGCTGCACTGGACATGTTTGGCAAAAAAATCCATATTCTCTGACAAGATCAAATTTTCCCACTTCACCTTGGGATAACTACATGTGTTGCCTTTCAGAAAATATCAGACTTGTCTCTGTACTACATTGTTTTTGTAATGTTAATATGATTCTAAAGTTTGAAAAAGTTACATAAGGTCCAGCATTATAAATTTCACAAACTTTGTTACCCATTTTGAACTGTAACACATGCGCAGGTGAGGCTCATAGTTTGTGAAAGGTCATTATTTGGGCTATTCTAATATATATTTAAATTTTGTCCCAAATATCTCCCATATCGTCTCTTTAAAAAAACACAAAATATTAAAATGAGAGCCATGATTTCCAGACTAAGTACATGTACAGTGTTTATATTATGACAACCCAAATGTTACATGACCTGTCAAAACATTACACCAGTAACTACAAGACTTTTCCTCAATGTCTCCTTTTTCAGTAAAATAGCCCATAATCATAGTGGTTATCTCTAAAGTGTTAAAGTGACAGTGTTTATATGACCACACTTGGCAAATTTGTAAATACACTTAAACACTTTCAAAATGTACAACTGACAAACAAGCAGTGGAAATGAAACAGAAAGGTGTTTATTACTAAGAGAGTGAGTGAGTGCTTGGGGTTTAACGTCGTAATTTCAATGAATGCTTGCGGTTTAATGTTGTACTTCACAATTTTACAGTCATATGAGAATGAGGAGTCATTAGGTGTGCATACATACAACATGTTTTCTTGTGGCAGAGTAAGTTCATGTCGCCAAAGTGCTGCCACCACTAAAGCATCATGCCAAAGACACCAGACATGACACCCCACCCAGTCACATTATATTGACACAGCGCCAACCAATCCTGTTTCCTTCCTGTAACCTCTGAGTGCTGAGCGAGGCAGCAAAAAGTATCAATTTTAAAGTCTTTGATATGACCTTTGATATGACCCAACCCTGGTCTCCTGATTTTCGGGTCTAACCATTAAACCTCTGAAGCAGTCAGTTATTGAAGGAAAAAGGGTTTTACTAGAATATCAGTCGACAAACCACAAAAGAATATATTTTGCTCTGACCACAACATTTTTTTATGTGTAATGTGTTTTCAAGGTGTGTCAGTATATATACAGGTATAGTGGCCATCAAACTGAATGTATACACCTATATGTATAAAAAGGAGCACAAAGATTATGTTTGGCAAATAAATGATGATACTTGTGTGCTACACAAGATATTAAAACAATAAACTAAACATCACAACTATACACCAACAAAAAAACCCCATAAAAATAATAATAAATAAAAAATATATTAAATAAAATAACTGTCCAGTTACATTTTAAAAACGGAATTGTCCATTATTACAACAATTATAGCAAAATGTAAATTACATGCCTGTAAGTTATCTATTTTTTTGTAGTGCTTATCACTTCTTGTGTTCCAAAGCCTTTTTTTAGCCTATCCTCCACATCGTGTGATTACAGTTCACTTCCACTTGAAATTTATGTGATTATTATGGCAGTATGTACAAAATTCTTAACAGTTATCCATGTATCTAAAATATCTGTACATACAACAATGCATTAGTGTGGGTTGGAATAGCTCTGAGATTGGTTGGTCAAGTTCCCAGCTTAACTTCCACATTGGGTATTTCTGAAAGCTAAACTGGGAAGAATTAAAACAGATCTCAGATCTTGGGCTGGAAATACAGTATCACTATTACTATGGAACAAAACGATCAAATCAATGATACATCTAACAGCAGATGTAAACAAGAACAAAAATTTGCACATGCTGGTAATAAATCGCTGGTAAAGGAGTTAATTAAGATGGACGGATGAGATATCTGGACATGATTGCAATAACAAAGTCTGTAATTTGTACATGCAAACCTTAAGTTTTACCAGCTGGCACATAGCAAGGCAAAGGTGGTACATGTATATCCTCAATTTTATTATCATACCTCATGAATATTCACAAATCTGCCTTGACATTTCATTGGCTGATCTGTGATGGGTCAAGTTAATAAATGTATACCCTAATTCCTCAACCATTTCGCATATAAAATTTCAGTGCAATTTATGCACAATTTTAACTTGATTTTGGAGACAAAAGCTACATTGGTTGGATTGGCCAATTACAGGGCCTCAAAGAAAGTATAACTTTATCAGCCCACACAAACTAAGGCCTTCAGAATATGCTTGAATAAACACCCTGTAAACATGTGTAAAGGTTGAAGAATTACTGTAGTATAACATACCACCTGAGTGGCTCCACCTGTCATGGCGAGGTTGGATAATGCTGACATTATCCAAGTCTGATGGACACTTGTCTTGCCAGGAGTTGACATTCATTATAGGATCAGTTTGATGGACACTTGTCTTGCCAGGAGTTGACATTCATTATAGGATCAGTTTGATGGACACTTGTCTTGCCAGGAGTTGACATTCATTATAGGATCAGTTTGATGGACACTTGTCTTGCCAGGAGTTGACATTCATTATAGGATCAGTTTGATGGACACTTGTCTTGCCAGGAGTTGACATTCATTATAGGATCAGTTATACCACATACAACATTTAGTCAAACAGGGGCCTGGTTTATGAGAGGAATATTAAGCCTGATCTGATTGATCTATTTCAAGACCATTTATTATTTATGTATGGGACTTCTGGATGTATCTCTCCATGGGATGGACTTTGATCTTTCTTCTTCTGGGAGAATGAATAAATAACTACATAAACAAACACTTTCTTGTCCACGGAGAAAATACAATATTGACCTATGGAAAAAGAAATCATTTGACTAGGGCCATGCCTTGGGACTGCAATACTAAAAACAATCTCATCCTGTTCCATTGTTGATTAAATTAAGATGACAGATGTGGAATTATTCTCCAGTATCAGCCATCGCCTTGCCATTTCACATACATAAGGACTACATGAAAATACCGTGCTGTATACTGTATAATACTGTCCATAATACAATTATATGTTTAAGTTCCCTGTGATCGCTTGTGAATCTGCATAAATTATTATACCATAACAGTAAATATATTAAGCACATTAAGATGCCTTCATAATATGCTTGAATAAACACCTTGCAAACATGCGAAAAGGTTGAAGAATTACCGTATCACAGCTTTACCCCGGGTTTAAGTTCTCAGATGGCAGCGCGGGTTGTAAAGGAATGGCTTTGTAAGTGTCCAACATCAGTCATGCCTCCAGATGATACATAGTTTTCATTCATCATCCATTTATTTGATTGGTGTTTTATGCCGTACTCAAGAATATTTCACTTATACAACGGCGGCCAGCATTATGGTGGGAGGAAACCGAGCAGAGCCCGGGGGAACCCCACGATCATCCACAGGTTGTTGACACACATTCCCACTTACAGCTGGAGAGGAAGCCAGCATGACGTTCATCAGCCAGCCAAGTGCCTCAGCCTTTCGTTCAACTCTCGCTCCTTCTGTAGCATGCTGTTTGCATGTTTTTTGAATGCCTCAAACTCCTACACAACAGAAAAGAAGCACACAGTCTACATGAACTTTATACTTTGTATGCTGAGTTAACAATGTGGGAAGAGAAAGACGATTTAGTCAATTAGCCAAAATTAAACCTTCAAATCCAGAGTACTAACTGAAGCTGTTTTTTGTGAATTCTTTATGTAATATGTAATTAATACATGCATAAGACAGGCCATTAAAAGCTATGTCTGGTTTATTATGAAACAGTTCATTTTTTTTGTCAGAATTTTTTTGATATTTCAAGTTTTATGGACCATATACATAGACAGTATTAGGTATCCTATATCAAGCAAAAAATGTAATATTGTAATTCAATCTACAAGAACACTGAAAATCGACACACGTCTGCACTTTGTCAACAGAAACAAGAGTTTCGGAACCTCAATATATGCTGTTATGATAGAGTCAGTAACAGACAATAACAATATCATCAGGAGCTTGGTATTCATGATTGACATACACAGGACTATGATAATTCAAACTCTTCATTTAGGCAGCTTTTTCAAATAGGCTTACAGTGTTCACATGCAAAACCAACAGATCACACAAGGGGGCATAACTCTTTACTGTGACACTAGTTTCTGGTCTTGTGGTAGAGGCAAAAAATTTATACCTCTGCAACTGATGCAATTCTGCACATATCACATCTCAAACAGTTTATGGATGGACAGATGACTTATGACATGTCATCATATGAGACTTAATACGGACAAACATGTACGGTACCTAAATGCTAAAAAGCTCATGACAACAAGGTGACTACTTTCAACTCTGATTAATCCGTCAATAGTTATATACGTTCATTAATTTATTCATTTATTTGATTTGTGTTTATGCTGTACTCAAGAATACCCGCTTTAATATACAACAGTAAACCTGCAGATGGTCGTGGGTTTCTCCCAGTTCTCTGGATTCCTCCCACCATAATGCTGCAGCCATCATATAAATGAAATATCCTTGAGTACGGCGTAAAACGCTAATCAAACAAATTAATAAAATAAAAAAAATACAGCAACCAACATCATGGTAGGAGGAAAGTGGGCAGGGCATGGGGAAACCCACAACTATCTGCAGGTTGTGGCAGGCCTTCCTAGGTATAGCCAAAGAGAAAGCCAGCTTGAGCTGGATTTAAACTCACAGTGAAAGCACAGGTGAGAGGCTCCTGAGTCTTTGTTCTGTGCTGGCGCGCTAACCATGGAGGCCCCGACCGTTATACGTAGATACAGTGAAAACATATGCAACACTGTCGAACAAGTTCAGGATATGGCAAACTGACAGCCAAGAAGAAAAGAAAGCTGTTGTACAAATATGAGAACTGCATACCTTGACCATGTCTGTGTTTTTCTGAGAGGTCTGTCGCACCTGTTCCTGCAGTTTTCTCACCTGCTGATTGGCATTCACTGCCGCTGACTCACGTCTGTCAAGCACAAAAAGAACAGTCAATGTCTCCATGCCATGCACCTTTACATTATAACAGATTATAACTCATTTTAAGTAAAAATCCGAAAATTTAAACGAAAGACTCATTTTGTATTAAAATACAAAATTTTGAAGTTGTATTAAAAGAGAAAGGTTGTTTATGCTGTCTCAACCAACTATCGTGGTTTTCAAGTCGTAGTTTTCAAGTATTTATTTATTTGACTCTTGTTTAACATTCTACTCAACAAGTTTTCACTTGTACAATGGCCATCAGTTTTCCTGGGTGAAGGAAAATGCTGAGGGTAAACCAGCGACCTTTGGCATGCTGCTGACAAGCATTTCCACATATGCCATACATATGTACAACATACTGGTGAAAGGCAAGTGGTCTTCAAAACAAAACACAAGACACAAGCATCATATACCGCTCACTGTCACCATGGCACCTTTTCCAAGTCTCAGAGGAGCGAACTGCAAATTCCTTGTCCAAGGCTGAGATTAATCCTACACGTTTTGTGTTCCTGGTGATTGAATGTGTTCAGCTACAGTGTACACAATGAGCGCAAAATGTCCCCCAATAAATCTAACAGGCAATTTGTGGTAGTTTTGTCAGTCCACCAAGGCAATGTCTGGTCTGTCAGTGTCATACAAATGATCAGCATATAACCAGTAACCTGTGGACAATAGACTCACTCAAATTTTTCCTCCATCCTTTTGACAGCTTGCTCCTTTTCTTCAATAAGCTTCTGAAGTCTTTTGTTTTCTGTTTGCTCTTTCTAAAATGAATGAAAAGATTACAGCATTATAGGAAATACATGAAGAAGTAATACAGACATATAGATAACTATAGGAAATTCACTACAGAAATTTCTACTTATCCAGGTAGTTCATTAATAATCGTTAATCAAATCAAATTTTCTCAACCAGCCAAGAAAACCTGAAATTATTGTCATTCAGAAAATATCACTGTACCTGTACTTTTTATATTGGTAAAATGATTATAAAGTTTGAAAAAGTTGTAAAACGATCCACATTATAAATTTCACAAACTGTTTAACTGATTTTGAATCATAATATGTGCTTAAGGAGGCAGATAAGCTGTGAAAGGTAATTATTTGAGCAATTCTAATGTTCAACTGAGCATAACAACATTTTTACCAAAAATCTCAGTTTCTTTAACTTTGGATATGTTGGATAGAAGAGACGACTTGTCCTGGTTTTTACATGTTGACACTACAAGACACTACAACACTCCATGCACCTTATTATCGAACCTACTAACTCGCCAGAGGTGTGTAACAAACATACTGTAACAAAGTAGACAAATCTGAATGAGTTTGCCCCTCTGCATGGTGAATTCCAGCAGTTCTTATAAACCTCACGCAGTGTGTAACAAATGTAACAAGGTAGATATACCTGAATGAGCTTGCCCCTCTGCATGGTCAGTTCAAGCAGTTCATCTCTTTCCTTACTCAATACCTGAAGTTTGTTCTGGGAGTCAGAGTCTGCTGATCTCTGACTCTCACTGAGACACTGAATCTTGTGCTTTGCTCCTGGAAACAAATGTACCGGTAAATGTGTGTATTCATCAATTAACACACATAGGCCTACTGTATTTCACATAAAGTTTGGGTGTGAAATGCTCTTTCAGAAGCAGATAATCGCATTAACATGATATACTTGATGCGAACATTTAACCTTTTCTGATAAGAAATTAATCAAACTTTACCAAAAACTCTTAAGTGGCCATATAAGGTGGATGAATCAATCAGAATCAAGCTAAACGTGTCATTTGAAAATGGCTTAACTTTAGGTGAAATACAGTAGCTTAACATATATGATTTGGCAGAACAATTCATGCATTGCCTCCTGAGCAACTGAGTACAACTATGGTCAGGATGCAAACCAATATCATTTGCAAGACCTTAACCTGAATTAAAAACGCAGCTGTGAGTGAATCAATACAGAGGATGAGCAATTCAGGAATGAATAACAAGTTATGTACGAAGAACATGTGATATATGAATAACAAGTGACGTACAAATAACAAGTCACGTACAAAAAACATGTGACATACGAATAACAAGTGACGTACAAATAACATGTGACATACGAATAACATGTGACATACGAATAACATGTGACATACGAATAACATGTGACATACGAATAACATGTGACATACGAATAACATGTGACATACGAATAACAAGTGACATACGAATAACAAGCCACGTACAATTAAAAAGTGATGTCCTCTACTCATTATCAATATATAACATCAGGCTTGACAAATCCAGGTCAAGCTATATATATAATATTTTTTTATTGAGCTGAGCAATACTTACTTGTAATGCATTTCTGAGTCAATAATTTGGGTTTTTTCATTTGTTTGAATGTATGGATGTCATAAGTATCAATTTTTATTGCAAAAAGCAGAAATTAAATCCTTCTTGACTGTACGTTCACTCAGATATTTTGATGTCACTACAGTGCAGTCATACATGTACATCCTTATGATTTTCTCTCTTTAGTTCTGCCACCTCACACATCAAGTACTTATCATGTATCTCCCACAAAAGTACACACCTCCAAAATATACAGGCTACAGTCTCGAAGATGACTATAGTGGTGATTGTAAACAATGTTGCAACCGTGTGTGAAGAGTTAACACAGAAGCCACCTCAACATAGTTCATTTTGAAGCCAAAAAACTATTCCAAAACAGTTTGTTTGGTCAAAACTTACTAGTTCGCTTTCGCAAAATTTTAAATGGAACCAAATAAGTCATCTGTTATTGCTCGATTAAGGCGCGCTGTCACCATTACAAGTTGGTTTTGTTTTATTGTGGGGCGAATGATCTTCAAGACCCGCAGGCTGGCGGGGAATAAAGGTGAGACCACCGAACATGGGTGAGACACATGATAAGTGCCTGAGGTATGAGGTGTGCAGCGACATCAAAATATCGGAAAGATTAGGTGTCATGAAGACAGACTGTGGGATAGCTATTCCCAGCATACCGGGACGCAGTTTTCATGTAACCATCCATGCTGTAAAACATGTAAACAGTGTTCTGCTGTGAGTCATTATTTATATCACTGGTGACTTTATGCAAATATTTATTTATTTATTTATTTATTTGATTTATGTTTTACGCTGTACTCAAGAATATTTCACTTATACGATGTCGGCCAACATTATGGTGGGAGGAAACCGGGCAGTGCCTGGGGAAAACCCACGACAATCCGCAATTTGCTGACAGACCTTCCCACTTACGGTTATGCAAATATAACATTGGTCTTATTTACTTGATTGGTGGAACTTGTGTAATAAAAGTTTAACTGTTTTTCATTGCAGCGACACAAGAGTTTGCCTGGCTCAAACACACACGTCATAGTTGTAGCTCGCTAACGAGTTTCTCAACATGATGAGGACTGGATTCCAGCTTGTGACCTCACTCGTCAGGGGCCGATTTGATGTGGCAAGAACGATGCTCTACTCTTTGCTGAGTTACAAATACTAGCAAACTCTCTCAAAATGTGAAATAAGCGATATTAATGGACATCCACTGTACTTCATGCAAGACCATGCGAGACAGCACCATCAGACTCTTATTGCAACAAGGGGCCCCAAGAACAATAGAAGGAAGGGAATCCTAAAAATTTACCATTCTACAATGGGAATGAGAACATGTCTAGCCTAGTAACATAGCAACTGAATAGCAAGCCCTTTTGTAACCAATTGGCCAAATCACACTTTCCAAATTAGTTTTATACACAAGGAATAGTTTTTTTTCTGTATCCCATTTCATTTTGCTACATTGTTTATATCTTCAGATATTAGTTCTTATTATCAGTATTGACAGGAAAATGACAATGGGATTAAGAGAAAATTAAAAAAATGAATTGTTAACACATATTTTTAATGGACTGTACAAGCTTACATGCAGAATCTATGTTCGTTGTACTTCGCATAAAATTATTTATGAGTGTAAAACATTACATCAGTTGAGTGTTACCTTTCAGTCTTTCCTCTAAATCATCCACAGTAGATTGTAGTCTTTTCATGTCTTTCCCATAGGAATCTTGTAGCTGGCTGATCTCGATTTTCAGCCCCTCCTCTTTACTCCTGGAATCCTGTTGCAGATTTCTGCCACAAGACATCCAAAGAATGTTACCACCATACATCATTAATCACAACATGGTTTTACTGTGAAAATTGCTGGCATGTTTTTCACTGGTCAAGACAAGAAGACCACAAAAAAAGATTAGATGTATTCTAGTGGTTTCTTTTAATTTATCTGCCATTTCTGGATGTATATCATGTTCTTGGGAATAAAAATTCACACAAAAGATCTGAATTTATTCCTTCACCTGACTACAGAGGAATATGGTCGTAAAGGTTTGGTTTAAGCCATTTAAAACTACTGAAATTTCTGTATATTTTCCCTATAATTGAACATACTGTATGTAACCAATCAGCGGGACATCTGGTTGACATGGCTGACTATGATAGCTCATAGACCGTCGCATGCACGTTCTTAAGTGACAGTTCGGAAGAGGGTTTCGCTCTAATGTTGTATACTCAGTATTTACAAGACCTGATGGCATCACATTACTGATGTGTATATCGCAAAGAAATACAATTTTCTAACCTAGTTCATCTTCAATCCTTACATTGAAGCCTCCAGCCTGCAAAGCTACTATATAAGATACATGTATGTACAAGACATGAATTAGAAATTCTTAGGTATTGTCTTCTCTGAACCATAGTTTTACTGTGTTCAGTTATCCATCAAATATTTTTTTTATCTTATTAATGACGTTCCTGTAGTTTTTCTCATGTCTTCATGCTCTCAGTACTGATGCCCATCAGATACCTAAATTATTTCAGTGTCCTGAAACAAATCTACTGTAGGTGTTACCTGAAGCGAAGATCAAGTTGCAAGTATTCATCTTTGAGAGTTGTGCACTTTTTTACCAGTTCTTCAATCTCGGCATCTTTCTCAAGCAGAGCCTTGGAAAACAAGGCCTCGTTTTCCTGTTTTAATCGGGTGTTTTCTGCTCTTAGCTGTTGGTTTACTCTCTTATATTCGTCTTTGTACTTTATCATTTCCTCATGATTTGATGCTAAGTCATGGAACCTCTGGTCCAACATATCGAATCTTCTCATCTCGTATTCAAGCTTTTCCGTTGCTTGTTCTCTAAACTCCATCAGCTCGGCATTAATGCGTTCAAGGGTGCCTTGTTTTCCTGTCGCCTCATCCGCTCTCTGTTTCAGAATCATAATGAGGCGAGACTGTTCATCAATCCTGGACCGCAGCATTGCACACTCTGTCTTGTCATCTTCTTTCAGGGCTTGCAGTTTTGTCAAGGACGGATGAACCTCTGCATGTTCTGTTAATAGAACATTATATTAAGCAAAGACAAAACCAAATTTATATTACAATGCATAATAAATGTGTAGCATGGTACAATATTTAGCTATTATTTATTCATTTATTTATTTAAAGAATACATGAAACGACTGTTTTTTATTTCTTTTCACCGAATATATAAGGTGGCCTAACAGTACAAAAAAAAGTACAAAAAAAAAGCCCTTCAGCTTTATTCTTGGGTCGTAATGTGTCTTTAAACTTTGATTTTCCTAAGCCCTGTTGGTGTGATAACCACGTACAACATTATATGACCAACAAAAGCGCTTTCCAGTGCTTACATCGGACGCAGAAATGGACCGAGATTAGTACGGACAATAACGTCATACAGGGGACAACATGAGTAAGTTTAGGACAACACGTGAATTCACGTCACATCACCAAGTGACATCAGCATCCCCATTATCAGCTTTTCATATAAAAGTGATTTCATTTGCCACATGATGAAAAAAAAAAAAAACACCCTCAACTTCGCGACTCACGCGCCATGCGGTATTTTCAAACCAGTCACAACATCAACGTCAACAGTGACACTCTTACCTTCTGATATCTGCGACCATCTGTTTTATTTCTTTCGGATTTCTGGACGACATTGTTCATACATGACATTGCCTGACGGAATTTTCGTGCTTAAAATCAATTTCAAGACCACAAACTATACCTCTGCTTTCTTCCCATCTTTTCATTCTATTCATACGACGCCATTTTCAAACAACTCCATGGTGTTTGATCGCTTACAACATTAGAAACACAATGCCTTATGTCTGAAAAAACGAGTAGTACAGATGAAACATGACAAAACAACTGCTGTTAGAAGTAGAAACGGGTTCGTAAAGATGTTGATTTGTGATAAACTTTATTTAAGTAATAAACTATTCTAAATTTTTACATGGGGGTGTGAGGTGGGCGTTTCGAGGTCAAGGTTATCACGGAGACATGTGCACTTACAAATTACGGACAGAATCACAACAAACCAGACGCACATATCACGTGGAGTGTCTCTTTAAAAAGTTACAGTAGTCAGAGAAGATGACAGGATATTAATGCATCCGAATTGAATTTGTTTGAGGTAATACACCAACTATGCTCTCAAACCAGGGTGATTTCTCCATTTCGTGTTAAAATCGTCTAGTTGCATAGCTCATCACTCATCATAAATATGGATGTGTCAAATATGTCCACGCAAATTTGTGCTTGACAATTTAGCTAAGTTTTTGTTTTCATAGTTAAATGTTTATACATTTACATCTAGGCAGATAGCGGATGTATTTTTTTCAATTTACACCCTTGAGAAGAACACAGCACAGTGTTCATTTTCTTTTGAGTCCATATAGTCCGAGATTGCTCTCACGTTACTCGTTAGGTTTTGGCAAAATTTTGTTCGCCCAAGGATGACCCCAAACTAATGTCAGAGCACGTCCTATTTAAAACCCTGATGAAGTTACCTGTTCTTGTCAAATACGTCGAGGCTGTCAGTACAGCTGTTTGCTTTGAGCATCACTAAGGAATCTCAAAAACATGTAGTCCAGGAAACAACAAATTAATGTTGTGCTTGTGACAGATGAAAAGATCAGGAACATAAGTGTCTACAAGTTTAAGGCCTTGGAAACGTATTTGATAGATAACTTTTGTCTCAAATGCCATGACACATTGCCATGGCAACAGTATCAGGTTTTTAAACTAGTTAATGGAGTGTTATCTGACGTTAGTTTGGAGCCATCCCATGACCAAACAAAATTTTGCCCAACCTAACGTCAGACTAATCTCAGGCTAGAGTTCATAGCGTTGTTGTATGATTGTCAAATAGGTCGCCGTTTAAAACATTATCTGAGCCAGGCAGCTAGCCTGAGTTTGATAATGTGATAATGATGTGTTGTTTATGAAAAGTGGTAGAATGATGCATGTATCTAATGCCAGGTCATAAGTGACAGCTCTCACAATGGGTAACTACCGGCCCGGATAGCACAGCTGGTAGAGCGTCCGCTTCGGGACCGGTAGATCCAGGTTCAAACCTTGATCGAGTCACACCTAAGACCTTAAAAGAGGAAAACTTCCTCGCTTGGCGTTCAGCATGAAGGATAGTACACTGATACTGGTTGACACGTATCAGTGTAATGGGCGGGGCGGCTTACTTGCCTTCGGTAAGTCATCTCAGTGAAGCAGCACTAGATAAAAGAGCAGTGGAAATCCGTCCTGCTACAAGGAGGCACATTACACGTACATGCACCCTAAAGATGTCGTCATATGACTGAAAAATTGTTGAGTACGACATTAAACCCCAAGCACTCACTCTCTCACAGTGGGTAACTAGTAAGTAAAATGTGTAAGAACTGAACAGTAAGTGACATGATCAGTGGAATCCTATACTGCACAAAATTTTCCTTAGCTTTAAGGCCATTCCCCTCCAGCCGTACGTGGGAAGGTCTTCCAGCCTCTTGTTTGTTTCGTCCCACCCCAGTGCTGCCCGCCATTGTGAAAGTGAAATGTTGTTGAGTGTGGTGATAAACACCAATAAAATAGATAAATAAATAAATAAGCCATTCCATCAACCAGTGACTATTCATTTATTTATTTATTTATTTATTTATTTATTTGATTGGTGTTTTACGCTGCACTCAAGAATATTTCACTTATACGACGGCGGCCAGCATTATGGTGGGAGGAGACCGGGCAGAGCCCGGGCGAAACCCACGACCATCCGCAGGTTGCTGCCAGACCTTCCAACTTATGGCCGGAGAGTAAGCCAGCATGAGCTGGACTTGAACTCACAGCGACCACATTGGTGAGAGACTCCTGGGTCATTACGCTAGCGCGCTAACCAACTGAGCCACGGAGGCCCCACCAGTGACTAAGTTCTGTAATGAAGTGTTTAAAGTCAAACCACACTTCTAATGATTAATGGGCCTTGGTGACCAATCGGTCGCTTGTGGAGCCCACTGTACAGTCTTAGGTGAGTTGAAGTGAGGTCACTTGTCTACTTGTGGGGCATCATGTCTGGTGTCTTTGGCATGATACTTCACTGGTATCAGCACTTTGGCGGCATGGCCCTGCCACAGGAAGACATGTCAATATATATGTACACACACCTAATGACTCCTTGTTGTCATATCACTGAAAAATGGTGAAATACAACATTAAACACTAAGTATACATACGTACATACATACTTAATCACTCGGCCATGATTCACTCCCTGTTTTGTTATTATGTGTAGCCTCATTATGATTGGTTGTGTGGTTTCCTTTTTTGTCCAGATCCTGACTGACTAGGAAATATAGGCGTGACCAGTTGGGTGAAAAATGTCACCATGACAACGGGAACCAAGGGAGAAGTTCATTGGTCGCCTGTCCATGATGGACAGTTTGTGATAAACCATGGCTCCAATATCAGTCTGTACAAGGTGGAGAAGAACAAAACCAGCCAAAACTGTAAGTAATAATGATCAGCCTAGAGGTTCAAGGTTTTCTTTGTCAGATTGTTTACTCCGTGAAGGTGGGAGATCTCGACTAATCATGAGTAGTAATGATTTATAGATTTTAATTTTCACGTGTTACCCTTCATGTTTCCTTTCAATGATGTGACTAAATAACTACAGACATTATTTTTTTGGCAGGTATAAAACTCTCGACAGACAGATGGGCCACACAGTTAGCTGTCAGTTCCGATGACCTACAGTACATGAAGGTAGGCATGGACATTTAGTAATGATGTTGGTGTAAGGGGGCATTGACTGTAAACCCTTGGTAAGTTGCTTCATTGAAGCAGCACTAGATAAAACATTGGTGGAAATCTGTCCTGCTAAAAGGAGGCACATTTCATACACCCTAAGGATTCCTTTGTCGTCATAT
This sequence comes from Liolophura sinensis, assembly GCF_032854445.1. NCBI lineage: Eukaryota > Metazoa > Mollusca > Polyplacophora > Chitonida > Chitonidae > Liolophura > Liolophura sinensis. Next base: position 19,992,782 of record NC_088305.1, on the reverse strand, counting down.
GACTGAAAAATTGTTAAGTATGATGTTAAACCCCAAGCACTCATTCACTCACTCACATTTACATACATGTATTTGCAAGGTGTTTATTTAAGCTTATTCCAAGGGAATTATTCTATGTAGACTGACAAAATGATACTTTTTGTGAAGTCCTGAAATAGGCCAATCCAAACAGTTTATCTCTAAAATCAAATTAAGAAAGTGCACAAATTGCACTGAAAGTTGATCTTTAATATGTGAAAAGTTAGAGGAATTAAGGCACATGGTAAGTTTGGCTTTACCACGCAACCAGTTCTGATCATTCACTTTCTTCTGTCATTGCAGTGCCTGGCATGGCGCCCTCTGAACAGCCCAGACAACATCATAGCAGTGGGTCAAGCTAATGGAAGAGTACTCCTCACAAGGTAAATCACACAGATTCTTCATGGGCACAATTCATTTCTAGGACCCCAGAGATTTGACCCATTAGGCTTTTTGTTTTTTCCATACTGTAATTGTTTAACCTTCTTGCATGTTCACAAGATGTTTGTTCAAGCATGTTCTTAGGTCATTATTCTGCAGGTATAGGCTGATAAAATAATACTGTAAATACCAAAAGGTGGTCCCAAATACCCACCATACAAAAATTATTTTCAAGTGTCTTTTTCTTCTTAAGGAAAAATCGGAAATAATATTGAAGACCACATTTAGGAATAACTTTTTGCACTCTTTCATCTGAAGTTTATGTCATTGTTATCTTTTCTCCACCTTTAATGTTGGCCAACTCAACCAATAAAGTTTCTTCTCCAAAGTAAAATTAAAAATATGAGGATTAGTTATATTCTATAATCTTATTTGAATCTAAAAATGTACTGGGGGTGGGATAGGGGATGGGGGAGAATTCAGTATATCCAGCAGCAAGCCGTAGCCTGACATTTTTGTCTTTTAAAATGCTATGTAATCAGTGCCAAAAATAGTGTGAATTGGTTGTTTCACCGCAGCACACCCTGTTCCTTGCATAAATTCCTAAGACATGGCGGTAACAGAAAATCTTTTGATTTATGATTTAATGAGGTTGGTCAGGTGGACTGGTGAAAAAACTGGGGTGCAGGGGGGAAATCACTGCCTTTCACCTTATGGGAAAAGCCGGATCTTATAAACACCGAGAGCCTTGAAGATTTTAAGGAGCAAATTCTCTCTGACAACTTTCCAGTATTATTAAAAAGCTGGTCTGACAAATATTAATTCAGAAGTTTAGGCACATTTCCATGCCTTATTGATCTGATTTGTGTCATGAAATGTTACAAGGTATGGCATTATTTTAAGCCCAAATTGATAAATAAGTAAATATAGTGGAAATTTCACTGTATTTTAGGTTAAAAACTGATGTAGCTATCAATAGTTGGAGATCCTTATTAGTTTTATACCTTTTTTTTTTTTTGGTTAGATGGTGATTGAAATACAAGCCCCTGATAATGCTCAGTTTTGCTTATCTATTTTCAGCTTTGGCAATAAAACAAATGATCTTGTGGGGAAAGAATTTGGTGAGTTCTTTAATTATTTGTTGTAGAATAAAACGTATACAAGTAGCTTGTACGGAACTGATGTATCCAGTGAATCAGTTGAAAATGGCATTTATTAAATTTGGTTACAATGGGAGGCTATTATTTTATTATAATAATGTCACTCACATAAAGTCTAAAAAAAACAGGAACTGGATGCTCTGTTTTCCCATAAGCAGATGCACAAATGTCATCATATAGAAATTGTTCTTCCAAGGTGATTACCAGCATGTGCTAATTTTTGTCCAGAAAAAATAATAATACTGTGTTTCATGACTGACCCATGCCAAATTATGATTTTATGGAGAGTACTTGCACTTCTGATATTTAATAATACCATGTACAATACTTATGATAAATGCCATTTTGTAGCTGTGCTGTTGTATTCAACCACAATTCACCCTCCGCCATTTTTTGGAAAACATGTTTAAAACATGTTTAAAACACGTTTACCACATGTTTACCACCTGTTTAGTGTCAAGATGCATTTTTGTTGTTTCCTGAATGAATAAATGCCACTGATGAATTCAGTTCATGAAAAAAAATGAAAATCCAATTGCCATTAGTATAACACACTCGTTTGTTGTTAACAACTCTTACGTTCCCTATGCCAAATGAGGGTCCCCACTGACTCAGATGGTCATTCTCACTTTGACCAACGAGGTTCTGTGCTCAAATCCAGCTTGCGCTGTTTTGTCTGTGGCTTTAGTTCAGGTACCTTGTGCAGGTTGAGGTCTGTCAGTAGCCTGCAGATGGTTGTGTATTTCCCTTGGGCTATACCCGGTTTCTTCCCACCATAATGCTGGCTGCCGTCGTTTAAGTGAAATATTCTTGAGTACGGCGTGAAACACCAATCAATTAAAATAAATAAATAAATTGTGCGGCCAGCATTATGGTGGGAGGAAACCAGGCAGAGCCTGGGGGAATGTCATCATATGAGAGAAAAATTCTTTAGTATGGCACCAGTCAGTCAATCAATCAAACAATCATTCGGTGAATCACAGACAGCGAAATTATTGTGCATGGATTGGTGAGGTCACTTTGTTTACATCTGAAAGTCTGTATTATGTGTGATTTTATTGTTGTGAATCTGTTTTCACAGCTAATATTCTCTGTCCACAGCCCCACGTCATTCCCGGCAGTGCAGCTACCTGGCCTGGAATCCGTTAGAGCCTAACCTTGTGAGTGGCCTACTTACCTACACATTTGATGTCTTCTACCTTCGTAATATTAGCAAGTTTACCTTATTTTAACTGCTGATTTACATAGCTTCATTCTCCATTATAGCCCACCACCCTCCTGGTGGCATAGTCTGCATCGGGAGCGGTAGATCCAGGGTCAATCCTGGGTCGTGTCACACCTAGACTTAAGTTGCAGCTTTAGAAATGATGTTGGTGCATCTATTTAGTCCCTTGGCGTTCAGCATGAAGGGGATAGTGCAATGACTGATTGACCCATATCAGTATAATGGCATCTCAGTGAAGCAGCACTAGATGAAAGAGCAGTGGAAAGGCCATCCTGCAAAAAGGAGGCACATTACATGCATTCTAAGGATTCCTTCGTCGTCATATGACTGAAAAATTGTTAAGTATGACGTTAAACCCCAAGCACTCACTCATTCCATTGTAGCCCTACTTGCAGCATGAAATTTACAAGCTGTGTCAACCAGTGAACACGGCTACACACCATTAGTTGTACAAGGACAGGTAGGCATCCCTGATCAGCTTTAAGCATTTGTCAGAGTACTTACCAGGGTTGGCCAGTCAATTTATTGCCAGCTCATCCATGGGTTTATTTATAAAATATGTGACTTGTCATTTGATGAGGGACCATTGTTTTTCTTCCTCAGAAAGTAAATACCCTCTTTAATAAGCCAGATGGCAATTTACACCTGACACACGTACATCAGAGGGGAGATAAACAACAGAGCATCTGCCCATGTTAAAGCATTGTATCCCTTGACTGTCACACACAATTCAGCAAACATTGTGTATTTTATTTATGAATCCAAGCTCAGCTCATGCTGGCTTCCTCGCTGGCCATTCATGGGAAGGTGTGCAGCAACCTGCGGATGGTCATGGGTTTCCCCTGGGCTGTGCCCGGTTTCTTTTCACCATTATGCTAGCCACGATCGTAAAAGTGAAATATTCTTGAGTACTGCATAAAACACCAATCAAATAATAAACAAATAAAATATTTATGAATCTTTGTGACATCTTATGCGCTTGAGCATAGTCTGAAGTTGAAAACATCAGAAGTTGAAAATATGCAGACATGTAATGGACTATAACTGAGGTTGGAAACAGTCTACAATGTTTTAGCATGTATTTCTCACATTAACCACACATTAAACAATATACTTGGATTTCATGGGACCGTAACGATCATGTGGCAGTGTGTATATTCCCATTATCTCTCTTTGTTTGGTTGTGATAACAGTAGTTTCATTGCTGAAGCGATTTGCCTATACATTGCTATTCCCCACTGAATTGATGGGTTTTTCGCAGGATTAATTCATTACATCGTTGCTGAATGACGGGATACAGAAATATACGGTGTCAGTAGCCCTCATTTTGGGTCATGTATTTCCATGTCCTGTAACTCAGTAACCATGTTACAAATAGTGCGTGTACATCTATGCATAAAATGACCCATATGATTTTGTTTGTCCCATTTATGACTGTTTCTGTGGCTTATATTGCTATATACTTGTAAAGTGAAAAACGGCGATGTGAGTTAGAAGTATAAATAAATTTTCATTGCTTTACAGCTTGCAGAGGGATTTGAGAGATACAAAAATGACCATTGTATTGCAATCTGGGATGTTACTGCCAAGCCTTACACCAATGAGATGCCTGCAACACCAGACCGTCAACGAGTCAGCCTCAGCGAGTCCGGGGTGATTTGCAGGCCTCACACAGAGTTAGGTAATGTCGGGTTGATGTGTAGACCCCACACTGAGTAAGGTAATGTCGAGATGATCTGTAGATCTCACAAAGAGTTAGGTAATGTCAGGGTGATCTGTAGGCGTCACACAGAGTTAGGTAATGTCAGGGTGATCTGTAGGCGTCACACAGAGTTAGGTAATGTCAGGGTAATCTGTAGACTTCACCCACAGTTAGGTAATGTCAGGGTGATCTGTAGGCCTCACACAGAGTAAGGTAATGTCGGGATGATCTGTAGATCTCACACTGAGTAAGGTAATGTCAGGGTGATCTGGAGATCTCACACTGAGTAAGGTAATGTCGGGATGATCTGTAGATCTCATACAGAGTAAGGTAATGTCAGGGTGATCTGTAGATCTCACACTGAGTAAGGTAATGTCTGGATGATCTGTAGATCTCATACAGAGTTAGGTAATGTCAGGGTGATCTGTAGATCTCATACAGAGTTAGGTAATGTCTGGATGATCTGTAGATCTCATACAGAGTAAGGTAATGTCAGGGTGATCTGTAGGCCTCACACAGAGTTAGGTAATGTTGGGATGATCTGTAGATCTCACACTGAGTAAGGTAATGTCAGGGTGATCTGTAGATTTCACAAAGAGTTAGGTAATGTCAGGGTGATCCATAGGCCTCACACAGAGTTAGGTAATGTCAGGGTGATCTGTAGGCCTCACACAGAGTTAGGTAATGTCAGGGTGATCTGTAGATCTCATACAGAGTTAGGTAATGTCTGGATGATCTGTAGATCTCATACAGAGTTAGGTAACGCCAGGGTGATCTGTAGGCCTCACACAGAGTTAGGTAATGTCAGGGTGATCTGTAGATCTCATACAGAGTTAGGTAATGTCGGGATGATCTGTAGATCTCATACAGAGTAAGGTAATGTCAGGGTGATCTGTAGTCCTCACACAGAGTTAGGTAATGTCAGGGTGATCTGTAGATCTCACACTGAGTAAGGTAATGTCAGGGTGATCTGTAGTCCTCACACAGAGTTAGGTAATGTCAGGGTGATCTGTAGATCTCACACTGAGTAAGGTAATGTCGGGATGATCTGTAGATCTCATACAGAGTAAGGTAATGTCAGGGTGATCCATAGGCCTCACACAGAGTTAGGTAATGTCAGGGTGATCTGTAGATCTCATACAGAGTTAGGTAATGTCAGGGTGATCTGTAGTCCTCACACAGAGTTAGGTAATGTCAGGGTGATCTGTAGATCTCATACAGAGTTAGGTAATGTCGGGATGATCTGTAGATCTCATACAGAGTAAGGTAATGTCAGGGTGATCTGTAGTCCTCACACAGAGTTAGGTAATGTCAGGGTGATCTGTAGATCTCACACTGAGTAAGGTAATGTCGGGATGATCTGTAGATCTCATACAGAGTAAGGTTATGTCAGGGTGATCTGTAGTCCTCACACAGAGTTAGGTAATGTCAGGGTGATCTGTAGATCTCATACAGAGTTAGGTAATGTCAGGGTGATCTGTAGATCTCATACAGAGTTAGGTAATGTCTGGATGATCTGTAGATCTCATACAGAGTTAGTTAACGCCAGGGTGATGTGGGGTTAAATTGTAGTCATGATATATGGTATGATGTTTTATTTAAATCATATCATATGTGATGTCCTACTGCATGATGAGTATATATGTAAGTACACGTGCAATATGTTCAGTAACAATTCTGTTGGGTAACATTTATGTGGTGAAATTTTTATATGACATTATCTGATAGTGACATATATTTATTTTCTTAAAGGATAACTTTTCACACGACCTTGACCTTGTTTCAGGTCCGGGGGAAGGGTCGTCTTCATTCTCCTGGTTCACCTCCACCAATAAGTGCTTTGTGACGGGAATCAACGGGAAGAATTTAAGAATCTATGATCTCAGAGGTGTGTCCATTTTTTTTTTATATTATCAGTTTGAAACCTGTCATATTCGAGATGTCAGATATGTGTCAAATTAGAGTTTTCAGTTTAATATTTAAATTTTTGATCTCAGTGTTGTGTTAAATTTATTTTTTCATTGGTGTCAAATTTTTAGTATCTTTTATGCCTCAAATTTGTGATGGCAGCAGCCTGCGCCAAAATTTTCAGCTCACATAAGGGGTAAAATTGACTATAAAATGGGTGTACGGAATGTATAATATGAGGTATATGTAAAATTTAGGAGCTGACTTGTGTGACATCTTTGTAATGTTGGCTATTTTTGTTGTATTTTTTTGGCTCTTGTGGTTAGAGGGGTATAGTCATGCTCAGTCATATTTATTTCTCGTACATATTACATTGCAAGTTTGAAATCTAAATGATTGGAAATAAACTTCTTTCTTGTGTCCCCTTATCCTGAAAAAATATATTTTATCACAAATCAAAAGTAGTAAACATCAAGTTTGTATGTAAATGCATTGTTTGTATTCTCTCTTTTTTTAACAGGTACAGAAAGTGGTTTTTATGTGTTTAACTTCGCAGGGTCAGATACAGCTGCTTAATTTCGGCTCTCTTCCCAGTCCCAAGATCAAGAAATTGTTGAAGTAGTTTAATATTAGACTAAATGTACAACCTACTAAGAAAGAAATGATAAAACGATATTAAATCACATATTTACAACTTCAAATTTAGCACAGTTTAAATTTTTTACATTTTCTTTAATAATTTAGGGTTTTTAGACTATTGGCTTCATTTGCACAGCTGTCATGGGTGTAAAAAACAAAATAGCATTCATTGTGACCCTGGTTTGTATTTGTGTTTCCATTATAGCTGGCATGGAGACGTCAAGAGCACAGAAAGTTGCTATGACGAAGTTAGTGTGGGGAGTGTGCGTGGACCCTCAGTGTGACAAGAGAGTCGCCTCTTTCTTTGAGGTGAGGAAACTTGAATCAGTGTCACGTAGCACTGGGGCCCTTTTTACAAAATTTCGGAAATCAGGTTTTTGTAACTTTTCTGCTAAATGAGATCATCATGTGGCACAATAACTCAGACAGTGTCTTGTGCGAAAAAAGTTATGGAAATATGAATTACGAAGTTTTGTGAAAGTGGCCCATGGTTACCACCAGGGAATTTGATAAGAAGTGTATAGTCTAATAGACATTGTATATCACCGGAAATGTCTAACATTGCTCATCTCAAATACCTATTCAAATATTTTTAATGATTTTTGTTCTACACCAGTGAACATACATGAGCTCATAATAAAAGGGGGTTTCAAGCAAGCTCTTGACAGTCACCACATCGATTTATCTCTATGAGGCAATAGCTTGAGATTACATGGAACTAGCAATAAAATCAGCTTCCGCAGAAAACAAATGTTCTGCACATTCTGCTGGAGGCATTTCATTTTATTTATTTATTTATTTATTTGATTGGTGTTTTACGCCGTACTCAAAAATATTTCACTTATACAACGGGGCCAGCGTTATGATGGGAGGAAATCAAGGAGAGCTCGGTAAAAACTCTCGACCATCCACAGGTTGCTGGCAGACCTTCCCATGAGAGGAAGCCAGCATGAGCTGGACTTGAACTCAAAGCGACTGCATTGGTGAGAGGCACCTGGGTCATTATGCTGTGCTAGCGCACTAACCAACTGAGCCACAGAGGCCCGTGGAGGCATTTGATATAGCTGTCAATCATCATTGACAGCTGTTTCGTGTGTTGTTTCAAAACAATGTGATACATGGTTTATTTGATATCACTTTGGTGTATGCTGGTAACGTTTAGCATATACACCTCTGATAGTCTGTGACATATTCAACATACATGTAAGAAGAGACATAGTGTTAGTTTGGGTGTTAACTGAAGTTTCTCTTTACTGAAACTTCTGAAAGTATGTACACATGTGAAACGACGTTATGAAAAATTTGCCATACTTGTGACGGTATGTGTTATATTGAAATTTCATGTGGTAAGAGACCATGTTATCATGAGGGAGAGGTGTGTGTATTTTCAGGATTTTTAGATAGTCTTACATGAAGTTCTGTTCACCATCACTTACACATGTATTCTGCCAATATGTCTTACACATGTATTCTGCCAATATGTCTAGGGCATCTTACATGAAGCTCTGTCCACCATCACTTGCACATGTATTCTGCCAATATGTCTTGTTCACAGTCATCTCCCTCTGCAGGTGAAAATATGTTAGTCATATAAGGCAAAATTACTTATTTAATTAAATTGCCAGAGGAGGTGCACTCCATTTGCCACAAACCGTAAAAGAAGACAACACCAGAGCAAACATTTGCATAGATAAAATATATTGCAGTAAGCAAATCTTTGTACTTTTGTGATGTTGATTAATTAAGATATCACAGTTCAAAACATTAAAGTAAAGTCGTGCACTTTAAAGAAATTGAAGGTGCCGGCATGTGATCAGTTTTAACCAATCACGCATGGGATATTTCTTTTGCCCAAGAAGCTGTTTCTGCTAACACAGTGTGTAAGGCTTCATCTTGTGTTGTTTCAGAATGTTGTAGCGGTATGGGACACCAGGAACTTTGACAGACCTGTATCCTTTCTCATGGACGATTTAACAGGAAAATGACCTCCTGGTGGACAGTCCATTTTAGAAAGCCTGGACAAAGAGCAAATCCAGGCTTGTGTTTCTTATGGCACTAAAATGGGAATGGAAATAATGAGAGGGTGGAGGGTCTGTGTGTCAAACACTAAACTTCATAAAACAAGAGGTGGAATATATAGTAGACTGAAGACTTTTTAGAATCTGACTAATGAAAGAGACAGGAATTTTAAAGAGTTTAACTTCCCATGGGCTCTGTCCAATTTCCTCCTACCATAATGCTGGATGGTGTCTAATAAGTGAAATATTCTGGGGTACAGCGTAAACACACCAATCAAAATCAAAATAAAGACGCTAACATAGAGAGAATGATAAGAAAAGTTCTCTAACAAAAAAATCCATGAAATTTTGAGCATAGGGCCCTCCATGGAGGGTTGGTCAATTTACACTAAACAAAAATATTTTTGTTTACTTGGGCTTACCCAATTTATTCATTTATTTAATTGGTGTTTTAAAATGTACTCAAGAATATTTAACTTATATGGTGGCGACCTGTGTGTGCTATATTGGGAGGAAATTTGTGGGAGGCTCCTGGGTCATTGTGCTGAGCTAGCATTCTAACCGTTCAGCCACGGAGGCCCCCGTTAGTAAATTATTCCTCCTTAATCCATTTCCCCAGCTAGTGACTCTACCTCAGGAGATGAAGCCTGTGCTCAGGATAGATTGGTGCCCAACCAGGTAGGTACTTGCAATAAACCATATACCAGAGGTTGTGTTTATTTTCCTACTGCAAATAGGGCATTTATCGAATTATTTCCCTTGAGGTGACTCTCCTGTTTAAAAGGTGCATTTTTAGGAGTAAATTGTGGTTAGGTGAGACCTCAATATTATGGCTAATGACAAGTTTTGGAGTTAAAGTGGTATAAACTTGGTGAAGACTTAGCTTTAATACAGATTTCAATTTTTTAAACTTGGTTGGAAAGCCCGGGAAAAAGTTTTGTTGCCTAGAAAATATTTATCTCTGTTGTGACATAACCGACATACTGCATGCTTGATAGGCGAGGTTCCACATCTCGTAGTTTCACGCCTTGAAAACTAGTCTCACATTACGTCACAGTCGCTGTGGGATAATAAGGGAGGTAATTCAGAGCAGGCCTATTAAGCAAAGACTGTTTCGTCAACAGAATATACACACATATACTTCTTGTAATTTTTAAAAATATTTTTAGGACTATAGGAATTTTAGGGATATTTTTAGAATTAGTAATGCTGAAAGCTAAAAATTACATTTTCTCGCAACTTTTTATTTTTTCATTTTTTTTTTTTTTTTTTAAGGAAAGGGAAATACATGGTTGTGCTGTTCATTAGATGAACTAACAGTGTGAGAAAAGAGAAACTGTGTTCCTATCACAATTATATGTTTATTGGCAAAAAATAGCAGATGAGATAACCCCAAAATTAGAAGAATTAGGGTGTATCGCTAAATCTCAGAGCAAAGTGAAAGAAAAATGGAGTTTATATAGCAGCAATACATGCCCTTGTTTATACTCTCTATAGCTGTTTTAGTACACACATATAATGTTTTGTGGACATTAATTTGTGTGGAAGGCACATCGATTTTAGAGGTAATTCATTTTTTGTATTCTTCCAAATTCTCCCCCAAAGAAATAAATAAATAAAAAAAAAAAATCATGATATCAGCTTTGTGAATGCAATTTTAGGTTAACCTAAAACAAAGAAACAAAGAAGCTCTTTGAAATTCAAGGCAAAAATTGGCGGAGAATGTTAAGCGATTGTTAGCTCTGTTGATTATGTACCAGATTCATAGGTGACAACTACACTGCTACTGCAGCAGTGTGGCATATGGGCCATACGTGGGAAGGTCTGCCAGAAACCTGCGGATGGTCGTGGGTTTCCCTAGGGGCTCTGCCCGGTTTCCTCCCACCATAATGCTGGCTGCCGCCGTATAAGTGAAATATTCTTGAGTACAGCGTAAAACATCAATCAAATAAATAAATATGATTACTATTTGAAGGTGACCTTGGACAATGTGAAAAGCAGAATGTGCTGGGTACCCAAATTTTCGCCTATGCAAGATCAACTTTCAGTGCAATTTATGCATATTTTTAATTTGATTTTGGACACAGTAATACATTGGTTGGATTGGCCAGTTTCAGGGCTTCACGAAAAGTATAATTTTGTCAGTCACAACAGAATAATGCCTTCAGAATATGCTTAAATAAACACTTTGCAAACATGTAAAAAGGTTGAAGAATTACAGTACTATGTTCCTGCTATGTAGCATTGCAGTTAGTGCAAGGGTTAAAACTGAGACTGTGCTGTTCAGTGCCGTGCAGTAAGTGTGCATTACTCTGTAGCTCCTAATACTGCAGGTTAAAAATCTGTGCAGAGACCCTGCTTCATGTACTTAGTGCTGTGGAGAAGTGAACTGGTGATGAATGTCTTGGAAAAGTCCTGGAAGTCCAAAAGTTCTGACAGTTTTACTGTACAAGCTGAACTTTATTGTTATTACTGAGAGACAATCTGTTCATCTGTCCAGGCTAGGTTTGTTAACCACATTGACCAAAGAGAGCGGAGTGATCAAACTTCATGACATCAGACATTCCTCTGTGGGTAGGTCGGGTTTTTCTCTCTAACCTTCTGTTCTCTCTCCTGACCACTCTTCCATTCCACCATTTGTAGAAACTTTCTGAGATAAAATGTCTGTTTTGAGATGAAATCGCTTTTAAAAATGAAAATTGATCACTAATGAAATAAAAATTGATTACTTTAGAAATAAGTTCCTCATTTGGAAACAAAAATTTACCAGTTTTGAAATACATGTAATCTTGCTGACTACTTTTGTGATAAAAATAATTGAAGTTGTGAAAAAGAGGCATTTCTTATTTTAAAAGAAGTCAACAAAAGTGATTGTTTCTTATTTCAGACACGATTTTTTTGTTTCCGATGTAGAATTTATTTGCGAAATGGCTTTTTCCTAATACCTTGACCAGAATGATATGCATATTTACAGTTATTATTCACCATGAAGTATATTAGAGGCTTCCATTGGAGATTTGGTGGAGAAAGTGGTTAAACTCTATGTCCAGCTCCTTCTTATATAATAATGGACTACCTTAATTATTAAACCGCCTCTGTGGCCAATATTTTGAAACGTTCTGAAAACTATGGGGTGTAGAGTAATAATTTGCACAGTTTTATGAGACTTGCATCTTAAGTGACACAGACAAATCATTTATTGTGTCATTTTTATAATAACTGTATGCATAAATTCAACTTAAAAAAAGTGTTTTAATGGTTGAAAAGATTGAAGATTTTCAGTATTCTAAGGTTTCATACTTGACCCAAGTAACCAGGATCCAGTAATATAAAATAACATGGACCATATTGATGTTCTCACTTTCTCCACAGGGGTGGTTTCGAAAATAGCAGGCACTTATTTTTCAGGATTGTGTTAATGACCTAAAAGTTAGTCAATGTCTGAGTTACTCATTTGGCCGGAGTTACTCATTTGGCCCGAGTTACTCATTTGGCCCGAGTTACTCATTTGGATTTGAGTTACTCATTCAGCCCGAGTTACTCATTCGGCCTGAGTTACTCATTTGGCCTGATTCTGAATTTTCTGGTGATCTTAGAAAGGTGTTTTTAGGTTTGTTTGGAAAGTAGGGTGATGCTCTACTTGGAAAACGTAAGTTTCAGCACATAAATAAATACTCTAAGACATTAACTTGTCTCTAAAAATGCACTTTTTGTGAAGAGGGTTTTTTGCTCATTTACCATGTTTCATGTCAGTCCTAATGATTTTGTTATAAATTATGTTTGTTCACCAGGTACAGACGAACCAGAACCTAATATAATGGAGAGATTCATACAGCGTAAGTAAGGGCAAACATTGTTGTTCAAGGCTCACATCGTTGTTGAGGGCCCACATCGTTGTTGAGGGCCCACATCATTGTTCAAGGCCCACATCATTGTTCAGTGCCTACATTTGTCAAACGTTTTAACACTTAAGTCTAAATTTCAAACACAGCTACATGTAAAATGTTTTGTTTTTACAAAAAAAATGCTCTAAAATTTGTGTACTGATTTTTTGCTATAGAACAATTTATTTATTTATTTGATTGGAGTGCTCAAGAATATTTCACTCATGCAACCACAACCAGCATTATGGTGGAAGGAAACCGGGCAACCATCCTCAGGTTGCTGGTAGACACTTCTACATATAACTGCAGAGGAAGCCTGCATGAGCTGGACTGGAATAAGATCATTGTGTTAGGATACAAATTTCAGATAGTTTGTAGCTTTTCACTTGCTGAAGTGATACTCTGATCATGCTATTTTCTCTTCCAGCGCTGGCACATGAAAATATTACATCTTACTCTTGGAATCCAAAACTAGAAAATCGTCTCTTGGTGGCTACACCAAGGGGGAATCTGAAGGAAACCACAGTTTATGAAAGAATTGCATTGGTGAGGACTGCTTTATATAAAGTACATGTTTCTCACTATATGTCTGTATGTTGGTTCGTCTGTTGGTCGGTCTCTGTTATCTTTTAACCTGGGCCATTCACTTGATGTGGGGGCTGTGTGTAAGATGACATGGACTTGATTTTTGCATTATGTCACAGCTATTGTGAATTCGCATGTTTTTCTTTATGGTAAACGTAGCTGTGTGATGAGACATGGAAGGAAATTAAAATCTCTTGTAAAAGAAAGCCTTGGGTCAGTAAGGTTATAAACTAGAAATATGCATGTGGATGAGAAATGGACGTTCCCATTTCAGATTGTGGATGAGAGTTGTCCTGTTTTTGAGCGGTTTTCTGGCAACTTTGTTCTCTAAATAGCAAATTATAACTGTCAAAATGAGTGGAATAAGGTTTGTCACATATTGCGCCATCACTCATGGCATATATAAAACTGTTTTTTCAAGCACGAAAAGTTTTATTTAAAAAAATGAAAAAAAAACTATTGTAGATTTGACTATTTTTTTTTTTGCAGGCCTTATTCATATCTTTCAAGATACGTTGTTCATGACAAAATCATGCTTCTGAATTATGAAATTTTATTGTTACTTCTTGTATTATTGTGGAGGGCTTTGAGGAGAGGCAAACTGACAAATTATAATAAGTTATTTTATTTCAGAAACACACAGTTAAAGGCCTTAAATTGATACTTTTGATGCCATATATAGATTTAGGTTTTTTTCTAATAGGAAACTAATCAGAACATCCCCCCCCCTAAAAAAAAAATCTGAAGCAGTCCTATAATTTATTTATTTGATTGGTGTTTTACGCCTTACTCAAGAATATTTCACTTGTATGACAGTGGAAGGAAACTGGGCAGAGCCCGGGAGAAACCCACGACCATCCGCAGGTTGCTGTAAGACCTTCCCACGTATGGCCGGAGAGGAAGCCAGCATGAGCTGGACTTGAACTCACAGTGACGGCATTGGTGCAGTCCCATAAGCTGAATGAATCAAGCAAAATATGAAGCTAAACTTGAGGTGAAATGCAGTAGGGCCGACCCTATTTAAATAGATTTCAGTTCAGTTCAGTTGAAGATTTACCTCTATTTCTTCTAATTTTGAGGACGGATATAAGTGGTGCTAAGAATTGCATTTCTCCCTCAGTTTTTTTTGAAAAAGTAAAGACATGAATATGTTTTTCATCAGATGGACTAGCCATGTGAAAACAAAGAAACTAAATATTCCTGCTACAATTACGTATATATTGGCTAAAATGAACAGGCCAGGTGTCAGAAGAATTAGAAGATGTTGGTTTTCTTTGACACAAGCCCGCATTGAATTGTTTATTCGCACGCTCGTGTGTTTCCAGAGCTGGTCAGCTGAGGATCATGTGACCTGGTCATGCAGCAGGAAGACGATAGACTGTAGTTATAATGGAAAACTCGAATCGGCCGATATTTCCTTGAAAATACGTCACAGAGCTTTGAGTGGATATGGCTTGAGGGTGAGCTCTTCTCATATTTATTCATTTGATTTGCTTGATTTATTTATTCATTTGATTCATTCATTTGCTGGACTGAATAATTTTTCATGAATACAAAGGCTCCCAGGTTTATTGATGAAAAACACTGGAGTATTGTGAGAAAATTATGTACCTGCAAAATATCCTGACGTAAAGCTGCAGCTTTTGGGAAAACTCCAGCAAAAAACGTGAAAACATGAAAAACTGTCTTAACTGAAAACCTTTATGAAACCAACCTTATATATGTCAAAAAAGTTTTGTATATGTTTTAAAGATCATATTTTCTTGTGGATATGCAGGTAGAGTTAATTGAATTGAGCCCCTCCTGGACCATTGAAAACATTCACAGAACTCTTTTTATGTCTGAGTGATATTTTTTAATATTGTGAACTATCTATAAACTACAGTGTGCACTGTATAATGGACCACATATACTTGTAAAAATCCTCTTGTTCAAAATTCGTAAAAAAAAAATCAATGTTAAAAGGATATTATATTTGGAATTTAATGTAATTCCTGAAATTTTGCATGTGAAAGAGCAAATTTCATTGTGATTTATGCACCTTTGTAATTTTGGAGACAATACTACTTTGATTGGGTTGGCCATTTCCATCATTCTACATTTGGGTTGGCCAATTTCATCATTCTACATTTGGGTTGGCCAATTTCATCAGTCTACATTTGGTTTGGCCAATTTCATCATTCTAGGAATGCCCTAGGAATATGCTTGAATAGACAGACCTCTTGCAGACATGGAAAATTTTATTTATTTATTTGATTGGTGTTGTATGCCGTACTCAAGAATATTTCAGCATTATGGTGGGAGAAAATCGGGCAGACCCAGGGGGAAATCCATGACCATCCGCAGGTTGCTGACGCCTGAGCTGGACTTGAACTCACAGTGACGGCATTGGGGAGAGGCTCCTGGGTCATTACGCTGTGCTAGAGGACGTGAAAAAGGGTTGAAGGATTATGGTATTGTAGCTAAAGTGATCACCTCTTCCCTTGCTACTGTCCCCGATGGCTCAGTTGGTAGAGTGTCCTTTTCAAGGACAGTAGATCCAGGGTCAATCCTGTGTCGGGTCACATAAAGACTTTAAAAGAGGAAGTCATAGCTATCTTGCTCGGCATTCAGCATCAAGGGGATGGTGCAACAACTGGTTGACCCGTATCAGTATAATGCTCAGGTAGCGTGACTTACTTGGTAGGTTATCACAGTGAGGCAGCCCTAGATAAAAGAGCGGTGGAAATCCGTCCTGCAACAAGGGGGCACATTACATACACTCTAAGGATTCCTTCTTTGTCAAATGACTGAAAAATTATTAAGTATGGCGTTAAATCCTAAGCACTCACTGAAGCACTCTTCACATACTTCCTGGTGTCCAAGCTCTCACTCTCCTAACAGTTGGTCATTTCCGTCACTCCCTTTCCAGATGGAGCAGTTGTGGGAAAATGCTGAGCTTATGGAGAATGAACCCAATCTGAAGACTCTGTGGATGTGGTTGGATTATATCCTTTTGTTCATGTGACAAGAACCACAATGTGGTTTCCTTGTAAAGGCAGACCCAGTTCAAGCCATACAGTAGATGGGCTGCTACAAGGATTCACCTGTGTGATATAACTAAAATAATTCTTTAGAGTCCTAAGCAAGCAAGAGTACAATAATTTGACTGAATTATTGTTAAATACCAAGCCATAATTTTAGTGTGCTCACAGGGGTTTTTGTAAGTTTTGTGCAGTAAGAAATGTCCCTATACAAATGTACAAACGTAACTAACCTGTCTAATCCCTGATTCTGTCATACTTGTTGTCCTTAACTTGATTGATCTGTCAGATTATTTTTTTTTGGTCACACCTGTCTAATACATGTTCTTAGCTTAATTCACTGTTAAACCCCTCATTCTGTTACTTGTAACTTGGTCTGATCTTGACTCACCTGTAAAATCCCTCATTCTGGACTATCTGTTACTTGCCCTTAACTTGATTCACTGTCAAACCCACACCCTGCCATATAATCCTGAATTTGATTCACCTGAAGAAACCTGATACTCACACCTGTCTAGTGCTTACCCTTAACTTGATTCACCTGTCAAATCAGTGATCCTGTCATAACGTGACTCACCTGTCAGATCCCTGAATTTCTCACACCTGTTTCATGTTCTTGTCCTTAATTTGATACACCGGTCAAATCTCTGATTCTTTCATACCTGTCTTATACTTGTCCTTGATTCACTTGTCGAATCCTTGATTCTGTCATACCTGTTACTTACCCTGAACTTGATTCACCTGTCTAATTCCTGCTTATGTGATGCCTGTTACTTGACCTTAACTTGATTCACCTGTCGAATCTTTGATTCTGTCATACCTGTTACTTACCCTGAACTTGATTCACCTGTCTAATTCCGGCTTCTGTGATGCCTGTTACTTGGCCTTAACTTGTTTCACCTGTCGAATCCTTGATTCTGTCATACCTGTTACCTGTTCTTGCCGTTAACTTGATTTACCTGCCAAATGTCCGCGTTACGTTTTACATGTACTTGTCCTTAACGTGATTTACCTGTCAAATCCCTGATTGAAGAAAACAAGAAACATAGCCAGGTGAAGAACGGCATATCCAAGTTTGTGGGAGTTCAGCATGTGCTAAGGGGAGACAAATCTGAGCTTGACGGGGATAGTTCCACGGAGCACTATAAACATTTCACGGACCTCGAGCACAGTTCTCCCCTGAGAATGTATCAGAGTGACGTCAGGTACAGCAGTCAATTAGTGTCCCACCAGGTGGGGAAAGGGGAGGGGGTAATTACTGAATTTGATCTAAAATATCCCTTCTCCCCTGGAAAATTTGCTCTTTTTGCCTGATTTAGAGAGTTCTATTGATCTTAGAAAGTTTAAGGTAACATATTAAGACCTTTTTTTTTTGCTTTTAAATATTTATTTTTCTGGCAAATTTTGGGATAAAATACTGTTAAAGAAATAATTACCATTTTTAAAATATTTGTGGACAAGTTAGTTTAGTAATAAATTTTTCAAAAGGTTCATCATAGTGTTTAGTCAAAAACACAGGTAAGCTGATACTATAGTCTGTCATTTTCTTCTCCATCAGGTCACGCGCTCTACAGCTGTGTGGCTGGACTACTGAAGGATTGGGCAGTAAACTGCACAGGTAAACTCGGTCACAGGTGGAAGCTTGTTAGCTCAAATAATTGATTTGGAATCTGAATAAATAATTTAAAAAATAGAAAGAAAAAAAAACAATAGGATTTCCAGTGAATGAAAGAACACACACAATCTCTTGAAAATTTTGTAACCAAGTTAATTTATAAGGGTTTAAGAGCTAATAAAGTATTGAGAAAGGCACATATTCTGTTACACTGGATCAAAACCCCACTCAGGGAGCCAGGACATAAAATATGTTGGTTCAAACCCAGCCTGGGAATTTAGAGACTCTTTTTGCTCTCACTGTTTATGAAGCCTTAACAACAGTAACTGGTCAACGGTCCCCATGTGCCACTTTGTGCACTCTGACTTTGGCTAAGCCCATTGGTGTAGCATGTTGGAAAGTTTGTCAGTGACTTACCAAAAGTTCATCAGTGATGTACAAAAAGTTTGTCAGGGACTTACTAAAAGTTCATTAGTGACGTACAAAAAGTTTGTCAGTGACTCACCAAAAGTTTGTCAGTGACTTACTAAAAGTTCATTAGTAACGCACAAAAAGTTTGTCAGTGACTTACCAAAAGTTTGTCAGTGACTTACTAAAAGTTCATTAGTGATGTACAAAAAGTTTGTCAGTGACTTACCAAAAGTTCATTAGTGATGTACAAAAAGTTTGTCAATGACTTACCAAAAGTTCATTAGTGATGTACAAAAAGTTTGTCAGTGACTTACCAAAAGTTCATTAGTGACGTACAAAAAGTTTGTCAGTGACTTACCAAAAGTTCATTAGTGATGTACAAAAAGTTTGTCAGTGACTTACCAAAAGTTTGTCAGTGACTTACCAAAAGTTTGTCAGTGACTTACCAAAAGTTCATTAGTGATGTACAAAAAGTTTGTTAGTGACTTACCAAAAGTTCATTAGTGACGTACAAAAAGTTTGTCAGTGACTTACCAAAAGTTCATTAGTGATGTACAAAAAGTTTGTCAGTGACTTACCAAAAGTTCATTAGTGACGTACAAAAAGTTTGTCAGTGACTTACCAAAAGTTTGTCAGTGATTTACTAAAAGTTCGTCAGTGACGTACAAAAAGTTTGTCAGTGACTTACTAAAAGTTCATTAGTGATGTACAAAAAGTTTGTCAGTGACTTACCAAAAGTTTGTCAGTGACTTACTAAAAGTTCATTAGTGATGTACAAAAAGTTTGTCAGTGGACTTACCAAAAGTTCATTAGTGATGTACAAAAAGTTTGTCAGTGACTTACCAAAAGTTTGTCAGTGATTTACTAAAAGTTCGTCAGTGACGTACAAAAAGTTTGTCAGTGACTTACCAAAAGTTCATTAGTGATGTACAAAAAGTTTGTCAGGGACTTACCAAAAGTTCATTAGTGATGTACAAAAAGTTTGTCAGTGACTTACCAAAAGTTTGTCAGTGATTTACTAAAAGTTCGTCAGTGACGTACAAAAAGTTTGTCAGTGACTTACCAAAAGTTTGTCAGTGACTTACTAAAAGTTCATTAGTGATGTACAAAAAGTTTGTCAGTGACTTACCAAAAGTTCATTAGTGACGTACAAAAAGTTTGTTAGTGACTTACTAAAAGTTCATTAGTGACTTACAAAAAGTTTGTCAGTGACTGACCAAAAGTTTGTTAGGGGCTTACCGAAAGTTCATTAGTGACTAACCAAAAGTTCGTCAGTGACTTACCAAAAGTTCATCAGTGACTTACCAAAAGTTCATTAGTGACTTACCGAAAGTTCATTAGTGACTTACCGAAAGTTTGTTAGTGACTTACCAAAAGTTCATTAGTGACGTACAAAAAGTTTGTCAGTGACTTACCAAAAGTTCGTCAGTGACTAACCCAAACTGCGTCAGTGACTTACCAAAAGTTCGTCAGTGACTAACCAAAACTGCGTCAGTGATTTACCAAAAGTTCGTCAGTGACTTACCAAAAGTTTGTTAGTGACTTACTGAAAGTTCATCAGTGGCTCACCAAAAGTTTGTTAGTGACTTACCAAAAGTTCATTGGTGACATACAAAAAGTTTGTCAGTGACTTGCTAAAAGTTCGTCAGTGGCTAACCAAAAGTTTGTCAGTGACTTGCCAAAAGTTTGTCAGTGACGTACAAAAAGTTTGTCAGTGACTTACCAAAAGTTCGTCAGTGACTAACCAAAAGTTTGTCAGTGACTTGCCAAAAGTTTGTCAGTGACTTACTAAAAGTTCGTCAGTGACTTGCCAATTGTGTAAGTGAAAAAGGTTTCAGCATGGCA
Source organism: Liolophura sinensis (assembly GCF_032854445.1). NCBI lineage: Eukaryota > Metazoa > Mollusca > Polyplacophora > Chitonida > Chitonidae > Liolophura > Liolophura sinensis. Next base: position 19,972,368 of record NC_088305.1, on the reverse strand, counting down.
TTAAGCAACAGTTAAATAAGTCAAAAGCACTGTCTTGTAACCTTTTTTGTGTACTTGGCCACTGTAGAAAGCTGACGGCATGCCATTGATTCTTGTCTCCTTACAGCCTGAAGGAGGATGGGTGGTATGAGAGAGCAGCTGCCCTGGCCTTGTTCAACCTAGACCTGAATACCACCTTGGGGATCCTTAGTCACGGGGCAGAGGTGTCGCGTGCCTCAGACTCCACTAGTAAGTAAGCTGAGAATAACACCTCACAGTTTAAACTCAAAAGAGACGCAAAAGAGACAACTGTAAGGGCTGTACAGCATTGCCAATAACAGTGTAACTAACAGTATTATCACCTTGTGGATGTAGTACAGATTCTAACTCTGAACCACTTAGGGTTTTGAACCAGCAACCTTAGAGTTGGGAGCCTAATCACCTGCATTCATTGTGAATGATCTAGACCATTCTACCAACAGGCCATCCGCAAAGAGTAGGAGGTAACAATAGCCATTACTGGCCACTGGTCCAAACATCCTGAGCGCTCTTTCACAGTTTCTTCTGGCACTAGAATCTGTGCTATGCATATATGCAGAAAGTGTGATCCTTTTTAATGGTGATGAGTTTACATAAAATGACATTCTGGATGACATGTACTAAGTACACATGTAGATGTAAAAGAGAATATAGCTAATTAATGTATTTGAATAACAACATCGTTACAGGTACTGTCCAATTTTTCCCTTAATTGTCTGTTGTCAGCAATGTTTTGACGAACAAAGTCTCACACACCTCTTCTCTGTTCACGCTTTCACGCTTACCATGATGGCCGCCAGTGTGTGCACACAAACTGCTTATGTCACACGCGTCGCAGACATTGTCATGAGAACATCCGAACGAACACGAGCATTCCCTGCTTTATCTTACTCGAAGTTGTTGGTGGTTGTTTTGTACGCTTCAGTAGTCTCATCAGTCCATCAGCTTTTTTTTTCGGCAGTGCTCGTGTTCGTCCGGACGTTCTCATGACAATGTCTACGACGCGTGTGACGTAAGCAGTTCGTGTGCACACATTGGTGGCCATCTCGATACGAGTGAAAACGTGAACGGAGAAGAGGTGTGGCAGACTTTGTTCGTCAAAAATATCATTGACACTGGACAAACAAGAGAGAAATTAGACTGTAGACAAGGAGAGAAGGACTACACGTAAGCGCATGTAGTTAAAACAAGAGGGTGCCTCTACTCTGACTCTGACTCTAACTCTAACTACTCTGAGGTGACTCTGACTCTGCAGCATGCCATCAGGCCTATCACAATATCTGCTGCAAGCTCAAGTCAGAATATTCTGACCACATTTGCAGGTGCCTCTACTCTGACTCTGACTCTAACTCTGACTACTCTGAGGTGACTCTGACTCTGTAGCATGCCAGCAGGCCTATCACAATATCTGCTGCAAGCTCAAGTCAGAATGTTCTGACCACATTTGCAGGTGCCTCTACACTGAATGCGGTTGCCATGGCATTATCAGGCTACACAGAAGACCCAGCTGCTCTCTGGCAGAGGATGTGTATGGGGCTGTGTCGACAGCTGACGGACCCTTACCTACGCGCTATGTTTGCCTTCCTCACAGGAGAGCGCCTGGACTATGAAGACGTTTTGGTAGGCTGGTCAGAATAACAGTGTTATTATTATTAGGGATTACACTTTCTGAATATAGGACAGATTCTAGTGCTGAAATTTGGCTGAGACCACTGCGGGTTTCGAACCAGCGACCTTAGAGTCAGGCACCAAATTGCCATCAATACAATATTCAGAAAGTGTAATCCCTAATAATGATAATACTGTCACTTAATTCACTTTCAGAACTGATATTTGTACCTGTCTGGTCAGAATAAGACTGGACTCGATTAAAAAGGCGAACTTGAGAACTATACAATATCTACAATTATACTTTTCGTGATTAGGCCTCTGATGATATCCTGGTGGGACTATACATGTATGTACATACAGATGAAACAGTGATGCAGCAGTTTTCTAAACTTTGTTTTTATTATTTTGAATTTAAATTCGGTATATGGCTTTACTTGGAGAAGTTACAGATCAGCTTCAAGTTTCGGGCAGATTCATCGGTTTATGACAAATAATGGCTGTTTTTGTTCAGTTATGGACTTTGACAAAAAGCTGTATTGTGAAAACAATGCTTTCAAAATGCTTGTTTTATGCAAAAGAATTTTTTTTTGGATTTTTCACCTTGTGATTGATTTCTAGATATCTTTGATTTCATTGCCTAGATGACTGACATCCAACATAGTTGAATTAATGTATCTAATATTTTCAGGATAATATATTTATAATAAATACAGTGTGTAACATTTTACAACAAATAAAAGGTCAAGGTTCAAGGTTCAGGACCATGATGTAGAATTCATGTATGACATATGGGAAATCCCACGATATTGGATACAGTTCATCTCTTGCATGTACATATGATCCTGCTTCTCAACTTCAAATTTCTTCAAAATAATAGGACCAACATGTGAACGCGAGTCTCTCTGCAAACATGAAATTCTTGCCCTAAAACGTGGTTTTGCCTAACATCAAATCCACGTCATGGTATTACACTGTGCATTGTTGTAGACCTGTGTATTTGATTCTAGCAAGTTGGTTTTGACAGCAGATCATTGAACCTGCCGCATTGTGATAAGTTGTTGTTGTTATTTTATTTGGCTAGAATGAGGATGGAATGCAGATTCAGGACAGAGTGGCTTTTGCCTGTATATTTCTCTCAGACATTAAGGTGAGTGTAGTCTTTATGTTTTTTTTTTTTTCTACTTATTTATTTATTTTATTATTGTTTAATGCCATACTCCGTTAATTTCATGGGTAGATGAATCCAGCGTGCCCAGCTGAGCGTAAACCACCACCGTTTGGTAATTAAGCTAGTAACAAACTTTCTCTTGTGTGACGTAGTGATACACACACGATGTCAGGAGTATGATTTGTATTTAAGTTGGATCTGCGGGTTTTGATAAAGAGTACCAGTTTACATTTTTATACTGCTGCCTAGTTTTCCTTCTAATCACAATGACACATTTTTGCATTCAGAATGAACTTATGAGGAGAATAGGTTCAAATCTGCTTTGTGTTAAAACTTACTTAAGCTTAAGGGCATGTTTTTTTTCTTTTTCTTTGCCAGTTGGCTGACTACATCGACAGACTTACGGCACGACTGACGGAGGAGGGAGATTTAGGGGGTATACTTCTGACAGGTACGTCAGGCCTTCAGTTAACGCACTGGAGGCCTTCAAATACTGTGTGTAAAACCAAACCAATTTAAATGTTTGTTTTGCAGAGAGAGGGAACCTTTTATTTTTTGTCTGTGTCAGAGGAGGGTATGAAAATAAAACTGAAAAATTATTTGTGGGAAATGTGCAGATTGTCTCAGCAATTTTTACCTGTTGAAGACATTTATATGATTGGAAATCCGGAAGTTCAGTAACTTTTTTCTTTTTTTGAATTTTTGTTTAATGTGGCCTGGACTGTAAAACAGAAAAGAATATTGGTGTTGCCTAGGGCTATAGACACACATGTTGTTTATCTCAAGACAGATCAATGGGGAGGCATGTTTGGATCTAGTTCCAACTGGTTTGGCATTGGCTTTACGTCAGGTGGTTTGCCATTTATCTGACATGCTTATGGTTTCCATGGCGATCTTCCCAGGTGCCCTTTAGTCCTGAATTTGACCAGTTGTAAACAATAGAAACAGGCAGAAACATTTTTCCGAAAAAAAAGAGTAAAAATTAATAAATTACAATGGTAATTAAAACATATTCATTTTTTAGGTGAAAGCATGAAGCTCAGAAATCATTATTTTAAATGTACCCTCTTGTATATCTCTGACTATCTCCCCTTGATTCAAAGGTCTGACAACAGAGGGTGTTACTCTGCTGGAGAAGTATGTTGACAACACGGGAGATGTGCAGTCAGCTGCCCTTGCTTGTATCTCCACTTTTCCCAGTGAAATTGCCAAAGACAAGCGGGTCCAAGCATGGATTGATAAGTATGATCATTTATGCAAAGTGAAATTTCTTTCATTTTTGCGGTTCACCCCATGTAGTATATCAGATGGAACCTACGTCTTACATTACTACAGAGGGCCTCTGTGGCCGAGGTAGTTAGTGCGCCAGCACAGTACATTGACCCATGAACTTCTTACCAATGCGGTCGCTGTGAGTTCATGTTCGGCTCATGCAGGCTTCCTCTCCGGCCGTATGTGGAAAGGTCTGGTAGCAACCTGCAGATGGTCGTGGGTTTCCCCCCAAGCTCTGCCCGGTTTCCTCCCTGCATAATGCTGGCTGCAGGCGTATGTGAAATATTCTTGAGTATGGTGTAGAACACCAATCAAATAAATAAATAAAACCATTACTAAAGTCCAGTGTTAAACCTAATGCTTGTCACTGTGTATTTGTGAAATCTAGAATTAGAATTAGAAGTTACATGTAGATAGAATGAAACAGTCTAGCAACATTTTGTACGTGTTAATGTATTGAATGCCTCAATGATTTCTATTTTTTGTCATCTCCAGCTATTGTAACTTACTGGACAGATGGCGGCTGTGGCACCAAAGGTAACCAGAAGATTCCTGTAGGCTTTATAAGTTGATAATCTACTCCTCTCTCCCCAAAGTACTAAATGGAATACTTACCAATTCACTTTCTAGACCTCTTAGAGTGGCCTAATGGTCCTATCAATGGTGATATCAAACGTGGGTCGGGTCATGCTGAAGACTTTAAAAATGGTACTCATTGCTGCCTTGATTGGTGCTCAGCACTGAGAGGTTAGAGCAAGGAAACGTGATCCAGGTGTCAGGATAATGTGACTGGATGGGGTGTTATGTCTGGTGTCTTGGGCATGATACTTTAGTGGCGGCAGCACTCTGTAGGCATGGACTCGCCTTGCGACACAAGAAGACACAGTATATTTACACACACCTACATAATAACTCCTGTTCGTCATATTACTGAAAGATTGTCGTAAGTGGGACGTTAAGCCCCAAACTTTCACTTCTGGCTTGTAAAAATATGGGTTATGTATTTTTTATTATCCAAAGCTTCAGCAAAAACCAGGGGTATTAATTTGTATTTCTTAGTCTGTTTTTCTGCAATGCTTTGGTGTCCATCTCAGAAATATTAGCAGATTTTGATGAAATTTTGTGTGTATTGTGAGAGCAAGGTGGATAACCTTACCCTGGACGTGGAATTTGTAGATTCCTTCTGTGGCCAGGGTGGTTAGCCCCAGGAGCCTTACACCAGAGAATTTTCCAGCCGTGTGTGGGGAGGTCTGACAACAACCTTCGGATGGTCATTGGTTTCCCCCAGGGGGTGTACGGTTTCGTCCAACCACTATACTGGCTGCCATTGTAGAAGTGAAATATTCTTGAGTATGGTGTAGAGCACCAGTCAGATTTTATGAATGAATAAATATTACTGAAATATTTTAGAGTGTGTCAGTGAAAAACAATCAGAAGAATAAATAAATGAAAACACCATTCTTGCAGCTGCCTTATGATCATGACAGGTGAGATATGACCTGGCAAATTGCCGTGGTTTTCTCCACTTACTTCAGTTTTCTCCACTGTCAGCTACACCTATTGTGCTAGTGAAAAATTCCTGAGTATTGTGTTAAACATAAGTCAAATAAAGAACAAGTCAAATATTAGTGTTGGTTTTCTGCTGGTTTGAGGGCGGAGCTGGACAACCTGCGTTACTGTAACTCCGGCCTCTCTGGGTTATCCCAGCCCCCGTCTCAGGTGTATGTCAGCTGTAACTTCTGTGGCAAGTCCATCTCCTCCAACAATCCTGTCAGACAGAGACCCTTCCCAGGCCTGTATGGATCCCAGCAAACAAAGTCACGGGTAAGTCCACTTTTCATATGCACATTATTCCACCTTCAGTTTAGGCTTTTTCAGGTGACACATTTTGCTGATTTCCTATAATTTCCTATCTTATTATCAGGATCACCTAATTGTTTGCTTCTGAAAATGCATTTTATGTGTCAAAGTTTAGATGAAGTATTCACAGATGTTCTTATTAACCATTTGACCACTTTATTGTACTAATGGTTGGAGCGTCTGTCTCGAAGTCGGGGAAACCTGGGATCAAACCCAGGTTGGGTCGTACCAAAGAATTTCAAAATGTTGCTTGTTGCTGCTTGCTGCTCAGCACTAAGAGGTTAGAGCAGGTAAACAGGACTGGTTGGCTCGGTGTCAGTATAATGTGACCGGGTGAGGTTTCATATCTGGCATCTGGCGTGATACTTCAGTGGCGTCAGCAGTTTGGCGGCATGGACTTGCCCTGCCACAAGAAGCCACAGCATATGCACAAACACCTAATGATTCCCCGTCGTTATATGAATGAAAAAATGTTAAGTACAATGTAGAACCCCAAAGCACACACACATATAAATACTGTGGGAAAAAATCCCATACATTTGTATCTCAGCATTGAATGTTTAGTAATATTGTTAAAAGTACATGTTGTTGCAAGTATATGTTGTTACAAGTACATGTTGTAACACACCTTTCATTTGCCAGATATCCAGCTGTCCTGGCTGTAGAAAACCCCTGCCTCGTTGTGCCCTCTGTCTGATGCACATGGGCACAGCCTCGGGCACACAGAGACAGAACCAGCCGAACAAAACAGGTAAGTGGTATACCATAATGACCGTGAGGTTAGATTATCTTGTTGGCTGAGACAGTGAAAGCTCTGGTCTAGATTGTTTAAGTGAGGGCTCAGATGATTATAGTGATGGTTTAAACAGTTAAAGTGCTGTCTCACATGGCGAAATTACCTGCTCAGATGGTTAAAGTGTGATTGAAATACTTGCTGAAATGATTGAAGTGCTAGCTCAGGTGATTGAAGTAGTGGCTGAGATGATTAAAGTGCTAGCTCAGATGATTCAAGTGCTGGCTGAAATGATTGAAGTGCTAGCTCAGATGATTGAAGTACTGGCTGAAATGATTGAAGTTCTAGCTCAGATGATTGAAATACTTGCTGAAATGATTGAAGTGCTAGCTCAGATGATTGAAGTACTGGCTGAAATGATTGAAGAGCTAGCTCAGATGAGTGAAGTACTGGCTGAAATGATTGAAGAGCTAGCTCAGATGATTGAAGTACTGGCTGAAATGATTGAAGAGCTAGCTCAGATGATTGAAGTACTGGCTGAAATGATTGAAGTGCTAGCTCAGATGATTGAAATACTGGCTGAAATGATTGAAGTGCTAGCTCAGATGATTGAAGTAGTGGCTGAAATGATTGACGTGCTGGCTCAGATGGTTAAAGCTCTGGCTCAGACAGTTAACTTAGCAATGGACATGATGGATGTGACTGTTCAGTTCTTGACCAATAAGGTCAAGTGTTCATATTTGACGTTTCTGCTACAGCTGTATCGGGTACATGTACATGAAGGGGAGTTGATGAACTCAGGGCCCTTCTGTTTCCTCCACTCACAAGCCTGACTGCCATGGTATAAGTGGAAACTTTATTGAAATGAAACCTTGCCAACACTGAAGTTATCATTGGATTTTTATGAAACTTGACAGGTCTGTGAGGACAGAATTTTGGGGTTCTTTTCCAGGAGTTCGTAACCAAGTTATCACTGTCTGAAGAGGGAGTTTGGATTTGTATAAAAAAAATCAACCTGTGGGTTACAGTGTATTAAAAGTGTAGGCTGCATTTTAATACAAGTTAATGCAGTGTTTACTGTTGTTCTTTGTAGAGTAATTCAGTAATAAAGTAGTTTTGTTTTGTTTTTTTTTTGTTTTGTTAATTTTTTGGGGTGGCTGCAGATAACCTACCTGCCAAGCTAACGCTGTTCAACACCTGGTTCACCTGGTGCCAGACCTGTCGCCATGGCGGCCACGCAAGTCACATCCTTGAATGGTTCAGGTGAGAGCAGCTAGGAGTTTAGATGAAATGTGCATGAAAGGTTTCATGAATCTTAATGGTGCAGTGTACAGTGTTTAAGCAAATAATGCAGATATAAAGAAAGAAAATCAGTTTTTTTATTTTTTTATTTCCGGGACATTTGCCGTCTTGCAATGACAACGCTTGTTTATACATATTTTTTTGTCATCATTTGGTGATTTTTTAAAAGTAATGTCTGAGGCTAATCAGGATGACTGTAGCAGTATAAAGATCAGGTGTAGGCCTATATATAGACTCAGCCCCAAGTGCATTCTTGGAGGCAAATAAATGTTACAAACTATTACTTTTTTATGCTGAAACTTTATTTTGACACTAGGATTTCATCCTGCCTGTCAAACAAACCTCAAAACACTTTTATAAAGTCAGTACAACATGGAAAAATGAGCCACTTAGCCATGGACGAAATGCCAGGTCATTTAGGGTATCCTTGCGAAGGTTGTACGCTGAAGCCGCAGACTGAAATCAGTGGACTGATCCGCGATGTTTTATGGTGCACTACTTTTACACAGGTCTTCGCATACAAGATGGCCTCAAAGCACATATTCTGTAGGCATGTACTTATTTTGATTTTGTTTGACATTTCTTTGTCAGGGACAACATGGAGTGTCCTGTGACAGGCTGCAACTGTAAATGTATGATGTTAGACTCCATAGGCCGGCTGATGAACGAGGCTCATTCCTGACCCAGACAACATGGCCGTGCTACAAACAGAGGTGAAGCTGCAATTAAACTGATCCTAGCACAGGACATCAATGGTTGTGCTTGAGAACAGAGGTGAACCTGCAATCTCTGGAGAGATACACAAATCTGATCCTAGCACAGGACATCAATGGTTGTGCATGAGAACAGAGGTGAACCTGCAATCTCTGGAGAGATGCACAAATCTGACTTTAGCATAGGACAACAATGGTTGTGCTTGAGAACAGAGGTGAACCTGCAATCTCTGGAGAGATACACAAATCTGATCCTAGCACAGGACATCAATGGTTGTGCTTGAGAACAGAGGTGAACCTGCAATCTCTGGAGAGATACACAAATCTGATCCTAGCACAGACATCATGGCTATGCTTCAGAGCAGAGGTGAAACAGCAATCTCGGGAGATTTGCAAATCTGATCATAATGCAGACATCAGTGGTCGTGCTTCAGAGCAAAGATGAAATTGGAGGTTCTGCAGTCTCTGACAAGATACATGTGTATGTGTATGCAAATCAGACAGTGATGCAGACAACATGGTGGAACTCAGAAGCAGAGGTGAAGTGGCATCCTCCAGACATGTATGCAAATATGATGTTGCAAACTGCTTGACAAAACATGTGAAATTCCATGTGACATATGAGAATTCCTACATTTTATCTATAAACATGCTTAGCTTACCAACACATATAGAGGCCATCAGAAAGAACCCCAGTCTTGTTGTTGTCATGACAACCTGGTTAAAGGGAGAAAACATTAAAAATGAAGTATTGTATTTCACCTAAAGTTTAGCATTTTTCAAGTGACACATTTTGCTTGATTCTGACTGAGGAGTTTGTTTATGAAGTTTGATTAATTTGTTATCAGAAAGACTAAAGTGTTGCCACAAACAGCCATACTAAATACTACATGCATTTTTCATTTTTTTAATGTTTCTTTCCCATTTAGTAAAAAATAATGCTACCCTGGCATTGTGAAAAGCTTCTAACGAATTCTAACATCTATTGTGACTACAGGATTTACAGTTTCACGTTTCTTGTGAGCATCATTCTGTGTAGACGCGCACAGTTCATTCTTTGTTTTTTACCGAACTTCAGGTGTATACAGTTATCATTTGAAAGATCATATCGGAAAGTACTTAAAGTTGTTTTCAGACTTTTTTTGTTTCACCAAATCAAATGCAGCCTGTTTTTTTTTTTTAATTGTAAGATGGGCTTTATGGACCATATTGATGTCGTCGTTGACATCACACAGGTTTTCCCAACAACTGTTCCATGTTCAGAACGGAATAAAATTCTTACTAAGGTTACTAATGTAATCCGAAAAGTACATTTTGGGGGGGGGGGATAGAGAACAGTACATGTAGATGTGGCGTCATCAATGACCTTCATTGCGATTAAGGTTCGTAAAGGTCAACCTACTTAGATTTATCTGAATTTAATTCAATGAAAATTTTTTTCAATTGAAGGGAATTTCAGATATATTTTTTCTGGTCTTTCTACTAAGGTTTTTCATTTTTTAATGTTTCTTTCCCATTTAGTAAAAAATAATGCCACCCTGGCATTGTGAAAAGCTTCTAACGAATTCTAACATCTATTGTGACTACAGGATTTACAGTTTCACGTTTTTTGTGAGCATCATTTTGTGTAGACGCGCACAGTCCATTCTTTGTCTTGTGCCACAAGATAGCAGCTATGTCGTATTACGCGACAGTAGTGAAAGTGAAAGTGTGGATATCAGAGATGAGACATTGTGAAGCATGCAGTCCATTGGTTATCTTCCAACAGTCTTATCTTCTTGCACTCTGGATGTTCCATAAGTGAAGATCCATGGTAGCAACCACTAAGGGTTGCAGAAAATGTTGACAAATCTTGGATGAAGTCAAGGTTTTTTCTGATCTGGTATAAAACCAATAAAAGCAGTGGTAAAAAGAATTTTCTAAAACATGTTTGAATATCACCCAAGTGGTCCCATTGAAGAAGCAACATGCTTTTAAAGCAGCCTTTCCTGGACAGTGTATACAAGGCAACTCACGATGTCATATTTCCAGTGTACACGCCTGTTTAAAAAGTTAAAAAACAAAAAATAAAGGACAAAAATATTCATACCGGAACATCAGTCTGTTGAAAATATTGATCTCTTTGCCGTTTCCCTACCAAAACCACTCACCATGCCATTTTCCTGGCTGTGTTCTTCAAACTGTGCTGTCTGATATATAAAGTCATTGGTTTTGTGGCATTATTTAGAGGGGAACATTCAACTGTAGGTCCACATCTCACATATAGGTGCCACTTCAACTTCCAAAATATCCCATTGGCCGTTGGTCCACATCGCACTCCTTTTTATATGGGAGAGTGACTTCAAGGGAGGTAATTCAATGGTCTCCTATTATGCTCTTTGTCAAAGCTGGAAGACATAGGCATTGAATTCCATGACAGGTACTTTGTAAAAAAAAAAACTACATAAATTCACATTCTAAGGTGTTTTTTTGTATTTTGAATTTACCAAACAATTTACTTATTCCATTATTTGTATTTTCGAAGACTTGTACACAAGTGAAAATTTGTATGTGTGAACTGAACAAAAAGTTAGTTGCTCTAAGGCATAGATGGGTGCAGATTTCCTGAATTAAGCACTACACTTGTAGTTAATCCTTCGCACTCTTTGTGGAAAGTCGATAAGCTACTGTAAGCTGGATATATAGTTGATGTTATCTGATAGTTTGGCTGCAAACTATCCAGCACTTTTGCAGTGCACATACCTCTCTTAGTATGGAATCAACAAAGCATTTCAGGGGCCCATCCTACGAAGCGTGCTTGAGGCAGCACTGGGACAGCTTTGGGGATTGAGTCCAGTAACTTTCTGCGCGAGTTGAAACAGAGGAAATTGTTCTCTTCTTTCAATACTTACTGTATTGATCTCCGTGATGCTGTGAAATCATTGAGTTATTTTGTCCGTGATAGTTACAGGAAAAGACCTCTAAAAATCAAAGTAGGCATCACTGAATAGACCACTTAGAACTATGTATAAATATACTTTTATTTATTTTTTTTTTAGATTTTTGTGAAAAGAGTTAAGTGCGCTCCAACATTAGAATTCTAAAGTGGGCTTTATGGACCATACTATTAGAGGTTAGGAACTCTGACGTCACAGGAAGTTTATTCAGCTCCAATCACAACTCTGAATGTTGAAAAAACTCTTTTTGCCTATGAGCAAAAGATTACTGAAATAATGTTCCCAAAAATTTCTTCTTTCTGGTGAAGATGAGGGAAGAAAGGTGATGTGACATCAGAGTTCTGAGCCCACTGTAGTTTTCAAATATTTGAGTGCCTTTCAACATTTCAAAAAAATCTGAAAAAATAAATGATAGTATTTTTACACATAGTTTCCAGTTGTCTGTATGATGAACCTTACTTCATAGTTTAGCTTTCTTTCACTTGAAAGTAGAAGATAGCTAATAGATAAAGCAAGGCTCATGAGAGAGATCACTGAAAACTATGCGTAAAAACACTTTCATTTGGTTATGTTTTTTTAGGGTACTTAAATGCATTCAAATGTTTGAATTCTGTGTTGGGTGTTACAAACCATATTGCTGGTGCTTAGGTACTGAAGCAGTTTTTCCCATGCCAGGCACAGCCAATAATGTTCGAATAGCTCTATTACCCAAGAGGAAAAGAATACAAAAATAACATTGTTATAAAAATTTGCCTGTAGGTAAATATACAGAAATTAGGTGATGTGACGTCAATTACCAGTAGCAGTATGGCCCACAAACCTTACAGATTAAGAAAACATGGTAAACATATTTTTAGAGACAGTGTTCATTAACCCTTCTCTTCAGGCACACTTCATTTTTATGCTGCCGTTCCCTTTAAAGTATGATACAGCTCATTTAGTTAATGTGAGACAGTTTTATTTTGTGTTTTATTGGCGAGCTAACACTACCAAATGGAATTAAACTAAAATTGAAATTCCACCTTTTTATTTTGTTGCATCTTTAGGATTTTTTCCTGAGTCTGTTTTTCATGGCTTTCCAATCACCTACATATGTCTTAAACACAAACAGTTGAAAACAATTTCCGACACTGAAAAATATTCATTCTGCCGGTAAAATGTAGATTGGTGTTGCGTCTGTCCATGCATGTAGCCAGTCACCAATTGGTAAAATTGAAAAATTCTGCAGTAAAGTGTTTTAAATAAATACACTTTTAAATAAATAAATAATTAAATAAATAAATGTAACCATTACCTTAGCACCATTTTCCCCAATTCCCCAACCCTTTCACATACAAAAGAGCAGCTTTAAGTGAAATGTGTGCACATTTTAAATTTAACTTTGGAGACAAAACTACATTGGTTGGATTGGCCAATGTCAGAGCTTCACACAAAATAATTTTATCAGTCAACACAGAATATGCTTGAATAAACACCTGACAGACATGTGAATTACAGTAGGCCTACATTAAATGTTTGTGTTCTTCCAGGCATAAAGTAAATCCTGAGTATATGGTGTATTTTGGTGTGTAAATCATTGATATGCATCTGTGTTGTAATGTTTAGAATGTAATTTTAATTTATTTTTTGATCTCTTACATTTCCTCACCTAGAATGAACAAGCTCCAGTCTGTATAAGGCCAGATAGGGGTGCGAACGCAGAAAGGGTTATACTGGCAGCAAACAAAAGTATGTGTCCCTAATTCTTCTAATTTTTAGGACGGATATTAGTTCACGTTAATGCTAAAAGCAAAGAATTATATTTCTCCCCAAGTGTTTTTGGAAGAGTACAGATATGAATATGTTGTTCGTTAGATGGTCTAACTGTGTGAAAAAAAAAGAAAAAGAAACTAAATGTTCCTGCTTCAATTTGATGTATATTGGCTAAAAAGAGCAGACCAGATGTCCCCCAAATTAGAAGAATTAGGGTATAACCATTATTTATGTCTGTACAAAACATTTATTTTTGTTTTTGTAAGTTTTCCCGTACTGTGCTTGAGTCCATGTAAAGTTTCAAGGTTTATGGTTTAGGTACCCATGTGTGAGCCTGTTAGTATACAGGAGAGTAGAAAATCATCTGAGAGTCATGTGACAGAAATTAAGCCAATCAGAGGTCACTAATGCTATAGGTATGTTGCCTCGGTTGTTGCCTTCTGATCGAGCTTTGGAGTTGGCTTTTTAAGCACTTGAAATGTATGTCTTAACTTTAACTTGCTTAATAATGTTGAGCCCTAGGTTGGCATTTATCAAATACCTTAAGACTTAAGTCAAAAATTCAAACAAAACCTACAAATAAGATACTTTTCTTTCAGAATGTCAATAGCAGTTCACCTCTGATCAGTGATGCAAATGGTATCAAATTTGTCCATTCCTGCAGCTTTTTACAGAGTTTGTCTGTATTTGACCAATCACATGGGCCTGTACAAAAATGGGTTGGAATCCAACCTCTCAGTGCAGGTTCTCTGTTGGTCGGCCTGTACATGTATTGCAGTGGTTTGGTAGAGTAAGATATAGTAGACTAAATCCAACCCACTGGCATGAACGGTAGGCCTAAGCCTTGTCCTGCAATTTAAGGCATCGGGTTTTCACTTAACGTCATGGCGTTATTAGAAGAATAGTTCGCCAGCCGTTCTATAACGTAGGTTGTACAGCAACATTGATTCAATATGGCTGCCTTAATTATAGGTCATGAGATCCCTCTATATCATCAGCTTTATTATGCAATAATATCATCAGTCATTGCCTAATATCATCAGTCATTGCCTCATTTATGTGTATGTTTCAACACACTTAAATTTAATTTTTGTTCGAAAAACTGGTGTTTTTGTTACTTTTCACAAGATTCTGAGTACATGTATGCTTAATTTTTTTTTATGAAATAAATTAAAATGTTGGAGTCAATGTGTCTTGTAACACTGAAGTTTTATTTATTTATTTCATTGTTGCTTAACACCATGTTCAAGAATTTTTCACTTTTGAGATACATGTAGGTCAGATGTATGGTTGAAGGAAACTGGAGTGGTTGGTGTAAGCCATTAGCTTTGGCAAGTTACTCGCAAACTTTATCACGTGATATACCCACCATATTGGTTGATGACAAGCAGTGTCCATCGATCATTAAACTGGCTTGGTTAAACTGAATGGCTACAGTAACATACAACCAGTGACGATGATGGCGGATGACTATTGTACACAAGCGCAGCCTTTATTAGTCTCGCATGCGACCAGACTTGTTGATGTCATACGATATACGGGTAATTCTTACATGTAATAATACAAGTACATCACAGCTACCAAGTGCTTCACACTGCTTACTCTTATCAAGACTCTATGCTAGCAACAAAAGCAGGGTATGAATTCACAAATTCTCTGTCCAATGCCGGTTTTGAACCACCACCTTGAAGTGCAAATTAAGAACCTCTAACCAGTAGACCACAGCTGATTCCTCTGCTGAAGCTTTAAGCTGGTACCAGTTAAGTAGAACTAGGCCAACTGGTAATTAAACAGGGGCCCAAACTACAGTACATACAGCACATGTAGGCCTATGTCTATAGTTAGGCTAAAAAGTTTCCGCCCATTCCAAGCGAACTTCATTCAATCAAACTAGCGATGTCCGACATCATCTTATGATTCATTTACTTTATTTATTTGATTGGTTTTACACCCTACTCAAGAATATTCCACTTATATGACGGCAGCCAGCATTATGGTGGGTGAAAACCGGGCAGAGCCCAGGGGAAACCCACAACCATCCGCAGGTTGCTGGCAGACCTTCCCACGTTCGGCCGGAGAGGAAGCCAGCATGAGCTGGGCTTGAACTCATAGCGACCACATTGGAGAGAGACTGCTGGGTCATCAGGCTGCGCTAGCGCGCTGACCAACTGAGCCATGGAGGGCCCTCATCTAATGATAACGAGGCTTAGAGGGTAGAATGAACCTTGCTGACTGGAAGATGAGAGCACTGGGCGATTTATTACCTTATACCACACATATAGCAAAGATATCACTGGCTGTGACTAGATTTCTCTTCGCTGTGACCAAGCGGGCAACTCCTTTAACTATCATGAAAGTACTCCGACCTGAGAGCTGTATGTTGGCCAGAGTTTCGTTTTTTGCTTTTCCTTTTATTTTGTACCGGTATGTCAAACTCGGTCTATGTGTGCTCATAAAACCACATTAGGAGTGAAACCCTGTGGTGTCAACTTACAACACAAAATCACGTGTGCACGTTTACTTGGATTTGTACGTGTTTTAGTAATAGAATTTTCTACAGTTTTGGGTAAGCCCCCAGGTTTATTCAGTTATAGCCCGAGACCTCGCTCTAAGAGTGGCCTGTATATACTGATACGCGGGGACCGCTAGCCACCCTTAGCGAACTACGCCTAACCTCATATTAAAAGATCACAGCCGAGATCCTTGGCTGATACAGTTAGTTCGGGGATACCCAGTACCAAAAGCTAGTTCGGGGATTTCCCCGGCAGAGGTCGCCTATCTGTCATATCTGTTATTATTTTGCTGGGTTTTCAGTCGCCGATTTTCTGTCAGTGCATTTCGAGTGACAATCTGGTATAGAACAGCTGTCCGTAAGTAATGGCACTGTATGTTGTCATCATATATCCCCGCTGCGAAAGCATCGCGATCGAAGAATCTAAATTGTTACAATGTTTTGTGGATATTTCGAAGTTTACAGCCAAGCGTGTGACATAACAACAACAACAACAACACAACCGACTATAGTACGTTAAACGATGCTGTAAGCTACGCTACAGTGATGGCTTCTTGGATGGGACCACTTGAGCGACATTCTGACTCCCTTTTTTAAAAAGAAAACTTTGAATTCAGCTTTCCATCCAGCTGTCCAAAACTAATCCCATGTTATGGCATGGCAGCTGTCCAAAACTTATCCCATGTTATGGCATGGCAGCTGTCCAAAACTTATCCCATGTTATGGCATGGCAGCTGTCCAAAACTTATCCCATGTTATGGCATGGCAGCTGTCCAAAACTAATCCCATGTTATAGCATGGCAGCTGTCCAGAACTAATCCCATGTTATGTTATGGCAGCTGTCCAAAACTAATCCCATGTTATGTTATGGCAGCTGTCCAGAGACAAGGAACTTAGGGAGGTAAGCCTACATGTAACTAGCCGAGTCGGCATTTCAGGAGTCCCACGAGTTCACGCTGGTATGGACGAGACAGGGTGGGATTGGGTAGAAGTTGGGTTATAGATTTTGAAGCAAGTAAGAAAAAAAAAACTTTGACCGTATACTGTTTTCAACCCTTTTTCTGAACAACTCAGGTTATATTGTTTGTTAATTGCCTTCTCTTTTAATTATATTGTGCCAGGTGCATCTGCCACATAGTTTACCATTAACACTGGCCATGCGATATCATGGCAGATGACAAAGTTTGCTCTGGGCTGTTTGCATCCCTGCAAACTTTTGATAAATCAAAGCTTAAGAAGACGGAGACTAGCGTAACAACGGTGGATGGCAGACGCTTACTGGAGAAGGTAGACACACATGGACGTAGGACCTCACACCTTGTGTCACAAGGCATTCTGGGGTATGTGGGAGATGTACGAGAAGACCTCCAGGTGGCTGAGGTCCTGCCGGGCTTGATAATGGGTGGGTATTTGAAGGTCATAAATACATGTACAATGTCAAGGTATTACAATGGTTGAATACAAAACATATCAATCTATGTCATTCACAAAACATGAGGTATTAAGGGGTATTATGGGATGCAGTAATCAGAAAACAATGGCTCTGTTTCCAGACTAAGCACTAATCAACATCCAAATTGATTATGTCCACATTGTGGATATTTCTGAAAAACTATTGGTGGAATGAGACTCACATGACATCATGTGTAAAAAGAGGAGTGTAAAATTAGGGGAGAAATAGTTTATTTCCAAAATCGGTGAAACTTTGTTTCCAATCTTGTCTTTCTGTAAGCATACAGTACGCATGTAGTAGAATGGACAGGCGTGTTGGATCAGTATGACGGTCTGTGGTTGTATCTAAAAGATGTAATACTCCTATACATGACGTTTTCATGGCAAGGTGTACAAACCATACAGAACTGGTTTGGTTTATGGCAGGCATTCAACGTTTCTAAAGGTTGTGTGGTACATGTATATTAGGTGACCTAAAAGTAAAGGACAGTAATTATTTTATTTTATTTTAATAAATGTCTTAAATTATCACTTTTGGTGCTGAAACTTTCCATTTTACCAGGAGGAGTTGTGATAAAAATTGAAGACGGCTAAAATTGAAAGTAAAGCCGTGTCTCTTGCCTGTTCTTTCAGGCTCGCAGGATGTTGCGCACAATCTGGAACTACTGAGAAAATATGGCGTCACACATATTTTAAATGTCGCCACTTATGTGGACAACATCTACCCCGACCTGTTCAAATACATGGACATTCAGCTGCTGGACATCCCGGAGACCAACATCATGGTCTGTTTTGACCAGGCCTTCCAGTTCATCGAGGAAGCAAGAGCTACCGGGTGTGTTTTGGTGCACTGCAATGCAGGGGTCTCCAGATCAGCCACCATTGTTATAGCGTACCTCATGAAAACAGCTCATTACTCCCATAAAGAGGCTTTTAAGTATCTCCGTGAGCTAAGGCCAGCCGTGTGCCCAAATGCGGGCTTTATGGCGCAGCTGGAATATTTTGGGGAATTGCTGAACACCAAACAGCAGTGATCATGTATGGTGATATTAGATCGTGATGAGGATGTCATTTGTTTTTTTTTTTTAATCAAGGCTGAATATAGTCACTGTGGCTACCTTAATTCCTCAACTTTTTTGCATGTCAAAGAGCAACTTTCAGTGGGCTTTATGGACCCTTTGAACTTGTCTTTTGTGTCAAATCTGCATAGGTTGGGTTGGCCAACTTCTGGGCATCGCAGGAAGTATAAGTCTACACAGAAGAGCGTCATCACAATATCCTTAAATTAACACCTTCCAGACATGCGAAAAGGTTGAAGAATTGCAGTATTTTCAAAAGGATCAACATGGCCCATAGTTATCAACGTCAAAAATCCAAATACAGCCTCGATTGTTTGCTCTACGAAGTTTAAAATTTGTACTCCAATTCTTTACTGCAGAACCGTGTACCAATTGCTTTTTGAGTTCTTTCATGTTCTGAGTTTAAGTTTTCAAGCACTCGAAATTTAGGACTTGAGTCTTAATTTCCTTAATAAATATGAGCCATGGAATGTCCGGTTTATCTGATGGAAGAAGCTCAAGCTATGGTTCCAAGAGTCATTGGTTCAAATATCGGCACGGCTTCACCATGGGATTGTTTGAAAAAAGATTTTGTACTTGTAGGCTGTCATTTTTCTTCTGGAGAGTTCACACTGTTCAGGTACTAAACCAACATAGGCATGCTTTGACATTGCATGGGTGATATTCAGGGTTCCATTTCTTGGGGTGTTGCTGTCGGACAGTTTTTGTGATATTATTCTTGGCATACATGTGTTGCATTGATGCAACATGGAGATTAAGTCTTTATGACTGATATACATAATGCAAAGAAACTGATCCAATTTTATCAAATGGTTGTTGGCGATTTTATTGGAGGTCTCGCTGTTAATAAAATAAGAATGTGGCACAAGTGCGCTGGAGATTTCTAACTCACACTGGGTCAGGAAGAATTCTGGGCCATTATCCACTACAGAGCTTCTCGTAGGAGAGGAAATTGGTAACAGTAATAGCCTTTTATATCTCCGTCTTAAAATGCATTTATCTGTTTGTTTTTTGTATTAATGTATTTATTATGAGTGTCTTACAGATGTGTGTGAGTTTGTACTGCTGTATGTTTATCCTAAAAAAAGTAAAATAAACCTTCATAGAAGCCAGTCTTTTTTTCTTCTGAGAGAACCAGATACCTCTGTGGCAAAACTGCAGGGGTTTCGGGCCGTGTTAGATATGAACGAGCATCCTTAGACTTAAAATCTGGGGCCTTCATGGCTCAGTTGGGTAGCGCAGCATAATGACTAGAGGCACTCACCATTGCGGTCGCTGTTCAAGACCAGCTCATGCTGACTTCCTCTCCGGCCAATGTGGGAAGGTCTGACAGCAACCTGTGGATGGTCGTGGGTTTCCCCCCGGGCTCTGCCTGGTTTCCTCCCACCATGGTGCTGACTGCCGTCATATACATGAAAAATTCTTGAGTACGGCGTACAACAACAATCAAATAAATAAATAAATAAATAAAACAGACTTAATCTTGACCAATATTCACCTAGAGGTGTTGTCTATTTCTTGTGAATTCTGTTTCTCCCAAACAGTTTATTCCAAGTTCAGCAAACTTACACCAAACTTACACTTTGTCATGATTAAGAACCCAATTAATTTTCAGTACCTTTATCTATTTTTTCAAGGTCATTTGAGTTATTTTTATTAAGAGATTATCTCTTGAATTTGTGATCAAAGTTTAGTATTAAAGTATACATCACATATAAACCTAGGCATGTTGATGAACCTATCTAATTTCAATGTTCCCTAACTAATTAATTAGTTTGTTTAGTCATCCGTCTGATCATTTCTCATTAAACATGCACTCTCTTGAACAGCTAAACTTTCTTAAGGTCTAGGGGTTTTGACTGCATTGCACCCTTTCCTTTATATTCAAACACCTATATTCAAGAAAGAAATTATACAACTAGGCAACATGGAATGGATGATTGATGTCACTGGACGGATTTATTTTGAAAACAATATAACATTACATTGGGACACTGTGCAAGACTACGCTATCTGTTTAAAAAGGATACATTTCCAACTTTATCAACACCCAACAAAAAGACCTTTTCAAGTCCTTAACAATTGCATTTCCTTGCATCAACATCTTAAGACATTTTTGTTAACTTTTCCTTTTCTAAAGCTGAAGACATCATGAAAGGTTACACTTCACAAAACTGATCAACCCACATTTTCAATTGTCTCTGATCAAGTACCGGTATACAACAAATACAATAACATTTAATTACACAGCATTAACATGTCTGGGTATGTACATGAACCTTGAGAATTTTCAGTCTTGCTTTTCTAAAGCTGAAGACATTATGAAAGGTTAGACTTCACAAAAATGATCAACCCATATTTTCACTTGTCTCTGATCAAGTACCAGTATACAATAAATACAATAACATTTAATTACACAGCATTAACATGTCTGGGTATGTACATGAACCTTGAGAATTTTCAATCTTGCAGGTATGAATCAAGCCATAAATATTTCTAAACTCTATCAATTTCCCTAATGTGAATGACCTAAAATTTTGCCCCAAAAAGTGCATCTTTAGAGGAAAATTTGAAAATACATGTAGTACCTATAACCCTACTTTCCAACAAACACCTTTCCACAATCAACAGAACTCTCAGAATCGGGGGAAAACAAGCAAGATAGACATGGATGCTTGGGTCATAAACAGTAATCTTTCTGTGTCTTCTTTGTAAGGAGGCTTCCATAGAACACATACTTTCTATCTGAATTCCAGGAGTTGATCTTTGTTAATTCTTGTATGTAGTTAGCTTGTGTAAACTTGTTTTATAATGCCATACTCAAGAAATTTTCCCTTCTAAGATGGCGGTCAGTTTTATGAGTTGAGGAAACTGGGGTGTCAGAGTTAACCACTGATTTTCGATACGTTATTGGCGCACTTTCCCCACATGTGACATACAGATGTGCACAGGTATTATAGGAAAGCTCCAAGGCGCCACAAGCACCAATGACAGCTTATTGTCACAAAGTCTCAGATGAACATCGCTGTCATATGACTGAAAAATGGTTAATTACGATGTTAAACCCCAAACACTCATTCACTCACTCAGATGAACAATTCCATACCTAGGGGCTGGTTTCATGAAGGTTACTTAGTGTTAAGTTACCCTTAGCTAAGCGCACTTTATATCTCTACAACATAGGTTGTCATGGTAGTTAAGGGCTTACTTAACTTACTGAGATTCATGAAACCAACCCCAGGATTGAAACTGCACATCATGTGCCTCATGGTTCAGAGTTCTGCAACTTACCGCTGAGACAAACCCGCCCTTCAACTTCTGCAGAGCTAAGACAGCCCTTCAAACAAACCAGAAAGTGTAAACCCATCCTTCATCTTCTGCACAGCTAAGACAGCACTTCCCACAAACCAGATAGTGTAAACCCATCCTTCAGCTTCTGCACAGCTAAGACAGTACTTCCCACAAACCAGAAACTGTAAACCCATCCTTCAGCTTCTGCACAGCTAAGACAGTACTTCCCACAAACCAGAAAGTGTAAACCCATCCTTCAGCTTCTGCACAGCTAAGACAGTACTTCCCACAAACCAGATAGTGTAAACCCATCCTTCAGCTTCTGCACAGCTAAGACAGCACTTCCCACAAACCAGATAGTGTAAACCCATCCTTCAGCTTCTGCACAGCTAAGACAGCACTTCCCACAAACCAGAAAGTGTAAACCCATCCTTCAGCTTCTGCACAGCTAAGACAGTACTTCCCACAAACCAGATAGTGTAAACCCATCCTTCAGCTTCTGCACAGCTAAGACAGCACTTCCCACAAACCAGAATGTGTAAAACCACCCTTAAGTTTCTGCACAGCTAAGACAGCACTTCCCACAAACCAGATAGTGTAAACCCCTCCTTTAGTTTCTGAACAGCTAAGACAGTACTTCCCACAAACCCGAAAGTGTAAACCCCTCTTAGTTTCTGAACAGCTAAGACAGCACCTCTCACAAACCAGAAAGTGTAAACCCATCCTTAAGTTTCTGAACAGCAAAGACAGTACTTCCCACAAACCAGAAGGTGTAAACCCCTCCTTAAGTTTCTGCACAGCTAAGACAGCACTTCCCACAAACCAGAAAGTGTAAACCCATCCTTAAGTTTCTGCACAGCTAAGACAGCACTTCCCACAAACCAGAAAGTGTAAACCCATCCTTAAGTTTCTGCACAGCTAAGACAGTACTTCCCACAAACCAGAAGGTGTAAACCCCTCCTTAAGTTTCTGCACAGCTAAGACAGCACTTCCCACAAACCAGAAAGTGTAAACCCATCCTTAAGTTTCTGCACAGCTACGACAGCACTTGCCACAAACCAGAAAGTGTAAACCCCTCCTTAAGTTTCTGAACAGCTAAGACAGCCCTTCCCACAAACCAGAAAGTGTAAACCCCTCCTTCAGTTTCTGCACAGCTAAGACAGCACTTCCCACAAACCAGATAGTGTAAACCCATCCTTAAGTTTCTCCACAGCCAATCCCAGTTCTTCATTGTACACAGGTTCACGGTCTGATTCCTTAGTTCCGTCAGCAAAATACGCCTGAAAACCAAAACAGCAACTAACTTTGAGTGACAGGCTGTAGAGCACAACAATTGTCGCAAGGTTTAAAAAAAAAATTCTCACTAAGAAAACTTTAAATTATTGGACAGGAGATAACAGGGACTTGGCAGTTTTAGAGATGGAAAAAATGAGATGTATTTGTACTAATCGGAACTGTTCGAACCTTTGACATTTCTTTATATTGCCACCAAGGCCTTGAGGACCATGAAACCTGAGAACCATGACAACATGGACAAATTCCTTGTCCCAGAATGGGATTGCACCCATCTCTTCTGCATTTCTCTCATACAACGTCGGCTAGCATTATGGTGGGAGGAGATGGGGCAGAGCCCCCTAGGGTCACTCACATCTTGTGTGACCTAACGATTGAAAGGCAAAGCACTTGAACAATTCCACACAGCCGCTGCTGTTGTTTTTGTCTACATTTACATATACATGTATGAAACAAAAGGGTGAAAGCATTACCACATTTGTAATGTACAAATTATTTATTTGATTAAGTGTTTTGTGCCAAGAATATTTTACCTATACAACAGCAACCAGCATTCTAATGTCAGGTGGGAGGAGCTGTGCAAAGCCTTGGGCGGAGCCTATAACCAACTTCAGTTTTACAACTTACTGCGAAAGCATCGCTTGATCCATCATGTTCTATTTCCACATCATCTGCGATCGTCTCCACTGTCAGTTCCTCCATAGGTTGTGGCTGAAATGATTATAATTTAACCTGTAAACTTCAGCCCTTTTACAGTACAACGCCTGAACCCATATGCGACAAGATTACCTCTCCCCCCCACCCCCCTCCAAAACACATGCCTTTTATATCCATTATTTGTAATTTTCTTTCAAGGAGAAAAAAACCTGTTTACTTGTTACAAGTCAAAGTGTTATTCTAGGACAAAGAGGGGCGTACATACATGTACTGGCCTGTCCACAGCTACAATGTAAGTTGCACATTTTAGATAATTTACCTATACCATTTATCAAGTACAGTACATGACCTAAAATCTAGCACTAGTATTTAATGCCCTGCTCAAGAATTCTCACTCTCACTTTCACTATGACAGTCAGCATTGTGACTATAAGCAGATTGCTTGCAGACCTTTTCCACACCAGAAAGGAAAAGAGCATGAGTTAGAACTGAAAGAGCTGTGCTAGCACACTAACCACTTGGTCACAATCAGCAGTAAGCACAGGGAGAATTTAATTCATGTAACAGTTACCTTCTCCTCCAGCTCAAATTCCACCCCAAAAATAGGACAGGCGCTGTAGACGCGGTGCAGGCTCTGGATCTCCTTGGCTGTCTCCTGGAGCTTCTCCACAGGATCAACACGGAAACCAAGCACATAACCTCCACTCTGAAACAACATGTATAGTGGTGGATGTGAAACAATAGGTATAGTGGTGGATGTGAAACAACACGTATAGTGGTGGATGTGAAACAACAGGTATAGTGGTGGGTGTGAAACAGCACGTACGGTGGTGGATGTGAAACAACAGGTATAGTGGTGGATGTGAAACAACACGTACAGTGGTGGATGTGAAACAACACGTGTAGTGGTGAATGTGAAACAGCACGTATGGTGGTGGATGTGAAACAAAACGTATAGTGGTGGATGTGAAACAACACGTATAGTGGTGGATGTGACACAACAGGTATAGTGGTGGATGTGAAACAACAGGTATAGTGGTGGATGTGAAACAACACATATAGTGGTGAATGTGAAACAACAGGTATAGTGGTGGATGTGAAACAACATGTATAGTGGTGATTGTGAAACAACAGGTATGGTGGTGGATGTAACACAACAGGTACAGTGGTGGATGTGAAACAACACGTATAGTGGTGGATGTGAAACAACACGTATAGTGGTGGATGTGAAACAACACGTACAGTGGTGGATGTGAAACAACACGTGTAGTGGTGAATGTGAAACAGCACGTATGGTGGTGGATGTGAAACAACACGTATAGTGGTGGATGTGAAACAACACGTATAGTGGTGGATGTGACACAACAGGTATAGTGGTGGATGTGAAACAACAGGTATAGTGGTGGATGTGAAACAACACATATAGTGGTGAATGTGAAATAACAGGTATAGTGGTGGATGTGAAACAACATGTATAGTGGTGATTGTGAAACAACAGGTATGGTGGTGGATGTAACACAACAGGTACAGTGGTGGATGTGAAACAACAGGTATAGTGGTGGATGTGAAACAACACGTATAGTGGTGGATGTGAAACAACACGTACAATGGTGGATGTGAAACAACACGTATAGTGGTGAATGTGAAACAACAGGTATGGTGGTGGATGTGAAACAACGCGTACAGTGGTGGATGTGAAACAACACGTACAGTGGTGGATGTAAAACAACGCGTATGGTGGTGGATGTGAAACAATGCGTACAGTGGTGGATGTGAAACAACGCGCACAGTGGTGCATGTGAAACAACGCATATAGTGGTGCATGTGAAACAACACGTATAGTGGTGGATGTGAAACAACATGTATGGTGGTGGATGCGAAACAACGCGTACAGTGGTGGATGTGAAACAACATTTACAGTGGTGGATGTGAAACAACACGTATAGAGGTGGATGTGAAACAACATAAACATGTAACCGCCATTTAGAAACAACACACGATGAACAACACACAGTGAACATTTGTTAACTTATTAAACAAATCACTGAAGTTTTTGCTTTTCAGGACCTCTTTAACTTTAACTTTCCTCTCTGCCAAAAGACTCAACTCTCTTATTCTTAAAATCATGCAAACCAGTTGCATATATTTGCAATTTATTGTATGGTCATGTTCTGTCTGCTTAAATGTAGGATGCTAACATCATGGCAGCAGCAGATATGTATGTAAATGATATTCTCCTGTTGTAGAAGTAGTATGTAAGGTTCTGATGCTACCAGCCTTCACCCCTATTCCCTCTGGTTTGAATAAGTCCAATACTGTATTTCTACACATGATTTCCTCACAAGCATGGTGTATTAAACTGTGCACAACAAATCACCTGTTTGTTTTATATAGATTAAAAGGGAAACAGAAGAACACTGACTGGCTGACAGTGCAAATAAGGTTTCCTGGGTTAAATTTTGCAGCCTTGGTCACGTTCAAATAAATGTACCATACCTAAAATTCAGCTTAGGCACGGGATAGCCTGGGCTTGCCTTTCTCTCACATCAGCAAGTCACAATTGATTCTGAATCCCTTTAAAGGGGGTGCAGACGTGGTACATGCCTTCTTAGGTTTGTAATTAACTAGACTGGCCTTAGCGGCGATGAATAGGGCAAAGGGGCAGTGACTGATTGCTTATCGTTTAATGCCAAACTCATGAAATTTCCACTTATTATGTGATTGGTGTTTTAAGCCAAGGTACTAATTTTCACTTATTGCGAGGGTAGTCAGTTTTACGGGTGGAGGGAGATGTGGTAAGACTGCCCAGGCTAACAGGGGTTAAGAGGGCCCAGGGTAAGAGGGGCAGTGTCAAACAAGGCTTTACTCAATCACCCATAAATGCTCATCACTATTTTCATCAAAAAGGGAGCAAGCAATAATCCATCAGAGGGCCAGAAATACGACCACATATGTAACCTTACCTGCTGTGAGCTTTCAATCACCAAGGCCAGTCCAAACTTGGAGTCTCGTACTTTGACAGTTTTCTGAAAATCACAAACAACAAACTAGCTTCCACTTCAAAATCGTACTAACTGAAAAATAATAAGAGATATTGTTTTAACTTGTTTAAAAGAATATTTCAGTTTTCTCGATTCTTTTTTAATTATTATTTTATATGTTCTTAATCAAATGTTCTTGTACTGCCTCGGCATATTACCCTGAGGGTAGCTATATTGCCCTGTGGTTGCCAAATTGGCTCCAGGTCGAAGGTCAGTATGACTCTGAACTTGGCCAATACAGCTTTAAACCCGGCCAAAAGATACAACTTTCAGCATGGCCCATACGACTTTTGGCCAATACAGCCTTTTTTCAGAGGTCTGTATTTCCAGGATGCATTGACTATATTCCTATTTCTTCTAAAATTTGGGACACCTGGTCTACTCATTTTAGCCAATATACATGTAATTCTAGCAGGAATATTGAGTTTCATTTTTCTCACATGGTCAGACTATCTAATGAACAACGTACTCATATCTTTTCTTTTCCAAAAGGCTGATAAAGAAATGCAATATTCTAATTTCAACACTACTAATATCCGTCCCAAATTTTAGAAGAATTAGGGTGATATACAATGTCAATTAATAAACATGTATATATACAAGTTGTGTACTGTATGACAATGTACATAAAACCCTGATGAAATCAATAAGTAAATTTGTCTTACCATCTGTAGATAAGGTATACTGACGTTGAAGGACTCGTTAATGTTTGCATGCCACACCAGACGGACATTTGTGATGAAAAATGTGCCCAGATTACCCTGTAAAAGATTGATTAAAATACAAATTTAAGTGTTTTTATGTATAATTCATTACATGGCGAAAACATTGGGCTGTTTTAGCATTAAATAAGGTACAAGTTTTAGCACTAAAGATGTTAGGGACCTCTGTGGCCAAGGGGGTTAGCATGCCATCATGGCGCATGATCCAGGAGCCTCCCACCATTGCAGTCGCTGTGAGTTCAAGTCCATGCTCATGCTGGCTTCCCCTCTCCGGCCGTATGTGGGAAGGTCTGCCGGCAACCTGTGGATGGTTGTGGGCTTCCCCCAGGCTCCGCTCGGTTTCCTCACACCATAATGTTGGCTACTATCATGTAAATGAAATATTCTTGAGTATGGTGTAAAATACCAATCAAAAAAATAAAATAAATACAGCAGACACTACAGAGATTCCTGGCCTCACAGCAGAACACTAACCTGGTCACTAGAGAGATTCCTGACCTCACTTACAGCAGGACACTAACCTGGTCACTATAGAGATACTTGACCTCACTTACAGCAGGACACTAAGCCGGTCACATACAGCAGAATGCCAACCTGGTCAATAGAGAGATTCCTGGCCTTACTTATAGCAGAATGCCAACCTGGTCACTAGAGAGGTTCCTGGCCTCACTTACAGCAGAACGCTAACCTGGTCAATAGAGAGGTTCCTGACCTCACTTACAGCAGGACACTAACCCGGTCACTAGAGAGGTTCCTGACCTCCCTTACAGCAGGACACTATCCTGGTAACTAGAGAGGTCCCTGGCCTCACTTACAGCAGAACACTAAGCTGGTCACTAGAGAGGTTCCTGACCTCCCTTACAGCAGGACACTATCCTGGTAACTAGAGAGGTCCCTGACCTCACTTACAGCAGAACACTAACCTTATCACTAGAGAGGTTCCTGGCCTTACTTATAGCAGAACGCTAACCTGATCACTAGAGAGGTCACTGACCTCAATTACAGCAGGACACTAACCCGGTCACTAGAGAGATTCCTGACCTCACTACAGCAGAACACTAACCTGGTCCCTACAGGGGTTCCTGGCCTTACTTATAGCAGAACACTAACCATTGTCAATAGAAAGGACCCTGACCTCACTTACTGCAGAACACTAACCTGGTCAATAGAGAGGTTCCTGACCTCACGTACAACAAGACAACCAACCTGGTCACAGGAGAGGTTCCTGATCTCACTTACAACAGGATACTAAAATGGCTGCTAGAGAGGTTCCGGATCTTACAGCAGAACACCAACCTGGTCATTAGAGATGTCCCTGACCTCACTTACAGCAGAACACTAACCTGGTCACTACAGGGGTTCCTGGCCTCACTTACAGAAGAAGACTAACCTGGTCACTAGAGAGGTTCCAGACTCCATTCACAGTGTTCCAGACCTTGCTTACAGAAGAAGACTAACCTGGTCACTCGAGAGGTTCCAGACTCCATTCACAGTGTTCCAGACCTTGCTTACAGAAGAAGACTAACCTGGTCACTAGAGAGGTTCCAGACTCCATTCACAGTGTTCCAGACCTTGCTTACAGAAGAAGACTAACCTGGTCACTAGAGAGGTTCCAGACTCCATTCACAGTGTTCCAGACCTTGCTTACAGAAGAAGACTAACCTGGTCACTAGAGAGGTTCCAGACTCCATTCACAGTGTTCCAGACCTTGCTTACAGAAGAAGACTAACCTGGTCACTCAAGAGGTTCCAGACTCCATTCACAGTGTTCCAGACCTTGCTTACAGAAGAAGACTAACCTGGTCACTAGAGAGGTTCCAGACTCCATTCACAGTGTTCCAGACCTTGCTTACAGAAGAAGACTAACCTGGTCACTAGAGAGGTTCCAGACTCCATTCACAGTGTTCCAGACCTTGCTTACAGAAGAAGACTAACCTGGTCACTAGAGAGGTTCCAGACTCCATTCACAGTGTTCCAGACCTTGCTTACAGAAGAAGACTAACCTGGTCACTCGAGAGGTTCCAGACCCCATTTACAGTGTTGTAGACTTGCTCCTGAGGTAACAAACGCAGCTGCTTGTTGTAGATCAACGCTCCACGCAGTTTTAGGTCACGGTACAATTTCGACGTCTCGTAAGCCCTGAAACAAAGCAAAAATTGTGAATGGGGAAACAGCAAAATGTCCATCCATTTGGCTTCCAGTTCCTTTATACTACCTGATTCCATCCCTTCCTCAACTCAGGGATAATGTATTTCATGTGAAGTTCAGGACTTTTCAAGTGACACATTTTGCTTAATTTCTTATCAGTAAAACTGAAGTGCTGGCATCAAAAGTATAATTTTAGAGCCTTTATGTGCACCTGAAAGCCCATCTTTACGAGCCAAATTTTTCTCTCAGGGGTTCAAGTCTTTGTATGCAACGAACCATACCCTTACTGACCTCAAATTTCGCCCACAAAACTGCATTTTCAGAGGCAAATAAATGTCACAAAATATTATTTTGGTACAGAAACTTGCATTTTTCCAGTAGGATCTTTCGCCTTTGTAAAATCCATAGAACTCTCAGAATCAGGAAAAATGAAGAAGTTAGTCCTGGGCGAAATTTATGGTCAAATCGATATTTATCTTGTGGGTGTAATTAACTGGAGTGTGGGCCCTGTTAAAGTGGGTAGACCACATTTAAACAAAGTATTTGTTATCAGAATGGCCATTTCATGCAGACTTCAAATATGATTTTCACATTATTTCCACTTTACAAAAAAAAATACAAAAAACACTGAGGTTCAAGAGTGGACTTTTGGGGCCATATTAACAAAGTCAGAAGTACAGTGAAGCCACAGGTTCATTTTTCCTGTCACTGAATTCACATGGGTGAATCTAGCTTTCCCCGCCTTGATAGCTTCTTGGTATTTTTTGATAGATAATTGCTAAGTTGCAGTGCTGGGCTCAGTTTTAAGGGCTAGGGTGTGGTAAATAAGGAAGTGCTCCTGTCATCACGGCTGCAACACCCGCCGCCTACATGTAGCGTCTTTTTTTTGATATTTCTTCTTCCAGAAATTATTTCACACTCGCCTCATGGGCAAGTGAGACAGGCATTTATGCTTGCCCGCTAGGGAATTCAGTCGTCTTTGATGACCAGAAAACCATTAAAATTGGGCCATGCTATGTTTTTTTTCCCATCCATAAATCTAACTGCTGTCTTAAACAGTAATGTGTAAAATATTCTTAAACAGAGCCTAAACCAAACAGAGGAATCAAATCCTACATGATTTTATCCTTTTTTTTTTCTCCTTTATTTGAAAAACACTGGAAATTCCTTTTTATTGCTGTATGAAGACAACACATACCTGTGTACAGCTATGACAGTGGTGAACAGTCGAGGAGTACCCGGTATCTGAAATTAACCGCAACAGTTTCGGTACCTCAAGGTTCAAAACCATCAGATTTGGCGTTGATAATCCAAAAGCACAGGCTGGTCTTATTTCAATCTCAGATGTGAAAGCAGTTCTTTTAAGTGTTGACATGAAAACCATTAATATCACAACAAGGGGCACAACTCTGTACATTTCAAGGCCATATGATTCATTTTCAACAGGCCTCTGCTCTGGTAACAGACACACAAAGTCTTTTATGACCTGATAATAAGTCATAAAATGACCTGTCATAACAGAGGCATATAAAACGTACGAATATGAAAGTGTACATGTACTAGTCAGTAAAGAATGCCATTTGACAAATCAGTGAGTGAGTGCTTAGGGTTTAACGTCGTACTAATGACAAAGGAGTCTTTAGAGTGCATGTAATGTGCCTCCTTGTTGCAGGACGGACTTCCACCACTCTTTTATCCAGTGCTGCTTCATTGACACAACTAAAAGTTCAGGAAAGTCCACCCAAGCCATTATACTGATACTTGTCAAACAGTGGTTGCACTATCCCCTTAATGCTGAACACTGAGCAAGAAAGCTACAACTTTCTCTTCAAGGCATGACCTGACCCAGGATTGACCCTGGAACTACCACCCCCCGAAGCCGACACTCTACCACCTGAGCCAATTTTTTTTGGTCAATAATTGTAAGTACATGTACTCACCAAGTTTGTGAAGATAAATTCAAATCGTGTATTGTTACATTTGGTCAGGACATACAACGCTTCAGTGGTGCCTCGCAATTTCTGAAAGAAAACAGAAGACAAGTTCCTGAAATCATGAATTTCATAAAAAATATTAAAACCTTGAATGAACATCTATCACATGGATTTATTTATTTACTTGATTGTTGCTTTATGTCTTCCTGAACTTCACTTATACAACGCCAGCGAGCATTATGGTGGGAGCAGTTGAAGTACTTATTGTTACTCATTTATTTATTTGACAGGTGTTTTACGTCGTACTCAAGAATATTTCACTTATACAACAGCGGCCAGCATTATGGTGTGAGGAAACCGGGCAGAGCCCGGGGAAAACCCACAGCCATCTATAGGCTGCTGGCAGGCCTTCCCACGTACGGCCGAGGAGAAAGCCAGCATGAGCTGGACTTGAACTCACAGTGACCCCATTGGTGAGAGGCTCCTAGGTCATTACGCTGCGCTAGCGCGCTAACCAACTAAGCCACAAGTACTTATTGTTAACCTGACAAAATCGAGACTGACTCAGATTTTTGCTTCTGAAGTTGCTGTCTTCACTTGAATAGTGTAACACCTGCCTTCAGTAAACCGACTTGTGTATCCTGAATACAGGTGTTCACTCTTCAGTGCGCATGTACACAGTTAGTGTTACTTGTGCGACTTGTCTAATCTGAAGAGTTGTGACAGCATGATGACGACATATATATCCTGTCCATGCTATGCGGAATAATGGACCAAGGACAGGTAACATAAACATGGACAATACAGGTTTTTTTCCAAAAGGGTGTTCTCAAAAATGTGGGGAATCCATTCACAAACATGTGATGTCCAATCTAGTCTAGTTCGTGGCTCAGTTGGTTAGCCCGCTAGTGCAGCGTAATGACCCAGGAGTCTCTCACCAATGCGGTCGCTGTGAGTTCAAGTCCAGCTCATGCTGGCTTCCTCTCCGGCCGTATGTGGGAAGGTCTGCAAGCAACCTGCGGATAGCCGTGGGTTTCCCCCGGGCTCTGCCCGGTTTCCACCCACCATAATGCTGGCCACTGGTCGTATAAGTGAAATATTCTTGAGTACAGCGTAAAACACCAATCAAATAAATAAATAAAATAAATAAATCAAGTCACCTAAGGCTTCATCTTATTTACCTGATGGTGTCGGAAGGGAGATAATCTGGTACATATGTGTGAACTCTGCCAACTCCCTTCATTCCTGAAGATGGTTGGTTACATGAGTGAGTGAGTGAGTGAGTGAGTGAGTGAGTGAGTGAGTAAGTGAGTGAGCTCTTGGGGTTTAACATCGTACTTAACAATTTTTCAGTCATATGACAATGAAGGAGTCTTTAGAGTGCATGTAATGTGCGTCTTTGTTGCAGGACGAATTTCCACCGCTCATTTATCTAGTGCTGCTTCAATGATACGCCTTACCGAAGGCAAGTAAGCCGCCCTGCTTGCCCAGCTGAACACCAAGCAAGGAAGTTACAATTTCCTCTTTTAAGGTCTTAGGTGTGACTCCACCCAGGATTGATCCTGGATCTATCGCTCCCGAAGCATGGTTAAATGAAGATTTCAGTGTTATATTATAATGCACATGTAAAAGACCTCAAATTTTTGACAAGACTAAATTTTTCCATTTGGCTAATTGTAACAGTTCTATTGACGTTAGAAAGGTGATTCATAGGTTGATTTTAAGGCAGGATGATATCCTAGGGGAAAAAAAGTACATTTCCGCACCAAAAGTAATATTTTATGACTTCAACTTGCTTAAAAAAAAAATGCACTTTTTCTAGCGAATTTCTTTCAGGTCATGTACAGTAAATTATACACATGCAAGCATTTTCTTGACAGTAAAATGAATTTAGAAGTAACTGTTGTGTACACTCACAGAATTGGCTGTTTTTGTGGATATGCTGATGACACAAAGATACCCAATCGCTGCAAAACCAAAAGTAACCTGTTTAATTAAGAACAACATTTGACAAGCTACAAAAAACAATTCAGAAATTCAACTGTTATATATTGTCATATTTTTTTTTTCATTCCTAGGTATGCCAAAGTTTACCATTTTTGTCTCACCCTGGCATGAAAAGTCATTGAGCTTTTTGCACTGCAAAACCTGCCCCTTTCTCTCAAGCTTGTGTTTAGAACTTTGAAGTGATTTCTTTGATAAATCCGCATAGAATCTGTGTCACTGTGAATGCCTGGGGTCCCCCCCCCCAAAAAAAATCCACGGTGGATAGACTATGTTTAACACATACTTACACAGATTCACTCTGCTCATGTGCAGCGAGTGCCAAATCAGCCTCAGATTTGTCACAATCAGTCGGCCTGAAAAAACAAGCACATAAAATAGTACGGAATCTGATTTCAAAGTGTTCATTATTATAATTTATTTATTTATTTATTTATTTATTTGACTGGTGTTTTACGCCGTACTCAAGAATATTTCACTCATACGATGGCGGCCAGCATTATGGTGGGTGGAAACCCTCTGCCCGGGGTAACCCACAACCATCCGCAGGTTGCTGGCAGACCTTCCCATGTCCAGCCCTAGAGGGAGCCAGCACGAGATGGACTTGAAATTTAATCACAATAAGTCATTGTGAATACCTCAAAATGGCTCATACATGTAACCATGACAACTTGGGTGGTGGATCTATTCAAATATCTGGGGTTTTTTTTTGTGTGTACTTGTGTTCAAAATGGTACACAAAAAAGGCAAATCCAAAGAGTTAACAAGAGTTAGATGCTTTATTATGATACGACCCGGAGATTATCTATTATCATATACATATTCAGCAATAAATTTTTCAGCATGTCATGAAATCTTACTTTCGATGCTGAAACATACATTTTTTTTCCCATTAGGATATCATCCTACTTTCGAAACAAACCCTTAGGAACACTTTGAAAAAGACTCAGAATTAGGCAACTACACAACTCAGTCATGGTTATTTCAGGTCATTTTAAGAATGAATAATTACAAGTTTGACTTAATGCTACTTTGGCAATATTGCTGCCATATTGTGATGATGAAAGTAAGAGACTGTGTCTGGTTGTTTTTCATGCATTGCATAAAACTTATTGGTCAAATGCATGCAAGGTTGATCGGTATTTATATGCCATACTCAAGACATTTTCACAAATTTAATATTATGATGGTCAGGCTTATGGGTATAGGAAACTGGAGTACCCAGAGTAAAGCGCTGAACTTTGCTAGATGTACATGTAGGAAGTGGACAAGTCTCCTGACTCCTAATCCCTAGACTAAACCAGAGAGACAATAACTGAAAATATGTAAACAAACTGACTCCTGAAAAAAGGGACCTACACATCAATTTTTTATTGAGCTTTTGATGGTATTTCTATTTTCTTTTTGCTATTTTTCTCTTCATGTTAATTTCTTTAAAATCTCTTTTTCATTAGTCAGAATAAAAAAAAACTTTCTCTATCCACCTATGCATTCTATATTTTTTCTTGCAGGCTTGATTCCCTGAATGACTCAAAAGCTACACTTGCATCATCATTGGTCAGGGACCAATAAGCTGCAGCAAGAACAAAGCCTTAGTAAATGAGACAGCAAGGTCCATTCACAATCCTATAGATGTCCAATATATATAAATATGTATGTCATACATCACCATACCTCTGTCACCATTATTCCCTTTGGTATCTTCTATAGCATCAAGCCTATCAATCAACTTCTCTCCAGGTCTTAGTTTCATCTGACTGAAAATTTAACATATTTTTACATATTTTAACTTGTTTCTCAGTGCACACACAGAAGTACATTTTGTTAAACAAAGGAAAAATTTGGCTGCATAAAACACCAAATGGTTACACACTTACATGGGGAATGTTTTACGAATAGGGTGTCACATTACATCAAACACAACTACAACGGCAACATATTTTTACGGTGATATATGCCATTTTATGGCAGTTATATATGTTATCTGTATGCCTGTCAGTGGGTAAAATTTTTGACATCCTAGTTGCAGAGTGGGGTAACTCTTATCAAGCAACACAGCTGTGAAAGTTACAGAGAGAAACAGCCCCAAATGTGTCGGACTGATGGTAAGGAACATTTACAGCTGTTCGAATGCGCATTAAATTTTCCTTACCATAAATGAAAGTCAACCATGTGCCCTCTATAATTAACTAGTATGTTGTCAGACTCACAGAACCAAAATTGTCCATGGCATAGGTTTGGAAAATGTGATAATTTTTTATAAACTGAACAGACCTATGCGATGGGCCCTTTTGGTTTTGTGATAAACAATTTTGTCTCATTTGCCATACAATAATAAGTTAAGTTGGCAATCCAGGAGTCCTGCGAGTTAATGCCAATATGGATGAGACAGGTTGATGGCTCGAGCAAACTAACGCAGCTAAAAGGCAAGATTTTAAGGTACTTGCTAGACTGAATACACATCTCACATAGCTGGGTCTGTTGGCTATAGCAGCTACCGTCTAGCCACTATAGTTCATCAGAACGCCTACCTAGTCCGAATACCTGACACTAAGGACAATATAAATTTTGTGCTGGAGTTGTCGATGGCATGAACCATATGTTGTCCTTGGCATCAGGTATTTGCACTAAGCCCCTACTCTGTTTTGTCCAAACTTGGGTGAACTCGTGAGACACATGAAATGACAATTCGGGTTATACACACCGATAAAGAACACAGTGCTCAGAGCTGTCATTTATCATGTTACTTCAGTTCTAAACCCATCATTCCGGAAATGTATCAGGTCCCGAATGACGGTGATGCGGAATCAGACTCAATGAACCATCTTTTATTGGCTAAAACAATAATAATTAAATAAAATTAATGAAATAAGGCCTGCGTATAAAGGAAATATCATATATCTTTACAGGAAAAGAGCTACAAAAACAAACAAACAAAAAAAAACAGCGTTTTCAGGCGCAACCTTGGTGAATTGTCATTCTTTGTAGCGGTTCTCAGAAGTGCTAGACTATCTAACAGGCGACTCGACAACAACATGGGCGAAATAGCATTCGCTGTTGTTGTAGTTCAGAGATGAAACTTCTAACTTTTGGTTTGTCTCCCTAAACTGAAGACTTATCTTCAGCTCTGTGTGGCTGACAAAGACCTACAATTTGATGAGCGTAAATCGTTCTACTTACTGTGAGCTGATGTCAAATCGAACATCGCGATCCTCCCACAAAAACTCCGCCATTTCTAAACAAAACTATATCTAAGAAATGTAAAACCTTAACTGGATTTATGTAATCATCTAGCGTGGAGTTTTGTTAATAAATTACTTCTGTAACCATTACTACTCAAATGAAACATTCACATCCGTCTGAAATTTTTTAAATTTAATTTTTAAACAGTGATTATGAGAGAATATTCACAATCCTTTTTTTCTTATTGCCGCTAACGACTCTCCGTGTATGATTCAGATTCTGAAGCTAGATGTATTCAACATGGCACCCACGGGGTAAACGTGATGCATACGACAAAATTTTTGTTTTTGACTTCCTATGAGACAGATAGCCCTCTTTTCGTGTTAGATCAACTTTCAATTTAACGATATCGCTATTTTCTACTACAGTTGAAACAGCTATAAAATAATCGTGTGTTTGCAAATATCACAGTTTCACTGGTCATCGGCTTTCGCATTGTCAGTAATCCATTCAGTCACCGAATCAGTCAACACTTGATGTAAAAAAAATAAATAACGTATTTTGGGACCAGAAGTTGTAGGAGCAGGCGTGTTATTTTGACAGAATGGAAGTGGAAAGCAACCACAGAGAGGAGCGGGGTAGAGACAAATTGTCGAAAAGGGAAAAAGACAAGAAAAGATCAAATCATCGCTCCAGAAGCAAGGAAAGGTAAATTTTTGAAAGTGTACCATTACCAGTGCCTTGTAATTTGTAAAAGAAAGACTGTAAAAGGGATCACAGTCTCTCCCCCCACCCTGGCCCCTTTAACTTTCTAGGCGTTCAGACTCCACCCCATTTTCATGATTGAAACGTCACCTCCACAGTGACACCCATCTACCCCCACCCCTCCACCTTTCAAACCCAACGTTCAATGTGCTTTCACGTTTTGGTGACCAATGAAAGATAAACATGTTTTCATTGTGATTTAATTCGCTTATTTCAAGTATTTTGAAGTAAATAAAAAATCCATTCAGTAGTGGTGCAGGTAATATGTACAACTTGATCAGTATGGATTTGATTCATAGTGGGGTGGACTAGGGCATGGCTTATGTTCATTCTATCTCATATCTTAGGTAGGCAAATTTGAGAACATTTTTGTCAACATACTGACTTTTATTTTCAATCTTTTTTCAATATTTCAGGCAAAGAAGTCCTGGAAAAGATCGTCATCGTCACAGAAGCCGAAGTCGAGACAGAGAGCGAAAACGAAGTAGAAGCAGAAGTCGTAGTCGTGACCGTGGGAAACGACGCCATAGAGACAGGTCACGCGAGCGTTCTCCACGGCACAGAGATGATATGAAGAAAGAGAAGTGGGTGTGCTTCATGATTTCTTAAGTGTGGGAAAACGCAGCAGGAATATGGTTTAATGATTAACAGCGTCCAAAGTTTTGAGATGCGAATAAATGTTATCATGCTACCTTCCGAACAAACCTCAAAACACCTTTGTAACATCAATAGTATCTCAGTATTGCCTGATTTTCTCAGAATCGGGCGAAATGTGCAACTTAGTCATGGGTGAAATTTTAGGGGATTTACGGTAGTTTTCTATTTATTTATTTATTTATTTATTTGATTGGTGTGTTACGCCATACTCAAGAATATTTCATTTATACAACGGCGGCCAGCATTATGGTGGGAGGAAACCGGGCAGAGCCCAGGGGAAACCCACGACCATTCGCAGGTTACTGACAGACCTTCCCACGTATGGACGCTAGTTCAGTAGTTGAATGTTTAATGGGTACTGGGTGTTCTCCACAGGAGTCATTTTGTGCTTTAGTTACCAGTTTTCTGGCAAGAACTTGAAGAAGATTGAGATATTAAGGTACAGGTCTCAGGCACAAACTGTAATTGTAATTGTGAACTCTGATTGTTTGAAAGGCTACCAATAAACTCATGACTAAGATGACTATAAAGATAGATAATCATAGGTAAAGGAAGCAGAATTGCTACTTTTAGATTTCTATTTTTTAATATCATTTCTCATTGGGACTCGTAAGCTAGAATCCGGGACCCCACGATGTTTTCTTCACAGTGGGTCCAAGGGATTCCAAAAAGTTGAAGGCGTGGTGAAATCCTGGTGGCATTACATGTAAATTCTCAGAGAGAAAACTAAATCTGTTCACATACTTTGGGGATGACATGATGAGACTGACATGATAAGACTGACATGATGAGACTGACACCATGAGACTGACATCAGTTGATCAGTGTCTTTGGTGTCCATTATAGTGATTCTGTGAAGAGGGAAGAGGAGGAGGAAGAAGAAGGCAAGAAGAAAGTAGTTCCTTTGTCGCTGGAGCAGCTGATTGCCAAGAAGAAGGCCGAGGAGGAGGCTCTTAGTCGGGTGAGGCATTTGTAAAGAGCTATACTCGTCTCATAACCCGGTTGCCCCAGACTCTGCTTGGTTTCCACCCATCATAATTCTGGCCACAGTCGTATTTGTGAAATATTTTGGAGTACTACTTAAAGCACCAATGAAATAAACAAATAAATAACCTCTATATCTTAAAAGCAGGGTTCTCAACTTCTGTCAATTCAAGTCTTATTCTTGCTGGCTTCCTCTCCGGTCATACATGTGAAGGTCTGCCAGTGTTAACCTGGTTTCCTATCACCATGAAGTTCTCTGCTGTTTTAAAAAAGAAATATTCTTGAATCAATCAAATAAATAAAATCAGGATTATATGATAAGGATCAAGACAGTTATTAACAGTTATTATGTCATACAGTAGCAGAAGATTGTTAACCTGTGGATGGTTGTAGGTTTCCTTCAGGCTTTGCTCGGTTTCGTTCCATCATATAAGTGAATTATTATTGAGTGTGGTATAAAACAACTATCAAATAAATAAGTATCAGAAGCCTGTTGATTTGATAACAATATTTTTATGAATATTAAAAACATTGCAGTTTACCTTTAAGAACTTGGAAGTTTTTTGCATTAGAACCGTGTAGGATTTGTGAGACTGGATACACCGGGATGTATTTTTTCGAAAACAGCTCGTCAAGGTTATTTATGTGAAATGTACTCATTTTGTGACATTTTATAAAGTTATTTATATATTTCGTTTATATTGAAAGAAGACTCTTTGTTTTATTTATTTATTTATTTGATTGATGTTTTACGCAGTACTCAAGAATATTTCACTTATATGATGGCAGCCAGCATTATGGTGGGAGGGAACCGGGCCAGGGGAAACCCACGACCAAGAAGACTCTTTATAAGACTAAAGAGTTACTTGTATAAATTGGTGTTAATTGACAATTTCACTTATTTCACTTATACGACGGTGGCCAGGATTATAGAGCGAGGAAACTGTAAAGAAGATTTTTAAGTCTATATGGTAACTCATATGAGTTTGTCTGAATCTGAATTCCAGCCCAAATTTCTTACCAAAGAAGAGCGAGCTTTAGAAGCGTTAAAAAAGCGCCAGGAGGCAGTAGAAGCTCAGCGAAGATTGATTGAGGAGGAGAGAAAGAAACAGATGGACTTCCTAAAAGAAGCCAAGGAAACCATGAGTAAGATGCCTTTGACCTTTAGAATGAGCTGTGGACATGGGTATGTTAGTATGCCCCCTTAGGCTCTTATAGAATGGGCGGGTCATCTTGATTTGCTCTTGTCCATGGGTGTTTGTTTGTGCCTGTTGTAATCTGGTGGGCATGACATTTCTAAAACTACTTAAATAACAGTGTTTAAATTTGGTACACATTTTCTTTTCACTGTTGTCATGATTTGAATAATTTTTTAAATTGCTTAATTTTTCCATTTTTTACAAAATGTATTATGAAGTTGTATCTCCATATTATGGAGTCAGTTTTCCTTGGGTTTGAGTGTTGATATTCTGTGAGCAAGCTGGCAAGTGATATCGCACAAATGCATGTGTACTGAAATTTTATTTTGTGTCATGTATATACTTTAATTTAAGGGGCCTCCGTGCTTCAGTTGGTTTGCACATTAGTGCAGGGTAATGACCCAGGAGCCTCTCACCAATGCGGTCGCTGTGAGCTCAAGTCCAGCTCATGCTGGCTTCCTCTCTGGGAAGGTCTGTCAGCAACCTGCTGATTGTTGTGGGTTTCCCCCCAGGCTCTGCCCAGTTTCCTCCCACCAGAATGCTGGCTGCAGTCATATAAGTGAAATATTCTTGAGTATGGTGTAAAACACCAATCAAATAAATAAATATATACTTTAATTTTAAAAAATTTAAACCCTTGTTTTTTGGAAAATCAAGGTCTTTTTTGTTATATTTTAGTGCTGCATTTGACTTGATCGACACTCTGGTCCCGTTAAAGCTTAAGTTTCTTCAATTTTTAAGGCTCCTTGAAGAAATAAATTTGTTATCCCCATCGTTGCTTGTTTAACACTGAATGGTGGAAAACTCTGTATCAAACTCTGTATCAGACATGGTAACTTATAGTTTGAGTTTATAAGTTAAATATATTTGTTTGCACTGTTTTAAGTTAAGAAGCCTGAGTGTACTTATGATTGCAGATCCTGAGGGTCGCTATGAGAGGGAACGTCGCGAGAGGAGGGAAAGGAGGGAAAGAGGGGAAGAGGATGAGAGGGAAAAGATCAGAGAGGGCAAAGATAAGGAAAAGGAAACAGATGCTATAAAGGTGAGTCTGGACTTTGACAAGTCGACAGGTATTGGAATGTGACTGCAATGAAAAGATAGATACAGATGATGTAAAGGTGAGTCTGGACTTTGACAAGTCGACAGGCATTGGAATGTGACTGCAATCAAAAGATAGATACAGATGATGTTAAGGTGAGTCTGGACTTTGACAAGTCGACAGGTATTGGAATGTGACTGCAATCAAAAGATAGATACAGATGATGTAAAGGTGAGTCTGGACTTTGACACGTCGACAGGCATTGGAATGTGACTGCAATCAAAAGATAGATACAGATGCTATAAAGGTGAGTCTGGACTTTGACAAGTCGACAGGCATTGGAATGTGACTGCAATCAAAAGATAGATACAGATGATGTAAAGGTGAGTCTGGACTTTGACAAGTCGACAGGCATTGGAATGTGACTGCAATCAAAAGATAGATACAGATGATGTAAATGTAAGTCTGGACTATGTCAAGTCCATAAGGAATGGAATGCAAATGCAAAGAAAAGAAACAGATATTCTGTATTATTCACCCAATGTTTAATATGTGAAAAGACACTTTTCAGAACCACATGAAGACCGTAAAATGTTTGATACCAAAACTTGAAATTTTCTGTTGACAAATATATCAAATTTCACAAGAAAAGTCTTATGTGGCCCTATATGATGAATCGCAGATGAATTGTGATGAATCATGGATGAATCATGGACGAATCAATCATAAGTAAGCAAATGTGCCACATGAAGAATACTTAACTCCAGGTGACATGCGATACACATGTAACATATATTGTATTTCACCTAAAGTTTAGCATTTTTCAAGTGAAATATTTTGTTTCTTATAGTGGCTCTTCAGAGTCTTTTGTCAAGATTGATTAATTTCTTGACAGAAAAACTTGTATGTAGGCATCAAAAGTGTTATTTTAAGGCCTTTAAGTGCTTCTGAACATTGTTAATTTATTTATTTATTTATTTGATTGGTATTTTACGCCGTACTCAGGAATATTTCACTTATAAGACGGCGGCCAGCATTATGGTTGGGTGGAAACCGGGCATAGCACGGGGGAAACCCACAACCATCTGCAGGTTACTGGCAGACCTTCCCACTTACGGCCGGAGAGGAAGCCAGCATGAGCTGGACTTGAACTCACAGCGACCGCATTGGTGAGAGATTCCTGAGTCATTACACTGTGCTTGCACGCTAACCAACTGAGCCATGGAGGCCCCTACATTGTGAATGCTGGGTGAAAACAGTAGATAAGTCTGTAGGTTGCTATATACCTGTAGTTTAGTACCACATGTTGTGTTGTGATATTCTATTTCTGTGCGCATTTTGTATTTCACGTTTGCGCTTGACAGGTTTATATGGCATCAAAGTTTGCAGAGCATTCTGTCTTAACATAAGTGTCAGTGAATTAGAAAATAAGACAAGCACAAGATTTTCCTGTGCTTGAAGATGTAAACCCAATGCCGGAAAAATGATGATCTGAGACAAGTTTACGTGTCTTATAATTGGTGCCTGGGTGCAGATTGGCTGTCAGACAGAGATTTAGCCAGATTTGCCTCATTTTCAAATCAGTGTGCTGCATTTCAAATTTATTGGCCCCGATAGCATGGTTGGTCGAGTGTCCGCTTCGGGAGCGGAAGATGCAGGGTCAATCCTGGGTCAAGTCATACCTAAGACTTTAAAAGAGGAAGTTTTAACCTTGCTTAGCGTTTAGCAAGGGGATAGTACAACAACTGTTTGACCCGTATCAGTATAATGGCTTACTTGCTGCTTACTTGCCTGCGGTAAGTCGTCTCAGTGAAGCACTGGATAAAAGAGTGGTGGAAATCCGTCATGCAACAAGGAAGTACATTACATGCACTCTAAGGATTCCTTAGTCGTCATATAACTGAAAAATTGTTAAGTACGACGTCAAACCCCAAGCACTCACTCACTCATTCTAAATTTCCGGGCCAGGTCAAAACAAAAACATTAAAAATAGTACTTGCTGCTTGGTGCTTAGCACTGAGAATTCAGAGCAAAGAAACAGGACTGGTTAGCCCAGTGTCAGGATATTGTGACAAGGTGGGGTGTCCTGTCTGGTGTGTTCGGCATGATACTTCTGTGGCGGCAGCACTTTGGTGGCATGGACCCGCCATGCCACAAGTCGACACATTATACTTACACACACCTAATGACATTTCGTCGTAATATGACTGAAAAATTGAGTACGATGTTAAAGGATACGCGAAACATTTCTTAATGTGCAGATTATCATGTGTAATAAGATATAACAGTACAAGCAGATTTTTCAACTTTCACTTGGGGAGGTAAAAATGGCTTCAAGCTACAGTTTTCTCAATGCTCCAGTGGCCTCTCCGGAAATTAAGTAGCTTGTAGGGGTGATTTAAAAAATGTTCTTCTGGGGACAGGCCGAATGGGGGCGGGTGTGTGATGAACAGACTAAATAGGGGTGGGTGCATGGGCATGGAGGGGGCGCTAAGCTGGCCTGAAGAAGAAATACAGTATCTGTGTACATGCCCCCTTTGCCTACACTGAAGTGTCACGCTTCACCGGGCTTGGAGCATTTGGGGGTTGTTCACTGAGTTTCGAGCATGATCAACGATGACGTAATTTCTGAAAAAATTTAATCGTAGACGGAACATATGCATAATATAGCGGGTTAATTAACAGGTACAAAAATCTCCCCCAAAATGAAACTTTTTTTTCAACAAAAATTCCGGGGCATAATTTTCTTCATTTGGCCTAGAAACATAATCTTTGTTTTATAGTTCCGTTTCATGTATTCTTTGAACCCCAAGCATACATACGTTTCAAATTTTGCTTACTTTTATCTCTCACATGGTAATGTCAACAGAGACACTGAGACACCCTGGGACTCACCCCTTCCCTGCCAAGTGCATGTAGATGATTACTAGCCTCCTACTTCTGTCAAATGCTCGTTGACATGCATGTTAAATTAATTCAGGAATGCTATTTATTTATTTATTTGATTGGTGTTTTTCGCCCTACTCAAAAATATTTCACTTATATGACGGCGGCCAGCATTATGATGGGAAGAAACGAAACAGAGCAAACGAGGGAAACAGAGGGAAACCCACGACCATCCGCAGGTTGCTGACAGATCTTCCCTCGTACGGCTGGAGAGCAGGAATGCTACATCTAGTGGTTCATGAAGGTGCAAATCACCTGTCAGGTAGGTGATTACTGATGTCTTGAAGGTACAAACCACCAGTCAGGTAGATGATTACTAATGTCATGAAGGTGCACATCACCAGTCAGGTAGATGATTACTAATGTCGTGAAGGTGCACATCACCTGTCGGGTAGATGATTACTGATGTCATGAAGGTGCACATCACCTGTCGGTT
Organism: Liolophura sinensis; assembly: GCF_032854445.1. Taxonomy (NCBI): domain Eukaryota; kingdom Metazoa; phylum Mollusca; class Polyplacophora; order Chitonida; family Chitonidae; genus Liolophura; species Liolophura sinensis. Next base: position 19,927,662 of record NC_088305.1, on the reverse strand, counting down.
AGATGATTATTGATGTTTAATGTTTGCTTTCAGGAGCGTTACCTGGGTATCATCAAGAAGAAACGTCGTCAGCGTCGTCTGAACGACCGCAAGTTTGTATTTGACTGGGACGCAGGAGATGACACATCTATAGACTACAATCCTTTGTATAAGGAGAAACACGCCATGCAGTTCTACGGCCGTGGCAACATTGCAGGGATTGATGTCAAGGTAAACTATACAGCTACAATTTCTCATCTGTGATGTTAGAAAAAGTAGGTCTTGCTTTCAGCAGAATCTGGACGAGTGACACATCACTCACCTAAATTGACTTGAGAAAGCTATAATGGGAATGGGGCCTCCGTGGCTGAGTTGGTTATTGCGCTAGTGCAGCGTAATGACCCAGGAGTCTCTCACCAATGCGGTCGCTGTGAGTTCAAGTCCAGCTCATGCTGGCTTCCTCTCCGGCCGTATATTGGAAGGTCTGTCAGCAACCTGCGGATGGTCGTGGGTTTCCCCCGGGCTCTGCCCAGTTTAAACCCACCATAATGGTGGCGGCCGTCATATAAGTGAAATATTCTTGACTACGGTGTAAAACACCAATCAAATAAATAAATAAGTATAATGTGAACAGCCAACATTTGCATAGGACCTGCACTTGATTGGATGTTTTATTACATCTTGTTCTTGAGTACGGCATAAAAAACACCAGTCGAATAAATAAATAAATACTACAGGTCTTGTATATCTTACCAGTGCTGGGGTCTCTGTGGTTGGTGTACCACTCACCATTGCGCTTGCTTTGAGTTCAAGTCATGCTCTTGCTGAATTCCTCTTCAGTCATACGTGGAAAGGTCTGCCAGCAACCTTTGGATGTTCATGGGTTTCCCCCACCATAATGCTTGTTGCTGCTGTATAAGTGAAATATTCCTGAGTATGCTGTAAAATTCCAATCAAATAAAGAAATAGTTCAAAGGCCGCTTGAATATATGCTTGTAAGTAAGCGATTGCTGCTGTTTGTGCTGGGCATTTACTTCTGTAACAATTATTTAAAGCATGCAACATTGGGAGTTTGAAGTGAAGATTCATTGGAGGAAAGAGAATTTTTAAGTGATAATGTATTAATTTACATGTATTCAAAATTTGGATGATTTGCTGAAATATTTTGGTAGCCATCTTGATAACATTTTTCTTGATAACACTACTGTAATCTTGATTAGTGGAGGAACTAATCTTGATTTGAAATGGCCAAGAGAGCCAATACTGAACATGGCAAATATGTTCAAATCAGTAAAGTTTGAATGTGATTTTATTGATTTTTTTGGAGAGAATTCTCTTCATTTGACCAAACATGTTTTTTGTGTTTTCAGGCCCAGAAAAAGGATCAGTCCAAGTTTTATGGAGACTTGCTTGAGAGGAGGAGGACTGAAGCAGAAAAAGAGCAAGAAAAGTGAGGCGAATATTGATTTACTTACTTGGTTCTTTAATGCCATACTCAAGAGGTTTTTATTTGTATTTTGATAGTCAATTTTGGCGAGTTGAGAAGACCAGATGGTCAATTTTGGTGAGAAAAGAGCACCAGATTGCCCTGGCTAAACCACCAAAGTTTGCCAAGATTCGGTTCCATCTGTAACATACAGATTTGCACCCTATACTGTGAAGTACATAATTTTCATGTGGAACTAATTTTCGCAGATTTCACCGTCAACAATGAACCGCTAAAAATAACTTCACCAAACAAAAAATTTTAATATTGAATCATGTATTAGAGGTAGTGTAGTATTCATGAAGTGAAATATTTGCTGATCTGGCAAGAGTTTGGATAAGGAAGCTAGGCTTGCCAGCTAAATATTAACAGCATGGAGGAAAAATTAAGCTTTAAATTTATACAAACTCTGGTGCTAAGGCTTGGTGGGTATAAAACAAAGTAGGAGTGCATTCATCTTTAGTTTGATCAGTCTTTGGTATGACGGTAAAGTGAAGAAAAATAGATACAACACGTGCTGTCTTCCAACAAATGTCGCTTTGATACACGATATCCCATTGGCTGTGTCTCTCCTGTGGACCAATGAGTGAGCTTCTAACAAATAGTAAACTGTGTGCAACAATGCAATGGCCGTTTGAAAGCTACAGCAATGTTAGTGGTTTCTGGCCTGCCACAGAGGATGATTCAAACCAAAAACAATCCAAAACTAGTCGTGTTGCTTGTCAAGTGTTTGTCAAGAATGAATGACTGGAGTTGAAAATACTGGTTGTTTATTAAAATTGCTCATCAAAGGTGAAAAAACAGGCCATACTTCTCATGGAAGTTGCAGAAGTAATCTTACTTAGTTATAATCCATGCCCCTTTGTTTTAATCTCCTATCTAGATTACGAGGATTAGCGACACCAAAAGAAACGATAGAGGATTAAAGCCACCCTTAATATTACAATGAGTAATTTCAGCCATATTATGAGTAAGAAAATTAAACAGTTTCAAGATTTTTTGCAGCCTTGATTAAATACACGACCTATTTTTGAAGAAAATCGGCGAAAATAAATTCCAGTGAATAATAAGTACTTTACAGTATTGGTGGACACAGTTGGTCCTCAGTAACGGTGCAAACGGACAAACTTGCATCATTAACGTCATATTATCACCAAGGCCTTATGAGGACGGAGGGGGGAGTTTACAAATACCCTGTCCAAGGTCACGATTAAACCCACACTGATCGAACGATTGAAAAACAAACACCTCGACACTGAGATCATTCGTTCCCCTTCTTATTACTGTATTTATTTATTTATTTGATTGGTATTTTACACTGTATTCAGGAATATTTCACTTATATGACGGCGGCCAGCATTATGGTGGGTGAAAACCGGGCATAGCCCAGGGGAACCCACGACCATCAGCAGGTTGCGAGAGGCAGCCCGCATGAGCTGGACTCACAGCGATTGTAAGTCTTCAACCTTTTCAACTTCTGAAGAACTATTTTTCAGTGGAATTTATGCACGTAATTATTAGGAAAATGACGTTTAAAAACAATTTATTTGTGTCACTAAAAGTGCAAGCTTCATAACACTGCACAGATTTTTTCTCTACACCCCATACTTCGGTCAGAATGTCTCGTACTATTGGTTACAGAGGTGGTTGAAAAAGTTGAAGTATTAGGGTTTATGTAGGTTTTGTTCTTAATAAATGAAGTAGGTCATTGCCAATTGGTTAAGATGCCTGTCCCACAGTCACAAGTCAGACGAGACATTGGATCAATCCCAGCTTCTAAATCCTAGGGCTTGCTGTGCCTCCAGGCCTTGGAGTAGTCAGCACTAAGAGGCTGATAACGCTCGCTGGGCTGTTCATGTTGCCTTACATGAAGTTTGTTTCAGTATTGTATATGAATGCAGAAAGTTATGGTAAATGTGGAGGATTTTTGTGAAGTTTTTATGAAATGTACATACACTTGTTTATTTGAATGGTCTTTTATATTATTCTCCAGATTATTTCACATATGCCAGAGGTTGTGCCTATGAATGGAGTCAACTGGGCATGTCCCAGAGAAAACCACTTCACCTTGCCCTGTACCTGGCATAAAGCTGCAGCTTTAGGTGGAGCTGGATTTAAACACACTATTACGGTAGTGAATGGCTAGGTGTCTGATGAATGTATTTATTTATTTGATTGGTGTTTTAGACCATACTCAAGAATATTTCAATTATACGATGGCAGCCAGCATTATGATAGGACGAAACCTGGCCTGGCACAGCCAGGTGAAACCCACAGCCTGCTAGGCGGGTCTTGAGCTGGACTTGAACTCACAGACACCACATTGGTGATTGTGTCTGATGGAATGTACCCCTGAGGTATGTGCATAGTGAGTAAATATTCGGTCTGGTAGGGTCTGATGTGGCTTTTAGTTATTAATGGTTATTATATCCTTACTTGTAGAAAACGTTTGAAAAATGTCGCCAAGAAAGAGGCAAAACAGAAATGGGATGACCGTCATTGGTCAGAAAAACCCCAGTCAGAAATGACGGAGCGAGACTGGCGAATCTTTAAGGAGGATTACAACATCTCGTGTAAGGGAGGGAAAATCCCGCCCCCCTTGCGGGCCTGGAAGGAGTCGAATATACCCCCAGAGCTGCGGGAGATCATTGACAAAGTGGGATACCATGTAAGTCGTCGTGGGTTATGTGGCAGCCAAAAACTGCGCTGATCATAGCACTCTTATGGCCTCATTTGTAACAAAACATCGGATTTTTGAGTGTGTATGATTTTATTTTCACAAGTTTTTCTTCCACATCTAGTAAATGTGTATATATTTGTTTTTTGTTTGTTTTTTTTGTTTTTTTTTGTTCTACAAAAAAGGTAACAGAGTAAAGGTTTTAATACAAAGTAAACTCATAGTTGATCAGATTATCATCAAAAAGGGAGATAATTAAATAAAGAAGCCTTTAAACTCTCAGAAAAACTGCTGATGTCTGTAACAGCTATAAAAAGTACATGCATGTTTATGTTTTAAAATTTTTATAAGCTTAACCTAGCCATTGACCAATCAGATTGATTTATCAGTTCTGACTGAATAAGGGACCAATTCCACAAGGCCAATTTTGACAAGTCAAAATTTGAAATGTGATTTAAGCAGTTATATGCGAACTGAAGGAGTTCAAATTGGTTAATTTATTTTAAACAAATGAATTAAAATTTTGAACTATGAAAGTGTCTATTATATTGAAATATGAAAGTTTAACTTAAGTGAAAAAATTTCTTTGTCTGGAACACTTGTTTTAGACAAATATATTAAAATTTGTATTATATTCAGTATTTGAATTAAGTAATAAAAAATTCTTTTCTTTTTGACCAAGCCCCAAGGTCACAAAGCTGTCTTAAACATGGCAACGATTTAATCTCAACTGAAGAAGTGTTTAGTTGTGCTAAATTTGTGACTAGCAACATCGGAATTTTTGATTTTAAGAATATCACAACAGTATTGTTTAAATTAATAGTGTAATAGTCTAAGATACGAAGTGAACAAGTAGCTATTTCTAATAAGGCTGATTTGTTATTAACAGGACCCCACCCCCATCCAGAGACAGGCCATTCCGATTGGTCTGCAGAACCGTGACATCATCGGTGTGGCCGAGACTGGCAGTGGTAAAACCGCAGCATTCCTTATCCCATTGCTGGTCTGGATTCAGTCCCTGCCTAAGATAGAGAGGTAGGTCCAGAAAATTGACCATTGACCTGTGACTATTGGCTAAGTTGATCATAACCACCATGTATAAATAGGAGCCTCGATGGCCAAATGGTTAGGGCTAGCGCAGCACAATGACTCATGATCCTTTCTCCAGTATGGTCACTGTAAGTTCAAATCCAGCTCATGCTGCTAGTAAAACTGTGGAGGGTTGTAGTTTTCTGCCTGGCTCTACCTGGTTTCCTCCTACCTCCCACCATAATGCTGGCCACTGTTATGGGTATTTATGCTTGGGGTTTAACATCGTACTGTTTGAACGACACCAGGCAAATAAATGACTAAATGGTTTGAACACATGTTAAAGATGAATGTTGCCATAGTAATTACGATCAACTTAATGTTGGAGACAGGCTCATGGTCTTCACAAAGCTGTCACAACGCCATTACAAGCACATTTAAAGGGAGTGTGTCTGGGTTTGAACCTGCGATCTCAAGTTTTCAGGGCATTTTTTTTTTTCTTACCAGCAATTCATGTTTAGCTGTCCAGACTACATGCCAAATAATCCTCCTGCAAAAATGGGAGATAGCTTATTGGTAGTGTTTGTTTTGTACTCTAGGTGCTATCCTAAAATAGGAAAATGCTGTTGCTAAAAACTGTAAGCTTAAAAACCTCCAGTTATATCAGATTATTACTCACTATGGTGGGGGCCTCCGTGGCTCAGTTGGTTAGCACGCTAGCGCAGCGTGATGATCCAGGAGCCTCTCACCAATGCGGTCGCTGTGAGTTCAAGTCCAGCCCATGCTTGCTTCCTCTCTGGTTGACGTGGGAAGGTCTTCCAGCAACCTGCGGATGGTCGTGGGTTTCTTCCGGGCTTTGCCTGGTTTCCTCCCACCATAATGCTGGCCGCCATCGTATAGGTGAAAGATTCTTGAGTACGGCATGAAAAAACACCAATCAAATAAATAAATAAATAAATCACTATGGGGTTAACAGATATGAACATAAATATGATTTTATTCTTCTGGAGTTTTGTGAAGAAGTCTTACCCTAATTCCTCAACCTTTGCGTAACCTTAAAAAGCAACTTTCACTGCAATTTATGTACATTTTAAAGTTGATTTTGGAGACATAACCACATTGGTTGGATTGGCCAATGACAGGGCTTCACAGAAGGTGTGATTTTGTCAGTCTACACAAAGTAATGCCTTCAGAATATGCCTGAGTAAAAACCTTGCACATGTGCGAAAAGTGTGAAAAATTATAGTTATAGAAAACATGTAGATTTACATGTACCAGGACAAGGACATTTTCAGCCCTGAAATTGAGGTACCAATGGAGAGTTTGAATTTGGGATAAAATTTCAGTATATATCCTCACTGTTACAATGCAATGAAAAGAATTAGAACTGTTTTGGTATAAAGAAGGGTGAGAAACTTTGAGTCAAGTAAAATTAAAACACAAGATTTCACAATGTTTTATATGACTGTAAGATGAAAATTTGGTGGTTTTCAACAGTTTTTTGGTTCCAGGATAAATGGTAAGAATTCGTGTCTGACATGTTACTGTTGGATGTTATCAGATTGGAAGACGCAGACAAGGGTCCATACGCCATCATCCTGGCGCCAACACGTGAGCTGGCCCAGCAGATTGAAGAGGAGACCATCAAATTTGGGAAGGAACTGGGAGTAAGGACTGTCTCCATCATTGGTGGCATCTCAAGGGAAGAGCAGGGCTTCAAACTGAGGCAAGGATGTGAGGTAAGAGACATAAATAGTGCTCAGCAGGTCTAGTGTTTCCAAAATACTGTAGTTTTTCAACCTTTGGCATGTTTGAAAGGTGTTTATTCAAGCATATTCTAAGCTATTATTCTGTGTAGGATAAAATTATACTTTTTGTAAAGCCCTGAAATTGGGCAATCCAACCAGTGTAGTTTTGTCCTCAAAAATCAAATTACACATGTGGAAAAATTGCACTCTCTCATATGCCGAGCAGTCAGGGTAGTATCAGGGTAGCGGAACCATTTCTAAAGTTTGTGAGTAGGGGAGGAGAACTACTGTAAGTATCAAATTAGGTGAAAAAAACAACGGCCAGGCCTTGGGTGAGTTGTTAAAGTTTCAAATTCGTCTTTGGACAGGGAGTTAATAAAAAGAACAGTGGCGTTCTTGCGGCCATTTGTGCCGTCCAGCATCCATTGAAGATCATTTGTGTTCCATTTTTCATTGTAATTATCATCATTTTGTCTAAATCACTAAATGTTTCAGTGTGATGTTTCAGATTGTTATAGCTACCCCTGGTCGTCTGAACGATGTCCTGGAGAACCGATACCTAGTGTTGAGCCAGTGTACTTATGTAGTCATGGATGAGGTGAGTCAGTATACTTGTGTGGTCATGGATGAGGTGAGTCAGTGCACTTGTGTGGTCATGGATAAGGTGAGTCATTCAGGTCAGTGTACTTATGTGGTCATGGATGAGGTGAGCTGGTGTACTTATGTGGTCATGGATGAGGTGAGCCGGTGTACTTATGTAGTCATGGATGAGGTGAGTCACTGTACTTGTGTGGTCATGGATGAGGTGGGTCAGTGTACTTGTGTGGTCATGGATAAGGTGAGTCAGTGTACTTGTGTGGTCATGGATGGGGTGAGTCAGTGTGTTTATGTTGTCATGGATGAGGTGAGTCACTGTACTTATGTTGTCATGGATGATTTGAGTCAGTACATTTGTGGTCATGGATGAGGTGAGTCAGTGTACATGTGTGATCATGGATGAGGTGAAAGTGTACTTGTGTGGTCATGGATGAGGTGAGTCAGTACTTTTGTGGTCATCGATGAGGGGAATCAGTGTACTTGTGTGGTCATGGATGAGGTGAAGGTGTACTTTTGTGGCCATGGATGAGGTGAGTCAGTACTTTTTTGGTCATGGATGACGGAAATCAGTGTACATGTGTGATCATGGATGAGGTGAAGGTGTACTTGTGTAGTCACGGATGATTTGAGTCTGTGCTTTTGTGGTCATGGATAAGGTGAGTCAGTGTACTTATGTGGTCATGGATGAGGTGAGTCTGTACTTTTGTGGTCATGGATAAGGTGAGTCAGTGTACTTATGTGGTCATGGATAAGGTGAGTTGATGTACCTGTGTGGTCATGGTTGAGGTAAGTCAGTGTACTTTTGTGGTCATGGATGATGGGAGTGAAACAAACATTTTTCAATGTGACGTGAAACATGAATAAAGAAAAAATAAAAATATTCTAAAGTTTTATTATAAGTATGAATTTCAATATGTATGGTAAGTGGCCTAAAAACACTGAAATTCTGGAGGCAGAATTGACCTAATATACATGTATATACCATGTACCTAAATAATATTAACAAGGTAACAAGGATCTCCAATATATTTCACTCTCACTGAAAATACAAAAGATTTGATTCCAGAAAAAAATTTCTCTGGTGTTTCTAAAGGGGCATTTCTCAAAAACCACTTGCTCTGCACAGTTTTCTCCTTGCTCTGCCCAGTTTCATCCCTGCTCTGCCTGGTTTCCTCCTTGGTCTGCCCAGTTTCCTCCTTGGTCTGCCCGGTTTCCTCCTTGGTCTGCCCAGTTTCCTCCTTGGTCTGCTCCTCAGGGCAAAAAGAAATGTTATTGCATATAGTGCAAAAAAACAAAATAAATAAGGTGATGAATGTTCATTCTGCTTATATCAGATGATAAATGGTTTCTTTTCTTCTTTTTTATTTCATTCCACGTTTCTTAGGCTGATAAAATGATAAACATGGGATTTGAACCAGAAGTGAGGAAAATCTTGGAGTATTTGCCCGTGACCAATCAGAAGCCAGATACAGAAGAAGCTGAGGATGACTGCAAGATGTTGGAAAATTTTGCATCAAAGAAAAAATACAGACAGGTATGCAGATACATGTTGATTATATTTTGTTGCTATGTCCCTTACCTCAATGGTTTAACGGCTTCTTCCCGTCTGCCCTTTATCATTTTCTTTCACTCAGCATTTTACCATTTTTCTCCCCTCCCACTTATACAGTGTCCTGTACTCAAGCTTTTGCCATTTTCCAGTCTTCACCCTTGTGCCATTTCCTTTACTTCACTTTTCTTGAAGATCTGCCAGCAACCTGCGGATGGTCGTGGGTTTTCCCTGGGCTCTGCTCAGTTTCCTCCCATCATAATGCTGGCTGCCGTTGTATAAGTGAATATTCTTGAGTACGAGGTCAAAGACCAATCAAATAAATAAATAAATTCACTCTTGTCTTCTTCCTGCCTCGACCTTTTATCATTCTCCAACTCTCACCATTACATGGGGTAAGATTTGAATGGTTTGTCACATTTCTTCTATGTCTTACCAGTGTTAGAAGCCCTCTGTGGCTGAGCGATTAGTGTGCTAGTGCAATTGCTCATCTATGGAGTTGCTGTGAATTCCAGCTCAGGCTGGCTTCCTCTCTGGTTGTACAGGGGAAGGCCTGTCAGCAACCTGCGGAGGGTTCGGGATTTCCAGTGAACTTCTGTTTCCTCCTGTCAGAATGCTGGCTGCCATCATGTACAACTGAACTCCGCTGTCATATAACTGAAATAGTCTTGAGTACAGTGTGAAATATCAATCAGAGTAAATATATCTTACTAATTATTTGCAAATTTTAAAGAGCTACTTTAGTGTGAAGACATGTATGTCTTAAAGGCAAGGTTAAATGATAAGAATCGAGATAGTCGGAATTTCTTTCTTAAATTGTAGAAAATATACATTGTATTAAAGCCATTGTAGTGAGTTCAAAAGGATAATGGGGAAACAAAAGTTTTCTGCTGTTTCCAATTTTGCCTGGTGTGACGTCATGCAGGAACACTTGACGTTACCCAGCGCCCCTTACTCCTAGCGACAAATGACGTCGTACTTTCAAACACGCAGGACGTCATTCAGGTGTAAGTACATTACACGACGTCATATAACACTGATTCATCGTTACTTAAGGAATATTACTACGTCACATCAGGAACATTTTACGGAAACTGCCGAAGATTTTGTTTTTCAGGACTCTTCAATTATAGGGGTTAAATAGCGTTGTTTAGCGTAAATTGTTTTGAACCTTGGTGCTTACTACATCCCATAGAGTATCCGTCATATCAGTTTAATATTTCAACCTGGCAATTCGTAGGACTGAAGTAGCACTTGTGTCAGTCCATTTCCATAACCCTTGTGTCAGACCAACATTCCACATACATCTAATCTAATGCTCGTTTCAGACCGTCATGTTTACGGCCACCATGCCTCCCTCAGTGGAGCGTCTTGCCCGCACGTTTTTACGTCGGCCGGCTGTGGTGTACATTGGGTCCGCGGGCAAACCCACGGAGAGAGTGGAACAGATCGTCTACTTGGTCTCGCAGAATGAAAAGAGGTCAGTGGGAAGGTCTTAGATATTGTTGCATGTTGTTGAGCCATTATTTTACCATGACGGTTTTTCAATAGGAGAGTTACGAAGTCCAACTCTTTCATCATTGAAGGTAAAAAAAAAAGTAATACTGTGCCTGGCCTGTCACAAATGTTAAGGTAAAAATGAAATGGCCCAAAAAGTTTACTTTTAGAGGCAAAGATATGTTATGAAATAGGCTTGCTGCAGTACTTGCTTCTCTTTGGAATAACCTTCCTCCGGGCATACGTTAGCTGATCTGTATAATCACCCATGACTATGTCACACCCATGACTGTGTCACATCCTTGACTATGTCACACGCGTGACTATGTCACACCACACATTTTGACTGATTTTATGTGTTCACTTTTAGAAAGGTGTTTTGATGTTTGTAAATTTGCTCTTTCCTTGAAGAACCATTCTGACAACTTTCAGACTTATTTCCAGATCCTTTATCTTTTTTTTTTTTTATCCTTTGCCTTTTTCTTATCTGAAATAATGTCTGTCATTCTAGCTTTCTCTCAGGAGGACTGCCAGCAAATGTGCAAATGGTTGTAGGTTTCCCCGCAGGCTCTGCCCAGTTTCGTCTGCATCGTCTGCATCATATAATTGAAATATTCTTGAGTACTGTGTAAAACTGAAATCAAATAATAAACAAAAAATCTATGTAATGATATTTACACACCTATACCTATACCGTTAAATTACATTTATTTAAGGAAAGAGACTAGTGAGTTGTTAAGACTTATTCTTTGACCCATTGTCCAGTACAAAAAAACATGTTTAATTAAATTGTTACTCTTTGCCCTGCCCTGTCCCACACAGGAAGAAACTTCTGACCATCTTGGAGTCCGGTATGGACCCACCTATCATCATCTTCGTCAACCAGAAGAAGGGGGCTGATGTGTTGGCCAAGTCGCTGGAGAAAATGGGAGTGAGTACTGTTGTTTTTTTTTTTACAAGCTTTAGAAAGGGATAGGTATGTAGTTCTGTAAGAGAGACTGACATGTGGCTCTGTGTGTGTTAATAAAGGTGCACATTACCTGACCACAGGGTTCCGGCTTAGCCTTGGTTATGGACAGGAAGTTCGTAGATTCTCCAGCTCTGAGCAGGTGTAGCTGGCACGGGGATAGTAAGTGGTCGGTGAGGCTTGTGTGGACATAAGCCCAGTCTTTTAAAACCACTTGGCTTCCATCAGTATGGCGTTCAGGTGTGTAGATCACACATACAATGTTCATCAGTAACCTTGGTAACTTGCCAAGGTGAAGCGATTTAACCTGAGCATTCCGGTTTGCTCCACTCAGAAAATTGACTGCCGTTGTAGAAGTGAAAAACTCTTTGAGTGTGGCATTTGACAACAATCAAATAAGTAAATATTATTCTCTTTAATATCATCACTCGAGTCAATACCATCTGTTAAGTTATTGAAAACCTGAAACATTTGGTACATTTGACTCGGACAGTTCTTGTTTTATATCTTATTCAGTTCAACGCGACAACCTTGCACGGTGGTAAAGGCCAGGAGCAGAGAGAGTTTGCGCTGTCCAGTTTGAAGGGCGGAGCAAAGGACATTCTAGTTGCCACGGATGTCGCTGGTCGTGGTATTGACATCAAGGATGTGTCCTTGGTTATCAACTACGACATGGCCAAGAACATCGAAGGTAATGAAAAATGATTAGGACCCCATCGCTTAACTGAACTGGCTGGCTAGGTCTGCTTCCTATGCGTAAAAATGTAAAGAATGCATGTCAAGAAATCTGATTTGCAATTCTCTGTCTCTCATGGTCTTTTGTGTGGTCTGAAAGGCATAGATTATTTGTGTACTGAACTGTATTTCACCTAAAGCTTAGCATTTTTTAAGTGGCAAGTTTTTCTTGATCATGATGGAAATATCCACCATATATTCCCACTTGGAATTTTTTTTGTGAAATTCTATTACTTTCTTATTAGAGTTGGCATGTCGAGTATTATTAAAGACCTTTTTGAGTGTCTGAAAGTGCATTTTGTCATACCAAAGTTTAGGTGAAATACAAAAATTCCTGCCCGTCTCCTTGTTGTTGTTGAATAAAAGTCAAAAAATTAAAATACATCAACATGTTAAAATTTTTAAAGGTGTGTCTGAATTCCATTTCAAATGTCAAATGCCTTAAGATAGCTTTGTTATTATTTTTTGTTGTAGATTACACTCATCGTATTGGCCGAACCGGACGTGCTGGTAAGACTGGAACAGCCATTAGCTTGTTGACCAATGATGATAGCAGCGTGTTTTACGATCTCAAACAGGTGATTCTGAACAGCCCGTTGTCGTCGTGTCCACCAGAGCTAGCCAATCATCCGGATGCTCAACACAAACCTGGTACAGTCGTCACCAAGAAACGCAAAGAGGAAACGTTATTCTCTACGTGAGGATAGCGATGTCTGAAAAAGTAAATCTGTTCTCTGCATGAGGATAAAGATGTCTAGGAAAATAATGCTAATCCCTACATGAGGATAGCGATGTCTGAAAAAGTAAATCTGTTCTCTGCATGAGGATAAAGATGTCTAGGAAAATAATGCTAATCCCTACATGAGGATAGCGATGTCTGAAAAAGTAAATCTGTTCTCTGCATGAGGATAAAGATGTCTAGGAAAATAATGCTAATCCCTACATGAGGATAGAGAGGTCTGAAAAAATAAGTTCTCTACATGAGGATAGAGAGGTCTGAAAAAATAAGTTCTCTACATGAGGATAGAGATGTCTGAAAAAATAAGTTCTCTACATGAGGATAGAGAGGTCTGAAAAAATAAGTTCTCTACATGAGGATAGAGATGTCTGAAAAAATAACACTGTTCTCTACATGAGGATAGAGGTGTCTGAAAAAATAACACTGTTCTCTACATGAGGATAGAGGTGTATGAAAAAATAACACTGTTCTCTACATGAGGATAGAGGTGTCTGAAAAAATAACACTGTTCTCTACATGAGGATAGAGGTGTCTGAAAAAATAACACTGTTCTCTATATGAGGATAGAGGTGTCTGAAAAAATAACACTGTTCTCTACATGAGGATAGAGGTGTCTGAAAAAATAACACTGTTCTCTACATGAGGATGGAGGTGTCTGGAGAAATAACACTGTTCTCTACATGAGGATAGAGGTGTCTGAAAAAATAACACTGTTCTCTATATGAGGATAGAGGTGTCTGAAAAAATAACACTGTTCTCTACATGAGGATAGAGGTGTCTGAAAAAATAACACTGTTCTCTACATGAGGATAGAGGTGTCTGGAGAAATAACACTGTTCTCTACATGAGGATAGAGGTGTCTGAAAAAATAACACTGTTCTCTACATGAGGATAGAGGTGTCTGGAGAAATAACACTGTTCTTTACATGAGGATAAAGGTGTCCGGAGAAATAACACTGTTCTCTACACAAGGATAGACATTTGAAAAAAAATATGCTAGTATAGCCTCATTAAACGGGATTTACCCAAATAAGTGTATACATTTAAACGGGATTTACCCAAATAAGTGTATACATTTACCCAAATAAGTGTATACATTTACACAAATAAGTGTATACATTTACACAAATGAGTGTATGTATACACTTACTCATCATATTTTCACTCCCATCAGATTATGATTGTAAAGTCATGTTTTGCTGTCCAGAAATACGACAGTAAGAGGACAAATACTGACAGTGGTAAACATGGTATCAAGCATTGCATTGTGTTCGTATAACAGAAAGACTGAGACAAAGATTATTCGGTTCTCCGTTCAGTTTTTAAGAATTAGAACTGTATTCTGAATGGCCCAAAGAGAGAACTACAGCCTATCACTGAAGTCTCTGCTTCGCAGAGTTGAAAGTCCTTATCGTGGGTTTGAACATGCAAAAGTACATGTAGGTGTTTTGTTGTTTTGTTTATGGTTATACAATGTACCATGTCATTCAGTTATATAAGAAATAGTGTTACATGCATATATAAAGTACCACTTAAGGCCACATCAGTTAAAATTTTTGTTTTAAGGGCAGAGTAATAATTTTTTTGCTGTGCCAGGAGGAGAGTATGAAATAAAAATAAAATTTAAAAAACATCTAATTTGTGTACTATCTCAGCATTTTGACCTAATGAAGATTTATTTACAAGGTGAGAAAGCCATGCAAAACTGGAAAACCAAAATAAAAAAGTGGATTATTTTTCAGTTTGATTTTTTTTTTTCCATTTTTTTATTTTAGTGTCGCCTTGTCTGTAAAACACCAAATAAAACTTGTGTAGCCTAGTGAAGCTGTGGTACGAAAATTACCCCAGAGCCTGTTTCACAAAATGATTGTAGGCCAAGTTGCTATGGCAACACATGGTTACGACATACCAGTACACATCATCAACTTGATTTTAGGGAATGGATTTTGGGATGTTAGTAATAAATCATTCTTATAGTGCGAATTCTGAGGAGTCTTACCGATCATCTGTGCTTTGTCATTATGATACTTGTATGAAAGGTCGTGACTTGTAAACAGTTCTGTGTGTTTGTATATGAAGGATTTTCACGTACATTAAGAATAAAATTCCATGCGGCGAACTGTGAAGTGTCCTGAAAGTCTGCTGATGCATTATAGGAATACAATATTTAAAGATTTTTCATGCCAGAGATTTTTCAGTAACTGTAACGGATATCCACTCCTCTTTTATCTAGTGCTGCTTCACTGAGATGCCTTACCGTAGACAAGTAAGCCACACTGCCTAAGCCATTATACTGGTCAACCAGTCGTTGCACTATCAGCTTAATGCTGAATGCCAGCACATGCTGAATGCCAGCACATGCTCAGCTTTCTGTGGAACTCTGTGTCCTAGACTGCCATGATTCACAACTCTTGCTCAGGTCACATGTTCAGATCCAGCTTGCATTGCTATTATTGGTGACAGGAGATGAAAACACCTGTGGAATATTCTTGAGTACATGGGAAGGTTGACTGCTACCAGCAGATAGTAAGTAATAGGTTTCCTCTGGAACCTGCCAGACACCCTCCCAACATTGTATATGTAAAATATTCTTGAGTACAGTGTAAAACACCTATGAAAATAAATAAATAAATAAATATTCAAACACCTATATCTTTATTTATTCATTTGTATGGTGAGTTATGCTGTACTCAAGACTATTTCACTTATAGGATGGTGACCAGCCTTATGGTGGGAGGAAACCAAAAGGAGCCGAGGAGAAATCCATGACAATCCGATGGTTTCTGACAGACCTTCCCATATATGGCCAAAGAGGATGCCAGTATGGGCCACCAGATAGATAGAAAGGCACCATGCTGGTGTGATAACCACCTCCGCCACAAAAGCCCCCCAATATATTTATTAAATAAATCATTAAAAAGCAGTGGAAAAAAAAGCCTTGCAAAGCACTGTAACTCTGAATCACACTCTTTTCTTCTCATAATATTAAAATTTATTAAAACTGTTCCCTGCAATACATCCCTCAAATACATTTAAAACAATATGGACAACAAAATGAAGGTAAATCTTCTGGGTCATCAAGATGCCGTATACATGTACTCAACTGGTGAATACAACAATGGTGCACAGTATCCTTTGTTTAAGACCACATCAATATTCAATCTAAATGATATCTTCTTCTATATCTCATCAATAGTTATAATACAATTCTCTTTGCATGGAAAACACAATTAAACTTCTTATAACATATCTTGTGGATATTAATTTATCATTTTATGTTACTTTAGTGACAAGAAAATGTTGTGAGAAAATAAACTTTAGAATATATCATGATGGGATGCTGTAATACACCAAATCCATCTAACTGTTAACATCACTTTTTGGAGTAAATGCATAGCGTATTAAAAAATATTTTTGTTTCAGGCAACCCCTTCAAGATGTAATATTCTGAAGTACAGGTCTAACAGAATTAGAGCTGTTGTAAATCAGCATCTTTTGGCCAATTTGGACTATTGCCACATGCTACATAACCTTAACAGGACGGGTGTTGCAAATTTTATGTCACCACTTGGCCATGTGTGGCAAACGTCATGTGACCATTTGGTCAGAACTGGCAAATGTTATGTGACCACTTGGCCAAAAGTGGAAAATCCAATGTAACCATTTAGCATGTGTCCATGAAATTTAACAAAACAAAGCTTAAAAATAAAGTATCTGAAACATGTCTCTATGATAAGACAACCAGGGGGGCACAACTTACAAGACTGACATGGATCCCAAAGATAATGATGCTCATTTGTCCATTAAAACAGTCATGATAGCAGCTACTGATAACGGTCATGTGGCCAGTAACAACGGTCATGCAGCCAACAATAAAGGCCATGTGGCCATGAATAATGGTCATGTGGCCATTAATAACAGTCATGTGGCCATTAACAATGGTCATGCAGCCAACAATAAAGGCCATGTGGCCATTAATAATGGTCATGGCCATTAATAATGGTCATGTATCCATTAATAAAGGCCATTTGGCCATTAATAACAGTCATGTGGCCAATAATAAAGGTCATGTGGCCATTAACAACACTGCTATGTATTAAGTAGACTTGAACACTGTAAGTACATGTGGACTAAATGTAAACAGAACAACTAAACTGTGGATGACCATCAATTCCTCAACCTTTTTGCATACAAATGAGTGACTTTTAGTACTAATCCAGGCACTTGACCCTATGTTGTCAGAACAGGGGAGGTAACAATGGACCAGGATTTATTCACTTTTGTAATTTACCTTTGAAAAAACCACTACAGTGAATGGCCAATTAAAAGGGTTAACAAAAAGTATAGTTTTATCAATCTACACAGAATAATGCTCTTGGAATAGGCTTGAATTAAAGTCTTCCAAGCATGCAAAAAGGTTGAAGGATTACAGAAACCAGACGGGACTATTAAAACAGTAAAATTTTGTTATTCATATGCAAATTGAACGCATTGTTACCATGGTGACCCAAAGCTTAACAGATACTGGACGGCAATAGAGATTCAGATGAACTTCAGAGTAGGCCTACCGATACGTTTTCAAACTGAAACACAAAATTTGTATCCCTCGATTGCTAACACTTGTGGCAATTACAATCGGGAAAGTAGGCCTACATGTTTCAAGTAACCTAACACTGGCAATATTTCTCCGGGTTGTAAAGAGAGAGATGCAGTATTTACAACTTGAATATGAGATATTGGTTCAAGGCACAGAATCATCGATTGTTTTCACATAAATTGACTGTAAATATACACTATTTATTTTAAGGTAAAACTTCACAAGAACATTCAAATTTCAAGTATTTTACTAAAACCACACAAATAAATTTCAAGAAATTTAAGACTTTTTTTTTGCATTCATTCATTGCAAATTGAACACAACATTTAAATTATTTCGCACATATTGCAAGTCTATACACAATCAACTCTCCCTACATGTTCATGAATCCCCCAGAATTATGATGGCCTACAATTCAGGAAGAAAGGGTAAGTTTTTCAATTAAACCAGGACTCTGCTGGCAGACTAGAGAGTTCCCTGACAACCTGTTTTTTTTTTTTTTTTGCTTTTTTTTTGTGATAGTATATTAAATGTGTTGACAACACAGCATTTTGAGTTATTCTAGACCAGTGACATTTAATGAATTGCATTTACACTGTTACTCTGTTTCTATTTTGTGGGTTTTTTTTTAACTTGACTTAAGCCATGATGCTAGGGGTTGCATACATTGCCACTATTTAATCATTTCTGTGAACAGTTGGGATAAACCGTAACTGAGGTAAACTGACATCACTGCTCTTCATGTAGTTCTACTCTCTATGCTGTTATGTGTATGCTACATTTTCGGCCCTTGGACACTGGTGCAACAGAAGATCCATTTCAGCAGTTCAATGAATAAGATCACAGAACTCTTAATTAATATCAAAGTTATCTGCCCCTTGACTGTCTGTGTAGGAAGGGGCAGATAACTCTGATATGAATGCCAGTGAATAAGACTTGCAGTACTAACAAGGAACACATACTGCATATATATGTTAACATTTTCTGTTTTATCACAGAATTTTGCGATTGTGACATTATGGGATTAGAGCTGTGTCCCTTGGTAGCTTAATCTACTTGATCTACTATGTTTAAAAGATTAAGTTTCAATAACAGGATGTTATATACAAAAGATAAAGAATTTCACACAACACCCAATAAGACAAACCACTATGTTATTAGAACCTGCTAAATTTCCCTCTTGAGCAACTGGCAATTCATGTTATGGCTAATATAGACACTATGCATTCTACTGCTATCTTTCTCCAAAACTGTTTGAAATAACAATAAGCCTGCTCATTTACATACTCATGTAAATTACACCAAAAAAGGACTATCTCAGCTTTTGCATTTTTTTTACAGGTTTTTCTCCTGTGACATTTTCTACATAATGAACAAAGATGTTACAACATACAAAATGCACAAAATTCCAAATCATGAACTGGTTGGATCAGGTTATAGGTCTCTAGATATGGCTGAACTGGTTGGATCAGGTTATAGGCCTCTACATATGGCTGAACTGGTTGGATCAGGTTATAGGTCTCTACATATGGCTGAACTGGATGGATCAGGTTATAGGCCTCTACATACGGCTGAACTGGTTGGATCAGGTTATAGGCCTCTACATATGGCTGAACTGGTTGGATCAGGTTATTGGTCTCTAGATATGGCTGAACTGGATGGATCAGGTTATAGGCCTCTACATATGGCTGAACTGGTTGGATCAGGTTATAGGCCTCTACATATGGCTGAACTGGTTGGATCAGGTTATAGGTCTCTAGATATGGCTGAACTGGATGGATCAGGTTATAGGCTATATATGGCTGAACTGGTTGGATCAGGTTATAGGCCTCTACATATGGCTGAACTGGTTGGATCAGGTTATAGGTCTCTAGATATGGCTGAACTGGATGGATCGGGTTATAGGCCTCTACATATGGCTGAACTGGATGGATCAGGTTATAGGCCTCTACATATGGCTGAACTGGTTGGATCAGGTTATAGGCCTCTACATACGGCTGAACTGGTTGGATCAGGTTATTGGTCTCTACATATGGCTGAACTGGTTGGATCAGGTTATAGGCCTCTACATATGGCTGAACTGGTTGGATCAGGTTATAGGTCTCTACATATGGCTGAACTGGATGGATCAGGTTATAGGCCTCTACATATGGCTGGACTGGTTGGATCAGGTTATAGGCCTCTACATATGGCTGAACTGGTTGGACCAGGTTATAGGCCTCTAGATATGGCTGAACTGGTTGGATCAGGTTATAGATCTCTAGATATGGCTGAACTGGTTGGATCAGGTTATAGGCCTCTACATATGGCTGTTCCAGGCAAAACATTGTGCAAACAATATGATACAGCAAGGTTTCATTCCCTTTCACATGTTACCTGCAAAGGGCACTTGTTCAGAATTTCAACAATGAGCAAATTCATACATAACAGGTATACTGTGTGTATAGAAAATGTATCATAAAACTGTTGGTAACAGTGGTTTCAATACATATATATGAACAATAGAAAAATAAAATTATACAAATATTCTGACCTTCTGCACAAACAATGACAACAACTTACCACTGTCAATAAAAATTCACAACATACTTCATTCATACATATTCACTTAATGCTGTGCATGTCAGTACACCTTGTCTGTAGTACACATATACACAAGTATGTAGGCCAAACCAAGAGTACACCTTGTCTGTAGTACACACATATACACAAGCATATAGGCCAAATCAAGAGTACACCTTGTCTGCAGTACACACATATACACAAGCATATAGGCCAAATCAAGAGTACACCTTGTCTGCAGTACACACATATACACAAGCATATAGGCCAAACCAAGAGTACACCTTGTCTGTAGTACACACATATACACAAGCATGTAGGCCAAACCAAGAGTACACCTTGTCTGTAGCACACACATATACACAAGCATGTAGGTCAAACCAAGAGTACACCTTGTCTGTACTACACATATACACAAGCATGTAGGCTAAACCAAGAGTACACCTTGTCTGTGGTACACATATACACAAGCATGTAGGCCAAACCAACACCAGAGAACTGACTGCATTGTTTCTGTTTACAAAGGTTTTCAAAATTAAGTACATTACACATCTGATACTAACACATAAAAACCGATGATCCCAGAGTACCCCACATCAAAGACAGCACATGCACATGTAAGCATTTCACAAACACGACTGTTTGCTTAACAAGTTAACTTTCACATATGCTCATGCTGCTGACATGATACATGAGTACATTGCTTAACATATACCCACCGGGACAACTGGTTTCCCCATCCTGATGTTCCAATCAGACAATTATGTTGCACACTATGCCCCATGCCTGATGGATACCTGGTTTCCTAGTTCTGCTGCACACTCACACTACTGGTCCCCTGCATACTATACTTTGTTTTCAAGTCTTAAGAATGCAAATATTTGGTTCCTCAGCCCTATTGCACACTCAACCAATAACCTTTCAGGTAGAATATGACTGGCAGACAATAGGCTTACCACTGGCAAACCACTGGTATGCTACTGGCTCAACACTGGCAAACCACTGGTATGCTACAGGCTCAACACTGGCAAACCATTGGTATGCTACAGCCTTACAGGCAAACCATTGGTATGCTACAGCCTCACAAGCAAACCATTGGTATGCTACAGGCTCACTGCTGGCAAACCACTGGTATGCTACAGTCTCACAGGCACACCATTGGTATGCTACAGCCTCACAGGCAAACCATTCGTATGCTACAGCCTCATCAGTGGCAATGCACTGGCAGGCTACAGGCTCCACATCTGCAGGCTACAGGCTCACCACTGGCAAAGCACTAGCAGCCTACAGGTTCACTAATGGCAGGCTTCATCCTCACCACTGACATGCTAATTGCAAACTGCTGGCAAGGTGCTGTACATTCTCGCAGATGGCAGGCTACAGGCTCACAACTGGCAAACCACTAGCAAGCTACAATCTCACAACTGACAGGCTGAAGCCTAATCTCTGGTTGGCTTCAGAGTCACTTCTTTCATGTTCTAGACAATTTTCATGCTTTCATGCATGCATGTTTCAAACATTAATGGATTAAGTATGCCAACTAATCATGAGAAGCCACCATTGCTTCTTATTCATCCTTTTGGTGCTGACATCTCATATATATGCTATATCATTCCCCTCATGTATTTTTTTTTTCTTCCTTTTTTTTTTAAAAAACCTATGTACATGTTTATTAAAAATGAACCCATCCAAGTAAACTGATTCAGCACCTACAGTATTAAAATGCATCGAAAGATTTACAGCCTCTGATTTTGTTCCTAAATGCTCGTGATCAATGGATCAGTCATCAAACTCTACGAAGGTAATGTTCAAATGCCCACTTCTGGGAGGGACTATTTGGTGAACACGTCTTGAGTAAAACAAAGCCCCCACTTTTCTGATCCGCTCGGTCCAAACACAGGCCATTCTCATGCTTAACGGTGCCATCAATCTGAAATCAAACACACCAAAGCCACAGCCACTGAGAAAGTGTTTTGCTTAAACAACATACATGTAATACCATTCTTTTGAAGCGTTCGAGAAAAATAACCAACCCCTGGGCCACTTGATTAATCAAAAAAAAAAAAAATAAATCTAGAAACCAAGCAATTTGTTTCACAGGAATATGGCAGACCTGGTTGTCACTAATTATTGTGATCACCTACCTTGTCATGCTCCCACTTCTGGTTACCACCCGCCCCATGACAGGGCATCAGTTTGACGCGGCTCCCATCCCCACCCGCAGCATCCAGACAACTCTCCTCGCGGCGAATCTCATTGTTTAAACTCCATGACAGCACCTGGGGAGAAGACAGAGGTAACAAATCCTTGGTTATATCTGTGCACTGGTCTGATTCAGTCAGTGAAATGTTTTCAGTAACTTCGTGTTTGGTGACACTGTGTATCTTTGGGTGACGCCGAGCAAGCATTAGGTATGTATACATGTCTTCTAGTGGTGGCAGGGTGAGTCAATACTGCTGAAGTCACTAAAGTATCATTCCATAGACACCAGACATGACACCCCACCAAGTCACATTATACTGACACCAGACCAACCCGTCCTGTTTCCATTCTCCAATCTCTCAGTGCTGAGCGCCAGCAGCAACAAGTACCATTTCTAAAGTCTGGTACGACCCAACCTGGGTTTGGTCCCAGGTCTTCTGACTTCAAGGCAGACATGTTTTTTAAGACAATGTTTCGCCCGTAGTGAATCAACAAAAAGTTGCACATTTCATCTGATTCTGTGAGTTTCACTGATCTTACAAAAGTATTGCGAGACATGTTTGGAAGGTAGGATGATAACCTTTTGGAAAACTGTAAGCTTAAGAACGAAAAGTAACATTTCACGGCATGTATTGGTCTTTTTGGGGTGAAATTTTAAATCATTTACCATATCGAAGAGATGTAGATGGGTCACAGTCGATGACATTGTCAGCCTAACAAAAACCAAGATTGTTACACATACTGGTGCAGTATAACCATGGGAAGATTGTGATCTGAAGTAACTTCTGTTAACTATTAGATCCGTGGTCTTTTTTAGCTTGTCTGTACAAAGTACACAGATGCAGAATGTGCTGTACCCTCAGGGTTATTGATGTCCAATAACAGGAAAAGCAATGTTTACAGGGGTGGCATTTTAAAATGTGCAGCATGTACTTCAGGTTTTGTACACCAACACAAGGCGAATGTCCCATCGATTCACTGTGTGTGCATATTAAACACAAAATTACAAAATTCATGAATTTGTGTTGAAAGTATTAGAATCAACGTAGAACAAATGTTAGGGGTGTGATCTCAAATAGTACTGCATGCATTGCATTCATTGTGTGCATAATAAGCACCATAAATTACAAAATTCATGAATTTGTGTAGAAAGTATTAGAATCAACGTAGAATAAATGTTAGGGGTGTGATCTTAAATAGTACTGCATGCATTACATTCACTGTGTGCATAATAATCACCATAAATTACAAAATTCATGAATTTGTGTAGAAAGTATTAGAATCAACGTGGAATAAATGTTAGGGGTGTGATCTCAAATAGTACTGCATGCATTACATTCATTGTGCGCATAATAATCACCATAAATTACAAAATTCATGAATTTGTGTAGAAAGTATTAGAATCAACGTAGAACAAATGTTAGGGGTGTGATCTTAAATAGTACTGCATCCATTACATTCATTGTGTGTATAGTAATCACCATAAATTACAAAATTCATGAATTTGTGTAGAAAGTATTAGAATCAATGTAGAATAAATGTTAGGGGTGTGATCTTAAATAGTACTGCATGCATTACATTCACTGTGTGCATAATAATCACTATAAATTACAAAATTCATGAATTTGTGTAGAAAGTATTAGAATCAACGTAGAACAAATGTTAGGGGTGTGATCTTAAATAATACTGCATGCATTACATTCATTGTGTGCATAATAATCACCATAAATTACAAAATTCATGAATTTGTTTAGAAAGTATTAGAATCAACGTAGAACAAATGTTAGGGGTGTGATCTTAAATAGTACTGCATGCATTGCATTCATTGTGCGCATAATAATCACCATTAACTGCAAAATTCATAACTAGCTTGCATCGAACCCTTAGCGTCATCGATGTCCAATAACAGGGAAAACAACGCTAAAGTAAATGTCAGGGATGGTATTTTAAAAAGTACGGCATGTGCTTAGGCCAGGTTTCGATTCACATGAGCATATAAATACAGTAAATTACAAAATTCATGAATTAGTGTGTTCTGCATAAGTATGAATGTTAAAGTAAATATTTGGGGTGATATCTCAACAAGTACTGCATGTACTGGGTTCAATAGTGCATGTACTGAGTTCAATAGTGCATGTACTGAGTTCAATAGTGCATGTACTGAGTTCAAGCACAATAAACAATGTATATTAAACACCATATTCATGACTTGAGCGCTGTTTGTATTGAGTCGCAGTTTTGCACTCAAGTCCCATGTGGACTAATTTACTGTGATATATTACATTGTGCTCGCAGCTGATGCAGTTATGATGAATGAAGAACAGGTATCTTACCTGATCAGCAGGTAAGTTCTGGACTAATTTACTACCCGCAGCTGATGCAGTTATGATGAAGGAAGAACAGGTATCTTATCTGATTAACGGGTAAGTTCTGGACAAATTTACTACCTGCAGCTGATGCAGTTATGATGAAGGAAGAACAAATATCTTACCTGATTAGCAGGTAAGTTCTGGACTAATTTACTACCCGCAGCTGATGCAGTTATGATGAAGGAAGAACAGGTATCTTACCTGATTAACGGGTAAGTTCTGGACAAATTTACTACCCGCAGCTGATGCAGTTATGATGAAGGAAGAACAGGTATCTTACCTGATTAGCGCTGGCGCCGCTCTGGCAGCTGAACAAGCCCATGTCAAACACTGTCTTCTCATCCTTCTGAAGAGTGTCGAGGCACAGATTGCTGGCCGGGTTACGAAGCTGTCCATGAAAAACAAAAAAAGTCATTCAGAGAATAAGGGTGACTCCCTGAATAAGCAGTTCATGACCCTGTATAATGTTCAACTCATGAGATACATTCAAATATGGACCTCCAAACCAAAATAAAGAAGAATGATTGACACTGTCATACACAGGTATGAGCCTCTTTATTAGACAGTACTAAGATCTTGCAATTAAATAAACAAGAAAGGCTAAAATTTTTATACTCTCACAACTAAGACTGTTTTATCGTATGCGTAACGATTGCAGAGCAGTGACTTCATATGTTATGGAGTTGTAAATCATTGTGGTGCTTAAAGGCACTGTGTTTTACTGCACCATGCATATATTCACTGCAGAGATCATGGATATGCAAACTGTGAACTGTATTTGGCAATCCATGTACAGTACCAACGGAGGTATCCCAGAGATACATGTATTGCTGTTCAGTTTGTCTCACCATGTTAACCCCTATTAAGGCAACAAGTTAAACAGGCGAAACAAACTCGCAATCCTTGTATTTAAAGGGAGATTGAATCTTCTACAATACTGACACAACTATGAACTCAATGTGGACTCTACTCCACTTTAACATGCTAAACAGTGCTCTGCTATGTTAAAACTTGCGAAATGAAGTCAGCTCACATCTGCCATTTCCAAATGATATTTGAACAGTGACAACACCTGCTTTTGTCGGTTTATTTTAGTCTGGAAAGCTAACTAGTGAAAATACTTTATATGTACGAGAAAATTATGGCCGATTTTGACCTGGAACATTGCACAAAGAAAAAAGTATTTCGCCCGAACTTTGACCTTTACATAATGTATATAATGGCTTTAAAATGATACTTTGAAAGTGAACACTTAAGTATTTTTGATAAGAAATTACTCAAACTTCACAAAAAATCCTCTTAAGTGGCCCTATAACCTGGATGAAACAATTAGAATAAAGCCAAATATGTCACTTAAAAAAAGCTGAAGTTAAGGTGAAATGCGGTAAGTAAATTTCATGTCTTCACACAAAATCTCCAGAAAATCTTGTCCCCCAAGAACCTCCCTGACGTACCATTCCCCAGGCGTGGACGTTTTCATCAGGGATAAACTTCTCGGGGTAGACATTGTCCAGGTACCATTTGAAGCTTTTACAGTTCAGTCTCTTCCTCAACTCCAGGCGACCCGAAATATCTCCAAAGTCTTGACCCTAAAGCAGATGAAAATACAACATGTCTCTAAAATATCCCCACAGTTTTGACCCTAACATGCATTCAAATAGAAAATATGCAGGTACATGTACATATCTGGAATATCCCGTCTTGACCCTCTAGCAGCTGAAAATACAACATGTCCGTAAAATATCCCCACAGTTTTGACCCTAACATGCATTCAAATAGAAAACATGCAGGTACATGTACATATCTGGAAAATTCCCTGTCTTGACCCTCTAGCAGCTGAAATTACAACATGTCTCTCAAATATCCCATAGTTCTGACCCTAACATGCATGCCAATAGAAATTATGCAGGCTCATATACATATCTGAGATATTCCCCGTCTCGACCCTAAAGCATGTGAAAGGATGATATGTGACTAAAATATCTTCTAGATCCTAGAACATGTGAAAACAATATGTGACTAATATATCCTCTAGATCCTAGAACATGTGAAAACAATATGTGACTAAAATATCCTCCAGATCCTAGAACATGTGAAAACAATATGTGACTAAAATATCCTCTAGATCCTAGAACATGTGAAAACGATATGTGACTAAAATATCCTCTATATCCTAGAACATGTGAAAACAATATGTGACTAAAATATCCTCTAGATCCTAGAACATGTGAAAACAATATGTGACTAAAATATCCTCTAGATCCTAGAACATGTGAAAACGATATGTGACTAAAATATCCTCTATATCCTAGAACATGTGAAAACAATATGTGACTAAAATATCCTCTAGATCCTAGAACATGTGAAAACGATATGTGACTAAAATATCCTCTATATCCTAGAACATGTGAAAACAATATGTGACTAAAATATCCTCTAGATCCTAGAACATGTGAAAACAATATGTGACTAAAATATCCTCTATATCCTAGAACATGTGAAAACAATATGTGACTAAAATATCCTCTAGATCCTAGAACGTGTGAAAACAATATGTGACTAAAATATCTCTAAGTTTTGACCTTTAAACATGTAAACAGCTTTGATTTTTAAATATGCCCATAACAAACAATACGGCATTTACGTGTAAGAGATACATGGAAGTGAAACTGTAGCTCAATACACAAAGTACCTGACCATTTACCTTAAAAAGGCTTCTAATGCAGAAAAATTTTGTAATTTACATTAATAAACGCAAATGCAGGGCATCCATAATGTAAATATCGCCTGTGAATGTAAAACAGAGTGTGCAAGTATCACCAGTAAATCCCACCGGTGAATATAGGACAGAGCATGTGAATATTACCGGTAAATCCCGTCTGTGAATACAGAACAGAGCGTGTGAGTATTATCAGTAAATCCCACTCGTGAACACAGAACAGAGCATGTGAGT
This sequence comes from Liolophura sinensis, assembly GCF_032854445.1. Lineage (NCBI taxonomy): Eukaryota > Metazoa > Mollusca > Polyplacophora > Chitonida > Chitonidae > Liolophura > Liolophura sinensis. The sequence goes on along the minus strand of NC_088305.1, from coordinate 19,899,976 downwards.
ATTACTGGTAAATCACGCCTGTGAATACAGAACAGAGCATGTGAGTATTACCAGTAAATCCCGCCTGTGAATACAGAACAGAGCATGTGAGTATTATCAGTAAATCCCGCCTGTGAATATAGAACAGAGCGTGTGAGTATTACCGGTAAATCACGCCTGTGAGTGCAGAACAGAACGTATGAGTATTACCAGTAAATCCCACCTGTGAATGTAAAACAGAGAATGTGAGTATTACTAGTAAATCCCGCCTATGAATGCAGAACAGAGCATGTGAGTATTACCAGTAAATCCCGCCGGTGAATACAGAACAGAGCATGTGAGTATTACCAGTAAATCCCGCCTGTGAATACAGAACAGAGCATGTGAGTATTACTAGTAAATCCCGCCTGTGAATGCAAAACAGAGCGTGAGTATTATCAGTAAATCCCGCCGGTGAATACAGAACAGAGCGTGTGAGTATTACCAGTAAATCCCGCCTGTGAATACAGAACAGAGCATGTGAGTATTACTAGTAAATCCCGCCTGTGAATACAGAACAGAGCGTGAGTATTATCAGTAAATCCCTCCTGTGAATGCAGAACAGAGGATGTGAGTATTACTAGTAAATCCCGCCTGTGAATACAGAACAGAGCGTGAGTATTATCAGTAAATCCCTCCTGTGAATGCAGAACAGAGTATGTGAGTATTACCGGTAAATTACGCCTGTGAATATAGAACAGAGCGTGCAAGTATCACCAGTAAATCCCGTCTGTGAATACAGAACAGAGCGTGAGTATTACCAGTAAATCTCGCCTATGAATATAGAACAGAGCGTGCAAGTATCACCAGTAAATCCCGTCTGTGAATACAGAACAGAGCGTGTGAGTATTACCAGTAAATCCCGCCTATGAATATAGAACAGAGCGTGCAAGTATCACCAGTAAATCCCGTCTGTGAATGCAGAACAGAGCGTGTGAGTATTACTAGTAAATCCCGCCGGTGAGTGCAGAGCAGAACGTGTGAGTATTACCAGTAAATCCCGCCGGTGAGTGCAGAGCAGAACGTGTGAGTATTACCAGTAAATCACGCCTGTGAGTGCAGAACAGAACGTATGAGTATTACCAGTAAATCCCGCCGGTGAATATAGAACAGAGCATGTGAGTATTACTAGTAAATCCCGCCTGTGAATACAGAACAGAGCGTGAGTATTATCAGTAAATCCCTCCTGTGAATGAACATTTACCTTAAAAAGGCTTCTAATGCAGAAAAGTCAGGAATTTTGTATTTACATTAATAAACACAAATACAGGGCATCAATAACATAAATATCGCCTGTGAATATAAAACAGAGCGGTGAATATAGGACAGAGCATGTGAGTATTACTGGTAAATCCCACCTGTGAGTGCAGAACAGAACGTGTGAGTATTACCAGTAAATCCTGCCCATGAATGTAAAACAGAGCGTGTGAGTATTACCAGTAAATCCTGCCCGTGAATGTAAAACAGAGCATGTGAGTATTACTAGTAAATCACGCCTGTGAATACAGAACAGAACGTGTGAGTACTACCAGTAAATCCCGCCGGTGTATATAGGACAGAGCATGTGAGTATTACCGGTAAATCACGCCTGTCAGTGCAGAACAGAACATGTGAGTATTACCAGTAAATCCCGCCCGTGAATGTAAAACAGAGTGTGTGAGTATTACCAGTAAATCTCACTTGTGAATATAGAACACAGCATGTGAGTATTACCAGTAAATCCCGCCTGTGAATGTAGAACACAGCGTGCGAGTATTACCAGTAAATCTCACTTGTGAATGTAGAACACAGCGTGCGAGTATTACCAGTAAATCTCACTTGTGAATATAGAACACAGCGTGTGAGTATTACCAGTAAATCTCACTTGTGAATATAGAACAGAGCATGTGAGTATTACCAGTAAATCTCACTTGTGAATACAGAACAGAGCGTGTGAGTATTACCAGTAAATCTCACTTGTGAATATAGAACAGAGCGTGTGAGTATTACCAGTAAATCTCACTTGTGAATATAGAACAGAGCGTGTGAGTATTACCAGTAAATCTCACTTGTGAATATAGAACAGAGCGTGTGAGTATTACCAGTAAATCTCACTTGTGAATATAGAACACAGCATGTGAGTATTACCAGTAAATCCCGCCTGTGCATATAGAACAACCTCTTGTACTCATCCATCCAGACTTCAGCCAGCCTCATAGAGTTGATCCCATGAGTGTCTTTGTTTCCTGATAACAAAGTTAAAACAAGTTTAAAAAAATCGTTGACTTTCGGTATAAACTGTGGAAGCTCGCCATTGGTCGAGGTTTTGACAGCACAACTGGTCTTAAAAGTTCATTTTTTAAAAACGTATTTTGGTGCATTTGAGCCGCTGATTCCGAATCTGCATTTATTTTTTGTCTATATCTGTAACTTTTTAAATATAGTCAAAAATATAAAATTTAGTTACGTAATTACAATGACTTGTAACTCAAAAACTATGGGAGCTCGAAATAGTTGTGCATTTGGATACAGTTCAGTTGTCTCCAATTTGACAGTGTACAGTAATAACTATGAGAGAGAATGACCTGGGTCCCAGTGGCAACTTCTTTGCAGTTCTAGTTTTATATGCTTTTTGTGTATACAACTAACTCTCCCTTAATCACACTATGCAGGTGTGATATCAAGTACAGATATACAGGCACCAGAACGTGGGACTGAAACATACAAATCAGTGTTCTTCAGTCTTGTTGGCATACCCTAATTCTTCAACCTTTTTGCAAACTCTAATTCTTCAACCTTTTTGCAAACTCTAATTCTTAGCCTTTTTGCAAACTCTAATTCTTCAACCTTTTTGCAAACTCTAATTCTTAGCAATTTTGCAAACTATAATTCTTCAACCTTTTTGCAAACTCTAATTCTTCAACCTTTTTGCAAACTCTAATTCTTCAGCCTTTTTGCAAACTCTAATTCTTCAACCTTTTTGCAAACTTTAATTCTTCAACCTTTTTGCAAACTCTAATTCTTCAACCTTTTTGCAAACTTTAATTCTTCAACCTTTTTGCAAACTTTAATTCTTCAACCTTTTTGCAAACTTTAATTCTTCAACCTTTTAAACCTCTGCATTCAATACTTTGAAACATTCTGAGAGAGCTAAGGGTATAGAGAAAATTTGCACACTTTTATGTAGCTTGCATCTATAATGACACAAACAAATTATATTTAATGTCATTTTCATAATAATTGTTTGCGTAAATTCCAAGCAAGAAAAGCAAAGTTTAAGATGTTTATTCAAGCATTTTTCAGAGATATTATTTTGTGCAGATAAATAAAATTATACTTTTGTAGAGTCCTGAAATTGACCAACCTAACCCATGTAGTTTTGTCTCCAAAGTCAAAATATAAAAGTTCATAAATCACAATGAAATTTACTCTTTCGCGTGAACTGGTTCAGGAATTAATGTTCTTGTGCATATAGCTGGGAGTAGTAGTGAACTCTTCAGTGTAAGGCGGTAACACTGATGTCTTGAGTATTAGCCTTGCCCTAAACAACAAGTTATTGGCCAATGATTTAAGAGGTCACATGTTCTATAATCCAGTGTATTATTAGTTTGGCTATGAGAAATTAATCCAAGCCAACAGCATAAAAACAAATTTTCTGAATCAATGCCGCAGCTAAAACCAGTGGTAATTAAAACACCAATCAAATAAATAAATGAACAAATCTTACCAGCTCTAAAAAAAGAGAATGCATGAACTTACCAGGAAATGTGTAGGGATGACTGGAGCGGAAAATATGGCCAACTCGTGAACATGGGATGAACTCGAGCGACCCGCCACACATCCACGTCTACAAGTGAACAATCAGGCCTGTTATTATGACTAACAGTATGTATATGTAACTGATACTGTAATTCTTCAACCTTTTCGCATGTTTGCAAGGTGTTTATTTAAACATATAAAGGTATTATTCTGTGTAGACTGATAAAATTATACTCTTTGTGAAGCCCTGAAATTGGCCAATCTAACCAATGTAGTTTTGTCTCCAAAACCAAATTATATAAAATGTGCAAAAACTGCACTGAAAGTTGCTCTTTCAAGTGTGAAAAGGATGATGGATTAGGGTATTTAGCAAAGCAAAATTGTCTTCATTTGTGTTTCAAGCCAGTCACTTCATCAATTTATACATTTCACTTGAAGTTTGATATATAAAAAAATCCACTTTCAGAAGCACATAAAGGCCTTAAAATGAAATATCAACAGTTCTTCTGGTAATAAATCATGCAAAACTTCACAAAAAAAAACTCTCATAAGGTGAATAAATCAATCAGATTCAAGCAAAAATGTGTCTCTTGAAAAATGATAAATTTACGTGAAGAGCAGTAACTGATATTCAGCAATGCAAAACTGCATGTCACTTCTGTTTCAAAGAAGCCACGTCATCAACATATACATATATTGCAAAAAAGTACAGAAACTTTGCACATTCAAATATAATCTTTCAGATTCTTAATTCTTAACATATTTTATGAATGACATTCAAATATCAATTTATAGTTTTCTTAGTCCCAATTTAAGTTTCAGATATAAAACAAACGAAAAGCCAAAATTCACACAAAAACATCCCAAATTATAATTATTTTTTCTTTTTTTTATACTGTGATAAAAACATGAAACCAATGGACTGAATTCAAAACTCCACTCAGACTTCAATCATGTTAATATTGATAGCACTGCACAGGCAAAATGAAGTAGGAGTTATCTACCCTGAATGAAATCTCCAGGTTTTCTCCTCCCCACACATCCATCCCAGGATCATACGCACCAATCTCAAAGAAAAACACACGACTGGCTGCAAACAGCCCTCCTGCCATTGTTGGGGATCTGAAAATCATATTATTCATAAGAATCATATTTAAGTATGCCAAAAGACAATATTAACTATTAATATTAATAAAATTATGAAAGAAAATGTACTGTACAAAGACAGTTATATGACCATGTATATGCTTCTTTACTGCTAAATTTAATGTACACTAACAATGCAGGATAAATGTAGTTTGTATAAAAAATAAATAAGTGAAAATTTGCCTGACAGGTTTGCACCTGTATAAAATCGTAACACAGAGTTAAATTTAACCTTACACAGTCAATATATACAATTTCAAAAGTAATATTTCAAAATATAGTGTTAAAAATAAGACAACTCAATTCCCCAGTTAAACCCCAATGATCAGCACCTCCAAAACCATAACCCCTAGCAGACATGCAAGGATTCTGTGAATGAATGTACAAGTTTTGTGTAGATTGTGACCTGTTCATATACCAAATGGAGTTTTACAGCCTTATGGGGCACCATTCATTAAAATGAGAAACCATAATCCAGGTTTCAGGGAATAAGGCATCCAATAAGGATAACAGGCCAGGGTTCTAGATAAGACACCTGATAAGGATAATGTGAAAAGGTTCCAGAAGACAAGAGACCTTATAAAAATAATAATGGGGCAAGGTTCCAGACAATAGGGTACTGTACCAGGAAAAGAATAATGGCATAAGGTTCTATACAAATAGGTACTTAATACATATAAAAATACATGTACTTGGACACAATAAGGATCCCAACAGAAATTACATAAAGATAATGGGACAAGGTTCCACACAATAAGGAACATTATAAACAGAGATAATTATTTGTTTCTTTATTTCTTTGTAGTTTTCGCCGTATTCAAGAATATTTCACTTGGACAATGGAAGCCAGCATTATGATGGAGGGAAACCGGAAGGAGCCCAGAGGAAACCCAGAACCATCCACAGGTTGCTGGTAGACCTTCCCTGGTATGAAGATAATGGGACAAGGTTCCACACAATAAGGACAAGGGGACGAGTTTCTAGAAGATAAGGAATTGTAATAAAATGATCAGGATGAGGTAAATACCATGCACTACCATACTTTATGGTTGCAGCTCCCATGTCGCCTTTGACACATTTTCCACTGAGTTTGAGTTTCAGGCTAAGGTAGTTCGAATATCACTCCTCGAGTCACCACTAACATGCCATAGAAACTACTACTGACCATTACGGAGCTGATTGAAGATACAATCATTACAGAGACATGACTGGATTTGAAGTTGTAAAAACAGCTAGGAGGAAATGTCAGTTAGGAGGAGAGATGTCAGTTATAAGAGATGTTAGTTAGATAAAGAGATGTCAGTTAGATGAAGAGATGTCAGTTAGACGAGATGTTAGTTAGATAAAGAGATGTTAGTTAGATAAAGAGATGTCAGTTAGATGAAGAGATGTCAGTTAGATGAAGAGATGTCAGTTAGCCGAAGAGATGTCACTAACCAGAGATGTCAGTTAAATAAAAAGATGTCAGTTAGATGAAGAAATGTCAGTTAGATGAGTAAGTGAGTGCTTGAGGTTTATAGTCATACTTAACAATTTTCAGTCATATGATGATGATAAGTTAGATAAAGAGATGTCAGTTAGATGAAGAAATGTCAGTTAGATGAGTAAGTGAGCGCTTGAGGTTTAATTTCATACTTAACAATTTTCAGTCATATGATGATGATAAGTTAGATAAAGAGATGTCAGTTAGATGAAGAAATGTCAGTTAGATGAGTAAGTGAGCGCTTGAGGTTTAATTTCATACTTAACAATTTTCAGTCATATGATGATGATAAGTTAGATAAAGAGATGTCAGTTAGATGAAGAAATGTCAGTTAGATGAGTAAGTGAGCGCTTGAGGTTTAATTTCATACTTAACAATTTTCAGTCATATGATGATGATAAGTTAGATAAAGAGATGTCAGTTAGATGAAGAAATGTCAGTTAGATGAGTAAGTGAGCGCTTGAGGTTTAATTTCATACTTAACAATTTTCAGTCATATGATGATGATAAGTTAGATAAAGAGATGTCAGTTAGATGAAGAAATGTCAGTTAATGTATGAAGAAATGTCAGTTAGATGAAGAAATGTCAGTTGAATTAAAATATGTCGGTTTACACAAGAGATTTTAATCAAGATCATGAGTTCAAGACTGACTTGAGCCAATATCTTTTGTTACATTATCTTTAAGCCATTAGCATTGTTTTTCATCTGGTATAGTTTTTAGTGGCCACAGTCTTCCACTGATGCTTATTGCATTTCTTTTTTTGCACTGAGGTACATTTTTCTTCAGAGCAGAAGGCACTCTTGGAGTGCAAACTTCTGTTTCACATAAATCCCCTCAGTGCTTACATGACTGAAAAAGAACACCACTACAATTATTCACTGAATTGTTGTTATCACACCCCTTACACATGACCAGGAGTGTGACAAGTACACCTTTTGTTACAGGAGTGTGATTAGCACACCTTTTGGTACTGGAGTGTGATCAGCACACCTTTTGTTACAGGAGTGTGATCAGCACACCTTTTGTTACAGGAGTGTGATTAGCACACCTTTTGCTACAGGAGTGTGATTAGCACACCTTTTGTTACAGGAGTGTGATTAGCACACCTTTTGTTACAGGAGTGTGACTAGCACACCTTTTGTTACAGGAGTGTGATCAGCACACCTTTTGCTACAGGAGTGTGATTAGCACACCTTTTGTTACAGGAGTGTGACTAGCACACCTTTTGTTACAGGAGTGTGATCAGCACACCTTTTGTTACAGGAGTGTGATTAGCACACCTTTTGCTACAGGAGTGTGATTAGCACACCGTTTGCTACAGGAGTGTGATTAGCACACCTTTTGTTACAGGAGTGTGACAAGCACAACTTTTGTTACAGGAGTGTGATTAGCACACCTTTTGTTACAAGAGTGTGATTAGCACACCTCTTGGTACAGGAGTGTGACTAGCACATCTTTTGTTACAGGAGTGTGATTAGCACACCTTTTGTTACAGGATTGTTTTTGGTGTTAGAGTGTGGTAGCATTGAAAGACCTGAAAGTCCTGCATCAGACCTGAGACATGGATCACAACCAAGGTTTGACGGATTAGTACTGTTCCCATGGCCAACCTATCTATAAAAATTTCATCCAAATCCCCGGTTAATTTTTTTTAGTAAAGCTACTCCAAAGAGAAACACAGGCAGACAAAAAAATAGCAGAGGTAAAGAAATAAAACGGAAAATATGGGGTGTGTCACTTCATCTGACCATCTCCTGAGGTTTATGTCAAAGGATATTACTCCCTCGCTACGAAATCTTAAAAGAAAAGACAACAACAGACCAAATGTATGCATGAATAACATATTCCACATAAGTTTTTGAAAGTATACCTTTTTACTTTTGTGATGTTGCATACCTGAGCTATCACAGTTCAAAGTCCACAAATCACATGCATTGAGAAAACAAAAAGCTTTGCCACCTTGTCAATTTTGACCAATCATATGTGAGTTATCTCTAAAATAAGAGAACAGCTGTTTCTGCTCACATCCCTGAACCCTCGTTTGCCTTAACCATGTGTGCTGGGGTATGTGTGATGCGTTAACCATGTGTGCCTGGGGTAGGTGTGATGCCTTAACCATGTGTGCCTGGGGTATGTGTGATGCGTTAACCATGTGTGCCTGGGGTAGGTGTGATGAGTTAACCATGTGTGCTTGGTGTATGCGTGATGTATTAACCATGTGTGCCTGGGGTATGCGTGATGTGTTAACCATGTGTGCCTGGGGTATGTGTGATGTGTTAACCAGTGTGTGCATGGGGTATGCGTGATGCATTAACCATGTGTGCCTGGGGCATGCGTGATGCGCTAACCATGTGTGCCTGGGGCATGCGTGATATGTTAGCCATGTGCACATTGGATATGAGTGCTGGGTTAACCACATGTGCCTGGGGTACGAGTGCTGGGTTAATCATGAGTGCCTGGGGTATGCATGATGGGTTAACCATGTGTGCCTGGGGTATGCATGATGGGTTAACCATGTGTGGCTGGGGTATGCGTGATGCGTTAACCATGTGTGCCTGGGGTACAAGTGATGGGTTAACCACGTGTGCCTGGGTTATGCGTGATGTGTTAGCCATGTGAGCCTGGGGCATGCGTGATGTGTTAACCATGTGTGCCTGGGGTATGCGTGATGCGTTAACCATGTGTGCCTGGGGTACGTGTGGTGCGTTAACCACGTGTGCCTGGGGTACGAGTGATGTGTTAACCAGTGTGTGCCTGGGGTACGAGTAATGGGTTAACCACGTGTGCCTGGGGTACGAGTGATGGGTTAACCACGTGTGCCTGGGGTACGAGTGATGGGTTAACCACGAGTGCCTGGGGCATGCGTGATGTGTTAACCATGTGTGCCTGGGGTACGAGTGATGTGTTAACCAGTGTGTGCCTGGGGTACGAGTGATGGGTTAACCACATGTGCCTGGGGCATGCGTGATGTGTTAACCATGTGTGCCTGGGGTATGGTGGTGCGTTAACCATGTGTGCCTGGGGTACGAGTGATGGGTTAACCACGTGTGCCTGGGGTATGCGTGATGCGTTAACCATGTGTGCCTGGGGTACGAGTGATGGGTTAACCACGTGTGCCTGGGGTATGAGTGATGGGTTAACCACGTGTGCCTGGGGCATGCGTGATGTGTTAACCATGTGTGCCTGGGGTACGGGTGATGCGTTAACCATGTGTGCCTGGGGCATGCGTGGTGCGTTAACCATGTGTGCCTGGGGCATGCATGATGTGTTAACCATGTGTGCCTGGGGTATGATGGTGCGTTCACCATGTGTGCCTGGGGCATGCGTGGTGTGTTAACCATGTGTGCCTGGGGCATGCGTGATGTGTTAACCATGTGCGCCTGGGGTATGGTGGTGCGTTAACCATGTGTGCCTGGGGTATGTGTGATGCGCTAACCATGTGTGCCTGGGGTATGCGTGATGCGCTAACCATGTGTGCCTGGGGTATGCGTGATGTGTTAACCATGTGTGCCTGGGGTACGGGTGATGCGTTAACCATGTGTGCCTGGGGTATGCGTGATGTGTTAACCATGTGTTCCTGGGGTATGTGTGATATGTTAACCAGTGTGTGCCCGGGGCATGCATGATGCGTTAACCATGTGTGCCTGGGGTATGTGTGATGTGTTAACCATATGTGCCTGGGGTACGGGTGATGCGTTAACCATGTGTGCCTGGGGTATGCGTGATGCGTTAACCATGTGTGCCTGGGGCATGCGTGATGTGTTAACCATGTGTGGCTGGGGTATGCAGGATGCATTAACCATGTGTGCCTGGGGTATGCGTGATGTGTTAACCATGTGTGCCTGGGGTATGTGTGGTACGTTAACCATGTGTGCCTGGGTTACGAGTGATGCGTTAACTATGTGTGCCTGGGGCATGCGTGATGTGTTAACCATGTGTGGCTGGGGTATGCAGGATGCATTAACCATGTGTGCCTGGGGTATACGTGATGGGTTAACCATGTGTTCCTGGGGTATGTGTGATGGGTTAACCACGTGTGCCTGGGGTATGTGTGGTGCGTTAACCATGTCTGCCTGGTGCGTTAACCATGTGTGCCTGGGGTACGCGTGGTGCGTTAACCATGTCTGCCTGGTGCGTTAACCATGTGTGCCTGGGGTATGTGTGATGTATTAACCATGCGCACCTGGGGTACGCGTGGTGCGTTAACCATGTGTTCCTGGGGTATATGTGATGTGTTAACCATGTGTGCCTGGGGTACGGGTGATGCGTTAACCATGTGTGCCTGGGGTATGTGTGATGTGTTAACCATGTGTGCCTGGGGTATGTGTGATGCGTTAACCATGTGTGCCTGGGGTACGAGTGATGGGTTAACCATGTGTGCCTGGGGTATGTGTGATGTGTTAACCATTTGTTCCTTGGGTACGCGTGATGTGTTAACCGTGTGTGCCTGGGGTATGTGTGATGTGTTAACCATGTGTGCCTGGGGTATGCGTGGTGCGTTAACCATGTGTGCCTGGGGTACGAGTGATGGGTTAACCATGTGTGCCTGGGGTATGCGTGATGTGTTAACCATGTATGCCTGGGCTGTGAGTGATGTGTTAACCATGTGTGCCTGGGGCATGCGTAATGTATTAACCATGTGTGCCTGGGGTATGAGTTATGTGTTAACCATGTATGCCTGGGGTGTGAGTGATGTGTTAACCATGTGTGCCTGGGGTACGCGTGCTGTGTTAACCATGTGCGCCTGGGGTATGAGTGATGTGTTAACCATGTGTGCCTGGGGTACGAGTGATGTGTTAACCATGTGCGCCTGAGATACGAGTGATGCATTAACCGTGTGTGCCTGGGGTATGTGTGATGTGTTAACCATGTGTGCCTGGGGTACACATGATATGTTAACCATGTGCACCTGGGATACGACTGATGCGTTAACCATTTGTTCCTGGCGTATGCGTGGTGCGTTAACCATGTGTGCCTGGGGTATGTTTGATGCGTTAACCATGTGTGCCTGGGGTATGTGTGATGCGTTAACCATGTGTGCCTGGGGTATGCATGATGCGTTAACCATGTGTGCCTTGGGTATGGGTGGTTCGTTAACCATGTGTGCCTGGGGTATGAGTGATGCGTTAACCATGTGTGCCTGGGGTATGTGTGGTGTGTTAACCATATGTGCCTGGGATACGAGTGATGTGTTAACCATGTGTGCCTGGGGTACGCGTGCTGTGTTAACCATGTGCGCCTGGGGTATGAGTGATGTGTTAACCATGTGTGCCTGGGGTACGCGTGCTGTGTTAACCATGTGCGCCTGGGGTATGAGTGATGTGTTAACCATGTGTGCCTGGGGTACGAGTGATGTGTTAACCATGTGCGCCTGAGATACGAGTGATGCATTAACCGTGTGTGCCTGGGGTATGTGTGATGTGTTAACCATGTGTGCCTGGGGTACACATGATATGTTAACCATGTGCATCTGGGATACGAGTGATGCGTTAACCATTTGTTCCTGGCGTATGCGTGATGCGTTAACCATGTGTGCCTGGGGTATGCATGATGCGTTAACCATGTGTGCCTGGGGTATGTTTGATGCGTTAACCATGTGTGCCTGGGGTACGCGTGCTGTGTTAACCATGTGTGCCTGGGGTATGTGTGATGCGTTAACTATGTGTGCCTTGGGTATGGGTGGTGCATTAACCATGTGTGCCTGGGGTATGCATGATGCGTTAACCATGTGTGCCTTGGGTATGGGTGGTTCGTTAACCATGAGTGCCTGGGGCATGCGTAATGTATTAACCATGTGTGCCTGGGGTATGAGTTATGTGTTAACCATGTATGCCTGGGGTGTGAGTGATGTGTTAACCATGTGTGCCTGGGGTACGCGTGCTGTGTTAACCATGTGCGCCTGGGGTATGAGTGATATGTTAACCATGTGTGCCTGGGGTACGAGTGATGTGTTAACCATGTGCGCCTGAGATACGAGTGATGCATTAACCGTGTGTGCCTGGGGTATGTGTGATGTGTTAACCATGTGTGCCTGGGGTACACATGATATGTTAACCATGTGCACCTGGGATACGAGTGATGCGTTAACCATTTGTTCCTGGCGTATGCGTGGTGCGTTAACCATGTGTGCCTGGGGTATGTTTGATGCGTTAACCATGTGTGCCTGGGGTATGTGTGATGCGTTAACCATGTGTGCCTGGGGTATGTGTGGTGTGTTAACCATGTGTGCCTGGGGTATGTGTGATGTGCTAACCATGTGTGCCTGGGGTATGCATGATGCGTTAACCATGTGTGCCTTGGGTATGGGTGGTTCGTTAACCATGTGTGCCTAGGGTATGTTTGATGCGTTAACCATGTGTGCCTTGGGTATCTGTGATGCGTTAACCATGTGTGCCTGGGGTATGTGTGGTGTGTTAACCATGTGTGCCTGGGGTATGTGTGATGTGTTAACCATGTGTGCCTGGGGTATGGGTGGTGCATTAACCATGTGTGTCTTGGGTATGTGTGATGCGTTAACCATGTGTGTCTGGGGTATGTTTGATGCGTTAACCATGTGTGCCTTGGGTATGTGTGATGCGTTAACCATGTGTGCCTGGGGTATGTGTGATGTGTTAACCATGTGTGCCTGGGGTATGTGTGATGTGTTAACCATATGTGCCTGGGGTATGCGTGATGTGTTAACCATGTGTGCCTGGGGTATGCATGATTTGTTAACCATGTGTGCCTGGGGTATGCATGGTGCGTTAACCATGTGTGCCTGGGGTATGCGTGATGTGTTAACCATGTGTGCCTGGGGTATGCGTGATGTGTTAACCATGTGTGCCTGGGGTATGCATGATTTGTTAACCATGTGTGCCTGGGGCATGAGTGATGGGTTAACCATGTGTTCCTGGGGTATGTGTGATGTGTTAAACAAGTGTGCATGGGGTATGAGTGATGGGTTAACCATGTGTGCCTGGGGTATGCATGATTTGTTAACCATGTGTGCCTGGGGCATGAGTGATGGGTTAACCATGTGTTCCTGGGGTATGTGTGATGTGTTAAACAAGTGTGCATGGGGTATGAGTGATGGGTTAACCATGTGTGCCTGGGGTATGCATGATTTGTTAACCATGTGTTCCTGGGGTATGTGTGATGTGTTAAACATGTGTGCATGGGGTATGAGTGATGGGTTAACCATGTGTGCCTGGGGCATGAGTGATGTGTTAACCATGTGTGCCTGAGGTATGCGTGTTGTGTTAACCATGTGTTCCTGGGGTATGTGTGTTGTGTTAACCATGTGTTCCTGGGGTATGTGTGATATGTTAACCATGTGTGCCTGGGGTATGTGTGATGGGTTAAACAAGTGTGCATGGGGTATGAGTGATGGGTTAACCATGTGTGCCTGGGGTATGCATGATTTGTTAACCATGTGTTCCTGGGGTATGTGTGATGTGTTAACCATGTGTGCCTGGGGCATGAGCGATGGGTTAACCATGTGTTCCTGGGGTATGTGTGATGTGTTAAACATGTGTGCAAGGGGTATGTGTGATGCGTTAACCATGTGTGCCTGGGGTATGTGTGGTGTGTTAACCATGTGTGCCTGGGGTATGCGTGATGTGTTAACCATGTGTGCCTGGGGTATGCATGATTTGTTAACCATGTGTGCCTGGGGTATGCATGGTGCGTTAACCATGTGTGCCTGGGGTATGCGTGATGTGTTAACCATGTGTGCCTGGGGTATGCGTGATGTGTTAACCATGTGTGCCTGGGGTATGCATGATTTGTTAACCATGTGTGCCTGGGGTATGTGTGGTGTGTTAACCATGTGTGCTGGGGTATGCGTGATGTGTTAACCATGTGTGCCTGGGGTATGCGTGATGTGTTAACCATGTGTGCCTGGGGTATGCATGATTTGTTAACCATGTGTGCCTGGGGTATGTGTGGTGTGTTAACCATGTGTGCTGGGGTATGCATGATTTGTTAACCATGTGTGCCTGGGGTATGCATGGTGCGTTAACCATGTCTGCCTGGGGCATGCATGATGTGTTAACCATGTGTGCCTGGGGTATGCGTGATGTGTTAACCATGTGTGCCTGGGGTATGTGTGATGTGTTAACCATGTGTGCATGGGGTATGTGTGATGTGCTAACCAGTGTGTGCCTGGGGTATGTGTGATGTGCTAACCAGTGTATGCCTGGGGTATGCGTGATGCGTTAACCATGTGTGCCTGGGGTATGCGTGATGTGTTAACCATGTGTGCCTGGGGTATGTGGTACGTTAACCATGTGTGCCTGGGTTACGAGTGATGCGTTAACTATGTGTGCCTGGGGCATGCGTGATGTGTTAACCATGTGTGGCTGGGGTATGCAGGATGCATTAACCATGTGTGCCTGGGGTATACGTGATGGGTTAACCATGTGTTCCTGGGGTATGTGTGATGGGTTAACCATGTGTGCCTGGGGTATGTGTGGTGCGTTAACCATGTCTGCCTGGTGCGTTAACCATGTGTGCCTGGGGTACGCGTGGTGCGTTAACCATGTCTGCCTGGTGCGTTAACCATGTGTGCCTGGGGTATGTGTGATGTATTAACCATGCGCACCTGGGGTACGCGTGGTGCGTTAACCATGTGTTCCTGGGGTATATGTGATGTGTTAACCATGTGTGCCTGGGGTACGGGTGATGCGTTAACCATGTGTGCCTGGGGTATGTGTGATGTGTTAACCATGTGTGCCTGGGGTATGTGTGATGCGTTAACCATGTGTGCCTGGGGTACGAGTGATGGGTTAACCATGTGTGCCTGGGGTATGTGTGATGTGTTAACCATATGTGCCTGGGGTATGTGTGATGTGTTAACCATTTGTTCCTTGGGTACGCGTGATGTGTTAACCGTGTGTGCCTGGGGTATGTGTGATGTGTTAACCATGTGTGCCTGGGGTATGCGTGGTGCGTTAACCATGTGTGCCTGGGGTACGAGTGATGGGTTAACCATGTGTGCCTGGGGTATGCGTGATGTGTTAACCATGTATGCCTGGGCTGTGAGTGATGTGTTAACCATGTGTGCCTGGGGCATGCGTAATGTATTAACCATGTGTGCCTGGGGTATGAGTTATGTGTTAACCATGTATGCCTGGGGTGTGAGTGATGTGTTAACCATGTGTGCCTGGGGTACGGGTGCTGTGTTAACCATGTGCGCCTGGGGTATGAGTGATGTGTTAACCATGTGTGCCTGGGGTACGAGTGATGTGTTAACCATGTGCGCCTGAGATACGAGTGATGCATTAACCGTGTGTGCCTGGGGTATGTGTGATGTGTTAACCATGTGTGCCTGGGGTACACATGATATGTTAACCATGTGCACCTGGGATACGAGTGATGCGTTAACCATTTGTTCCTGGCGTATGCGTGGTGCGTTAACCATGTGTGCCTGGGGTATGTTTGATGCGTTAACCATGTGTGCCTGGGGTATGTGTGATGCGTTAACCATGTGTGCCTGGGGTATGCATGATGCGTTAACCATGTGTGCCTTGGGTATGGGTGGTTCGTTAACCATGTGTGCCTGGGGTATGAGTGATGCGTTAACCATGTGTGCCTGGGGTATGTGTGGTGTGTTAACCATATGTGCCTGGGATACGAGTGATGTGTTAACCATGTGTGCCTGGGGTACGCGTGCTGTGTTAACCATGTGCGCCTGGGGTATGAGTGATGTGTTAACCATGTGTGCCTGGGGTACGCGTGCTGTGTTAACCATGTGCGCCTGGGGTATGAGTGATGTGTTAACCATGTGTGCCTGGGGTACGAGTGATGTGTTAACCATGTGCGCCTGAGATACGAGTGATGCATTAACCGTGTGTGCCTGGGGTATGTGTGATGTGTTAACCATGTGTGCCTGGGGTACACATGATATGTTAACCATGTGCACCTGGGATACGAGTGATGCGTTAACCATTTGTTCCTGGCGTATGCGTGGTGCGTTAACCATGTGTGCCTGGGGTATGTTTGATGCGTTAACCATGTGTGCCTGGGGTATGCATGATGCGTTAACCATGTGTGCTTTGGGTATGGGTGGTTCGTTAACCATGTGTGCCTGGGGTATGTGTGATGCGTTAACCATGTGTGCCTGGGGTATGCATGATGCGTTAACCATGTGTGCCTTGGGTATGGGTGGTTCGTTAACCATGTGTGCCTGGGGTATGCATGATGCGTTAACCATGTGTGCCTTGGGTATGGGTGGTTCGTTAACCATGTGTGCCTGGGGTATGCATGATGCGTTAACCATGTGTGCCTTGGGTATGGGTGGTTCGTTAACCATGAGTGCCTGGGGCATGCGTAATGTATTAACCATGTGTGCCTGGGGTATGAGTTATGTGTTAACCATGTATGCCTGGGGTGTGAGTGATGTGTTAACCATGTGTGCCTGGGGTACGCGTGCTGTGTTAACCATGTGCGCCTGGGGTATGAGTGATGTGTTAACCATGTGTGCCTGGGGTACGAGTGATGTGTTAACCATGTGCGCCTGAGATACGAGTGATGCATTAACCGTGTGTGCCTGGGGTATGTGTGATGTGTTAACCATGTGTGCCTGGGGTACACATGATATGTTAACCATGTGCACCTGGGATACGAGTGATGCGTTAACCATTTGTTCCTGGCGTATGCGTGGTGCGTTAACCATGTGTGCCTGGGGTATGTTTGATGCGTTAACCATGTGTGCCTGGGGTACGTGTGATGCGTTAACCATGTGTGCCTGGGGTATGCATGATGCGTTAACCATGTGTGCCTTGGGTATGGGTGGTTCGTTAACCATGTGTGCCTGGGGTATGTGTGATGCGTTAACCATGTGTGCCTTGGGTATCTGTGATGCGTTAACCATGTGTGCCTGGGGTATGTGTGGTGCGTTAACCATGTGTGCCTGGGGTATGTGTGATGTGTTAACCATGTGTGCCTGGGGTATGGGTGGTGCGTTAACCATGTGTGTCTTGGGTATGTGTGATGCGTTAACCATGTGTGCCTGGGGTATGTGTGATGTGTTAACCATGTGTGCCTGGGGTATGTGTGATGTGTTAACCATATGTGCCTGGGGTATGCGTGATGTGTTAACCATGTGTGCCTGGGGTATGCGTGATGTGTTAACCATGTGTGCCTGGGGTATGCATGATTTGTTAACCATGTGTGCCTGGGGCATGAGTGATGGGTTAACCATGTGTTCCTGGGGTATGTGTGATGTTTTAAACAAGTGTGCATGGGGTATGAGTGATGGGTTAACCATGTGTGCCTGGGGTATGCATGATTTGTTAACCATGTGTGCCTGGGGCATGAGTGATGGGTTAACCATGTGTTCCTGGGGTATGTGTGATGTGTTAAACAAGTGTGCATGGGGTATGAGTGATGGGTTAACCATGTGTGCCTGGGGTATGCATGATTTGTTAACCATGTGTTCCTGGGGTATGTGTGATGTGTTAAACATGTGTGCATGGGGTATGAGTGATGGGTTAACCATGTGTGCCTGGGGCATGAGTGATGTGTTAACCATGTGTGCCTGAGGTATGCGTGTTGTGTTAACCATGTGTTCCTGGGGTATGTGTGTTGTGTTAACCATGTGTTCCTGGGGTATGTGTGATATGTTAACCATGTGTGCCTGGGGTATGTGTGATGGGTTAAACAAGTGTGCATGGGGTATGAGTGATGGGTTAACCATGTGTGCCTGGGGTATGCATGATTTGTTAACCATGTGTTCCTGGGGTATGTGTGATGTGTTAACCATGTGTGCCTGGGGCATGAGTGATGGGTTAACCATGTGTTCCTGGGGTATGTGTGATGTGTTAAACATGTGTGCAAGGGGTATGTGTGATGCGTTAACCATGTGTGCCTGGGGTATGTGTGGTGTGTTAACCATGTGTGCCTGGGGTATGCGTGATGTGTTAACCATGTGTGCCTGGGGTATGCATGATTTGTTAACCATGTGTGCCTGGGGTATGCATGGTGCGTTAACCATGTGTGCCTGGGGTATGCGTGATGTGTTAACCATGTGTGCCTGGGGTATGCGTGATGTGTTAACCATGTGTGCCTGGGGTATGCATGATTTGTTAACCATGTGTGCCTGGGGTATGTGTGGTGTGTTAACCATGTGTGCTGGGGTATGCGTGATGTGTTAACCATGTGTGCCTGGGGTATGCGTGATGTGTTAACCATGTGTGCCTGGGGTATGCATGATTTGTTAACCATGTGTGCCTGGGGTATGCATGGTGCGTTAACCATGTCTGCCTGGGGCATGCATGATGTGTTAACCATGTGTGCCTGGGGTATGCGTGATGTGTTAACCATGTGTGCCTGGGGTATGTGTGATGTGTTAACCATGTGTGCATGGGGTATGTGTGATGTGCTAACCAGTGTGTGCCTGGGGTATGTGTGATGCGCTAACCATGTGTGCCTGGGGTATGTGTGATGTGTTAACCAGTGTGTGCCTGGGGTATGTGTGTTGTGTTAACCATGTGTGCCTGGGGTATGTGTGATGTGCTAACCAGTGTATGCCTGGGGTATGTGTGATGTGCTAACCAGTGTGTGCCTGGGGTATGTGTGTTGTGTTAACCATGTGTGCCTGGGGTATGTGTGATGTGCTAACCAGTGTATGCCTGGGGTATGTGTGATGTGCTAACCAGTGTGTGCCTGGGGTATGGTGGTGCGTTAACCATGTGTGCCTGGGGTATGCGTGATGTGTTAACCATGTGCGCCTGGGATACAAGTGAAGGGGTAACCATGTGTGCCTGGGATACGAGTGATGGGTTGACCATGTGTGCCTGGGTTATGCGTGATGAGATATCGTATTTCCAGTTGCTTTAACATCATGCAACCAATGTCATCATAAGAACTCCAGATTAAAAACTTTTACTGAGTTACTAAGCATATGATTGTGGCCGTTAAGGTGTGTTTCCAGCTCTCTTCCTACAGAACTCCCATAATGATATTTTTGTCATTTCATTTAATATTACAACCCATCCAGGGTGTTCAAAAAGGGCAAATAGCAGGCTGCAGACAGCTGTCTACTGTTGTCCCCATACCTGCCTACTTTGAATATTCTTAGTATTTAAATTAACAGTAATTGTGACATAATTACTTTCAATTCAGCCGCCTAGTTTTGAACTCTGACCTCCTTCTCTAATTCTAAATGAAAACCCTGCTCATCAAAACACCCAGCACCATTTGATTAAAAATTAGCTCTACTTTTTGATGTGATTACTGTGTCATTAAGTTCACAGGAAATGAAAAAAGGGTTTTAGGTAGAACACAAATCCAACTACAGAAAACTGCCCAATTTTCCAAATTGTGATCTACAGATTTTAGCCACACATCCCGACGATTCTCCACTCAATCTCCAAGCCTACCTAATGGGATCAGTTATTTGTTTAGGCTGATTCAAGTCATTGCCAATAGGGGGTGCTGTTATCCACGTAAAGTTCAAGCTCCAGCTGAAGCCCCCTACAGCAATGCTCCCGTTTGAGGGATATTCCAGAGAGCTTGCGTTGATGGCGTCTGGTATAGGACAAAGGATGGCACTGGGATTCTCTTGGATACGAAATAATATTGGTTCCAGCCTGTGAGCAAGGACCAATCAAAAGTCACTATTTGAAAAAATTTGCATATCTGTAAAAAACCCTGCCCTAAAGCACTCTGTGCCTCCATAGGACAGAAATCAGACATGTTAATTAACCCTTGCCCTAACCCGTGCCCCTCCCTTATTAAGTGCTAATACTGACTAATCCCCAACCCTACATCTCCACTAAGCTGTAACTAGAAGTAGCAAGACTTGATTACCGCATTGGGTCAGTGCTGTGTTTTCTCCTGTCTTTTTCTTGCTGTGGGATAGGACGCCATGAAAAGTGCAAACTCCACCAAAAGCCACCCACCGAGTAGCTCCCGGAACCATGGTAACCAATTGTGTGCGAGTCAATCAGATCGATTTCTGGACAAAGAACCGCTCTGCGATCTTCTTTGATTCTTGCCAGTAAAGGTTCAAGCCTAAGCAAACAGTTCTGTTGTCTTTGTGGGTTTTTTTTTTTTCAGTTCAAAAACATGTTTACAAATTAAAGACATTTTCTCAACTCCTTGAGAAAGCTATCAAACAAATATGGATTCATAAATGTATGCTTTCCAAAACTGAAGAATATTTCATTACTCTTTTAAACCACTTTATTTATTTATTTAATTTGTATTTTACTGTCTACTGCAGAACATTTCACTTGAACAATGGCTGCCAGCATTATGGTTAGAGGAAACCGGGTGGAATCCATGCGGGAAACCCAAGACAGTTGCTGTAATACACACTTGAATCATAAAATCGCAGACATTCGGAAAACAACCAATTTCACTTGGACAGCACCTGAAGAAAACCTGAGTGAAATTCATGTAAGGTGACATGACACTTTAGGGACTAAATACGTATTTTGAGAAACAATTGTGGCCAGCATTATGGTTGGAGGAAACCAGGCAGATCTCAGGGAAACCCTTGACCATCTGCAGGTTGCTGCCAGACCTTTCTACATAACAGACCAGAGAGGAAGCCAGCATGAGCTGGATTGAGCTTACAGCAACTGCATTGATGCTTCTTGATTTCAATCTTACCAGCATTTCTACATGAAAACTATTCTCTTGTGAACAGGGTCGCACCGAATTACCTCCCTTCTTGTCACTCTCCCATTTAAAAGGTGTATTTATAGGAGTAAGCTATGGTTAGGAGGGACCTCAGAAAATGCCTAATGGCAAGTTTCGGAGTTAAGGTGGCATATACTACATGTAGTTGAAGACTTAACTTTAGGAAAGAGCTTCAGTTTCTAAACTTATTTGGGAAGACCAGGATAAATGTTATTTTTTTAAAATCAATTTTCAGGTAATTTTAAAAACCTGGCCCTAATTAAATACAACAGACGGCTTCAGCGAACTCTTAAGTAGAAAAAAAATAGAATTGATTCAAGTGAATCTCGAAGGCTGATATATTGTTATTTTTACGTTCTATTGCATTGAAAATATTGTCACTGTTGTGACATAACCTACATACTGCATGTTTTAATAGGTCAGGTGCCACTTCTCGTAGTTTCACGTCTCAAAAACTAATCTTGTTAAGTCACAGTCCCGGTCGAGCAACAAGGGAGATAATCCAGTGCAACCCTATTGTTTGACAGAATCCTGACTTGGAAAGGTTCCACGGAACACAAAAATGACATACCATCCAGTGTTAGCCTCACAGTGGGAGTCAAGGAAAATCAAAACATCTCCAGTAGCAGCCTTAGCACCGGCTAATCGCGCACGTATCAATCCACTCCTTCCCTTTGTTCGCTTTATTTTTACAATCCCATCTGGCCAAGTCTCCTGCACATATTTATGTAGTTTTTCTCCCAATTCCGCTGGTAAATACAACAGATACAGTCTTATTTCATACAGTGCTTCCTCACTAAACCATCATGTGAAACACACCGGACAGGACATCTTATCTTGTACAACATATGACACCAGGCACACTACCACCTCTAACTGTCATATACTGACAACAGAAATGACAACCCCACTCAGACAAACAACACTTACACCAGACAGGATACCCCACAACAGCCACACTGCACTGACCCCAAATAAGACATCACACCCAGGCACACTACATTTACACCAGAAAATATACCACACCCAGGCACACTTCACTGACCCCAAATAAAACATCACACCCACGCAAACTGCACTGACCCCAAATAAGACGGCACACTGCATTGACCACAAGTAAGACATCACACCCAGGCATGCTACATTTAAACCAGACAGGATACCCCACCCAGGCACACTGCACTGATCCCAAATTAAACATCACACCAAGGTACACTGCATTGACATCAAACATGATATTCCACTCCTGACACCAAACATGACACTCTAACCAGCACACAACATTGCCCACAGCACGACATCACACCCAAGTGCACTGCATAGACACCAGATATGACACCCCACTTGAGTCCACTCCATTACCACCTCTTATGACACCTCACCTGGGCATATTGCACTGACATGGGACTTATATTGAAATAAATTTATTACACATGCATCATATTCACATATTTTGCATTACAATGGAAAAATGATAAAAGCCAAGAGGTGGTACCAGATACCAACCATACAAAAATTGATTTCAAATGACCCTTTTCTCCTTAAAGAAAAATTGAAAAAAAAAAAAAAAAACCTTACAAATAGCCTTTCAGACTTTTTTTTCTGAATTTTCCATCATTTTTATGTTTTCTTCAATGTTGAATCACTGAAAAAGCCAACAGCAATGTTCTGAGTGTGCCCCATTTCAGGAAATCTGAAAATATATCGGACAAAAACTTACGTCTGTCACTGAAATCGTCCAATAGAATAACTTCATGAAGATACTCTGGGGGAGAGCGGTTAACAACGCTGTGAGCTGTCCTTAGTAACGGAGACCATGCCTCATTATGAAATATGATGATAACGCTGGCTGTAGGTAAATCAGTAGGATACTCTATCTCTTTACATCTGTAAGTATAAAAAAGGAACAGAATGAGGCAGTCATGAATGCTTGTAAACTTGAGTACGGCATTAGATAGTCAATAAAACAAAAATAAATGAGATACTCCCCTCCTCCTTTTTGTAGATGAGGGAAGATGGAGACAAAGGAATCAAAATCAAGAGTCCAAAATCTGTAAAAAATGTTATTTGAAAACTAATCAGGCTCTGAAAATAATTGTGTTTATTTATTTAATTGGTTCGTCAAAATTTATTCGTTGGCAGCTGGCATTACGGTGGGAGGAAACTGGGCAGAGCGTGGGGAAACCCACGACCATCTGCAGGTTGCTGGAAGACCTTACCATGTACGACCGGAGAGGAACACAGCATGAGCTGGACTTGAACTCATAGCAACAGCATTAGTGGGAGGATCCTGGTCCATTGCGCTGCGCTAATACCCTCCACTAGGGAGCAAATACGCCCCCCCCCCCCCCACTCCACTTTTAACAAGACAGGCCCCCCTAAATAGCTGAATGAAATATACAACATGTGGCATTACACCACATAATCATTGGTGCATTCGTGTTTGTGTCACGTGCTGTATTGCTTACAGTCGACAGATGGTACTTCTGAGGTATCAGGCAGGACAATCCATCAGTGGGTATATATCCACAAGTGACATCTGTGACATCTGTGACATTTGTGATATCCCACTTTCAACAGATCAGAAGTGATGACTGAGATTTTCCAAATCAATGAGAACCGTTCAAGTGAACAGGCTCAAATCCACAGTTGGCAGGGCCCGAACTTCAAGAGCATCATTATTTGGGTCACTTTAAATCGTCTATTTACTTATTTTCAACTGCAAAAAAAAAAAATCTAAAAAAAAAAATAAAGGTAGTTTTGTGTGCAGTTTTATGTGGTCATAAAATTCACCAATGCTTGATGTAGTTCATTCTTTGTGATTTTTTTTACCGTTTTCTTGACAAAGTGTTCTTGTTACTTTCATTCAGTCATAATATTCCTTGAAATGTACATTCACCCGCTAATGTACGTCACACGCAAAACAATGCACATGTAGTGTATGAGAGCATTTTCTCTTGGCTCTAGTTAGTTTCCTTCACCCGCTAATGTACGTGACACGCAAAACAATGCACATGTAGTGTATCAGAGCATTTTCTCTGGGCTCTGGTTAGTTTCCTTCACCCGCTAATGTACGTGACACGCAAAAACAATGCACATGTAGTGTATCAGAGCATTTTCTCTTGGCTCTGGTTGGTTCCTTCACCCATAATGTTCCTGATATTCAGAGCAATGTACATGTATGACAGTTTCTTCTGGGCTCTGGTTGTTTCCTTCACCCATAATGTTCCTGATATTCAGAGCAATGTACATGTATGACAGTTTCTTCTGGCTCTGGTTGTTTCCTTCACCCATAATGTTGCTGATATTCAGAGCAATGTACATGTATGACAGTTTCTTCTGGGCTCTGGTTGGTTTCCTTCACCCATAATGTTCCTGATATTCAGAGCAATGTACATGTATGACAGTTTCTTCTGGGCTCTGGTTGGTCTCCTTCACCCAAAATGTTCCTGATATTCAGAGCAATGTACATGTATGACAATTTCTTCTGGGCTCTGGTTGGTTTCCTTCACCCATAATGTTCCCGATATGCAGAGCAATGTAAATCTATGACAGTTTCTTCTGGGCTCTGGTTGGTCTCCTTCACCCATAATGTCCCTGATATTCAGAGCAATGTAAATCTATGACAATTTCTTCTGGGCTCTGGTTGGTTTCCTTCACCCCATAATGTCCCTGACATGCAGAGCAATGTACATGTATGACAGTTTCTTCTGGGCTCTGGTTGGTTTCCTTCACCCATTAATGTTCCTGATATTCAGAGCGATGTACATGTATGACAGTTTCTTCTGGGCTCTGGTTGGTCTCCTTCACCCAAAATGTTCCTGATATTCAGAGCAATGTACATGTATGACAATTTCTTCTGGGCTCTGGTTGGTTTCCTTCACCCATAATGTTCCCGATATGCAGAGCAATGTAAATCTATGACAGTTTCTTCTGGGCTCTGGTTGGTCTCCTTCACCCATAATGTCCCTGATATTCAGAGCAATGTAAATCTATGACAATTTCTTCTGGGCTCTGGTTGGTTTCCTTCACCCATAATGTCCCTGACATGCAGAGCAATGTACATGTATGACAGTTTCTTCTGGGCTCTGGTCGGTTTCCTTCACCCATAATGTTGCTGACTTGCAGAGCAATATACATGCATGACAGTTTCTTCTGGCCTCTTGTTGGTTTCCTTCACCCATAATGTTGCTGACTTGTAGAGAAATGTACATGTATGACAGTTTCTTCTGGCCTCTTGTTGGTTTCCTTCAACCATAATGTACGTGACATGCAGACCAATGTACATGTATTGTATGAGAGCGTTTCCTCTGGGCTCTGGTTGGTTTCCTTCACCCTTATATGGGGTGCATACGAACTTCATAAAAACTAAAACTAAAATAACCTCTGAAGTTCAGAGAACATTCCTCTAATATGCCAAAACATGCATTAAGTCTGGGAACAAATTTGGTGAGGATTTGGGGTACATGTATATGTATATACAGAGGGTGAAATAAATTAGGCATTTTAGGAGCCACGTGTACCTAAAATATGAGTCTTGACTCCTAGAAATCTAACATTCCTCTTTGCTGCACATCTTTGAGTCTATATGGGCAACAAAAAGACCGCCAGCTCTAGAATAAACCCTTTAAATTTCAATCTCTGATATACATGTATAATATGTCTAATAATGAATATCTTTATATTTTGTATCCTGTTAAATACTAAGATTTGAAATCCATCAGGTTCGAAATTATTCTAAACGTTACTTATATTTGTCTTTTCTTTAGATGTCAAATAAATCATGATAACCCATACATTTACCATGGTAGCATGTTTGTATGGCCTTAAATATCTCACCTATCACATTTTAAGCTATCACAGTTTAAATTATCAGCCTATCACATTTTTAATTATCAGCCTATCGCATTTTAAATTATCAGTCCATCACATTTTAAGCATGCTTCAAAATGTTTTAACAATCTCATAACATGTATTATCATGTCTGATAACTATGGTTATACCAGTTTTAATTGTCATTTTATGGGCAGAAGAAACCTTTCATCAATCTTTCAGGACTGTATAAACACTTGAAAATCATCAAATCATCGAGGAAAACGTGAGCTATCCTGGTAATTTTGCCACTTTAAGAAATATTTACATGATCAGGAAGCCTTGAAAAGCAAAAAATTCATTAGAAACAATGAGATTGGACAAAATAAAAATGTGAATTTATTTCATTTTAAAACGCAAAATTAAATTGGTGTGGCCTAACTCACGGATCACGAATCCCCTTCTACAGCCTCAGCTGCACAATACAGCACAATATGCTACTGTTGTACCTAGCTAGAAGACTGAAATCAAATACTCTACGCCAGATTGATTTACATATCCTATCTAATATTGCTCTTTCAAACCTTTATCCTATTCACATTACCTATGCAACAGCTGTCACATGATGAGCGACAACAAATGGGTCATGCTAAACCTAATCCAGATTTCCACTTCATTTTACAAATCGGATCGCATAGTAAAACCTTGTGAATATTGCCTACCTAAATTAACTTCTTTTCTTACAGCTTGGACAAGCTGCTCCACAAGTTTATCTGACTCTCGTTTTCCTTGTTGATCAGTTGATCTCTTTGTTAATCAGTTAGTTCATCATCTTGCTTTGTTGATTAGTAAGTCTGTCTGCTGATCAGTTAGTTTGCCTATTGATTAGTTGGTTTGTCAGTTGATCAGTTAGTCTGTTTGTGGATCAGTTAGTCTGTCTGTTGATCAGTAGGTCTGTCTGTGGATCAGTTGGTCTGTCTGTTGATCAGTTCATCTGTGGATCAGTTAGTCTGTGTGTTGATAAGTTAGTCTGTCAATCAGTTATCCTGTTTTTTAATCAGTTATTCTGTCAGTTGATCAGTTGGTCTGTCTGCTGACCAGTTTGTCTGTCTGTTGATCAGTCAGTCTGGCTGTAGATCAATTAGTCTGTCTGTCAATCAGTCAGTCTGGCTGTCTGTCGGTCTGTCTGTGGATCAGTTTCTGTTGATCAGTTAGTCTGTCTGTCTGTCTGTCTGTCTGTCAATTAATCAGTTGGACTGTCTATTAAACCATTCCATATCATGAAAGAGCATAACTCAGGAAATGTGACTTCTGCTTCTGCTCTGGTGGTAGAGGCAAAAAGTGAACGAATTATATATGTAACTTTTAGATGAAGTCGTTCTGCAGATACAGTGGTTTAATAGTTTACTGGTGAGCAGACCAACAGAAGGACGGACAAAAAAATATGCCATAATATGACATATACACAATATGAGCATATAAACATTCTCAAAACTGTAATGGTAAAAATTGTACAATCCAGATTGTTAACATTGACAAATCATAGCATATTATCGTATTACTGTATTCCACCTAAAGTTTACCCATTTTCAGGTGGCAAATGTTGCTTGATTAAAGCCTGTCACATCAGCAAAATGTGTTTTTTGACTAATTTTGATTAATATCTTACGAGGAAAGTGGCATTAAAACTGTCATCTTAAAGCCTTTATGAGCTTCAGAAAGTGCATTATTAGATATAGGCAGCAAGCCTTAGGCATGTTAGGTGAAACACAGTGGATTCTAGTGACGTCTGGTGTATATCCAGCTATCAATACCACATGGTGACAACTAAAAGAACCTCCTGGAACTGCGCGACCTTGATCAATATACATGTATAATGCTAAATTAACCTGAATACCAAACCATGGATTCCAACAGCCCAGGCACAACGCACACCTTAATCTTCATACTTGCCACAATGGGCAGGGCGGATACCGTTTTACACACGCTCAAGGCCACTCGACAATGAGACAATAAGCACATGAGAACATTTACACAGCACAAGACCAAGTCCGATCAAAGGCTGTTGAATCAGATGTTTACATATCAACTGAATATCATATTTTATGCTAATGGGCAAACGGGACCATAGGTTGATATATTGGGCTAAAGTATATTCATCCAGTGTAGGCAGAAAACCAAGATGGTGATCACTGAATTAAACGAGAAAAAAAAACAACTTCCTGAATATAACTGCTGAACAACCCATTCCTGACTAAATATTGATCCATAAAACCATAAAGAATTTACAGCTACAAGTATTTACATATCTGGCTAATATCTCCTCAAATAACTTTCTCATTGCTATAGCTCTGGGTTTGGCCCATACTACATTGCTTATTTACTAGCTGTGACTATTAAGGAAGCTGTTACAAGTTGGTTACTCTCTCTATCAGTCGGTCGGTCAAGTTTCTGACATCTAATTTTTCAATATGGACCATTCATTTTAAAATAAAAAGAGCCTACATGAGTTCAACACTACACGAAATCTGACCTATGACCTGTAACAGCTAATGTGAATTTGTGCTTGGGCATGGGGGTAGGGGTTGGGGGTGGGGAATAGGGGGAGGGAATTTTGGGATGGTCTAATAGTGATTTAGGAGAAAAACTGGTGTATGAATATTTGTGCACTAAAGTGTGCTTAGTAAGATCATAAATAATAAAAAGAGCCCTGCCGACCTACTTTATGCACATACATTTACTGTGCTGGCTGATTACACGCAGATATATATATATATATATATACATGTATATAAGTATGTAAAATTTTTCCTTCATAACTTCCAATGCCATATGAGTAGCAACAAAGATGCTATACCTGTTAACTCTGCCATTTATCTGTCCACAGTCCTGTATATTTATCGGCAAGCCCCCATTATTATCAACCACTTTTTGCTGTCTACAATCCGTCCCTCCCAGATACATGTGTAAGCCTCATGGTTAGTACTAGCACATATATACATGAGAAAAAAAAAAAAGCTGATGTTGCAGATTATAATTAGCTTCCTCCTATTAAGACAGCCTGTGCGCAGCTAAATTAAGCTACATGTAAATCTTCAGGCACATGCATTATGCATGTAAGGCCGTGCAGTAAGACACACCTGTCTGGATAGGTCAATAGAAAGAATAAAAAGCTGTTAATGTCACAAACTGCATGCCTTTACACATGTGTGCTTATAACATAAACCCATTCAGGTAATTTCTGTCAGGGATGGCAAGGTGTGTATTCATGAACACACATCACAGACCCGTCATCAAAACCATGACTTCTGAGCGATGCAAGTCAGGGTGTTCACTACCCAGTGGTATATAGGGCTCTTCAGTAAACTGCTACATGTATATGTCTGTACACGTACGATCTAAAATTCTCTTCAGTTACTCACTGCTTCTTAAGATCCATGGAATAGCACTGCTGACAGTACATTGTATTGCACATTACTGACATAATGAAATGAACAAATGAATGCTTGAGGTTTAACATCGTGGTTAACAATTTTTTCAGTCATATGACGATGAGGAGTCATTAGGTGTGTTTACATATACTGTGTCTTTTTGTGGCAGGGCGAGCCCATGCTGCCAAAGTGCTGCTGAAGACACCAGACATGACACCCCACCCAGTCAAAGTAATACTGACACCAAGCCGACCCATCATCTTTCCTTGCTTTAACCTCTCAGTGCTGAGTGCCAAGCGAGGCAACAACAAGTACCATTTTTAAAGTCTTTGGTATGACCCGAGCCAGGTTTGATCCTGTGGTCTCCTGACTTTGAGGCAGACGCTCTAACCATTAGGCCACTGAAGTGAACACCTTTTAAAAATTCATCATATTCAAGTGTAGGTGATTACCAGTAGAGATTGCTATGAAGTTGGGTGTCCCAACTTGCCATAGATTTCTCACTTCAGCGTCAGAATTTAGTATGACCCGTGGCGGTACTGACATAATGGTCGAAGAGTAATAGTCATTAGTCATCCAATGTAACAGCCATAGAAACACAAGGGCCCTTTAACTGGAAGCCAGCATTATGCTGAGAGGAAATCGGGTTGAGCCCAGAGGAAACCCTTGACCATCTGCAGGTTGCTGACAGACCTTCCTATGGATTTTTTGCCCAAAATCTCAGGTACAGCCTTTTTAATCAAGCCAATGTACCGGTATCAGTACAGTCCCTGTGTCTGGCCTACTTATAATATGTGCACAGTCCTTATAGGTCTGAAGTAATCGATATGCTAAAATTCCTGCATGTAGGTGCGTCTGATTTTCTGATATCACAAAACTTGCAAGGTGTGAATACTAACCAGAAATTTTCAGTAAGTTGTCTTTTGCACAAATGTAACATGATTGTGTTGGCTGACTTTGCATGTTTTTTAACTTCCTGTATTTCACCTTAAAGGTAGCATTAAGTTTTTTCAAGTGACACATTTTGCTTGATTCTGTTTGATTCATTCATCTGACATGTCTGATAGGGCCACTTAAAAGTTTTTTGGGAAGTTTGATTAGGGTTTTATCAGAAATGTAGTAATTCATTTATAACGCCACTGCCAAATGTTAACTCGTATCAGAAACCCAGGTGTCATTTGACAAAGCTAGATCTAATATAAGCACATGTAGGTTTACATGGGCTGTCATGGAGAGACTAAGTGTCTCGTTGAAGTAGGTTGGTTTCAACGCCAACAGATACATACAATGCTGCCTCACTACAACAACATATCATTGACACCAGACATGATGCCTTGGTCGGCCAAAGTACAGAGTACTGACACTTAAATATTCCTAGGTAACCATTTTTAGAAGGGTGCTGCAAGCAGTCCCTACAATTAATATGCACCCTGCCCTTTTTTTGTCATGCACAATTAAAAGTAAGTAGATCATGAATAAGGTAGAGGCTACCTGCAGGAGAGCCATTTCAATGAGACTGTAGTCAACTGAAATTGCCCCCCTGCCCCCCTTTTTTTTTCTCTAAGAAATGTTCATTTGAACCATGCCCCTATTGATTTTCCTGCCTCTACTGACTTCTAGCTAGGGGCTGCACCACCTAATCCAACAAGTACGTGGCATATCCTGTTACACTGACGGTCAATAGGTCTATTGATAAGTAGGCCTACTTTGATAATCCAAGTTTTGAAGTCTTAATCAGAAATAGCCTCGAACTAAACTTGTGTGCAAAGTGATCAATACTAAATAAATTTGCTGTCCATAACTTAATGCTATATATATATTGAATATTATAACACAGACATATATAATGGAGCTGGCCCCGCACTAGCAGCATCTTTTTTTTTTTTTACCTGTATCTAAGCAGATGAATAAAGGTATAAAGGCTTGATTAACAAAGTACAACTAATGTTGTACTGTCTATTATCATTTACTTATTTATTTATTCCACTGGTGTTTGTGCCAAGAATATTTCACTCACATAACAGTATCTGGAACCCGCAGGAAACCCATGACCCTCCGCAGCTTGCTGCAGATCTTCGCTCTTAATTATGACAACAGATCTTGAAAACAGAGGATATTTTGTCTACAGGAGAACTTACACACATAACCCACCCAAACAACAGCAAAATAGCACTAGCAAATTTTCTCTTCTAATGATCTCATGTCATTACTAGATTGGGGCCTCCATGGCCGAGGGGGTTAGCACGTCAGCGCGGCGCAATGACCCAGGAACCTCTCACCAATGTAGTCGCTGTGAATTCAAAGCCTTGCAGCAGCCTGCAGATGGTCGTGGATTTCCCCCGAGCTCTGTCCAGTTTCCGCAGGTTGCTGGCAGACCTTCCCATGTACAGTACATGTATATTACTTAGTAATAAGTAATTCTCTTTTTGCAGACTGACAGTGGTAACTGCATGAGATTCATGGAAACAGATCTTTCATTAACCCCCTGTGATAATAGTACCATTCTTTTCTCTTCCCTGAAGATTATTCAGGGGGATGGGGGAGTGGAAAGGAACAACTGTCTTGCCTCTGAACCTACCTGAAATAGTCTGACATATTTTTCACACGTGTGACTAGGGATGGATAATTTGGCTCCATTTGGCATTATAATTACTTACCGGTACCCTACCTAGCCGAAATACAACATATACTGTGTATGGCAATCTTACACAATCTTACACCTCACTTTTACAGCTACAAGATTCAATTCAAATGTCAGCTACATGTAAGTCCAATGCTACAATCGCCATTAAATTTGTGACAGTGATAATGACTGACATTTGTACTGATATCCCAATAAAGTTAATGACATTGTGCACTCAGACCACCCCTTAAGTGAATGGTACATGCTAAAAGACAGGAGGCCAAAGGAAAAAAAAACCAGACAGACTTACCAACAGACAGACAAATACTGGACAGAAAAAAAAAACAGACTAATCGACAATTTATACTTACTTTGGGTCGCGATTATCGCGTAGAGATCTTTCCAATGATATTTTATCACTGGCAACAATATTAAAGGCCTCTTTTTTGTACAGTTCCTCTCCTCTCTGCTTTTCATCTCCTTCCAAGTTAACCGGCTCGCCGTTTTCCCCCGGCCCTTTCCGAGAACGTTCACTTTCTTTGTAAGTTATGAATCTGTTGCGCCGGAATGTCAGAGTTTCGCTGTTTGAGTCCGATCGCTTGCTCCACGAACTGTTATGCCTGTAAACAATGAAGTAGTAAACAAGGCCGCATGTGAACAGGAACAAGATCAGCATGTTCCATGGTATTTTCCTGTATCTGAAAGACCGAAAAGTCGCCATAATGTCAGAATTATTGCAGAAGTGTCATTCAATTCGCTTTCCTGGATACCCTCCGTGTTGCAGTGACGCCAACACATCAACTACGCCATGGTCGGAACTCTCTCTTACGGAAGGTAGAAAAGAACGCGGTCAAAGGTTAGACTTGTTGATTCAGGGCATTGATTGGTCCGTCGACAGCCAAAACTTTCACTTTCGCCACGTCAGACGCACAATGATCAAACAAAATCAATCTGCATGGGCAGTCCGAAGGACAAGTAAGTTTCAAACCCACGGTTCATCCGAAAGATAGGCAAGTCGGCTACGAATATTTAAAAGTTGTGTGTATCTAAGCAGTGTGTATCACTTGTCAGAGGCCGAAAATGTATACCGTAACATGACTTGACAAATGACTGTTACAACAGTAGCAACGAAATCTGGTTTCATGCGCTCAAGTAGCTGCGAAAATCGACCAAAGAGAGCGCCCTGGAGTGGTTCAACATTGCTAAATGTACTACCTCCATATTCTATAAATGTCAGAACGAATATGTTAAATAAGGAGGGGCATCATTTAGCTAGCTGAATATATTAGACAGCCGTCACTTAAATTAGCAAGAACTATGCTGGTAATCAATTAACCTTTGTTAACCAAGCGTACGATGAGAGATTCGGCCTTCAG
This sequence comes from Liolophura sinensis, assembly GCF_032854445.1. Classification (NCBI taxonomy): domain Eukaryota; kingdom Metazoa; phylum Mollusca; class Polyplacophora; order Chitonida; family Chitonidae; genus Liolophura; species Liolophura sinensis. The sequence continues at coordinate 19,866,718 of NC_088305.1, read as the reverse complement.
CACTTATCCACATGAATCACTCATGCAGATTTGAAGATCGGACAGACTGCATGTTTCAGTTACTCCCATATTGTAACCTATATAGAATGAGATACTGGTAAAGCCACTTTTAAAGGGCAACTGAGTTGATGCTGATTAGTTCAAGTGGAAATAGGTTTTCCAGGGTTAAATCATATGGCTTTGGTCACGCTTGAATAAATGTACCATACCCAAAAGTCAGCGTAGGCAAAGCATAGTCTGGACTTGCCTATCTCTCACAACAGCCAAACAGAAAAGCTTGTGTATCCCTTTAAGTACCCAGAGGGTACGCTTTCTGTTGCAAAGCTATAGCAAACGTAAAGCTACAGCAAATGTTGGATTAGAACTCAAATGACGAGAATCTGTTTCACGCCAAGTAGTATTATTTTGTGGCAAGTTACAGGCCTCAATAATATTACAGTACCATAATGTACATGTATATCTACATTAAGACAGATTTATCTTCATTGTTTTGAGAGCTCGAGATTTGACCAAAATTCTGCCAAAAAGCAAATTCATGAAAACACTGATTTTCCATTTAGCCCATGTGTAAGACAAAAGAATGAGGTTTATTTATACCTATTTACATGGGAAAGTGAATCCTGGTAATTCTCAAAACTTTTATAGGACTTTTCACAATCTTTGAATATTCACAGTTGTGCAATGGAGACTGCTGTCTGGACACAAGCTGGCCCAACTGTAAAACTGGTTTTCCATACATCTAAGACTAGAAACATGATGACTTCTGTTTAGTTATTTTTATTTATTTGATTGCTGTTTGATGCCATAGTTTTTTTTACTTATGTAATGGCTGTCACTTTTATGGGAGGAGGAAACCAGAGTGCCTGGAATAAACGAGCACTGGCAAGTTACCAATTAACTTTTCCAGGTTTGATATACAGACTTGCGCATCATATTTATAAAAACCATGTGAGTTTAATCAAATGTAAGATTGCGCAAAATGGCTCCAAGAGTGTCATTGGTCATTTTTCATCATGTCACCATGGGCAAAGCATCCAGATGATCCTGACCCCCAGTCATCAAGGCATTCTTTTTTTGAAAGGGAACGAACAACATATACTAGTTTGTTGATTATTAGGAGTACAAAAAGACAAAACTGTGCAAATCTTGAAAGTATCTACTACAAAAACATGAATTTCAAAAGCTTCCCATGCTTAGTATTGGAGAAATTGTAGAAGTATACCAGACGAACTGCTCTCATAAAACTTACTGTTCACCTTTATTTATTTATTTGATTGGTGTTTTACGCCGTACTCATACGGCGGCCAGCAGTATGATCGGAGGAAACTGGGCAGAGCCCGGGGTAACCTACGTCCATCCGCAGGTTGGACAGACTTTCCCCACATACGGCTGTTCACCTTTAATACAGTTTATTCTCCACCCTACTTAAAAGCAAGTGATCCAAGAAACCAAAATATGAATGGAAAAATGAAAAGTGTATTTTTGGTACCTGTGGATTATGATATCTTTTAATAAAAGTCACCCTAAGATACTGAAGACACATGTACACATGTAACCAGATAAAGAAAGCAGAAGGGCAGACATTCACAAAACTTTATAAAAAAATCGATTTTGAACTCATGTTTCCTTGTAATATGACTTATATAAACAGTTGTAATAATATTACAAGAAATTTGTAAAACAATTTGGAAAAGAGACATAAATACCAAACACATTAAGGTGCCAAAAAAATTATGTTTATTTAAGCTTGATATTCATCATACATTTATGTCAATATACATACATTTATACAACAACTGTTTCTGTGGCCACTCCTCGAGGTCGGGAGACCCAAGATCAAACCCAGATCGGGTCAAACTAAAAATTTTAAACATGGTACTTGTTGCTGCCTCACTTGGCGCTCAGCACAAAGGTTAGAGCAAGGAAATGGGACTTTTTGGCCCGGAGTCAGTATAATGTAACTATGTGGGATGTCATGTCTGGTGTATTCTGCATGATATTTCAGTGACAGCAGCAGCACTATAGCGACATGAACTCACCCTGCTACCAGAAGAAACATTATATGTACACATATCTCAGGACTCCTCGTTGTCATATGACTGAAAATTTATTAAGTACGTAAAACCCGAAGCATACATACATGTACATAAGTTAAGCAATACTGAAAGGGATACATATTTATTTAAGACTGACATTAATCAACAATTTAAGTTCAAGAGTAAATATCTCTAGTTTAATCATGCAAGACTGGACATTGTGAAATAGTTTTTTGATTGGTAGAGAATATCCTGCACAGTCAGTGAGTGTTGGCTCATGACGAAGTGTTGACCTATGTTTACCAGTATGTATTTAGTTTGGAGACACATCGAGGGAGGTAATACACGCATCACTACACAATGCTCCCTACACATAAATACATGTAGTTGCAAGAAACTCTCTGGTTTTTGAAGGCTTTTCCAGGCTGCTTTGAAGAAATATTCTTCACTCCTGCATGTGTGAAGACATGTAAAATGGCCTTAACTAGTTAAACTCTGACTTTCACAAAGCAGTCTACTAAGCAATTATAAAGATGTCAGAAAACCAATATTGTCAGCCTGTTGACAATGAGACTGAACATTTAAGATCGGACAATATAATAGCGAGGAATTTTAATTTTACCTTTATTCTCTTGTTGTCGTCTTTGGTACAATGTACCTGGGAAAGAGCAGTGGTCTTTGTCAGGCTTAAGCTTAATTTCCTTGCTCTCACACCTATCTGTCAGCGTACAATGAAGTGAAAATTCTTGAGTGCAGTAACAGATTCCAAATCACTGAGTCTGCTGATAGTGGAATCACTGATATCTGAGCCTGTTCACAATGAGTTACTGGTATAGGATCCTGCTTTAAAGGAATCACTGATTTCCAAGCGTGGATATCTCAATCTGTTGTCAGTGAGTGGCATTTGAGCATACTGACATTTAGCCTAAGCCATCTGATCCTGCTGCCAATGAACCACTCATATCTGAACTTATTGCCAATTCGACCAATCATATCTGAGCTTATTGCCAATGGACCAATCATATCTAAGCCCGTTGACAATGAACCACTCATATCTTAGCCTGCTGACAATGAAAGACTTATATCCGAGTCTGATGTTGACAATGAGTCAATGATATCTTGGCTGTTCACAGTGAGTCTCAGAGTCACAGGTTTGGAACTCCTCATAATACACAAAACGATCTTCAATGATGAAGATGACGAAGACGATGAAGATAATAAATTCTGCTTGCTCTCATCACATCACTTCACAGCCTGTCTTCTTCTTCTTGTGGCTCTTACTACGTGTATGTGGACTGTGAACGGGAGATGGGCACATGCCACCTGTTAACATAGTGAGGAATGTGTTTACACACAACACATCATTGATTTTGTACGATTTCAATTCTTAAACTTTTCAAAAGGATTTGATATTGGTTATAACATTACTTTGCTCACATCTCAAAACTGTCCCATTGCAGCTGGAGCTTTCAAATGTGGATATACAATGTATTAACAAAAGTATGAATTTAAAGGTAGACAATGTAAATTTGTTCGCTTTGGATTTAGCACCTCTTTATAATGTTATTTCAATCATAATAACAGGTCTCAAAGCAGCTGGGCATTTTATTGTGGGTATACAGGGTATTTAAAGTGCTGCCTCACTGGAACATCATGTCAAAGACACCACGCATAGTAACACCAGACACCAATCAAGGGAATAACAATACTCCCAATCTTGTTAGCTCAGATGGTTAAGATGCTGACTTTGTTGCATGGTCGAATCCAACCCTTACTGTTTTGGCTGCAACTCTGAAACAAGAAGTTTGTCACCTGCCAAGCAAAGGTCGGTAGTTTACTCTGGCCACTCCTGTTTTTTTCACTGCTCAACCGGACGGCTGTCAATCATACACGTGTGAGTGAAACATTCTTGAGACCAGCGTTAAACAGCAATCCATCAATCCATCAATCAATCTGCAGTTTATTAGGCAGGTGCAGCCACCACACTATAGTAGATATAAAGACAAAGGGTTATGGGTTTTCAATTTTTCATACTGACAACAGAGTGATGTCCAAATGCAAAAAGCTACTCACCTATCTTTTAACATGGTAGCATTTGTGTTCGTATAAATCTACGGGCAGACTATTATTACTGTTGCAAGATTTCACACCAAAAGCAAAATTTAGAAGATTAATCTAATCTTGTTTAAAAATGGTTTTCTATATTATATGCTACCCCAGGTAAAAGTTCTCACATTAACCCTACCCTGTTCTAAAATGTCATGTAAAAGGGAGCTCTCTCTGTTGTTACAATGTTGTACCCTGAAATATGTGTATTGCTGGTGGTTAAGCTTACGTAGAGTAACGGAGGACAGCGGGCTGGTGTAAGTGTCCCACAAGTCAGTCTGCACAGTGTACTTGTATTGAGGTCTCTTGCTGGTATCTAACTGAGGGTCCCACCAGGGCGCGGCCACATAACGAACACCCTGAAATTATACAACAGACACGAGCATGGAGCCTAGTGACAAACAGCCTGGAATGCTACAAGAGATACGAGCATGAATTTAAGTAACGAATATTACCAGATATGAGCATGGAGCAACATGTTGGTTGCATTAGAGAGGGTCATTTTTTTTTTTTTTTTTTTGTGGGTACTGGGAAGAAACTTTCAAGTTCCTGGGTAGGATTCATTTGTGAGGGCAAATTCTGATTTATTTATTTGATAGGTATTTTACACCGTACTTAAGAACATTTCACTTATATAACAGTGGCCAGCATTATGGTGGGAGGAAACTGGGAAGAGCCCGCGGGAAACCTTCGGCCATTCGTGGAGGAAGCCAGCATGAGCTGGACTTGAACCCACAGTGACCATATTGGTGAGAGGCTCCTGGATTGTCGCGCCACAGAGGATTGACCTTTGGCCACAGAAGCCTCCTAGGCAAATAAATGATAGTGCAGATATAAATTCTACATTCAGAAATGTTCTCGCAGATAGCCCACCTGCCCAGTGCTCTGTTTTCTCTGCGGAGTTGTGTTCTCTAGCTGTGAGAACATGGCTTCTTTTTCCTCTGTCATTCTGCCATCTTCTCGCACCTCTTCACAGAAGGCCTCAAGCTGTTCTGCACTCGACTCCTTGTAACACACTGAAACAAGACGACCATATAACTGCATTGAAACCACCACATAAATGTAGTGAAACAAATCCACCATACAAATGTAGTGAAACAAACCCACTACATAAATGTAGTGAAACAAACCCACCACACAAATGAAGTGAAACAAACCCACCACACAAATGTAGTGAAACAAACCCACCACATAAATGTAGTGAAACAAACCCACCACACAAATGTAGTGAAACAAACCCACCACATAAATGTAGTGAAACAAACCCACCACATAAATGTAGTGAAACAAACCCACCACATAAATGTACTGAAACCACCACATAAATGTAATGAAACCAACCCACCACATAAATGTACTGAAACCACCACATAAATGTAATGAAACCAACCCACCACATAAATGTACTGAAACCAACCCACCACATAAATGTACTGAAACCACCACGTAAATGTAATGAAACAAACCCACCACATAAATGTAATGAAACCACCACATAAATGTAATGAAACCAACCCACCACATAAATGTACTGAAACCAACCCACCACATAAATGTACGGAAACCACCACATAGCTGCACTATGATCAACAATATATCTAAGGGGACACCAATTTTTTGGTGTTTTATGTGCAAACAACCTCCAAAAGAAATGCCAAAATGGAATAAAAATAAAACTGAATATCTATCTATTTATTTTGGCTGATCTTGATGTTTTCATGATTTTTTTTATTTTCCGAGGCTTTCTTATCATGTGAACATGTCTTCATAAATTGCCTAGATAGTCAGTCTACATTTTTCCACAAAGTACATTATTTCAAATTTTATTTTTCAGTTCTTGCGACACAAAACAAAAAAAATCTTCTTGTACCCCTTAAACAACAACCCAAATTGGCGTGGCCTATCTGACATTTAATCTATCTGAGCTGGTGTCAGTGACACTTGTAAAATTCTTCATACTGCCTGTTCTCCATGCTGCACACACAACTGTACAATGGCAGTGGGCGCCCGCGTGAAGTGTTATTCTCTGGACTGACCAGTAAGGTGGCAGACACAGGCTCAAGTCAAGCTCTCCCTGATTCAGCTATGGTGTTTAAAAGCAAAGGGTTTTGTCGGGTACCTGGCTAAGGAAGGTGGTTTATTCAGGATACTCTGGATTTCTCTATCCTTAACCTCACCAGCATCACATAGCAGAAAAATGCTGAGGTCAACAATAAAAAAATAACAAAATAAATATCTAGTTTACTCTTGGCACCTTTAAACTTGACCTGCATGACATAAAAAAAAAACACAATTCTTGTGTGAAACATCCAAAATAAATTATGCCTTACTGAGAGCTTACTTGATTTATTCTATCATTAAACCCTCACCGCTGTGGCAAAACAGAAAACTTCATCTAGCTAAGCATCCAAAATAAATCAGTTTATTTGACAATGACCAGCATTATGGTGGGAGGAAATCAGGTTCGGAAAAAGTCATTTTTCGCTTTGTGTGAATGTCAGTATCCTATGCCCTGCACTAACTTAAGCGAACGGATAGATGGGAAAAGCGATCGCTATATGACCTCCGCTCATTACGAGGGGGGACATAATTACATCTACACCCGTTACTCATACCTGCCAAAAACATATCTGTGATAAGGTTGAAATGTTTGAAGTTGATGTAGCATCCAGCACTTCTGTCTGCCATCTCCTCATAAAACTCCTTCACGCCGGACTGGTTCTGAGCTTGAACTCCGTACACCTGTTCAGAGATACATGAAATATTTGTGTTTTACTTCTTAATATGCAGTACAGGGTATTTCTTAATGTAGAAAAGTACAAAAAAACTTTTAAGCTTTCTTGTTGTTTTGAACTAAGGTTTTTCTAAGACCCCAGCAGTCCGACTATCATGAAATTAACAGTGATAACTGTCAATTCAGCTGTCATGCCTGTTTGGGACAAGAGTCATTTCTGAAAATTTTCCACCACTGAAGGCAAATATGATTAAACAGTAGGTTTAATAAGAAAATAAACATCCCTCAAAACTTTCTTCACTACGGTACCCTTACCACCATAATCTTTATTTTGGTGTTCCTTTTCATGTATCTTTTACAGACAATAATAAAAGAAACATTTTTGGGGGGCATCTTTGCTAACTTGTACCTACAATGTGGGTTTATGCATATTTTTCGGCATAAACATTCTCCTTCAATAATATTTAACTGAAAAACTTTGTTGTCCCGCTCGTTCACCCGCCACCATCTCAACCCCCATGCCACATTGGAGGAAGGCAAGGTATCCCTGATGAACTTCATGTAAGACCATCTAGAAATCCCATCAACTTACCTTGACATCCATACCCACGAGGACATCCAATTCCTGGTGCCAGTTAATTCCCTGGTCCGTGTAGCCTGGGGGGTGGGGCTCACAGTCACCAATGACAACCAAGGCTTTAGCAGCTTCATCTGACCAATCTAAGGTCTGTGCTTTCCGGAGGACCCACTCATAGCACTACAGAATCAGAAGTACACATATACCCTAATTACTCAGTCTTTTCGCATATTAAAGAGCAACTTTCAGTGCAATTTATGCACATTTGTAATTTGATTTTGGAGACAAAACTACATTGGGTAGATTGGCCAATTTTAACAGTCTACAACGAAGAATGTCTTCAGGATATGCTTGAATAAAAATTTAGCACCCATGTGAAATGGTTGAAGAATTACAGTATCATGAAAATGATGAAATCTAGAAATCTATGCGTGTTTACATGTAAGTGGCAAAAACCTTTTGTGACGTCACTGGGTCAGAAAAGGCTGCCGCAAAATCTGAAGTTTCAAATACAGTTTATTATGTTGATAAATAATCCAAAAAAAAAAAAATCAACAGTGCTTCATGGTGTTTCACTTGCTTTTTTTTTGTTTTCTTTTTTTGTGTTGCCTTTACAACATAAATGTGTACCATGTCAATGGTGGGGCCTTTGTGGTATAGTGGTTAGTGTGTTCGCACAGCACAACAGCCCTTTGGGCAGTTTAGAAAATTATTTTTAAGGGGTGAAATCTAGTAAATAAATAAATTTAGCCCAATCACAAGCTCTTTTTCCTTTTTTAGACAAAATGTTTGTTTAAAACACTTACTTCAGGAGTGTCCCCTCCACCCGTGGATGGCACGTCGTTTACGAATGCACACAGGCTGTCTACATCCCTTGTCAGATCCACCGAGCGAAGGACGTACTGAGAGCGTTGATCACAATAGTCCCCATGCGCTATCACTCCTATACGGATGTTCGGGATGTCCCGTAACAACCTGGTGCAAGCCTGCCGCAGCTTGGTACGAACCTGGATGCACAAACAAACAAATCAGGTACAGAAATGAATACAGAAGGTAAACAAACACAAAGTTTATTTTGTGCTTGATGTGCAAAATCACACTAAAAAAATCAAAACAACCAAATTTATATTAAGACAGTACTTACCTCAGTAAGACAGGAGTACATACTGCCCGTAGTGTCAAAGGAAAACACAACCTCTACTGGGCGTCCCGCCGAGTTAAAACTGCTCAGAACTGCCTGTAAAAAACAACACAAAGACAGTAAATTGCCTGTGATCACCCAGTGATGGTACTAACTGTAACTTCTTAGCAAAAGATACACTGACAATGTTACTGTACAAGGTATTATCAGTTACGTGGTACAGCCATTTCCGTATCCTGTCACTGAGTAACTGTGTAACAGATTTATCCTAAACAAGACCCAACAATTCAGCTGAAAAGACTGGCTATAACGTCAGTAATTCCCTCCGGAGGCTTCTTTCTTTTGACAGACGGACTCCCTAAACAAAGGGATATAACCAAGTCAACTTTTGTAAAGCAGCAATGTAATGTAATTGTCTTTTGTAATGCAGCAAAAACAATAGGAACAGATTTTAACGAGATTGTATTGCAGCAAAAAACGAAAGGAGCCAATTTTAACGAGGTTGTATTGCAGCAAAAACCAAAGGAACCGATTTTAACGAGACTGTATTGCAGCCAAAAAACCATAGGAGCCGATTTTAACGAGATTGTATTGCAGCAAGAAACCAAAGGAGCCAATTTTAACGAGATTGTATTGCAGCCAAAACCAAAGGGGCCGATTTTAATGAGATTGTATTGCAGCCAAAACCAAAGGAGCCGATTTTAATGAGGTTGTATTGCAGCAAAAACCAAAGGAGCCAAGTTTAACGGATTGTATTGCAGCAAAAACCAAAGGCGCTGATCTTAACAAGAGATTGTATTGCAGCCAAAAAACCAAAGGAGCCAATTTTAACGAGATTGTATTGCAGCCAAAACCACAGAAGCCTATTTTAACGAGGTTGTCTTGCAGAAAAAACCAAAGGAACCGATTTTAACGAGATTGTATTGCAGCAAAAAACCAAAGGAGCCGATTTTAACAAGAGATTGTATAGCAGCAAAAATGAAAGGAGCCAATTTTAACGAGGTTGTTTTGCAGCAAAAACCAGAGGAGCCAATTTTAATGAGGTTGTATTGCAGCAAAAACCAAAGGTGCCAATTATAAGGAGGTTGTATAGCACAAAGGCAGCAATCACTCAGGAACTTCATGTAAGATTGCACCTAAATGGTATTACAAGTACTGTTTACCTCTTATTACTACCAAGGCCTGAAGGATTTTGAAAGACACAACTACCATTAGTTAACAAGGGATATTTTCAGACAACGACATGTTCACAAGATTACATGCAACAAAAATCTGTGCCCAAATATTTATTTTATATATTTAATCTCTTTGATTAAAATATTAAAATATTAAATATTTTTTCTGCTGTACTCAAGAATATTTCACTTCTAGTACATCAGTTAGGTTTATGGGTGGAGGAAGTCGGAATGGCTGGATAGAACCACTGCTCCTTGCCAGGTACCAGGCAAACATCATGACTTAAAAGCAACAGCAGAACAGCAAATGTGGGATTTGAACACACAACTTCATGTACTGGTCAATGGCCTGATAACTGCAGCCAGCCAGCATAACAAACGTACATGAATGCCAATATATGTACTAGCTTAAGTACGCTTAAATCCAAGATTTCCACAATCCAACCTCTGCAAAATTACTGTACACATGTACTGTTCAGACGCAAAAGGGGAGTTTCAAGTTAGAACTCTTTTGTCACCAAAGGTAACAACAGTCCTACTGTGTCATGTGAATGGTGAAAAATGTTAGGCAACCTTTGTTGAAATTGATTTACTCATCACTTGTCTCACCCTTTTCCAGAGGCACAAAAGACACGTATTTACTTATTAGGAACTTTTTAGGTTCATAAACATTCAGATTCTCAACACTATCTTTTCAGTAAATGTGATAAACAACAGTTGCCTAACATTTTAACAGGTTACATGATACAGTTGAACTTCTTATACCTTCAATGATAAATGAGTTTGAACTCGAAACTCCCCTATTACAGAATCACACTTCACTAATGTTAAAAAATTGTTTTTCCATCCACATGAAACTTTTCTCACCTCTTTGGTTTCTTCAGATGCTTCAGCCTCAGTTCTGTTTGTATCATTATCTTCTGCAGGAACTTCGGGTTAATGTAAGAAATTTGGTTATATATGTGCACATAATAAACAATGACAAGGCCTGAAAACAACTGCCCAACATTTCTGAAAACACCGCTTTGAAGAAAGTGGTATAGGATTCATCTAGCTCCCTATTATAGGATATGTTGGTCAAATATTACATCCGTGGCTCAGTTAGTTAGTGTGCTAGCGCAGCGTAGTGACCCAGTAGACCAATGCGCTCACTGTGAGTTCAAGTCCAGCTTAGGCTGGCTTCCTCTCTTGAATACCGTGTAAAACACCAATCAAATAAATAAACAAATCAAATATCAAATGAAATGGACAATACGGTATAATGCAGATTTATTAGGGAAATAACTCCTTGTTTATTTTGTTTTTTTAGCGACGTTTCAATTTTATTTATTTATTGATTGGTGTTTTACGCCATACTCAAGAATATTTCACTTATACGACGGCGGCCGGCATCATGGTGGGTGGAAACCAAGAGTGACGTTTCAATGTTGGTGCATTAATTACTAACATTGTTAACAAGCATTAACATGTTTAACAAATTGGTACCTACATCCAAATGTCGCTAAAAACAATAAACAACAAGTTGTTATCAATATGAACCATGTCATATTATCTTCTTACCTTTTAATGTCACTCACCACAATATGACTGAAATATTGCCAAATTAACATCAAACCACAACCATGTATTCTAAATTTCACTGAAACAATGCATGGACAATTCACTTCAATGCAGTGTTTTCAAGAATATCAGATGGCAAATATTTTCAGGCTACTTAAATCCACTTAAATAAGTAATTTAAATAAGTCAAAATTAAGTGCTATAATTCAAGAAATAAAAGTCTAAAAACGAAGCACTTAAATTGCTAAGACTATCACCAAGTTGAATCCAATGATTTTTCATCCTGGAGAGGATAGCCTTGTGGCAGTCCATGTGGCTCTTACCAGATCATCAAGGCACAATCATTACATAAGGCATTAAGTCAAACAGACTGCATGATTGAAACGAACACAATAAAGGGAGGGAACATCTTGGATGAGAGGGTCAGCCAACTTACCTGTTGGGTCTGTTACTTTGAGGTTAATTACAGCCTCAGGTGTTACCCCAGCATCCATCAGTGACTGGGTGTCCGGTGTCAACAAACGACCTCCGTACTGAAATGATAGGTGAGAATTCATTATTTACACAAACAAATAAATTTTATTTATAACAAATGAAATAAGTGGCCATTAATTACCTGCCTGGAAAGAACACATTTATTTGTTTGTCTGTCCTAAAATAATTGGAAGGTCTGTCAGCAACCTGCAGATGGTCATGGGTTCCCCCCCACCGGCTCTGCCTGGTTTCCTCACACCATAATGCAGGTCACCATCGTATAAGTGAAATGAGTACAGCATGAAAATTCACTCAAATAAATAAATAAAATGATGCTCAAACAAACACAACTGCCAATTAAGAGGGGGAGGATGAAGTTGTTAAACTTATATCATCTTTAGCACTACTGTGGATCCTGGTGGCCATTAAACAAAAACAGGAAATATAATCTCAATGACAAAACATTAAAAAAAGACATTTTAATGCCGACCAAAACTAATAGTCAGTCAGTATGCAAGTTTCCTGTACACACATGGGTGGCTGCTTACAGTTTCACCTGATAGGAGTAGGTAATTCAAAGATTCAAAGGTGTGTCTCTACATATACCCTGTCTTCTTATGAGTCCATGCCGACAAAGTGCCGCCGCCGCTGAAGTATTATGCCGAAGACACCAGACATGACACCCCACCCAGTCACATTATACTGACACCAGGACAACCAGTCATGTTTTCTTGCTCTAACCTCTCCGTGCTCAGCGATGCAGCAGCAAGTACCATCTTTAAAGTCTTTGGTATGACCCGAGCTGGGTTTGATCCCGTGGTCTCCTGACTTCAAGGCAGACGCTATAACCATTAAGCCACTGAAGTGGTTGTGTACACATTTTAAAAATTCTTCATATAGGTGATTACCAGTAGAGATTGCTGTGAAGTTGGGTGTCCCAATTTGCCACAGATTTCTCGCTTCAGCTTCAGAATGGGATCTACATTGGTGACAGTTATCATGGAGCTTTCACCTGAAGGATCCTTGATGATAACTGTCATCTCTTTGGGGAAAATGATCTTGAAAATATAGTGTGCCGCTGTTAATTGGTATATATTTGTTTTTCATGACCTTTTTCTCAAAATCACAGATGGTACAAGTGTTACCCTAATTCTTCTAATTTTGGGACTGATAGTAGTGTTGACAGTAGAATATTACACTTCTTTACCAGCCTTCTGGAAAAGTAAAGATATGAGTATGTTGTTCATTAGATGGTGAAAACCATGTGAGGAAAAAGGAACTCAATATTCCCGCTACAATTACATATACATTGGTTAAAATGAGCAGTCCCAAAATTAGAAGAAATAATAAAATAATAATAAATAATAAAACAATTTTTGTTAACTTTGAACACATTTTAAGTTAATATTGTGACAAATGACAAAATTAAGGAAGCCTATTGGTGCCACTCTAAATAAATAATGTGTCCGTTTGAATGGATTACCAATTCATTTTGACAGAATAGCAATACGATTTGCTAATTCATTATAAACGGATTACTATTTCGTTTCAATGGATTATTTTTAGTTTAATGGATTACTATAAATATGGCTATTCTTTATGACGACTTCATGTAAGTGGCATGAAGTTTAACAGAGATGCTTGTGTACAGATGTAAACGTCTCATTTTGAGAACGGGCGTTAACTGCGACTTGTGCACCTTTTACTTTCGTCTTGGTTCATGCCATTTGGATATCCTATTGTTCTCCTGTCCATGGTATTTCATAAGGCAATAATATCGTTTTAACGGATAATAAGATTTCGTTATCACGGATTACTAATCCAATATAGTAATCCATTATAAAGAATTAGCAAATCTTATGGCTTTGCCGTGAAAACGTGTAATGCGTTAATACAGAGTAGCAATCTATAATCTATAACCAATCTATCTAATATCGAATTAGCAAATTGGAATCCGTTTTAAAAATGGAATAGTACTTAATTTGACACATTTTATCTATTCACAGTGGCACCAATAGGCTTCCGTACAAAATATACTGCTGCTATGGTTTTTTTTTGTGTACTTATTTCCTTTATTTTCCTGAAACGATCAGTATTTAGCACACAGCCTAATTTTATTACTCACATCCAAAAAAAATTACCAAAAAAAAAAAGAAAAAAAATACTTGAGGATTAGGGATGGAAAGAAAAGTCATATGTACATGTGAAATTTACAGGCAGAGATGGTAACCAGATGAAACGAAATGAAAAACAAAGGTGGAATTCTGACTTTATGAAACAACCAACATACTAGTATTGGGTGTCCCAGAAGTCGCGCACCATCTAGGTTGAGGTTGAATGCTTGAGCTACAGAGCGGTGTGTTGCCCCATCTCTTTCAAACATAAAAACCAATTCAGCTCTTTCTTGTACTGTTAGTTTATTAGCCATAATTAACTCTGAACGAAAGAAAAAAATTTAAAATCACTATTAAATCTGAAACACAGAAAAAAAAAATAAATGAAAATCTGGATGGTGCACGACTTCTGGGACACCCTACATAAAGAGTAAAGTTTGGACAGTGCATGGATATAAGTATTACCTCCCCTTTCAAGACGGTTTCCCGGCAGATTCCCTTGTAACCGATGGTGTCCGATTTCTTGAGAACTTTGCCCGTGTATTTGATGCGTACTCTTTCGATCCCAACACCTTCCTCTCCCGCAACATTCTTGTAGATTTTCTCCACCAGATCTGTCGGCTGAAGATTCTGAACTGATGTTCTCTACCAGACGGTAATTTGACGTAAACATCAATGAGCGACATCGTGAAATATGCAGTAAAATTTACGAGAAAAAAAAAATGACCAGCAGTTAGCCTGGGAGAAATTACAGCACAGCTGTAAGTATTAGCTGTTGAGATAAACCCAGAGCTACAAGTAACATAAAAGTTAGCTATATTAACTTACCTTATCCCGTCAAGCTCATTTATACTCCTAGCGAATCGCCGCCATTAATGCACCTTATATACTGGTAAGTCCCAGCTAAATATAGCGGACCAATCAAAATTTTAGAATCGCCCGGAGTCTATTTTTAGCAATGAACACGTGCTAGCTGCTTTCATCACAAGTAAGAATGTACATATATATATAAGAGAAGAGCCTATTTTAAAATGTTCACACCAGTCTAAGCACAAAACATGATCGATTTACATGTACATCTCTCCGAAAAATTAGATACAGTACTGTGGCTGTGTGATATGCTGAGAATATCTGCCTATGAGATTATATGAAGTTATACAGGGTATTCCACAAAACACTATATACCTATATGTACCTAGCAGAAATGAAAAAATATTTAATTATTTATTAATTATTTGTTGGTGTTTTACGCCGTAGTCAAGAATATTTCACTTACACGAAGGCGGCAAGCATTATGGTGGGAGGAAATCGAACAGAGCCATGGGCAAACGCACGACCATCCGCAGGTGGCTTGCTGGCAGAGCTTCTCATGTACGGCAGGAGAGAGAACTAGCATGACCTGGACTTGAACTGACAGCGACCACATTGGTGAGGGACGCTCCTGGGTCATTGCGCCGCGCTGGCTGATATATAATTCATGTATGTAAATGTTAAATGATAATAGAAATCGGACAGCTTTAACATATTCCCCATACGTGAGGGGCGTAGGCTGGGTGGGGGGGGGGTGCGGACGCAAAAATTTCTGCTCAAATTGACAAAAAAAATTTTTCTTAGCCTATTTGTTACTTAGCTATTAACATTCATTCCACAGATATTTGCTGTAGCCTATATAGACCAATATTTCAATTTCGTACCAATTTATTTATAGTATATAGGCCTATTTAGTCCTGTTATGTGAACCATTCCATATTGTTACGGTGGAAGACGGCGTGTTTTACAGAATTACCTCTCTTAAATCGTACCGCGCAGGCAGCAGTAGCCATTTCCGTCTGGTGGACAAGACAGATGCCGCAGTTTTACTTGTACTGTTTGTAACGCTGGAACTCATGACAATAAATACTATATATTCAGGGACAGCCATGTTTTTAACCACACCTGAGCTGAACTTGAGTTGTTTTGTTTGTTTTTTTTTTTAATGTGAAAATGAATGTGTAAACATTGGCAAATGTGCATTCAAAACACTTCGAAATCATTCAGATTGTCTCTCCGGCAATCTAATATGCGGGAGCTTCCGCCCTTGGTGACCCCTGGACCCCTCGCCTAAAAGACTGTGATAGTCGTTCCGCTCTTTGTCAAATCGCCCCCCCACCCCCACCCCCCACCCCGTGAAGATCCACGCTACGCCACTGTACAACTATATGCAGAAACTTTGAAGGAGTAATGCTCATCAAACCCAATCTTAACGGTATATTGAAATATATAGCAAAGGCTGTGAAAGACATAAACCACTGATGGAAAATCTTATCTATAATAATATTTGTGCAAAGACCAAATCGGTTTCTTCTCTCGCAGATTTTACGAGGAGAGGGATAGTTTCTATTTTGACCTTGTAAATTATCCTTACTTAGCAATACACCGATGGGTCCTGCATATGGCGTGTACATATCTAGTACAGCCTTTGTGAGATCCTGTGTGTTATGTGGCGATTTCAATCAACGTCACAAATTATTACTGCAAACACTAGTGTGTCAAGGTTATTCCATCAAACGCCTTTGCTCTAAGCAGGGCCGTATCTAGAGTCATTTTACTTCCGGAAAACGCTTGGATTCCCAAACTGTTGGGCCCCCAAACCAGTCAAGGTGTATTTAATCTAAGAAGTAAAATAAACAAAAATATGACGATTTACCAACAAAAATTTAGGCTTAGGTTAAGGTTAAAGTTTTCAGGGTTAAAGTTTTCATACAAATTTTCTTCATTCACAGACTTAGAGGCTTTCAGAAACCATCATTTTGAGTTGCAGTTGATAAAATGTGTTTATGCAGGGTTACAATGTCACCTGTGAAGTTTGGGATCAGAACCTACCATTTTGTTGCAGACGTGGCCCTGTTAAGTTTTACAGTGAGTAAAGAATTTCTAGCACTCCGCTTCCCGATTTTGTCTAATTCCGCTTCACCCGGGGTCAAGGGCAGTATATAGAGCGCCCCGTTGGGTATATGAACAGTTGCAATCAAAGCGTAAATGAGATACACATTTGATTATTGACAGTTAATATACCAGCATAATACACAATTTGAATATTGATTTCACTCATTCGTCGAGAGCATGACTTGCAAGCATCGTTTAAAACTGTTGACTGCTTCTCTCCTAATTTCGTACTTTTAGTTCTTTGGTGGTTTGTGTTCGACGTCGCTTTGGAAATTGGCCTTGTGATTATTGACCTGGACCTGGTCTTTATGGATTGACGGCTGGTATACGAATGTCTGTTTCGACACATAGATTCGGTAGTTGCCATTATGCAATAAGTATTAATGCTAAAACACACACCGAGTTATCTAAAGATATTAAACATACAACATTGTGCACTGAATTTTTCAAAAAAAATTATTTGTTTTGTTGCATTGTTTCTTTACGGTGGAACTCGTTACACTGACTATATAGGAGAATAATGGATACTCAAGTTGACGTCATGCAAGAGCCTGGCAGAAAGATCGCGCCTAAGCATTCACGACGCAGAAACTTTTATTCCGCCACAGGCTGGTGAAACAGGGCTTTTTGCGAGCATTGATCAGAAGGCACCGGGAAGTCGTTCGAGCAGAGGGACACAACTCTTACGCAGTTCTGACTTACAGCATGGAGCATTAAAAAAGAGCAACGACGACAGTGTGACATAGTTATCAAATGGAAACACGCATAACCGGTGAAATGCTGCCTCTTCTCAAGTTAGCTCAGTGAGCTTTAGTACTTCTATAGTACTGGCCACAGCTGGGAGACGCTAGCATCTAGAGGTAATAAGGACGCAAATAATGGAATATAATAAAGCTGGGGAGAAATTTATAATTGAATATGAAGAAAATTCATTACCTGAAACGCGTCATGTAGGAGAAGGAGAGGTTAAGAAGGATGGCGAACGGTTGCGCTTTAGAAGCGTCGAAAATTCTCTGATAAGAGCCACGGCTAAGAGCGGAAATCCACCGATACATCTGCCATGTGAGGTGGATCTACTGCGTATGTCCACGAGAACATACCTTGCGTCTTTCCAACATCATTGGAAACTGCTGACTGTTTCTCTTTGCAAGATTCCATCCTATTTTCGTACATTATAGCCTATGCTTTCTTAGTCCTTAGGTAGTTGTGGATGGTCGTGGGTTTCCCTTGGGCTCTGCTCGGTTTCCTCCTACCATAATGCTGGCCGCCGTCGTATAAGTCAAATATTCGATCAAAAAAAATAATAAATAAATATACAAATAAATTACGAAACTCGTTTTAAGGCGTGTCCCAGAGCTCAGTCAATGAAAATAACCACCTCAAAGGTATATACCTTTTCTTTCCTCGAGGAGCACTGGTAAAGATAACACTTCGTCTCTCCCGCCCCCCCCCCCCCCCCCCTCCAAACATAGAAGAATTGTAATATAATTAAGACAAAGTACGACATAGTAAAACCAGACTAGCGGCGACAGTGGGATAGCTGGCAAATGGTCACACACACAAGCGGTGAAATACAGCCTCTTGTCAGTTTACCTAAAGGTTTTAACCTAACTGTTCATGTAAATGCTTAAACAGCAGCAACGTACACTCGTATTTTTACGCATAGTTTTCAGTTATCTATCTGAGAACATTTGTTCATTTTTTTAGTTTTCTTTCACATAATTTCAATACAGCAATGAAATGTTTCAAAAACACGGCTAATGGACTTATTCAGGATTACTGATGTCGAAAGATAATATACACACATACCTTTATAAGAGATATAACTATAGATAGTTGTCTATCTGAGAACATTTCTTCATTTTTTAGCTTTCTTTCATTTTAATTATATAATCTCAATACAGCGATGAAATGTTTCAAAAAAGCGGCAAATGAACTTATTCAGGATTACTGATGTCGAAAGATAATATACATACATACCTTTATAAGAAATATAGCCGTAGACAGGCCCAAAGGATAACTTGGTAAATGTTGCTAATACAATAAGGCACGGTAGAAATAATTTTTTATGCATCGTTATTTACAAACTATTATAAAATCCAAGGCATACATATAAGCACAGAAACCATTGTGGTCAAGGGAAGTCACTCTTAACTGATACCAAATAAAAATACTTAATGAAGGGCTATTCACGCCAGAAATTTACGGTTAATCGGGCCACCATTTAAGCCAACATCTGATCTCATGTAAGATAAAATTCTCTCTAATGGAACAACTTTACATAAAACCTTGTAAACCCGATTTTTCTTAACATCATCAGGGAAAG
Source organism: Liolophura sinensis (assembly GCF_032854445.1). NCBI lineage: Eukaryota > Metazoa > Mollusca > Polyplacophora > Chitonida > Chitonidae > Liolophura > Liolophura sinensis. The sequence continues at coordinate 19,847,550 of NC_088305.1, read as the reverse complement.
CAATCTTTTCCTAACAATTATTAAACACCCGGTTTTGATATGTGATGTAGCAGAAAATGTATGAAAAATGTGTTTATCACGTTGAGTAAAGTTCGTCTAAGATGGTTAAAATGTCAGATGGTGACAAATAAGACTAGAGCCCTGTTGGAAGAAGCCATTGTACACTAACTTGTTAGTAACATGAGCTACCCTGTTCGTCAAAAAGCACTGAACCTATACAGTTGCTTTTTGGAACCGTAAGCATAGGCCTGCTCTGTTATTTGACTGTAACACTTCAAAATCTACAACCCGAGACTAATGCAGAATCAAGGTGGTGCGAACGCCTTTTGGCAGTCAATGTTCACAACCCATGATGTGTCTGTAGCAAAATTCTGAAAAAGTTCTGAACAATTTCTGCGACATCGATTTAAAGTTCAATGTGTTAATGATCGGAAGTGCTGTTTCACTCCACTCCTTGTCTTACCCACCGCCACGGGCAGGTTTGCTGAATTTAGAATCCGACAGTAAACTTCATTTCCTGTCCAGCAAAATGACATGACAAACCGTACGGAGAAATTATTCAATCTTACTTTCGCTTAAAGCTACAGTCGTCTTTCCACGCCATAAAAATCTCATACTACACGAAACAATGACGAACAGACACTTCAGCGCGCCATCCCGTCTAGCAGACGGCTCCAGAAGATCCGTTCATCGTCTGGGTCATCTTCGGGCCACACCAGGAATCCGATATGTTTCCACAGGCTCAGCAGCGATTTGGGCATTTCAGTCACAGGGATTTCTTCCATCATGATCACTATAATGGCGTCATCAAGGCCGTCTCTCACCATGCGCATGCCCGCCATTTGAACTTCGAATTCACACCATTCACTTTTCATGAAAGCTTTGTTGATCACCAAGATGATTTTCCGGCTGCTGTTCATGGCGTCCACGATGCTCTGCTGAATGTTTCCCCCGGGGATAAAGTCGCGATCGTGAAGACACAGTGAGAAATCGTTCTCAACTTCCAAAACTTTTCTCACATCGATGCAAGCCCATCGGTAACTGGTGTAGTTGTAAGCCACGAATGCATCATATTTGTATTGCTCGTTGGTCAGCTCTTTATACACAGGACCCCTCCTAAATTTTGTAAGAACCCAATATTTTATATTTCATCTGTAGGCAAAGACACCAAGTACAATCATCACGGTGATCAAACAAGAACCAACTATGGAGACGGTAAACAAAATTTGCTGACACAGCTCACGTCCATGTTCTTCAGCTGTGACTGGAGGGCACACATTTTCACCACTGTTCCATTCTGTAGGGTGCACTTCAGTGAGCAAGGTTCCTCCACAATGGCTGAACCTTCCAACAGCCAGTGCATAGTGTTCAGAGTATTACATGTACAGATATAAACACCACTGGTTTGGAGTGAAATGTCAACGACCAACCACTTTCTTTACGAGATTACATTGGATGACATGTCCACGAATTTCAACGAGACTAACTTATAAATTGACACGGGAAAGTGGATCAGTTTTGTTGTTGGCTAGCGTCTTAAGTTCTGTAAGGCACCAAAATAACCGTTGTGAAGTCCAATTGATAACTCTTTCAACGAGCCAAAGTCGCTAAATATCTCGTCTTATAATCCTGTCGACTGGTCATGTTGGCCTATTTTGTCAGCAGTATTTAGGATTTCCGGTTTTTCCAGAGGGTAGAATACTGTAGGAGGGTAGGATTTGTATCCCAGTAGAAACTGGTTGTATCCGACGTTCAAACAAAGGAGCCGTAACAGCCCTGCAAAAGCTGACGGTTCCAGCCTCGTGAGTGCATTCCCAGACATCGAACGAGGTTGACGAAGGAATCATTGGGTATACTTTGCAGAAAATTCCAACTCAAGTCGAGACTCTCTGTTGTGGGCGGGATGATCCGAAGTCCGTGGTGCCTGAGATCAACATGGTGACTTTTTTTGGCCCGCCCCAATGAAGGGCGATCATTAACAGCGGGACGCGAAACTTCATAACTCTACCTCGTCTCCTGGAGAGGCCCCTTTGAGGAAATATTTCTTTTTCTACCGACAAAGTGTCCTTTTCTCAGTGTTAAGGTACAACAATGGCCATATTCTATGTACAAATATGCTGAACGTGTACAGCCGTGGTATTAACCGCGGAGTGGGAAGGTCTGCCAGCAACCTGCGGATGGTCGTGGGTTTCCCCTGGGCTCTGTCCGGTTTCCTCCCACCATAATGATGGCTGCCGTCGTATAAGTGAATCATTCTTGAGTACGGCGTAAAACACCAATGAAATAAATAAATAAATAAATATTAACTGCGTGGAGCCTGTTTGTAGGGAGAGGTACATTATGACAGACTCTAACCAACAAGTAAAAGTTTTGACTGTCTGACATGCATTGAAACCAGGTTATGTGAGATGATAATAGGGTGTGTGGTAGGCCAGGCTCTATGTAAAAGTCACTGGACTGAAACGATTTATATATAACATCACTGTGAGTGTCTATATATATATTCCATGAAAGTGCCAGCTTTGTTTATAAAATTAATTGTTTGTTTGTACGTGTGGTGTTTTACTTCGTATTTAATAATTATTCAAAAAAGAAAAAAAATCACGCATTTGAACCCCAAAACTCCTCATTCCTAAACAGTTATATATCCCTCTTGGCTCACGGTAGAGCAATCTGCTTCTGCTGCAACTGGAAAAGTTTATCTTTAGAAAACCATCTCTCAAAGAAAAGTACAGTCGTTTTATCATCTCACAATTTTTGGCACAAATTTCGCTTGGCACCATCGCTTGGATGGAATTCTGGCAACATAGTCTTAGCAATATAACCGTAGCAACATAGTCTTAGCAACATAACCGTGGCAACGTAGTCTTACAGGTACCGTGTGCGCAAGGGTTAAAGTTCTACTCCAGCGGGTTTAGATGCCATTAAAAATGAAAGTGAGATATATGATTTTCAGCGTGAGTGGATTATAAAGTTGATTTTTTTTAACAGACAAGGTCTATTCGGAAAGTAAGCTACGAATGTCTAAAGGTAAGTATCATGTATGACATTGGTGTTGTTGTTGCAATATGCTGGTATAATTATTTCGATAAAAGGCCCTGTGGCGTATCCGCTTTCTTCATCTCATACTTCCTCAAGAACAAGAAAAAAAAAAAAAAAAAACAGTTCTAAAACGCACACCATGCCATATCCCTTTAAGCCTTTTCTTTATTGAACCTTAATCTATAGCAAGTTACAATGAAGTATATCAAGCTACAACGAAATGGCACTCATACCGACTACATTCTCACAGCACTCACCATTAGCACGAACAAAGGTGGAAGTAAAGAATACCCCTTAGCCCCAAGAGGCTGCGGATTAGCAATACGTAGAAATCCACAATCGTTCTGCGATAAGGTTCGTGTAATTTGCTATTGTTTCAGCGTGTTAACCTGAACAGTTAAAATAAAACTGTATAAATGAGTTGGTATTTCCCTTAGCTAATCATACTGTCATAGCTAAGAGTCGTTAGAGTTGATTATCCAATCGAAAAACTGCGTGTCTACATTCACATGATTGCATATTAAACGTGACGATCGACAGCACATCATTTTAAAGAATTCCACACCAGTGACGTCTGATAAATTGCAAATAACAACACTGCATTTTTTGTGCATTTACGTGGCTGCATTATTTGTGCACTGAACATCACTGCGTTTTTTCATGTATTCAACATCACAGCATTTTTGTTCATTTACGTGGCTGCATTATTTGTGCACTGAACATCACTGCGTTTTTTCATGTATTCAACATCACAGCATTTTTGTGTATTTACATGGCTGCATTATTTGTGCACTGAACATCACTGCGTTTTTTCATGTATTGAACGTCACTGCATTTTTGTGTATTTAACACCACCCCATGCATTTTTGTGCATTTAACATTACTCCATGCATTTCTTGTGCATTTAACATTACTGCACTTTTTGTTCATTTAGCATCACTGCGTTTTTTGTGCATTCAACATGATTACATGTTTTATACATTTAACATAGCTACATGTTTTGTGCATTTAGCATCACTGCACACTTTGTGGATTTAATATCGCTCCATGCATTTTTTGTGCATTTAACATCACCGCATTTTTTCTCTGACACTATCAGATTACACAAGTCACAGCACCAGGTGCTGTCTGAATTACTATATACATGCAAAGAGTTACATGTTAGACGAGAATTGTGTAAGATCTCTGGAGTTATGTACATATACAAATCCCATTAGTCTGTAAGCCAAGGAGCAACCCGTGTTAAAAGTCCTTTATATCGGTTTCCAGCCCAGTGGGTCTTTTCAAGGTATTATATAATTCTACAAGGATATAAGGCACCATTACGTTGTCGGATTGTCTTTCAGGAAAATCCATTTATATTTTTAGTTCTGACCTTGGTTCATATCAGCAATTGTTGAAAAGATGTTTTTTCTACTGAAATTGAAGACATCTGCGGATTGAAGCATATGACCGCCAAGGCCGAAAAACACGGAAGCCGGAAGCTGCCGTGCTCGCTTTCACATACATACCCAAAACCAGTTTCTATGATATTCGAACGACATTGCGAGATTTAGTCGAGATTAGTTCATGATAAGGACTACAACACGACATTGTAACGAGATTCAAACGAGACTACAACGACATTCAGTCGGAAATGTCATGTAAATCTCTCACATGCGTCTGAATCTCCCGTTGTCGTCTAAATCTCGACCGAATCTGAATTAAATCAGTGAAATACGGCGTAAAACACCAATCAAATAAATAAATCAATCAATTAAGTGTGCGCTATCGTGCGATTCTCCTGAGAATATGGCCTTTTTTACTCACCATATCAGTAAAGAAGTGACATTCTGACGAGACTTGCACGACAGCGCGAGATTCCTACGAGATTCGATCGAGATTTAGCGTACCGGTACAGGACGAGGTTTAGACGAGATTTACTGGAGACTTGGTTCCACGCAGTTCCGATAAATCTCACATTCTCTTTGGTCTCTTTTTCAAATGAAGTATACAAGGTAGAACCCATACACATCCATACATTAAATGTACTAAACCAAGTTGGCGCACGCGCCCATGCAATGTATAGGCGCAGCTTCCATAGTGATGTTATAGATCGTTCTATCTCAGCTTTTATACGCTGCATGTGATTAACTGACTGGGTAACTCTGAATCAGGAAACACTTATGTCCTATACTTTGAAGTCAGAATCTGGATCAGGCTGTGACGTCATACCAATAACAACCCTGTTAAATTACCACATGTGATGGACCTGTATGGCCTTATGTCTTAAACTTGACACGTGTGGCCGATACATTTTTTTCGTGGTTAAATGTTTAAGATCAACAGTAGTTAATGTCCGTATTTATAGCTGTTTCCTCAGTCTCTTGGGGCTGTGGGTTATTGTTTACTTTTTACGTTTGTTTCGTGCTGTTGGTGAGTGCTGTGAGAATACAGTCGGTTTCCTCAATCTCTTGGGGTGCGGGGTATTGTTTACGTTTCACTTTTGCTTCGTACTGTTTTCTGAATACTGTGAGAATACAATAGGTTTCCTCAGTCTCTTGGGGCTATGGACTACTGTTTACTTTCACTTTTGTTTCTTACTGTTGGTGAGTGCTGTGAGAATACAGCCGGTTTCCTCAGCATCTTGGGGCTATGGACTATTGTTTACTTTCACTTTTGTTTCGAACTGTTGGTGAGTACTGTGAGAATACAGTTGGTATGAGTGCAATTTCATTGAAACTTAAGAAAGTCATAATGTATTTATCTGATGAAAGAGCCTTAAACACTGTCCAGGAAAATAGTTTTATTTATTTATTTTTATAGAATTTTTGTGACCGACTGAAATGTATTTAAAACATAGTATGTAGCCGTAGCTATTATGTAGCTGGCCAGAACTATCAGCATGAAAAATAATAAGACGAAAACACTGTCCCCATGAGAAACAATTACTAATCCTTTATTAAACCGAATTTCTTTTAAAAAAAAACCGTGACCGGGATGACAAAGCCGTTCCCAGTGTTGACCACACAAATGGTTGGTATTTAAATCTAACGCGGAAGCTAGCCTTCAACACATTGTTAATTTATAGACAGCATAAGAATGACATCAAAGTGACCATTCCTTGACCAAACCACATCTGAGGGAGGCAAGCCCTGATAGTGATGACGACTGGGTTGAGTGCAGACTACACCCAATCACTGTGGCAAGCGTCACTACCAAGGGCCACAAGAAAACATTATTAAGGATAGGTAAACATTGAAAACACTTCATAATAATCACTACATAATGCATAATTGTTGATTATTGCATTAAATAATCAAAAATCAATAATGATCAATTGCATTGAAACGTGTGTACACGATAACATTTATTTATATATTTGATTGGTGTTTTACGCCGTACTCAAGAATATTTCACTTGTACGACGGCGGCCAGCATTATGGTGGGTGGAAACCGGGCAGAGCCCGGCGGAAACCCACGACCATAGGCAGGTTATACGATAATAGGATTCCTTGGTGGTCTATTGGGACCCAGTGTTGGGTATCAGTGACGTCACAGAAATGTTTTTGGCTTGAAATATTTCGCTTCAAGGTCAGTTTGTGAATGCATTCATAGCTCTAAATGTAGATACATTTTAAGTGATGAAATATAGCTCTCTGTGTGTGTCTAGTGGCAAAAACCTGAAGTGACATCGTTAGTCCCAATATATGAAAAATTAAAAAAAATAATAAATCGAAATGTTTTCCCAGACAATATTTCACCTGACATGTGCTTCATGTTAGAGTCTTCTCTGCCTTTAAACTCCAACAAAGGAAAGATAAAAAGTATGGAATGATGTTCATAGCATATTAAAACTGTTTTTTTTTTCTGGAGGAAGTATGAGATGAAGAAATAAGGCTACGCCTTGTATCGATTTAATGAAACCAGCACAATACAACAACAGCTCGCATGCCCATATATGCTGCTTACTTTTAGACATTTGTATCTTACGTTCTGCAAGTCACGTACAGTCACGGGTATTTATAAACACTTTTCGGAACTGTTAGTCTAAAACTGTTAAAAAAATATCTCAAGACACGCTGTTTTCGGCACACGGAAATCACCTATAGGGCAAGCGGGTTTGAGGAAAGCCCACCAACTGGCACAAAGCAGTCAAATAAACAACAACATGAAAATAAAAGACAAAACCAACTTTTTAATCTACTCACACTGAAATGCATATATCCTGCTTTCATTGTTAATGGCATCCGCTGGAGTAGAACTTTAAGGTTTGATCACACAATATCCGCAAGACTATGTTGCGAGGACTATGTTGCCAGCTTTTATCAAAATAAACCATGTACATCAGAACTGTTTCCAACAGATGGTGCCAAGCGAGATTTGTATAAAAAATTGTGAGATTTAACGGTATGTACCATGCATGAGGAAACGAGAGTATTTTTCTTGGAGAGATGTATGTCTTAAGATAGCCTTTTCCACTTGAAGTAGAAGCCGATTGCCGTGGTTTTATCAAGAAGGATAAAAAATTGTTCAGGGTTGAGGAGTTCTTTGGTTTAAATGCTATTTTATAACATTCTCTTTGGTTTCTTTTTTAAAATTAATTTTAAAAAAGGTAGAACCCCAAAACATATTTATTTATTTATTTGATTGGTGTTTTACGCCGTACTCAAGAATATTTCACCTATACGAAATATGGTGGGAAGAAACCGGGCAGAGCCCGGGGGAAACCCATGACCATGCGCGGGTTGCTGTCAGACCCCCCAAAACCTATACATACATACATACCTACCTACCTACATACCTACCTACCTACATACCTACCTACCTACCTACCTACCTACCTACCTACCTACATACCTACCTACCTACATACCTACCTACAAGTGAGTGAGTGAGTGAAAGTTTTAACGTCGCTTTCAACAATATTTCAGTTTTATCGCGACAATAAAACGTCAAGTAGTCGATCTACTACGGATAATTCATTTACTGTTCAGTTAAAAAGGACACCAGAAGTCACATAACAAACACAGACGGTAGTTTAAAATTACAGCTTTCCTGCCATACCAATGGCAGAGAGAAAGTCAAAAATAGTATCACTTTCTACAGAATTGAAAAGTTCTGAAAGAGAGCTTACGTGATAAAAGGAATCTCGTACAGGAGCAAAGTCGCCACAGTCAAGCAATATGTGCTTGACTGTGAACCGTTGATCACAAGCAAAGCAATGAGGAGCATCTTTTCCTTTTAACAAATACCCGTGCGTAGCACGTGTGTGACCGATACGACACCTCCTCAAAATGCAAGAGCGGAGACAATGCCGTGAAAGGGAAGGCGCTGGACCAACAAACTGACGAATATCATGCAGTTTGTTGGTTGTCTGGTCATCCCATTGAGCCTGAAACAAGCGCTTGATATAGGAGCAAATAAGTGAACGCAAATCCAAATATGGAACGTCAGTTTGGGTAGTAAGGGAATGCAAAGCCGCCTTCGCGGCTTCATCTGCAGCAGTATTCCCAGGGATACCCATATGCCCGGGCACCCAACAAAAGACAATGATAAAATCTTCATTAAGTCGTTTAAACATCTCCCTGATAGACAGAATGTCTGGATGTACAGGCGAACTAGCCCGAATTGCCTGGAGGCAGGAAAGGGAGTCAGAGCAGATGAGAAATCTGCTATCTCCTAGCTCTGGAATGGACCGAAGTGCGCACAAAATTGCCTTGGTTTTCTCAGTAAATACAGAACAGGAATTTGGAAACCGAATTGAAACGGCTCTGGGTCCAAGGACAGCGGCAGAAGCCACGCCATCATCATTCTTGGAACCGTCAGTGAATATGCGGTGATAAAATGGAAACTTCGAACACATATTACTAAACTCCTGCTGGTATACTAAAGAGTTGGTGGAAGATTTCTTCAGGGAGGAGAGCGAGGTATCAACCTGAGGTTCAGGACATAACCACGGTGGATCTTCCTGGATGCGTATGGGAGTGATAGTATCCAGCCCAAGTCCAGCTGCTTGCACATGTTCCTGGATGCGGACACCCAGTGGAGGAACAATGGATGGCTTCTGAGCATATAAGTCTTCAAATTCCGGATGGAAGACACAATCAAAGGCTGGGTTGGATGGATTGGCTCTAAGCTTGGTGATATACTGTAAGGATAGTTTAGTTCTTCGAAGCTCCAGGGGAGGCTCGTTTGCTTCAACATACAGACTCTCCACAGGAGAGGTACGGAAAGCACCTAAGCACAACCGTAGGGCCTGGTGATGTACAGTATTGAGTTTCTTCAACTGAGAGCGTGACGCACCTCCATAAACACTGCAGGCATAGTCTAGCTTAGAACGAATCAGTGCTCGATAGAGCTGAAGTAGGGTTTCATGATCCCCTCCCCATCGAGCACTAGAGACAACCTTCAAAATATCAAGCGCCTTTAGGCATCTGGCTCTAAGATAATTAATGTGAGATTCAAATGTAAGGTGCCTATCGAAGATCACCCCGAGGAATTTTGCCTCCGGCACAACCTTGATGGGGGATCCATCTAAAAATACCTTGGGGTCTTCTTGGGGGAAGTACTTCCGACAAAAGTGTACACAGTTAGTCTTCGACTTGGAGAACTTAAATCCGTTCTCCAGTGCCCAGGCATGGATTTTGTTAAGGCAAATCTGCAGCTGTCTCTCAATAGTCTGCATACCTTTGCCTCGACAAGAGATACCAAGATCGTCCACAAAAAGGGACGCATTCATACTAGGAGATAAAACTCTGACAAGGCTATTAATCTTAATGCTAAAGAGAGTAACTGATAAAATGCTGCCTTGAGGAACCCCCTGGTCTTGTTCAAAGTAGTCAGATAGGGTAGCCCCAACCCGAACTTGGAAGTGACGATGGTCTAAGAATTTACGAATAAAGTCAGGAAGCCGGCCTCTAAGTCCAAATCCATGCATATCTTTCATAATGCCATATTTCCAAGTAGTGTCATATGCCTTTTCCAGATCAAAAAAGACAGATACGACATGGTCACGATTAACGATACCGTTCTTAATAAAGCATTCTAGACGAACAAGGTGATCAACAGTACTGCGATTCTTTCGAAATCCACATTGAATGTCGCTTATCAACTCATTAGTCTCCAAAAACCAAACCAAGCGATCGTTAATCATCCTCTCCATAGTCTTGCATACACAACTGGTTAAGGAAATAGGACGATAGTTATTTGGATCGGTAGAATCCTTTCCGGGCTTTGGGATGGGGACAATAATAGCGTTTTGCCATGAGGCAGGAAAATTCCCGGAAATCCAAATGGTATTAAAAATTCCAAGAAGCACCCTTAAGGAAGACTCTGGAAGGTGTCGTAAAAGCTGATAGTGGATATCATCTGGCCCTGGAGTTGAGTCATGGGCCTTGCTAAGGGATGCGGATAGTTCATGTAGAGAAAATGTAGCATTGTAGGATTCTTCATTAGAGGATGTAAAATCAAGAGGACTTGCCTCGGTCCGTTCCTTGTTACGCTGGAACTGAGGCAAGTAATTATCTGAAGACGAATGGTGCGCCAAAGAAGCGCCCTATTGGCTATGTCAAGTTTTTCTGTCAAAGAATTATTCCCGTCTTTAAGATGATTGACAGTGACATTGGATCCCTTGCCTTTGATGCGTTGGATCATATTCCAGACTTTTGACATAGTGGTACGATGATTAATCTTAGAAACATAACGTTTCCAAGAGTCACGTTTGGACTGTTTGATAGTCCTACGAGCTTTAGCTCGAGTACGCCTAACATCGTCTAAATTACCGGGAGATGGTCTACATCGGTACACGCGCTCAGCACGTTTCCTGAAACGCCTAGCTCGTTTACAGTCCTCCGTGAACCACGGTTTCTTAATACGAGGAACCGCACAAGATTTCGGGATACATTTGGAGGCTACATCGATTAGCTGATCCGAGAATAACTGGATAGGATCAACTGCATCAAGAAAAAGGTCGCTAGTAAGTGTTTCACCACACAGAACAGCAAAGCGGGGCCAGTCTGCTTTATCATAATTAAAGCGTGGAAGGGAGGAAGATACCGGCTCCTCAAGGGTAAGTATGGTGGGGAAGTGGTCGCTTCCGCACAGATCATCATGGACGCTCCAGCTGAATTCCGATCTTAGCCCTGCATCAGCCAGAGCTAAATCAAGGACCGAATAAATTCCCTTTGTAGGATGAAGGTAAGTATGTGTGCCATCATTTAAGACGCATAGAGAGTTATTAGATATAAAATCCTCCAATACAGAGCCCTTCTGGTTACGTTTAGAGTCACCCCAGAGAACACTATGGGCATTAAAGTCTCCCAAAAGAAGACACGGTTTAGGTAATTGATCATATAAATTTTGCAGCTCTTGTTGGTGAAGAGTAGAAGAAGGTGGTATATAAATAGAACAGATTGTTAATACTATACCCAGTGTGATACGCACCGCCACCGCCTGCAAATCGGTGTTCAGTGCCATTCTATTGTGTATTACACCCTGCCTAATCAAAAGAGAAGAACCCCCTGATGCCTTTCCATTCGTAGACGTGGCAACAGCGTGATGAGATACATAACCTCGACATTGATAACTAGGATCAGTCATCAGAGTTTCCTGCAAGCTAAAAGCTACAGGATTGAGATCTTGAGCTAACATCTGGAGCTCTGCGAGGTTACACCTCAATCCTCTACAGTTCCACTGTATGATCTTTGTAGTAGCCATTATTAATATTTATTTATTCTTTTTCTTTTTTCTGGGACCGGCCCGGATAGCACAGTTGGTAGAGCGTCCGCTTCGGGACTGGTAGATCCAGGATCAATCCTTGATCGAGTCACACCTAAGACTTTAAAAGACTTTTGGCGTTCAGCATGAAGGGGATAGTGCAACGACTGGTTGACCGGTATCAATATAATGGCTCGGGCGGGGCGGCTTACTTGCCTTCGGTAAGTCGTCTCAGTGAAGCAGCACTAAATAAAATAGCGGTGGAAATCCGTCCTGCAACAAGAAGGCACATTACACGTACATGCACCCTAAGCACTCACTCACTCACTCTTTTTTCTGGACTTCTTGTACATCGCTGCCCTACGCTCAGCAAAATCCTCCTGTGACAACGTTATCAACTTCCTCTGCTTTTTAACCTTGTCAACTTTAGAGTCTCGTCGCAATGTGCGATAATACTACCCCAGGGATGTTGAGACAGGTACCAAGACCTCACCCTTGCCATTGGTATAGGCAGGCAAGTCTTCGGGTGCATCCATTTCCGAAAGAGATTCCTCCATACTGGATTCTCCACCAGCCCTAGACATATCAGATTGCTGAGAGCTTCCCTGAGGATCAAGGCAATCTGCTATATCTCTAGTGTCTAACTGTGACATTGTAGACGGGTCAGGGCTGAACGTCCTACCCCATAAGGACGGACTCTTACCAAGTGTACCTTTGGAGGGCGTCACGCCACTGGATTGCGTCTCCTTAATGCAGGATGGCGTAGTATTCGAAATTTCTGACGATCTAGGGGGTGTGGAGGAATTCGAGTTTTGATTCATACCGACAACCCACTCCGGGCTATTTGACGTCTGAGATGCCTCGCAAAGGCTCTGGGGCCCACCTACTACTGGCCATTCGCTTAACTTCCTGACCTTATTTGTAGCATCAATGCGCTTATTTCGAATCTTTTTGCTGGAGGACATGGAGTTAGTGACAACTTGCCACTCTCCAGCTTCCTCGTTGTCAGCAGCAGAGTTATCCAAAGTCCCTTTATTTTGTTGACTGGAAGGAACAGACTCGCCAGAAACCCCAATTTCCATATCATTCCCATGTCCCTCACCATAATTACCATCATCATCTCCTCGACCTTCATTCTCATCTTTATTGTCACCTTCAACTTCATAAACATTACTATCTTTATCACCATCATCATTATCATTGCAATCGTTATCGTTATTATCGCCATTGTCATTTTCATCGCTCAGCGGGCAGTCCTTTTGAAAGTGGCCTGCTTGTTTACACTTGAGGCATTTATCCTTTAAAGGACAGTCGGCCTTGAAATGTTCTGCGCTATCACAGATGTGACAGGCACGGACCTGACCTCTGTACCACAAAGGAATTCTAAAATTCCCAACCGAAATTGATTGTGGAATGGTCTCCGTCACACCACTCATGTAAATACGGCGCATACCATTCTCACGTGACCTATCAAAAAGGTAATGTTCCCGGCTGACGTGATGGACCGTGCCATACCGGGACATCAAACCTCGAATAGTGTCATCGGGCACATCGATCGGACATCGAGATCTAACCAGGAGCCTTTGCTCCACCACATCATATATCGGGCAATCTACCCCGTTAAATGAGAAGCATTGATTAGTAACTTTAGGACATTAGGCCCACTCCCCACTAACTCCTTTAGCCGATTGTATACTTCAACCGGTTGTACACCTCCTTGTATTACAAGCTTAAGGCTTAAGGGTCTATTTACTCGCCCTGCCCACAACATTGTGGGCCAGGGCGAGAACTACTACCCTAAAAAGAGGACCACAACTATGCTTTTGGAACAGTGTGGATGCTGAGTGCAAAATAGATACGATATTACAAAGTGGAAATGCACTAAACTATGTACAGGCTATTTACAGCGAGGCTAGTGAATACGTCCTGCCTCTAAGAGCGACAGAACGTAATGTCACACCACCTTCAGACTGGGTAGGACTAAACAAAAGCTGAGAGCGCAAAGGCTGAGAGCGCAAAGGCTAGTTCCACGGCCAGCCAGGGATTCACCTACCTACCTACCTACCTACCTACATACATACATACATACATACATACATACATACATACATACATACATCATTCATTCATACATACATATATACATACATACATACATACATACATACATACATACATACATACATACATACATACATACATACATACATACATGTAATGTACTAAACAAAGTTGGCGCACGCGCCCATGGAATATACAGACACAACTCTCATAGTAATGCTATATATAAAGATCGTTCTTTCTCAGCCTTTATATAATACATGTAATTAACCGATTGAGTAACTCTAAAACAGGAAGGTATGCGAAAAATGATCGCTGTATCCTATTTCAGCGCAATGGGGTTTACATAAAGCCTGTCTGACAAACTATACTAGACTATATACACACAGCTCTCATAGTAATGCTATATATAAAGATCGTTCTTTCTCAGCCTTTATATAATGCATGTAATTAACCGATTGAGTAACTCTAAAACAGGAAGGTATGCGAAAAATGATCGCTGTATCCCATTTCAGCGCAATGGGGTTTACATAAAGCCTGTCTGACAAACTATACTAGACTATATAGACACAGCTCTCATACTAATGCTCTATATATCGTTCTCTCTCAGCCTGCCTGACAAACTATAAACCTTACTCTTTTTTCAAGCTGGCTTCAATGCATTTCAGACAGTCAAGACATTCATGTGTGGTTTAGAGGCATTCAGTCCTTACCCCTCCTTACAGGCGGACTCAAGTCAGTCGTACACGTTCAGTATATTTGAAAGGAGGGTATGGACATCGTTGTATCTTAACACTGAGATAAGGACAATTCATCCATAAAAGAAGAAATCTTTTCTGAAGGTGCCTCTCGAAGAGCAGACAGAGAGTTATGAAGGCTCCTGCCCTGCTGCTGACAATCGTGCTTTACTGCGCCGCTAAGAACAGTCACCATGTCGATCTCAGTCACCACGAACTCCAGACCGTACCGACAAACATCTCGCCCACAACAGAGAGTCTCAACTTGAGTTGGAATTTTCTGCAAAGTATACCCAATGACTCCTTCGTCAACTTAAATTCGTTAACCTCGCTGGATCTGTCCCAGAACAAACTCACGAGGTTAGAACCATCAGCTTTCGGAGGGCTGTTGCAGCTCCTTTTTCTAAACCTGGGAAACAATCAACTGCTACTGGGATACAAATCCTACCCACCCACAGTATTTCACCCTCTGGAAAAACTGGAAATCCTAAATATGGCTGACAACATTTATGACCAGTGGCCAGGATTTCCGGACGAGATATTTAGCAACCTTGGCTCGTTGAAGGACTTAACCATTGATGGACTTTGGAACTGTTCCTTTGGCCCAGGGGTGAGAAACCTGTCACAACTTAAAAGCCTTTCCGTAAACTTCTGGGAGTCTGGGGGTAGTCTCAGACCTGAGACATTCGCTTACTTCTCAGATTTACCGATCGAATCACTAGTGCTGCTATGTCAGGGTTTAGAAGCAGGAACTCTGAGATATTTTCCATTCTTGACAAGCTTAAGTTTAAAGACCAACGGGATTACCAAGGCACTCTCCGCACTCGCTGGCCTCAGGCATCATAATTTGACTTACCTTACAATCTCAGGGTGCAACCCCAACACTGGGAGCCTCAGGGTTCCAGAAAACTTAATCCTTACCCGAAATAACACGGTTCACCTGGCGGATATTTGTGTGCGTCACTTGGACCTAAGCGACAACGCGCTCATCCACATCGGGAAAGATGTCCTGTTTGGATTCCGCTATCCGGAGTGCGTGGAAAGTTTTAGAATGAACGGAAACTACCTAGCCATCGCTACTGATTTTTTCACTGTCTTGGTGTTTCTTCGTTTCCCCAGATTGGATTACCTCGATATTAGTCCAGGTCGAGGATATACTTTGGGTATGACACATTTCTCAGTGGAACAAGGTATGCCAAAGTTCCGAGACGGACTGGCCGTGCAGTTGACCTTACCCCAGTCATTGCGAGTGCTTAATGCGAGTTTCCTGGGTGGAGCAATAGATGGCACATCAGATCTGAAATTTATAAATGCACACCATTTACAAGTTCTTGATCTCTCATATGACAATGTAGATGGCTGTACCTTTGTCATGTCTGGACTGGAGAACTTGAAAGTGCTGAACATATCTGGGTTTGACTGCAGTTTTCTGTCTCCTAAATTCTTTTCACATTTTACATCACTGGATGTGTTAGTTGCCCAAAACTGTAGATTGAATACAGGCTTGCAGCAGAACTCGGATGCCGCCATATTCAAAAGTCAAGTAAACTTAAGAACCTTGGATCTATCCAGTAATAATTTCGTAACACTCAACCTAGATATTTTCAAACCACTCAAGAGCCTGGAAAATTTGATTCTAGCCAACAACAAATTGATCCATTTACCCGAATCTATTTATGGATTAGTCTCGCTGAAATTCGTTGACTTATCATCCAATATTATTTCGTCTTTATCTGGTAAAGAAATTAAGTGGTTGGCCAGTGACCTCCCACTCCAAACCGGTGGAGTTGGCAGAGTTTCGCTAAGCCATAACCCATTCATCTGCACATGTAATGCTCTGAACACTATGCACTGGCTGTTGGAAGGTTCAGCCATTGTGGAAGAACTCTGCTCACTGACGTGCACCCTACAGAATGGAACAGTGGTGAAAATGTGTGCCCTCCAGTCACAGCTGAAGAACATGGACGTGAGCTGTGTCAGCAAATTTTGGTTAACCTTCTCCATAGTTGGTTCTTGTTTGATCACCGTGGTGATTGTGCTGGGAATCTTTGCCTACCGTTACAGATGGAATATAAAATATTGGGTTCTTACAAAATTTAGGAGGGGCCCTGTGTATAAAGAGCTGACCAACGAGCAATACAAATATGATGCATTCGTGGCTTACAACTACACCAGTTACCGATGGGCTTGCATCGATTTGAGAAAAGTTTTGGAAATTGAAAACGATTTCTCACTGTGTCTTCACGATCGCGACTTTATCCCCGGTGGAAACATTCAGCAGAGCATTGTGGACGCCATGAACAGCAGCCGGAAAATCATCTTGGTGATCAACAAAGCTTTCATGAAAAGTGAATGGTGTGAATTTGAAGTTCAAATGGCGGGCATGCGCATGGTGAGAGACGGCCGTGAAGACGCCATTATAGTGATCATGATGGAAAAAATCCCTGTGACAGAAATGTCCAAATCGCTGCTGAGCCTGTGGAAAGACATCACATTCCTGGTGTGGCCCGAGGATGACCCAGGCGATGAACGGATCTTCTGGAGCCGTCTGCTGGATGGGATGGCTCGCTGAAGAGTTTTTGGGCTGTATGCATTACTGTTTTGTGTGGTATGTAATGTTCATGGCACGGAAAGACGACTTCCGACCGTTACCACCTTGATCTTTAAATCGATGTAGTTGAAAATTGTGATAATCTTGACAGAGTTTAACTACAGAGATACCATGGGTTGTGAACATTCACATGGAAGAGGTTTTTGCTCCAGCGTGTTTCTGCAGTTTTATATCCTTGTTAAAACAAAACCAGGTGTTTGTGTGTGTGTGTGTGTGTGTGTGTGTGTGTGTGTGTGTGTGTGTGTGTGTCTGTGTGTATGTGTGTATGTATGTATGTATGTATATATGTATGTATGGTTTGGGTTTTACGTCGTATCGTACTTAATAATTTGTTAGTTATATTACGATGTAGAGTCATTAGTATACATATACTGTGTCTTCTTCTCACCATGCAACGTCATGCCGTCAAAAACACACCCCACCGATTTACAATATACCGACACTACGCCAACCAGTCCTGCTTCCTACCCCAAACCTCTTTGTGCTGAGCGACAAACGCGGCCTCAACAAGTATTGTTCAAAGTATGTGGTATGACCCGACCCGGGTTTCATCTTTGGTCTCTCCACTATTAGGTTACCGAAGCCGTAAAAACGAAGTGTATTCTTCCTGTTCCACGAAACTATGTGCCGACTGTAACGACCACGGCACCTCATGAAGCTCACAAGATAGTAAACCATGGTTTCTTCCAACAGGGACCTAGTATTATTTGTTTGCGTTCGACATTTTACCTTTTTTAGGCAAACACCTTGTAAATATATTTTTCGTACATTCTCTCGCTCCTCAAAGTAAGCAATCGGCGTGCGTGTTTACCAATTATTAAGAAGATTTTGATTTTCCTGACGATGTTTAGGTTTGATGAATAGTTGTCCCATTAGATATAATTTTACCTTACACGAGTTCACACATTGGCGTAAATTGTGGTCCGATTGGCCACAAATTTGTGCTGAGAATGGGCCTTGAATAGCCGTTTACATTTGTTACCAAGCGTGACTTACCTTGACCTTGTATGTAAAATCTGGCCCTCGCTTTCACATCGTCGATCGTCGTGATAAAGGGCTGGGTGCTTATGTATGCTGTTGGTTGATAGTGGCTTGTATGCCTATATATGTTTTGGGTTTATCATGGTTTGTATGCCCATGTATGCTTTGGGTGTGTATGCTTATATATGATTTGGGTTGATAATTATGTCTATGCTTTGGGTTTATAAATAACGATGCATACAAACATTTTTACCGTAACTTATGGTGTTAGCAACACCTACCAAACTTGTTATCGGATATACCTAGAGATGTTTTTCATAGAGCTATGTATGTGTATAATATTTCGACATTTTATTGACCGTGAACGGATGTGCCACTTTCAGATTCAATTTAGACGGAAGTATCAAAATACTGTGTTATGTATCCTTTTTTACTTTTCTACCAAGTACTTTTCTATCAGTAATCCTTTGAAAAAACATTTCATTGTTGTATTTAGGTAATATGATTAAAATGAAGGAAAGCTTAAAAGAAATGAAATATGGTTAACGAGACGGACCACTGAAAACTGTACATAAAAATACCGTCATTTATTGTGTTTTTTTAAATTTTTTAGAGAGTTTTTAAATGTTTGATTTCTATGTTACATATAGCTGGTGTTGCTGAAATAACAATTCACTCTAACACACGTTTTAATACTGAAATAGCTCTTTTTTTACACCCGAGTAAAAGGTAGTATTTTTTTAAAATACTAAAACCCTTGGGCCTATTTGAGGTGAGAGTATACCTTGTCAATTGCAGTATGGTTCATAAAGCCCACCTTACAATTGGAACATTCTGAAGAAATCTACAAAAATGTAAGAAAACTTTTAGAAACAGTTTTAAAGGCCTTTCTCCTTGAGGCTCACTAAAAAAAGCATTCTGTCTTTTTCCCTTTAAATGACCTGTCGAGTCAAAATTCTAGTTCAGCCGACACTCAAGATAGAAAATGGACAAAATATATTGAAGGAATATAAAATTAGACGAAACATGTATGTAGGTATTTCTCTGATTGTATGATTTGTGACGATTTTGTACAGATGTATACCTGGCGTAAACCGAAACCGAAAACAGACAACTCAATGTCCATTATAAGTTTCACGGGCGTCTGTGGCCGACGGTATTAGCACGCCAGCGCGGCACAATGACCCAAGAGCCACTCACCATTGAGGTTGTGAGTTCAAGTGCAGCTGATGCTGGCTTAATCTCCGGTCGTAAGTGGAAAGGTCTGACAGCATCCTGCGGATAGTCGTGGGTCGTGGATAGTTCTGCCCTGTTTCCTCCCATCATAATGCTGCCTGTCGTCGTATCATTGAAATATAATGGAGTGTGGCGTAAAAAAACAAACCAAACAAATAAATAATGTGAATCAATGTAATTTTGTGTTATATGACACAATTTTCATGCAGAAATATATATATAACTGCAATTTTCATTTCTTGGGAAATATATACTGTCCGTGTTTTACATATAGAGGATATACTTACATTATTAAAATGGCCAGGATATGTCGTGCATAGGTGTTATTAAATCGTGTCGTAAATTTGCATTGCAACACGACTAGCTAATGGTTGTCTTTTTCGTTTCTCTAAATTTTTTTATTAGTCTGACAGTCCATCACTTAAGCAGGTATTTTTCAGCAGAAAACTTGGATATAAATATACGTACGAAAGAATTAAGATATGTACTGAGGTAAAAAGTGAAATTTGTCATTCCACTGTTACTCTACGTAAGTAGTTTGCTTACGACTCACGGTATTTGTTATATAACACTGATTACACGTAAACCCGGTATCTATTAGAGCTTACGTAATTCTATCAAACATATTCCCGGGAGGAACTTTGTTTCTACTTGGAGTCTTTAAGATCCTTGTTACTCCTTCGTAGAAGTTAAAATTTGGCATCGGTCATTTCTTGCAGTGTCTATATATGTTAAATTATTACCTCGAATTTACTGGTACCTCGAATTCTTGTTCACGTTTCAGCCGTAAAGGCCAGGTGTACCAAACTAAAACTAGTTTTGAAAAAAAGCACAGACGGTAAATCAGAGGTTCATGAGTTTGGCCGTCGTTTGGGCTTCCACATGTGAGCAAACATTTGAACGTACGTGTTACCCGATATCGTGTGGGTGAATAAATAGCACACAGCACTCATTTTGTATTTACATAATCACTACTTCAGTCCTTAAAGGGTGTATTTAACCCCACTTAGGGGTATTTATCAAATGTGTCAATCTCTTATCAAAAGTCTTATCACCAGAACAGGAAGTCATGTAAGAAATTATGGGATCACCATCCGGTTCAGTATATTTAAGACGGATAAGTATATATATACATAGGCTATCCACTCATCTCTTAGTGCAGATAATCTCCAGCCACTTAATGACATTGTTTTTCACGACGAGAAAAGGACAATTCATCCATAAAAGAAGAAGTCTCTTCTGAAAGGTGCCTCTCGAAGAGCAGACAGAGAGTTATGAAGGTTCCTGCCCTGCTGCTGACAATCGTCCTTTACTGCGCCGCGAAGAACAGTCACCATGTCGATCTCAGTCACCGCGGACTCCAGACTGTACCGACAAACATCTCGCCCACAACAGCGAGTCTCGATTTGAGTTGGAATTGTCTGCAAAGTATACCCAATGACTCCTTCGTCAACTTAAATTCGTTAACCTCGCTGGATCTGTCCCAGAACAAACTCACGAGGTTAGAACCATCAGCTTTCGGAGGGCTGTTGCAGCTCCTTTTTCTAAACCTGGGAAACAACCAGCTGCTACTGGGATACAAATCCTACCCTCCCACAGTATTTCACCCTCTGGAACAACTGGAAATCCTAAATATGGCTGACAACATTCCAGGCCAACGGCTAGATCATCCTTTTCCGAACGAGATTTTCAGTGGCCTTGACTCGTTGAAAGAGTTAAGCATTGATGGACCTGACGACGGTTCCTTTGGTCCAGGGGTGATGCGCATGTCACAACTTAAAAGCCTTTCCGTAAACTTCTGGGAGTCTGGCGGTAGTCTCAGACCTGAGACATTGGCTTACTTCTCAGGTTTACCGATCGAATCACTAGTGCTGCTATGTCAGGGTTTAGAAGCAGGAACTCTGAGATATTTTCCATTCTTGACAAGCTTAAGTTTAAAGACCAACGGGATTACCAAGGCACTCTCCGCACTTGCTGACCTCACCCATCATAATTTGACCTACCTTACAATCTCAGGGTGCAACCCCGGCGCTGGGAGCCTCAGGGATCCAGAAAACTTAATCCTTACCCGAAATAACACGGTTCACCTGGCGGATATTTGTGTGCGCCACCTGGACCTAAGCGACAACGCCCTCATCCACGTCGGGAAAGATGTCCTGGTTGGATTCCGCTATCCGGAGTGCGTGGAAAGTTTTAGAATGAACGGAAACTACCTGTCAATCGCCTCTAATGGCTTATCTTTAGTTAGCTTGGCTCGTTTCGCGAGATTAGAATACCTCAGTGTTAGTCCAGGTCGAGAATACACTTTGGGTATGACTGATTTTTCATCCGAACAAGATATGCCAGAGTTCCCAGACGGACTGGCCGTGCAGTTGACCTTACCCCAGTCATTGCGAGTGCTTAATGCGAGTTTCCTGGGTGGATCGGCCAAAGGCATACCAGATCTGAAATTTATAAATGCACACCATTTACAAGTTCTTGATCTCTCATATGACAATGTAGATGGCTGTACCTTTGTCGTGTCTGGACTGGAGAACTTGAAAGTGCTCAACATATCTGGGTTTGACTGCAGTTTTCTGTCCCCAAAATTCTTTTCACATTTTACATCACTGGATGTGTTAGTTGCCCAAAACTGTAGATTGAATACAGGCTTGCAGCAGAACTCGGTTGCCGCCATATTCAAAAATCAAGCAAACTTAAGAACCTTGGATCTATCCAGTAATAATTTCGTAACACTCAACCTAGATATTTTCAAACCACTCAAGAGCCTGGAAAATTTGATTCTAGCCAACAACAAATTGATCCATTTACCCGAATGTATTTATGAATTAGTCTCGCTGAAATTCGCGGACTTATCATCCAATATTATTTCGTCTTTATCTGGTAAAGAAATTAAGTGGTTGGCCAGTGACCTTCCACTCCAAACCGGTGGTGTTGGCAGAGTTTCGCTAAGCCATAACCCATTCATCTGCACATGTAATACTCTGAACACTATGCACTGGCTGTTGGAAGGTTCAGCCATTGTGGAGGAACTCTGCTCACTGACGTGCACCCTACAGAATGGAACAGTGGTGAAAATGTGTGCCCTCCAGTCACAGCTGAAGAACATGGACGTGAGCTGTGTCAGCAAATTTTGGTTAACCTTCTCCATAGTTGGTTCTTGTTTGATCACCGTGGTGATTGTGCTGGGAATCTTTGCTTATCGTTACAGATGGAATATAAAATATTGGGTTCTTACAAAATTTAGGAGAGGTCCCGTGTATAAAGAACTGACCAACGAGCAATACAAATATGATGCATTCGTGGCGTACAACTACACCAGTTACCGATGGGCTTGCATCGATTTGAGAAAATTTTTGGAAATTGAGAACAATTTCTCACTGTGTCTTCACGATCGCGACTTTATCCCCGGTGGAAACATTCAGCAGAGCATTGTGGACGCCATGAACAGCAGCCGGAAAATCATCTTGGTGATCAACAAAGCTTTCATGAAAAGTGAATGGTGTGAATTTGAAGTTCAAATGGCCGGCATGCGCATGGTAATAGACGGCCTTGAAGACGCCATTATAGTGATCATGATGGAAGAAATCCCTGTGACAGAAATGTCCAAATCGCTGCTGAGCCTGTGGAAAGACATCACATTCCTGGTGTGGCCCGAGGATGACCCAGGCGAGGAACGGATCTTCTGGAGCCGTCTGCTAGACGGTATGGCGCGCTGAAGTGTCTTTGTGCTCTATTTCTTGTTTTGTGTAATGCAAAAATTGCCAGAACTGGTGACCAAGACTATGTTTATATAGTTCGAATGTTTTGAAGAAAAATGGTTTGCCGACATAAAATAATTTTAATAAGATTTCCTACAAAATGGCTTGGGAACCAGAAATAGAAGACAGAATAGCTCGTATGTCGTATTGTACAGGCGTGGAATGAAATCATGGATGGTAAGATTTTGTAAATTTACAACCATATGTTAACCTCTTACACTGAATTCAGTTAACTTTTTATTAATGTGTGGTAAAAAGTGATAGTGGCTTATACCAGACATTTACTTCGTTATTTGTAGAAGATTGTTAAAAAATCCCACGGGTACTGCTACTTATGGTGTATGAAAAGCAGATATATTGATGGGGTAAACTAATCTTGTGACTTAATATATGGATAATGCTTTAACTCATAGGCTTACACAAAACTTCCTGAATTTATTTCCCATAACTCTTGTAGCCTGATGGCGTGTGGACACAGACAATCCCATCACGATCACAGCCGATCAGCAGTTGTGTATGAGGGATAATGCATTTATTTATTAATTTGATTGATGTTTTACACCTTACTCATTCACACTCAGAAAAGAAGGTGCCGCCATAGAGCCTTTAGGGGTTCCATGGCTTGCCTTTGAGGTGGCAGCCTTTAATGTTCCATATAGGACCTTATTTGTATGGTTCCATTTTGCACCACATATAGAAGGTTCCAAGTTGCGCCGCAAAGGTTCGATACAAGCACCTTTAATGGTGCAATTGTGCAACCTTGAGGGTTAAAAGACTTTAAATGTACAGTGGAACCCACTAGGTCAGTATAGGTCCTACTTGCTAGGGTTCAATATAGCACCAATGGAAAAAGTTACGTTCTGTACCTCCAGGTTCAATATTGGTACCCTTCAAAGCTTCCAGATAGATTGTAGCACCAAAAATTGTTTTGTGTAGTCTCTGTAAGATTCAATGTGACGTTCAATAATGCAACCAAAGGGTTACTTTAAATGGGCCACCTCTGGAATTCACACTGTAAGAATTCAATGATCTTTACTCAACGTAATTTCTTTGCGAAAATAAGTACTACTAATAACATTTTACTTTGTATGATTTCAAAAAGTGAAATGGTACACATATTATATTTTTCACGGATGCTAACATGAATACATTTATATATCGCTGTATTATCGCGCTGACTTGGGGTCCATGATCAATAATTTAAATTCCATGGCCTGCAATAAACCAGCCTTAATCACACGTACTGCACAGAACAGCTTTTTATATTCAATCAGAAAATACATGTACATGATACTATACTAAACAAGCCTCTCTTTTTTGTCTCTTTTTTGTTGTTGCTGAGAAGAATGTATATTTAACACAACTAATTTATATTCAACACAAACACGTCTTGACTGAAAACATAGAAGCCACTGATAATTTCTGTAACATAATCACAAGACATATTTGAGCTTAATTCAAATAGTCTGACAAGGAACATCTGCCATGCACATAATTACACTTGTACATAAGTTAAATGCCTTTAACTCCGTTAAATAAAATTAAAATTTAATACCATTGTAACTTTGAAAGTAAACTAGTACTTATTCTGTTACAGCCGTAGTAACTTTGTCTAAGGCATAATTGTAATAAACAGTGAAGTCAACTTGTAGTTAATATCTGTGGTGAAAATGATTGATGTATAGTTGTAACTGACAGTCTTATAGTAAATTAGTCAGGTCAGGGCAAGTTGTCAACGTTTTAACTAGGTCAGATTCAATCATAAGATTGGTATACATAGACAACAGTATATATCAATTAAGTTTCCCAACATATGGTATTTCACCTAAAGATTTGACCTAAAAATGGAGGCTTTAGTAGCACACACTGTATAACACATTAAGAACATATTTTTAAGAGATTGAGAGTAATTGTGTGCAAATAGCCTGGACCTGATTGATGGGAGGCTACGGCAATTGGCAGTCGAGTACCTTAAATTAAACCACTCGGCCACAGGGAGTTGTGTAAGTTTGAAAATACTGCGTATGCTATATCATAAACGAGATGTACATTTATACTGTCGTACGGGCAAGTGCGAACAACATATGCCAAATGATACCAGAGTTATGTCATCCCATATAAGTCAAAATGTGTCCAGCACAAACCTGCTAATCTATGGATTTTGAGAATCCTATGCCAAATAATAGCTGAAATAGCTTTGCACAAACTTAGTCTGAAATATCAATGGCCCGGAAAATATGCACAAGGGCAGACAACTCCTAAAGCAGATCAAAATGTGAAAAAATAACCTGACGGTGAACTACTTCTGGGCATTTTGCACACTTTGTATGAATTTGAGTGTCATATTTATGATAAATGCAGATACATGCATATGCCCCCTTATTAAGGGAGTGATATAAATACCAAAATATATATGATTTAAAGCTACACGTACAAAAGATTTACAAAAGATAAATGCAGCAGCACTCAAACGGCCAGCTGGAACAAATACTTAAATCTCTAGAAATGTTTAGAGCCCTCCAAATTCACACCATGGCCACTTCTGAGTTTAAACTCTTGACACATTCCAAATCCACAATTTTAAAGTGTTTTCAGGGAATATTTTAAGGATATTTTGGCACTTTCATGCCTGGATTTTAGTCTAGGAATTCCACAAATATGTATACACCGCAATATACATGAGGTAATATTTCTCAACAAAATATGAAATACCGAACAAGGAAACAAGAAATCAGATTAGATTAAACTGAGACTGGGTTCTTTACAAACATAAAAACATGAAGTGAATGATAAACTTGATTAAATAGAAGATAAAAAGTGTCAGTGCCAAAATTTGTTAATTCACATTTAACTACAGTAAGTCCTTCAAAATCTTCAGTCACTGACATGTTTTGACATATTGAGGCAGGTCAGAATATCATTATACATATCATTAATTTGAGTGCTGTTATCCTGGAACTGAAAGTTTCCTGATAAGATATCAATCATTTTTATTATGAAGTAATTATAAATTATTATGAATATTTTTTGTTATGAAGTCACATACAGTAGTTATGAAGTCACATACAGTAATTATGAAGTCACACAATAGTTATGAAGTCATGCACATGTATTAGTGGTTCACGTTTATGACATGTATGATATTTATCGTTCACGCTAGAATGGGCCGGACATTTTTGAAAATGTTGGTAATACAGAGATGGTCAACATTCAAGAGGCAGAACTTTAATTGTCACTGACTCTTATGTAATGTCGGGTGCAAATTTTATGACACTGATGCAGTGCAGATTTTATATCTTTAACCGGAACTCAGGGAGTCACCAATATCGGTCTAACTGTATCCATAGACTTACTAATTTATGCACATTTTGGAGGCCATATAGTATTGTGCCACAAAAAATGATATGTTAACTTCCCCGGACACCCTGTATTTCATCCCTAACTGTGATCCAACTGTCATTAAAATTAAGCACGCGCAAGTTTAGATGAGAGGGAAAATGTGTTGCTAAGTTTCATAGAAATCAGTGCTGTAGGCCTACTTTATGAGGAGCAACATGGCCAAAATCTGAATACCTGGAAAAGTAGTTACTTGGGGGTAATTATGAAAATATTTACTTGATTGTCATTAAACTTAAGCATGCATGAGTTTAAACGGGATGTCTTGATATATTTTAACTATATAGGCATTAGAACAGTTCCATCTCAAAAGTTTGTAATGGGAAAATTTTGGTAAAATGCAACCCAAATTAGCACATCTGTAAGACAACGGCATTTCTACACCGCTTATCTACTGGTACTAGTTAACTTGGGAAATAAAAAAAAATATTTTCCAATTACATGAATGCCACAGTATGCATGGTTTTAAGGCCTAACCAATCATGGTTCTGGGTAAAGTACTAGCAGCTCGGCTGTTTAGCCTGTATGATTCCCTTTGTACTCGGTAAGAAGCCATACAGGATTCATTTCAGTCAAGACACACTTCTTCAGCGACGTGAATACAAACCATCACTGTTTAGAGATTAAGATCGATTTGTTGTTGTTTAATACATTGAAGCTACCCAAACCTTTATTTTGTTGAAAATCTGAAACTCCACTGTGCAATTTGGTTGGATCCAAAAAATTGCAGTAATTTAATAATTGTCATTTTACAAATATCTTGACTGCATTGGAACGGTTGCACCTTAGAGATGAGAAGAACATTGTAATAAGCGACAGTCGCATTTCTGGATACGCGCCACTACATTCGCCACAACAGAGCAGCCGTGATCAAATTAGCATCCATTCGCGGACTGTGGCCTTTGAAATGTCTGCTTTTCACCGCCAATAAAACGACAAGCTTTTAAAGTCACACTTTTTTCTTGGCCTTTTCAGATTCTCCATTGTTTTTATTATACGTTATTGCGAATGGGAACACGATTTCCAGTGTAGAATTTCAATGAAAAAGACATTTAATGTAGCAAGCATGTTTAATGTAAACTGCCGTTAGGTTAAAAGATATGCTGTTGAGTGGAAATTAGCACCCAGCTCCCGTGTAATGCAAGAACCCGCGATATTTCTGTAAAAAAAAAAATGATGGCTTTCTGAAATGCGAAGTGACTTTTTGACTTTGTGCCCCTGTGATCATTGAATAGTTAACTTTGTCTAAGTAATGTAACGCGGTAAAGTTTCCATAAAATATAATGCATTTTGCTTTTAAACACTGAATTAAATGTAAGAAGGGAAAAATCATTTTAACAAAGACGTTTTTCCAACTAAATTCTAGATAGTGCCGTCACTAGATCTATGTCTGTTTCGACGCATAGATTCACTCTGCTAGGTGACCTTAATGGTTGTGGGGTCGTTGTCGATGAGAACATCATTGCAATTCAGTCTTGCATAACTTTATTTAAATTTCAACACAAAATACAGTACATTTCAAGCAACTTTAACATTTCTTGAAAAGAAAATATCTTACATTTGAACAACCCGATGAGAGCAGATGATGAAAAATGGAAATCACGTATCGTGCGGTGCCCTTTTCCGCGTCATTAGCAACCAGACAAACGGAATCACGCCATAGTGTTATTTTCTTTTTTAAATATTGATTACATATGCAAACTTTGTTCATAATTTTTGGACATTTTACATGGAAATTTTCTTTCTACTTTGATTATGTGCAAGGTCGGAAATTTGTTTGAGTTTTTTTTTTCAAGATGAAGGTTCGATATAGCACGCTATACTTGATTACTGAACCTTTGCACCTATGAGAAAACGGCTTTACAAATGATAGCATTCTAGGGTTCGGAAAAGAACCTTGAACCTTAAGGCTCATTATAGCACCCAAACTGATCCCTGTTTTCTAAGTGTGAAGAACATTTCACTTATACGACGGCGTCCGGCTTTATCGTGGGCGGAAACCAGACAGAGCCCGGAGTAAATCCACGACCATGCGCAGGTTGTTGGCCGGCCTTCTCACGTGTGGCCGGAGAGGAAGCCTGCATGAGTTCGACTTGAACTGAAACCGAGCGCATTGGTGAGAGGTTCAGGGGCCATTGCGCCGCGCTGGCGCGCTAACCACTTTGGCCACGGAGGCCCCTAGCTGTCTCTAATACCATGTGATCTGAACAAAACATCATATGAGTCGGGAACCGACAACACAAGTGAATGAGTAAGTTTCGAGATACGACACTAGAGTGACGTTGTTTAAGGACGTGACGTTGTCGCTTTAGGATTAGGATTAGGAGAGGATCACGGTAGGATTATTCTGCTAATTTTGTTTAAAATTTATCATATTGTGGTACAATGTATCTATATAGAAAACTATAATTAAACATGTAGTAGTAGATGTTCAAAACTTATAGATTATAGAAAACTGTAATTAAACAGCATTAGATTAAGCTTCTGGGTGGGTTTAGGTATCAAGTATATACGGAGGAAAAATAACCATATTCGACTTGAGCATTTATTTAACTCAAATAGTTTCATGTACCAAGAAGTTTAACGGCGAGGACATTTTGTAAAGGGGCGTCACTCTGTAGTCCTAAAGACGTAACTCGAAAACTGCGTATTGAGGCCTAGTTTTCAAACACTACCAGTATGCTTGAATACGGCGTAAAATACCAATCAAATATATAAATAAATAGATCAACACTATCAGTTTTCAAATATCACCACAAAGCATCTAGCCACACCATTGATCACTGATCTCGAACCGCCACATAATTTTCTCTGGTGAATCAAGAACTCGGGATAAATTAGGTCGGGATTCGACATAAATCACGAGTTTTTTTTTCTCCATCGGGGTGGTACAAATTATTTGGCGCATATTCCTGTTACGCCTCCATATTTTATACATGCCATATTTTTCAAACCAGCGGCAATGAAACATCTAATAGAATTCTTGTTGTCTTAGCATGTTATTTAAAAAGTAAACGAAAAATAAATTATCTTAGACCAAAAATGGATTTGAACTCGTTTTTCTTCAGTGCTTTAGAATTATTTGTTTTTACAAAACGTATCGCTTAGCTGTAATTATCTGCAACTGTAGGCATAATCATTCATTTCATAACTAAGGATTTGCAATATTTTAACGTAACATTCTCCACACAAAGAATTGGGTGTTTATTTTTTATCGACTTATTTATTTACTTTTCAATGGAATGAAACTTTTATAATATATTTTAATGTATTTTATTATATGTATTGATTTATACTGAACAAAAATATAATCGCGCCAAGCAATTTTATACTGTTTTCTCTCAGTGTTAAATAACGTGTTAACTCAAGAATTAGGGTAAAGTATTATAAATTGTGGCTTCAATTTCCACCAGATTTTCACTATCAATAACCCCATTCGAGATCACGCGCCTTTCTACGTGATCCCACGGTAACGAGACAAGGCTCGTGTGTAGATGGGCGCCATCAGTGAAGTGATTTCCCTCACAATTTCGGGATAGTTGTTGATAGAGGAGTATCAGATATTTAATAAGTATTTTCAGATTCCTTGACGCTAAATCTCTTTTAACAGTTTAAAAATCACAAAAAAATCAATAACTATTTTCTCACGTATTAGCCAATGAATATTAAGTTATTCAACATGGCGGCGCCCACGAAAGACGGCATGTAAAGAGTTGGAATAAGTTGTCGCATACGCCAAGGCAAGCAGGTATACTGCTCTTCGTGCGGCATATGATAAAAGAGATGTCATTGCATTCTAATCGACTGGGTATGGTAATACTCTCGTATATCAGCTTATGCCTTGGGTAATCCAGCGTCGATAACACAGTGAGAAACCCACGATAACTATTGCTGTAACCCCTCGGAATTCTGCTATGCACAATCAAGTGGTAGGTGAGGAAATATATTTTACTTGCTATGGTTCAGCTTGAGCACGGGCGGAGATGATAATAATACCCAGTCACGCCTGCAAACAGCACACTACTCAATACTTCGGTACTTTCGCCATCACGTGCAGTTATTTACATGGGGCGAAAGTAGTCAGTTCAGATCAGGTGACGCAATGCACGAGCCTCGCTTTCGACACCGCTATTGTAAAAAGCTTGGCGCCCAAATATATTAGAGATGTAATCTAAACGGAGTCAGTAGGTACATTTGCATCTTAGAATGCCAATAATCCAGGAGCTATGGCAGCGTGAAAACAGAGTCGTCGGTAATCAATGTTCACAGCACTCAATACCGAGTACCATTGCTCCTGGATTCTTGCCCAAGCTTGAAATTGAAGACATAATTGATGATGAATTCTTACCGTAATTGTAAAATACTTATCAATAATTGCTGAGTTAACGTGTTATTTAATATTGAGAGAAAACAATGTAAAATTGTTTTCGTGCGTTTATATTTTTATTCAGTACATAATATATTATCATAAAGTCAGTGGAAGGCATTTAAAGTGCTTCTGAGAATGCATGAACTTTTTTTAGATTTTTCTTCTTTGAATGCAGGAAAATGTTTTGATTAATGACAGGATTTATGGTACATGTTGATAATGTATGTCCACAGTGACGTCACAGCAAGATTTGTAGGCCCTAAAACACGTATTTATTGACTCGGAGTTTGATTTTTGGAGCACACGCACACAGTACAAAAGTAAAGTGCACAACAGTTATATACAGAACTGAACATAAAGGTGTGGGAAGAGTTAGTGACGTCAGTGGTGGTGATGCGCATTATCAGGCGTGGAAAGAGTTAAATGACGTCAGTGATGGGGACGCACATTTTCAGGTGTAGAAAGAGTTAATGACGTCAGTGGTAGTAATGTGCATTATCAGGTATAGACATTTTAAAATGACGTCATTGGTGGTGACGCACATTATCAGATGTAGAAAAGTTATTGACGTCACTGGTAACGCACATTATCAGTATGGTCCATTAAACCCATCACACAATAAAAGCGTTTGATGGCCATTTAACTTAGTAGAAAAAGAAACCCTAAAACAAAAAAGGTGAAATCATTTTAATTACAGCTCTTCAATAGTGCCAAATTCGGCTTAAGCCATATCGTATACGAGAGGTTTTTTACCTTGCTACTGTTTAAGCATTTTACATGAACATGAAGCCGGATTTCAGCGGATACTGGAGACCATTTGCCAACCAACACACACGTCGCTGTTCTGGCTTTACTGTCCATGTTTTTTTTATTTTAGATTATATGTTTGCTGATACTGACTTCATTTTTAAACTTTCTTTCCGTTTAGGTATAAATTAATCTCACGAATATTTTTATTTTCATAAAATAAAGGATTAATTTTGGAAAAATAGTCATGCATTTCACTGAAAAAAAAATTGTTTCCTCATTCCACCGGTACATCGCCATGGAATCGTCTATAGCTAGAAACATGAGACCGGCTGTTTCCGTGATTAGATGCACCAACCAGTGTGCGTTTGAACACATAGAAGGGAAACATACACAGAGACAGTGCTGTCATAGTTACAAATTTTAACCATTCAGGCGTGAGTTTTTTCCATAACCTGAGACGGCAGCTGTTTCCGTAGATGTCTTATTTACCTAGGGTGCAAATGAGGTGACATGTTTTTTCCGGTTTCTCTAACTTGGCGCCTCCCTGGGAAGGTCTGCCTGCAGTCTGTGATGGTTGTGGGTTTTCCTCGGGCTGCGCCCGGTTTCCTCCGACCATACTGCTGGCCGCCGTTGTATAAGTGAAATATTCTTGACCACAACGTAAAACACCAGTCAAACAAATAAATAATAACATGGCGAATCCCATTGCCTCGTAAGAATCCCAGAATAAAAGCTGATTATTGTGTTTCCATCCTGCTTTGGAAATAACTAAGTTTTTTTCATTTTTTGTCTTGTCTTTAAATACATTTTAGCTGCCTTTAATTTGATACACTTATCCTCATTCACGTTATTCAAGCACTAATCGCGTAAAATTGATAAACCACTCATCAAGGTCTATCAAAAGACCCGTTCCACAAAAACTCCTGGCACCGTTAACCACACGTGACTGTCATGGTAACAAGAGGACTGGCCTCTACGGCATAGCTATCAGAGCACATAGAGGCACATATACACGCTTTGTGAAGTGGAGCCCCTGACGAAGCAATTCAAGTCAGTACCGGTATATAAAGTTGTTTGCTTAGTTTGAGTATGTTATCCCGTTATTTACCTAATGGTATATATGGACAAGATATCTCCAGTGCATTGAACAGGATGTCAGGGTATAAACACTCAACAAATTAATATATTACTTTTAACAGGAAAACGGTTGTCTAAGTGTGTATAACATAATACTGTCATATAGGAATGTAGATTTTCAGACATCCAGGTTGGTATACTATAAAAGATAGCACTATAAAACTGTTCTTCTGGACAATGTATATTATTTACTGACTTTGCGGCGACAACATATGGCCTTCAACAGAGTAAGGTGTTAAACAAAAGGAATTCCTATTTATATTGAAGTTACAGACAAAAACGAAGTGAACAAACCAGTATGTACAAGTTTCATGATGAACACAGTTCACGTTCACGGTTGAAGTATACAATGGGTCTATACAATTTTAAACCATGAGACAAGTGGAGCTGGTATATTGTGACAGAATTTAAGTATAATACAGTTTTACACGAGTGAACAAATTTTACCATGTAGAGGTATATTTACACAAGTTAAACATTTTTTCAACGCTGACTCCCAGGTATGTGAGAAGTTACACCTGTATCATTACATGTATGTCGGAATACAGCAGAATGCTGTTTTTGGTGTTGTTTAACACGGTTACTTAATGGCTGCTGTGTTTCACCAATATATGAACCCCTGCACGTGTTTACACCACATTTTATTTCATACACCACACCACTTGTCTTGTCTTTGAGACCCTTGTCCTTATGTCGAGATGTTCTCAGTTTCTGATATGGTTTTAAGGCTGTTTTTATAGAATGTTGCCCGAAAATTCTTCTGATATTTTCCGGTAAACCTTGTACATATGTAGAGTTATAGCACTAGTAGTACCTGTTGTTGCTATGTTAGTGGGCGTCTTGGGGAGATTAGTTTTCAGGGCATTGTGAATGACCCAGTTTTGATAGCCAGGGGCTTTCAGTGTTTTTCGTATGTGGCTATCAAAAGTTTACGATGTTGGGTCACTAGGTGAGTGTGTACATATACTATGTCTTCTTGTCACAGGGCGTCTCCATGCCGTCAACAGAACACCCCACCGATTCACAATATACCGACACCACACCAACCAGTCCTGCTTCCTACCCCAAACCTCTTAGTGCTGAGCGCCAAGCGCCGCCGCAACAAAGTAGTGTTCAAAGTCTCTGATATGAACCGACCCGGGTTTCATCTTTGGTCTCTCCACTATTAGGTTACCGAAGCCGTAAAAACGAAGTGTATTCTTCCTGTTTCACAAAACTATGTGCCGACTGCAACGACCACGGCACCTCATGAAGCTCACAAGATAGTAGACCATGGTTTCTTCCAACAGGGACCTAGTGTTAGTTGTGACCATCCGACATTTTACCTATTTTAGGCGAACACATTGTAAATACATTTTTCGTACATTTTCTCGCCGATAAACGTAGGCAAACGGCGTTCATGTTTAATAATTATTGAGAAAATGTTGATTTCCCTGACGATGTTAAGGATTAACGACGTTTTATAAATAGTTGTCCCGATTAGCCGCAGATTTGTGCTGAGAATGGACCTTCACTAGCCGTTTACATTGTTATCAAGCCTGACTTACCTTGACCTTGTAAGTTTGTATGCTTATGCATGTTTGGGTTGATAATGGTTTGAATGCTTTGGGTTGGTAATGGTTTGTATACTTTGGGTTGGTAATGGTTTGTATGCTTATGCATGCTTTGGGTTATAATGGTGTGTATGCGTTTGTGTGCTTTGGGTCTATAATGGTTTGTAAATAACGATGCATACAAAAACTTTTTACCGTATCGTATGGTGTTAGCAACACTTAGCAAACTTTTTATCGAATTTTTCATAGAGCTATGTATGTGTATTGTATTTCGATAATTTATTTACCTTGAGCGGAGGTAAATAAATTTCATTGTTGTATTTAGCTAATATAATTAAAATGAAGGAAAGCTTAAAAGAAATGAAATATGGTTAATGAGACGGACCACTGAAAACTGTACATAAAAATACCGTCATTTATTGTTTTTTTGAATTTTTTAGAGAGTTTTTAAATGTTTGATTTCTATGTTACATATAGCTGGTGTATATAACAGTTCACTCTAAACACACGTTTTAATATTGAAATGTCTCTTTTCACAGACGAGTAAAAGGTAGCATTCTTCAAAAAACTAAAAATCTTGGGCCTGTTTGAGGTGAGAGTATACTTTGTCAATTGCAATATGGCACCTTAAAATTGGAACATGCTCAAAAAATCTACAAAAAAGTAAATAGACTTTTACAAACAGTTTTAAAAGGCCTTTCTCCTAGAGGCTCACTTAATAAGCATACTATCTTTTTTCCTTTAAAACGACTTGTCCAGTCAAAATGCTAGTCAGCCGACATTCAAGATAGAAAATGGACAAAATACATTGATGGAATATAAAATTAGGCTAAACACGTATGTAGATATTTCTCTGATTGTATGATTTATGGCGATTTTGTACTCGATGTGCATATAAGTTTCAGGGCCTCCGTGGCCGACGGTATTAGCACGCCAGCGCGGCACAATGACCCAAGAGCCGCTGAACTTCGAATAACTAAGAAAAGTCCAATTTCAAGGTTCAACAAACAGCATCAACAGTTTTTTTAAAATAGAGTGACAGGAGTATGTTAATATATATATATGTAAAAGTGCCGGTACTGTGTACAAGTACGACATCTGTACTTCAGATGGTTCGGATAACTGTGTTAGGGATATCTCAGGGAGGTATTAAACCTAGTGCTGCTGTGATAGCGGTATGTCCTACTGGTGTTATATAGACAATATGTCAGTCATGTGTGGAGACATTATCAGCAAATAATACTTTCAGGTCTTTTCTGGGAGTAACAGTTCCAGAAATGATCCGGTAATAACTTGGGAAAACGAGTTCCAAATTCTGGGACTCGGCGTCTCACTGTGCCGAAATTGGGAATCCCAGTCCCACTATTGCTCGGGGACACTTATAGACAACTTCTCCCATTATAAATGTTTCAGCACATACTTGGGAATTATAAAATTTTGGTCCAGAAAATCCCAGTAACAAACTGCCGAGACATGCTGTCTCAATCATGGTTGGGAATATCAGTCTCACAGCCTGGGAAAGTCAGTCCCACAGCCTGGGAACACTTGTGTCACAATTTGGAACTAGCAGTCCCACTGTCTATTGGTATGCTCTAAAGCTGAAATCCCACTTCAGTGCTGACAAATTTTCTACCTACCACTTTACACTGCTTATGTACATGTAAAATACCTGCCTTAGAAAGCTATCTAGATGGAAATTTAGATGTTAACACGACGGTGGTCCGAGATCATTTGAGGCTAAAAGTGGGAATTTGCCCAGTATTTATAGTCTACGCTCATAAATATTCATGAGTACCAAGGCTGGTACTCAGGGCACTGATTGGCTAATAACACAACACCTGTGTATAGAAATACTATTCATGTACATGCGTATCTAATATCATGGCGCAACAATCTAACTGTAAATAGATTTTTTTAAATAATGGAAAGATGAACAATAACTCGTAGGTAGAAGGGAGATGAGCCTGTAGAGTGAAACTATTTACTTTCGCAAATACAAGTTAATGCCCCTTTTGAAACTCTTCAATATGAGTTTAACACTAAAGGACGTCGTAAAGTAGGCAACCTCGTCCAGCAACAGTTCACCGTGAACGACGATCGTGCGCGGGGAAACAACAACAACAACAACAACAAAATGATTTAGTGTCTTAAACTTGGTACAAAGGACGTTTTATGCCAAAATCATGCTACAGTCAGTGAGTACTAATGTTGTTTTAGCTGGAAAGATGCTGTACATAATTTGTTACAACAAGAATATGTCCAAAAGTAATGGGTTCTCTACTCGAATTCGTCACTTCAAAATATTAACAATGACGGATGTTTCGCCAAACTTAAGGTCGCTAGAAAAATGTTGTTTGCAACCTAGCCAAACAATATCTGATCACCAAGCTTGGAGAAAAACTCCTTCAACATGTCAATTGGGTAACTCTGAGTCAGGAAACACTTATGTCCTATACTTTGAAGTCAGAATCTGGATCAGGCTGTGACGTCATACCAATAACAACCCTGTTAAATTACCACATGTTATGGACCTGTGTGGCCTTATGTCTTAAACTTGACACGTGTGACCGATACATTTTTTTCGTGGTTAAATGTTTAAGATCAACAGTAGTTAATGTCCGTATTTATAGCTGTTTCCTCAGTCTCTTGGGGCTGTGGGTTATTGTTCACTTTTTACGTTTGTTTCATGCTGTTGGTGAGTGCTGTGAGAATACGGTCGGTTTCCTCAATCTCTTGGGGTGCGGGATATTGTTTACTTTTCACTTTTGGTTCGTACTGTTTTCTGAATACTGTGAGAATACAGTCGGTTTCCTCAGTCTCTTGGGGCTATGGACTACTGTTTACTTTCACTTTTGTTTCTTACTGTTGGTGAGTGCTGTGAGAATACAGCCGGTTTCCTCAGCATCTTGGGGCTATGGACTATTGTTTACTTTCACTTTTGTTTCGAACTGTTGGTGAGTACTGTGAGAATACAGTTGGTATGAGTGCAATTTCATTGAAACTTAAGAAAGTCATAATGTATTTATCTGATGAAAGAGCCTTAAACACTGTCCAGGAAAATAGTTTTATTTATTTTTATAGAATTTTTGTGACCGACTGAAATGTATTTAAAACATAGTATGTAGCCGTAGCTATTATGTAGCTGGCCAGAACTATCAGAATGAAAAATAATAAGACGAAAATACTGTCCCCATGAGAAACAATTACTAATCCTTTATAAAACCGAATTTCTTTTTTAAAAAAAAACCGTGATCGGGATGGCAAAGCCGTTCCCAGTGTTGACCACACAAATGGTTGGTATTTAAATCTAACGCGGAAGCTAGCCTTCAACACATTGTTAATTTATAGACAGCATAAGAATGACATCAAAGTGACCATTCCTTGACCAAACCACATCTGAGGGAGGCAAGCCCTGATAGTGATGACGACTGGGTTGAGTGCAGACTGCACCCAGTCACTGTGGCAAGTGTCACTACCAAGGGCCACAAGAAAACATTATTAAGGATAGGTAAACATTGAAAACAGTTCATAATAATCACTACATAATGCATAATTGTTGATTATTGCATTAAATAATCAAAAATCAATAATGATCAATTGCATTGAAACGTGTGTACACGATAACATTTATTTATATATTTGATTGGTGTTTTACGCCGTACTGAAGAATATTTCACTTGTACGACGGCGGCCAGCATTATGGTGGGTGGAAACCGGGCAGAGCCCGGCGGAAACCCACGACCATAGGCAGGTTATACGATAATAGGATTCCTTGGTGGTCTGTTGGGACCCAGTGTTGGGTATCAGTGGCGTCACAGAAATGTTTTTGGCTTGAAATATTTCGCTTCAAGGTCAGTTTGTGAATGCATTCATAGCTCTAAATGTAGATACATTTTAAGTGATGAAATATAGCTCTCTGTGTGTGTCTAGTGACAAAAACCTGAAGTGACATCGTTGGTCCCAATATATGAAAAATTAAAAAAAAAATAAATCGAAATGTTTTCCCAGACAATATTTCACCTGACATGTGCTTCATGTTAGAGTCTTCTCTGCCTTTAAACTCCAACAAAGGAAAGATAAAAAGTATGGAATGATATTCATAGCATATTAAAACTGTTTTTTTTTCTGGAGGAAGTATGAGATGAAGAAATAAGGCTACACCTTGTATCGATTTAATGAAACCAGCACAATACAACAACAACTCGCATGCCCATATATGCTGCTTACTTTTAGACATTTGTATCTTACGTTCTGCAAGTCACGTACAGTCACGGG
Organism: Liolophura sinensis; assembly: GCF_032854445.1. Lineage (NCBI taxonomy): Eukaryota > Metazoa > Mollusca > Polyplacophora > Chitonida > Chitonidae > Liolophura > Liolophura sinensis. The sequence goes on along the minus strand of NC_088305.1, from coordinate 19,808,944 downwards.
TATTTATAAACACTTTTCGGAACTGTTAGTCTAAAACTGTTAAAAAAATATCTCAAGACACGCTGTTTTCGGCACACGGAAATCACCTATAGGGCAAGCGGGTTTGAGGAAAGCCCACCAACTGGCACAAAGCATTCAAATAAACAACAACATGAAAATAAAAGACAAAACCAACTTTTTAATCTACTCACACTGAAATGCATGTATCCTGCTTTCATTGTTAATGGCATCCGCTGGAGTAGAACTTTAAGGCTTGATCACACAATATCCGCAAGACTATGTTGCGAGGACTATGTTGCCAGCTTTTATCAAAATAAACCATGTACATCAGAACTGTTTCCAAGAGATGGTGCTAAGCGAGATTTGTATAAAAAATTGTGAGATTTAAAGGTATGTACCATGCATGAGGAAACGAGAGTATTTTTCTTGGAGAGATGTATGTCTTAAGATAGCCTTTTCCACTTGAAGTAGAAGCAGATTGCTGTGGTTTTATCAAGAAGGATAAAAAATTGTTCAGGGTTGAGGAGTTCTTTGGTTTAAATGTTATTTTATAACATTCTCTTTGGTTTCTTTTTTAAAATTAATTTTCAAAAAGGTAGAACCCAAAACATATTTATTTATTTATTTGATTGGTGTTTTACGCCGTACTCAAGAATATTTCACCTATACGAAATATGGTGGGAGGAAACCGGGCAGAGCCCGGGGGAAACCCATGACCATGCGCGGGTTGCTGTCAGACCCCTCCCAAAACCTATACATACATACATACCTACCTACCTACATACCTACCTACCTAGATACCTACCTACCTACCTACATACCTACATACCTATTTACCTACCTACCTACATACCTACATATATACATATATACATGCATACATACATACATATATACATGCATACATACATACATACATAGATACATACATGTAATGTACTAAACAAAGTTGGCGCACGCGCCCATGGAATATACAGACACAACTCTCATAGTAATGCTATATATAAAGATCGTTCTTTCTCAGCCTTTATATAATGCATGTAATTAACCGATTGAGTAACTCTGAAACAGGAAGGTATGCGAAAAATGATCGCTGTATCCCATTTCAGCGCAATGGGGTTTACATAAAGCCTGTCTGACAAACTATACTAGACTATATATAGACACAGCTTTCATAGTAATGCTATATATATCGTTCTCTCTCAGCCTGCCTGACAAACTATAAACCTTACTCTTTTTTCAAGCTGGCTTCAATGCATTTCAGACAGTCAAGACATGCGTGTGTGGTTTAGAGGCATTCAGTCCTTACTCCTCCTTACAGGCGGACTCAAGTCAGTCGTACAGTATATTTGAACAGAGGGTATGGACATCGTTGTACCTTCACACTGAGATAAGGACAATTCATCCATAAAAGAAGAAATCTTTTCTGAAGGCGCCTCTCGAAGAGGCAGACAGAGAGTTATGAAGGCTCCTGTCCTGCTGCTGACAATCGTCCTTTACTGCGCCGCGAAGAACAGTCACCATGTCGATCTCAGTCACCACGAACTCCAGACCGTACCGACAAACATCTCGCCCACAACAGAGAGTCTCGACTTGAGTTGGAATTGTCTGCAAAGTATACCCAATGACTCCTTCGTCAACTTAAATTCGTTAACCTCGCTGGATCTGTCTCAGAACAAACTTACGAGGTTAGAACCATCAGCTTTCGGAGGGCTGTTGCAGCTCCTTTTTCTAAACCTCGGAAACAATCAACTGCTACTGGGATACAAATCCTACCCACCCACAGTATTTCACCCTCTGGAAAAACTGGAAATCCTAAATATGGCTGACAACATTTATGACCAGTCGCCAGGATTTCCGGACGAGATATTTAGCAACCTTGGCTCGTTGAAGGACTTGACCATTGATGGACTTTGGAACTGTTCCTTTGGCCCAGGGGTGAGAAACCTGTCACAACTTAAAAACCTTTCCGTAAACTTCTGGGAGTCTGGGGGTAGTCTCAGACCTGAGACATTCGCTTACTTCTCAGATTTACCGATCGAATCACTAGTGCTGCTCTGTCAGGGTTTAGAAGCAGGAACTCTGAGATATTTTCCATTCTTGACAAGATTAAGTTTAAAGACCAACGGGATTACCAAGGCACTCTCCGCACTCGCTGGCCTCAGGCATCATAATTTGACTTACCTTACAATCTCAGGGTGCAACCCCAACACTGGGAGCCTCAGGGTTCCAGAAAACTTAATCCTTACCCGAAATAACACGGTTCACCTGGCGGATATTTGTGTGCGTCACTTGGACCTAAGCGACAACGCGCTCATCCACATCGGGAAAGATGTCCTGTTTGGATTCCGCTATCCGGAGTGCGTGGAAAGTTTTAGAATGAACGGAAACTACCTAGCCATCGCTACTGATTTTTTCACTGTCTTGGTGTTTCTTCGTTTCCCCAGATTGGATTACCTCGATATTAGTCCAGGTCGAGGATATACTTTGGGTAAGACACATTTCTCAGTGGAACAAGGTATGCCAAAGTTCCGAGACGGACTGGCCGTGCAGTTGACCTTACCCCAGTCATTGCGAGTGCTTAATGCGAGTTTCCTGGGTGGAGCAATAGATGGCACATCAGATCTGAAATTTATAAATGCACACCATTTACAAGTTCTTGATCTCTCATATGACAATGTAGATGGCTGTACCTTTGTCATGTCTGGACTGGAGAACTTGAAAGTGCTCAACATATCTGGGTTTGACTGCAGTTTTCTGTCTCCAAAATTCTTTTCACATTTTACATCACTGGATGTGTTAGTTGCCCAAAACTGTAGATTGAATACAGGCTTGCAGCAGAACTTGGATGCCGCCATATTCAAAAGTCAAGTAAACTTAAGAACCTTGGATCTATCCAGTAATAATTTCGTAACACTCAACCTAGATATTTTCAAACCACTCAAGAGCCTGGAAAATTTGATTCTAGCCAACAACAAATTGATCCATTTACCCGAATCTATTTATGGATTAGTCTCGCTGAGATTCGTTGACTTATCATCCAATATTATTTCGTCTTTATCTGGTAAAGAAATTAAGTGGTTGGCCAGTGACCTCCCACTCCAAACCGGTGGAGTTGGCAGAGTTTCGCTAAGCCATAACCCATTCATCTGCACATGTAATGCTCTGAACACTATGCACTGGCTGTTGGAAGGTTCAGCCATTGTGGAGGAACTCTGCTCACTGACGTGCACCCTACAGAATGGAACAGTGGTGAAAATGTGTGCCCTCCAGTCACAGCTGAAGAACATGGACGTGAGCTGTGTCAGCAAATTTTGGTTAACCTTCTCCATAGTTGGTTCTTGTTTGATCACCGTGGTGATTGTGCTGGGAATCTTTGCCTACCGTTACAGATGGAATATAAAATATTGGGTTCTTACAAAATTTAGGAGGGGCCCTGTGTATAAAGAGCTGACCAACGAGCAATACAAATATGATGCATTCGTGGCTTACAACTACACCAGTTACCGATGGGCTTGCGTCGATTTGAGAAAAGTTTTGGAAATTGAGAACGATTTCTCACTGTGTCTTCACGATCGCGACTTTATCCCCGGTGGAAACATTCAGCAGAGCATTGTGGACGCCATGAACAACAGCCGGAAAATCATCTTGGTGATCAACAAAGCTTTCATGAAAAGTGAATGGTGTGAATTTGAAGTTCAAATGGCGGGCATGCGCATGGTGAGAGACGGCCGTGAAGACGCCATTATAGTGATCATGATGGAAAAAATCCCTGTGACAGAAATGTCCAAATCGCTGCTGAGCCTGTGGAAAGACATCACATTCCTGGTGTGGCCCGAGGATGACCCAGGCGATGAACGGATCTTCTGGAGCCGTCTGCTGGATGGGATGGCTTGCTGAAGAGTTTTTGGGCTCTATTCATTACTGTTTTGTGTGGTATGTAATGTTCATGGCATGGAAAGACGACTTCCGACCGTTACCACCTTGATCTTTAAATCGATGTAGTTGAAAATTGTGATAATCTTGACAGAGTTTAACTACAGAGATACCATGGGTTGTGAACATTTACATGGAAGAGGTTTTTGCTCCAGCGTGTTTCTGCAGTTTTATACCATTGTTAAAACAAAACCAGGTGTTTGTGTGTGTGTGTGTGTGTGTGTGTGTGTGTGTGTGTGTGTGTGTGTGTGTGTGTGTGTGTCTGTGTGTATGTATGTATGTATGTATGTATATATATATATGTATGTATGGTTTGGGTTTTACGTCGTATCGTACTTAATAATTTGTTAGTTATATTACGATGTAGAGTCATTAGTGTACATATACTGTGTCTTCTTGTCACCGTGCAAAGCCATGCCGTCAAAAACACACCCCACCGATTCACAATATACCGACACTACGCCAACCAGTCCTGCTTCTTACCTCAAACCTCTTTGTGCCGAGCGACAAACGCGGCCTCAACAAGTATTGTTCAAAGTATGTGGTATGACCCGACCCGGGTTTCATCTTTGGTCTATCCACTATTAGGTTACCGAAGCCGTAAAAACGAAGTATATTCTTCCTGTTCCACAAAACTATGTGCCGACTGTAACGACCACGGCACCTCATGAAGCCCACAAGACAGTAAACCATGGTTTCTTCCAACGGAGACCTAGTGTTAGTTGTGACCATCCGACATTTTACCTTCTTTAGGCAAACACCTTGTAAATATATTTTTCGTACATTCTCTCGCTCCTCAAAGTAAGCAATCGGCGTGCGTGTTTACCAATTATTCAGAAGATTTTGATTTTCCTGACGATGTTTAGGTTTTATGAATAGTTGTCCCATTAGATATAATTTTATCTTACACGAGTTCACACATTGGCGTAAATGGTGGTCCAATTGGCCACAAATTTGTGCTGAGAATGGGCCTTGAATAGCCGTTTACATTTGTTACCAAGCGTGACTTACCTTGACCTTGTATGTGAAATCTGGCCCTCGCTTTCGCATCGTCGATTGTCGTGATAAAGGGCTGGGTGCTTATGTATGCTGTTGGTTGATAGTGGCTTGTATGCCTATATATGTTTTGGGTTTATCATGGTTTGTATGCCCATGTATGCTTTGGGTTGATAATGGTGTGTATGCTTATATATGATTTGGGTTGATAATTATGTCTATGCTTTGGGTTTATAAATAACGATGCATACAAACATTTTTACCGTAACTTATGGTGTTAGCAACACCTACCAAACTTGTTATCGGATATACCTAGAGATGTTTTTCATAGAGCTATGTATGTGTATAATATTTCGACATTTTATTGACCGTGAACGGATGTGCCACTTTCACATTCAATTTAGACGGAAGTATCAAAATACTGTGTTATGTATCCTTTTTTCACTTTTCTACCAAGTACTTTTCTATCAGTAATCCTTTGAAAAAACATTTCATTGTTGTATTTAGGTAATATAATTAAAATGAAGGAAAGCTTAAAAGAAATGAAATATGGTTAATGAGACGGACCACTGAAAACTGTACATAAAAATACCGTCATTTATTGTGTATTTTAAATTTTTTAGAGAGTTTTTAAATGTTTGATTTCTATGTTACATATAGCTGGTGTTGCTGAAATAACAATTCACTCTAACACACGTTTTAATACTGAAATAGCTCTTTTTACACCCGAGTAAAAGGTAGTATTTTTTTTAAATACTAAAACCCTTGGGCCTATTTGAGGTGAGAGTATACCTTGTCAATTGCAGTATGGTTCATAAAGCCCACCTTACAATTGGAACATTCTGAAGAAATCTACAAGAATGTAAGAAAACTTTTAGAAACAGTTTTAAAGGCCTTTCTCCTTGAGGCTCACTAAAAAAAGCATTCTGTCTTTTTCCATTTAAATGACCTGTCGAGTCAAAATTCTAGTTCAGCCGACACTCAAGATAGGAAATTGACAAAATATATTGAAGGAATATAAAATTAGACGAAACATGTATGTAGGTATTTCTCTGATTGTATGATTTGTGACGATTTTGTACAGATGTATACCTGGCGTAAACCGAAACCGAAAACAGACAACTCGATGTCCATTATAAGTTTCAAGGGCGTCTGTGGCCGACGGTATTAGCACGCCAGCGCGGCACAATGACCCAGGAGCCACTCACCATTGAGGTTGTGAGTTCAAGTGCAGCTGATGCTGGCTTAATCTCCGGTCGTAAGTGGAAAGGTCTGACAGCATCCTGCGGATAGTCGTGGGTCGTGGATAGTTCTGCCCTGTTTCCTCCCATCATAATGCTGCCTGTCGTCGTATCATTGAAATATAATGGAGTGTGGCGTAAAAAAAACAAACCAAACAAATAAATAATGTAAATCAATGTAATTTTGTGTTATATGACACAATTTTCATGGAGAAATATATATAACTGCAATTTTCATTTCTTGGGAAATATATACTGTCCGTGTTTTACATATAGAGGATATACTTACATTATTAAAATGGCCAGGATATGTCGTGCATAGGTGTTATTAAATCGTGTCGTAAATTTGCATTGCAACACGACTAGCTAATGGTTGTCTTTTTCGTTTCTCTAATTTTTTTTATTAGTCTGACAGTCCATCTCTTAAGCAGGTATTTTTCAGCAGAAAACTTGGATATAAATATACGTACGAAAGAATTAAGATATGTACTGAGGTAAAAAGTGAAATTTGTCATTCCACTGTTACTCTACGTAAGTAGTTTGCTTACTACTCACGGTATTTGTTATATAACACTGATTACACGTAAACCCGGTATCTATTAGAGCTTACGTAATTCTATCAAACGTATTCCCGGGAGGAACTTTAATTCTACTTGGAGTCTTTAAGATCCTTGTTACTCCTTCGTAGAAGTTAAAATTTGGCATCGGTCATTTCTTGCAGTGTCTATATATGTAAAATTATTACCTCGAATTTACTGCTACCTCGAATTCTTGTTCACGTTTCAGCCGTAAAGGCCAGGTGTAACAAACTAAAACTAGTTTTGAAAAAAAGCACAGAAGGTAAATCAGAGGTTTGGCCGTCGTTTGGGTTTCCACATGTGAGCAAACATTTGAACGTACGTGTTACCCGATATCGTGTGGGTGAATAAATAGCACACAGCACTCATTTTGTATTTACATAATCACTCCTTCAGTGAGTGTATTTAACCCCACTTAGGGGTATTTATCAAATGTGTCAATCTCTTATCAAAAGTCTTATCACCAGAACAGGAAGTCATGTAAGAAATTATGGGATCACCATCCGGTTCAGTATATTTAAGACGGATAAGTATATATATATACATAGGCTATCCACTCATCTCTTAGTGCAGATAGTCTCCAGCCACTTAATGACATTGTTTTTCACGACGAGAAAAGGACAATTCATCCATAAAAGAAGAAGACTCTTCTGAAAGGTGCCTCTCGAAGAGCAGACAGAGAGTTATGAAGGCTCCTGCCCTGCTGCTGACAATCGTCCTTTACTGTGCCGCGAAGAACAGTCACCATGTCGATCTCAGTCACCGCGGACTCCAGACCGTACCGACAAACATCTCGCCCACAACAGCGAGTCTCGATTTGAGTTGGAATTGTCTGCAAAGTATACCCAATGACTCCTTCGTCAACTTAAATTCGTTAGCCTCGCTGGATCTGTCCCAGAACAAACTCACGAGGTTAGAACCATCAGCTTTCGGAGGTCTATTGCAGCTCCTTTTTCTAAACCTGGGAAACAACCAGCTGCTACTGGGATACAAATCCTACCCTCCCACAGTATTTCACCCTCTGGAAAAACTGGAAATCCTAAATATGGCTGACAACATTCCAGGCCAACGGCTAGATCATCCTTTTCCGAACGAGATTTTCAGTGGCCTTGACTCGTTGAAAGAGTTAAGCATTGATGGACCTGACGACGGTTCCTTTGGTCCAGGGGTGATGCGCATGTCACAACTTAAAAGCCTTTCCGTAAACTTCTGGGAGTCTGGCGGTAGCCTCAGGCCTGAGACATTGGCTTACTTCTCAGGTTTACCGATCGAATCACTAGTGCTGCTCTGTCAGGGTTTAGAAGCAGGAACTCTGAGATATTTTCCATTCTTGACAAGATTAAGTTTAAAGACCAACGGGATTACCAAGGCACTCTCCGCACTTGCTGACCTCACCCATCATAATTTGACCTACCTTACAATCTCAGGGTGCAACCCCGGCGCTGGGAGCCTCAGGGATCCAGAAAACTTAATCCTTACCCGAAATAACACGGTTCACCTGGCGGATATTTGTGTGCGCCACCTGGACCTAAGCGACAACGCCCTCATCCACGTCGGGAAAGATGTCCTGGTTGGATTCCGCTATCCGGAGTGCGTGGAAAGTTTTAGAGTGAACGGAAACTACCTGTCAATCGCCTCTAATGGCTTATCTTTAGTTAGCTTGGCTCGTTTCGCGAGATTAGAATACCTCAGTGTTAGTCCAGGTCGAGAATACACTTTGGGTATGACTGATTTTTCATCCGAACAAGATATGCCAGAGTTCCCAGACGGACTGGCCGTGCAGTTGACCTTACCCCAGTCATTGCGAGTGCTTAATGCGAGTTTCCTGGGTGGATCGGTCAAAGGCATACCAGATCTGAAATTTATAAATGCACACCATTTACAAGTTCTTGATCTCTCATATGACAATGTAGATGGCTGTACCTTTGTCATGTCTGGACTGGAGAACTTGAAAGTGCTCAACATATCTGGGTTTGACTGCAGTTTTCTGTCTCCAAAATTCTTTTCACATTTTACATCACTGGATGTGTTAGTTGCCCAAAACTGTAGATTGAATACAGGCTTGCAGCAGAACTCGGTTGCCGCCATATTCAAAAGTCAAGTAAACTTAAGAACCTTGGATCTATCCAGTAATAATTTCGTAACACTCAACCTAGATATTTTCAAACCACTCAAGAGCCTGGAAAATTTGATTCTAGCCAACAACAAATTGATCCATTTACCCGAAACTATTTATGAATTAGTCTCGCTGAAATTCGTGGACTTATCATCCAATATTATTTCGTCTTTATCTGGTAAAGAAATTAAGTGGTTGGCCAGTGACCTTCCACTCCAAACCGGTGGTGTTGGCAGAGTTTCGTTTAGCCATAACCCTTTCATCTGCACATGTAATACTCTGAACACTATGCACTGGCTGTTGGAAGGTTCAGCCATTGTGGAGGAACTCTGCTCACTGACGTGCACCCTACAGAATGGAACAGTGGTGAAAATGTGTGCCCTCCAGTCACAGCTGAAGAACATGGACGTGAGCTGTGTCAGCAAATTTTGGTTAACCTTCTCCATAGTTGGTTCTTGTTTGATCACCGTGGTGATTGTGCTGGGAATCTTTGCCTACCGTTACAGATGGAATATAAAATATTGGGTTCTTACAAAATTTAGGAGGGTTCCTGTGTATAAAGAGCTGACCAACGAGCAATACAAATATGATGCATTCGTGGCTTACAACTACACCAGTTACCGATGGGCTTGCATTGATTTGAGAAAAGTTTTGGAAGTTGAGAACGATTTCTCACTGTGTCTTCACGATCGCGACTTTATCCCCGGTGGAAACATTCAGCAGAGCATTGTGGACGCCATGAACAGCAGCCGGAAAATCATCTTGGTGATCAACAAAGCTTTCATGAAAAGTGAATGGTGTGAATTCGAAGTTCAAATGGCGGGCATGCGCATGGTGAGAGACGGCCTTGAAGACGCCATTATAGTGATCATGATGGAAGAAATCCCTGTGACAGAAATGTCCAAATCGCTGCTGAGCCTGTGGAAAGACATCACATTCCTGGTGTGGCCCGAGGATGACCCAGGCGATGAACGGATCTTCTGGAGCCGTCTGCTACACGGGATGGCGCGCTGAAGTGTCTTTGTGCTGTATTTCTTGTTTGTGTAATGCAAAAATTGCCAGAACTGGTGACCATGTTTATATAGTTCGAATGTTTTGAAGAAAAATGCTTTGCGACATAAAATAATTTTTATAAGAATTCCTACAAAATGGCTTGGGAACCAGAAATAGAAGACTCGTATATAATAGAAGCTCGTATATCGTATTGTACAGGCGTGGAATGAAATCACGGATGGTAAGATTTTTGTAAATTTACAACCATATGTTAACCTCTTACACTGAATTCAGATAACTTTTTATTAATGGAAGATGGTTTATTTGTAGAAGATGGTTAAAAAAAACTTCAAGGGTACTGCTACTTATGGTGTATGAAAAGCAGATATATTGATGGGGTAAACTAATCTTGTGACTTAATATATGGATAATGCTTTAACTCATAGGCTTACACAAAACTTCCTGAATTAATTTCCCATAACTCTTGTAGCCTGATGGCGTGTGGACACAGACAATCCCATCACGATCACAGCCGATCAGCAGTTGTGTATGAGGGATAATGCATTTATTTATTAATTTGATTGATGTTTTGCACCTTACCCATTCACACTTAGAAAAGAAGGTGCCGCCATAGAACCTTTAGGGGTTCCATGGCTTGCCTTTGAGGTGGCAGCCTTTAATGTTCCATATAGGACCTTATTTGTATGGTTCCATTTAGCACCACATATAGAAGGTTCCAAGGTTCGATACAAGCACCTTTAAGGGTGCAATTGTGCAACCTTTGAGGGTTAAAAGACTTTAAATGTACAGTGGAACCCACTAGGTCAGTATAGGTCCTACTTTCTAGGGTTCAATATAGCACCAATGGAAAAAGTTACGTTCTGTACCCCCAGGTTCAATATTGGTACCCTTCAAAGCTTCCAGATAGCACCAAAAATTGTTCTGTATAGTCTCTGTAAGATCCAATGTGACGTTGAAAAATGCAACCAAAGGGTTGCTTTAAATGGGCCACCTCTGGAATTCACACTGTAAGAATTCAATGATCTTTACTCAACGTAATTTCTTTGCGAAAATATGTACTACTAATAACATTTTACTTTGTATGATTTCAAAAAGTGAAATGGTACACATATTATATTTTTCACGGATGTTAACATCAATACATTTATATATCGCTGTATTATCGCGCTGACTTGGGGTCCATGATCAATAATTTAAATTCCATGGCCTGCAATAAACCAGCCTTAATCACACGTACTGCACAGAACAGCTTTTTATATTCAATCGGAAAATACAGGTACATGATACTATACTAAACAAGCCTCTCTTTTTTTGTCTCTTTTTTTTTTTGTTGCTGAGAAGAATGTATACTTAACACAACTAATTTATATTCAACACAAACACGTCTTGATTGAAAACATAGAAGCCACTGATAATTTCTGTAACATAATCGCAAGACATATTTCAGCTTAATTCAAATAGTCTGACAAGGGACATCTGCCATGCACATAGTTACAGTTGTACATAAGTTAAATGCCTTTAACTCCGTTAAATAAAATTAAAATTTAATACCATTATAACAGTAAAGGTAAACTAGTCCTTATTCTGTTACAACAGAAGTAACTTTGTCTAGGGCATAATTGTAATAAACAGTGAAGTCAACTTGTAGTTAATATCTGTGGTCAAAATGATTGATGTATAGTTGTAACTGACAGTCTTATAGTAAATTAGTCAGGTCAGGGCAAGTTATCAAGGTTTTAACGAGGTCAAATTCAATCATAAGATTGGTATACATAGACAACAGTATATATCAATTAAGTTTCCCAACATATGGTATTTCACCTAAAGACTTGACCCAAAAATGGAGGCTTTAGTAGCACACACTGTATAACACATTAAGAACATATTTTTAAGAGATTGAGAGTAATTGTGTGCAAATAGCCTGGACCTGATTGGTGGGAGGCTACGGCAATTGGCAGTCGAGTACCTTAAATTAAACCACTCGGCCACAGAGAGTTGTGTAAGTTTGAAAATCCTACGTATGCTATATCATAAACGAGATGTACATTTATACAGTCGTACGGGCAAGTGCGAACAACATATGCCAAATGATACCAGAGTTATGTCATCCCATATAAGTCAAAATGTGTCCAGCACAAATCTGCTAATCTATGGAGTTTGAGAATCCTATGCCAAGTAATAGCTGAAATATAGCTTTGCACAAACTTCCTCTGAAATATCAATGGCCCGAAAAATATGCACAAGGGCAGACAACTCCTAAAGCAGATCAAAATGTGAAAAAATAACCTGACAGTGAACTACTTCAGGTCATTTTGCACACTTTGTATGAATTTGAGTGTCATATTTATGATAAATGCAGATACATGCATATGCTCCCTTATTAAGGAAGGGATATAAATACCAAAATACAAAAGATGCAAAAGATCGAGTTAATTAATACAAGTACCTTTTTGTTCATCATTAGTCTTTAGTAGCCTGAGCTTTTCTTTTAACACATCTGTAACAACTGTACTAGTTTTTAATTAGAAATTACTAATTTCCTTCCATCTGAAAACTACTTCAACGTTTACACTGAGTTTGTCAATAACAATTAAGCCCTCAAGCTTTTCTTCAGAGAGTGAATAAATGCAGCTGCACTCAAACGGCCAGCTGGAACAAATACTTAAATCTCTAGAAATGTTTAGAGCCCTCCAAATTCACACCATGGCCACTTCTGAGTTTAAACTCTTGACACATTCCAAATCCACAATTTTAAAGTGTTTTCAGGAAATATTTTAAGGATATTTTGACACTTTCATGGCTGGATTTTTGTCTAGGAATTCCACAAATATGTATACACCGCAATATACATGAGCTAATATTTCTCAACAAAATATGAAATACCGAACAAGGAAACAAGAAATCAGATTAGATTAAACTAAGACTGAGTTCTTTACAAACATAAAAACATGAAGTGAATGATAAACTTTATATAATAAAAGATAAAAAGTGTCAGTGCCATAATTTGTTAATTCAAATTTAACTACCGTAAGTCCTTCAAAATCTTCAGTCACTGACATGTTTTGACATATTGAGGCAGGTCAGAATATCATTATATATATCATTAATTTGAGAGCTGTTATCGTGGAACTGAAAGTTTCCTTATAAGATATCAATCATTTTTATTATGAAGTAATTATGAATTATTATGAATATTTTTTGTTATGAAGTTACATACAGTAGTTATGAAGTCACATACAGTAATTATGAAGTCACACACAATAGTTATGAAGTCATGCACATGTATTAGTGGTTCACGTTTATGACATGTATGATATTTATCGTTCACGCTAGAAAGGGCCGGACATTTTTGAAAATGTTGGTAATGCACAGATGGTCAACATTCAAGAGGCAGAACTTTAATTGTCACTGACTCTTATTTATTGTCGGGTGCAAATTTTATGACACTGATGCAGTGCAGATTTTATATCTTTAACCGGAACTCAGGGAGTCACCAATATCGGTCTAACTGTATCGATAGACTTACTAATTTATGCACATTTTGGAGGCCATATAGTATTGTGCCACAAAAAATGATATGTTAACTTCCCCGGACACCCTGTATTTCATCCGTAACTGTGATCTTACTGTTATTAAAATCAAGCACGCACAAGTTTAGATGAGAGGGAAAATGTGTTGCTAAGTTTCATAGAAATCAGTGCTGTAGGCCTACTTTATGCGGAGCAGAATGGACAAAATCTGAATACCTGGAAAAGCAGTTAGATGGGGGTAATTATGAAAATAATTACTTGATTGTCATTAAACTTAAGCATGCGTAAATTTAAATGGGATGTTTTGATATATTTTAACTATATAGACATTAGAACAGTTCCATCTCAAAAGTTTATAATAGGAATATTTTGGTAAAATGCAACCCAAATTAGCACATCTGTAAAACAACGGCATTTCTGCACCGCTTATCTACTGGTACTAGTTAACTTGGGAAATAAAAAAAATATTTTCCAATCACATGAATGCCACAGTATGCATGGTTTTAAGGCCTAGCCAATCATGGTTCTGCGTAAAGTACTAGCAGCTCGGCTGTTTAGCCTGTATGATTCCCTTTATACTCGGTAAGAAGCCATACAGGATTCATTTCAGTCAAGACACACTTCTTCAGCGACGTGAATACAAACCATCACTGTTTAGAGATTAAGATTGATTTATTGTTGTTTAATAAATTGAAGCTACCCAAACCTTTAACTTGTTGAAAATCTGAAACTCCACTGTGCAATTTGGTTGGATCCAAAAAATTGCAGTAATTTAATAATTGCCATTTTACAAATATCTTGAATGCATTGGAACATTGCACCTTAGAGATGAGAACAACATTGTAATAAGCGACGGTCGCATTTCTGGCTACGCGCCACTACATTCGCCACAACAGAGCAGCCGTGATCAAATTAGCATCCATTCCCGGACTGTGGCCTTTGAAATCTCGGCTTTTCATCGCCAATAAAACGACAAGCTTTCAAAATAACACTTTTTTCTTGGTGTTTTCTGATTCTCCATTGTTTTTATTATACGTTATTGCGAATGGGGACACGATTTCCAGTGTAGAATTTCAAAGAAAAAGACATTTAATGTAGCAAGCATACTGCCGCTAGGTTAAAACATATGCTGTTGAGTGGAAATTAGCACCCAGCTCCCGTGTAATGCGAGAGCTCGCGACATTTCTGTAAAAAAAAATGATGGCTTTCTGAAATGCGAAAGTGACTTTGTGACTTTGTGCCCCTGTGATCATTGAATAGTTAACTTTGTCTAAGTAGCTAAAGTTTCGACAAAATATAATTCATTTCACTTTTAAACACTGAATTAAATGAGAAAAATCATTTTAACAAAGACGTTTTTCCAACTAAATTCTAGATAGTGCCGTCACTAGACCTATGTGTGTTTCGACGCATAGATTCACTCTGCTAGGTGACCTTAATGGTTGTGGGGTCGTTGTCGATGAGAACATCATTGGAATTCAGTCTTGCATAACTAAATTTCAACGCAAAAATACAGTACATTTCAAGCAACTTTAACATTTCTTGAAAAGAAAATATCTTTTTTCATTTGAACAACCCGATGACAGCAGATGATGAAAATTGGAAATCACGTATCGTGCGGTGCCCCTTTCCGCGTCATTTGCTACCAGATATAAGAAATCACGCGATAGTGTTATTTTCTTTTTTAAATATTGATTACATATGCAAACTTTGTTCATAATTTTTGGACATTTTACATGGAAATTTTCTTTCTACTTTAATTATGTGCAAAGTCCGAAATTTGTTTGAGTTTTTTTTTCAAGATGAAGGTTCGATGTAGCACCCTATACTTGATTTGTAATTAAACAGCATTAGATTAAGCTTCTGGGTGGGTTTAGGTATCAAGTATATACTGAGAAAAAATAACCATATTCGACTTGAGCATTTATTTATCTCAAATACTTTCATGTACCAAGAAGTAAAACGGCGAGGCCATTTTGTAAAGGGGCGTCACTCTTTAGTCCTAAAGGCGTAACTCGAAAACTGCGTATTGAGGCCTAGTTTCCAAACACGATAAATATACTTGTATAAGGCGTAAAACACCAATGAAATCAATCAATCAATCAATCAATCACTATCACTTTTCAGATATCACCACAAAGCATCTAGCAACACTAATGATAACTAATCTCGAACCGCCAGATAATTTTTTCTCGATCGGGGTGGTACAAATTATTTTGCGCATATCCCTGTTACGCCTCCATATTTTATAAATGCCATATTTTTCAAACCAGCGGCAATGAAACATCTAAGAGAATTCTTAATATTGTGTTTGCATGTTATTTAAAAAGTAAACGAAAAGTAAATTATGTTAGACCAAAAATGGATTTGAACTCGTTTCTTCAATGCATTAGAATTATTTTTTTTACAAAACGTATCGCTTAATTTTAGGCATAATCGTTCATTTCATAACTAAGGATTTGCAATGTTTTAACGTAACATTCTCCACACAAAGAATTGGGTGTTTATTTTTTATTGACTCATTTATTTACTTTTTAATGGAATGAAACTTTTATAATATATTTTAATGTTTAATATTATATGTATTGATTTATACTGAACAAAAATATAAACGCGCGAAGCAATTTTATATTGTTTTCTCTCAGTGTTAAATAACGTGTTAACTCAAGAATTAGGGTAAAGTATTATCGATTGTGGCTTCAATTTCCACCAGATTTTCACTATCAATAACCCCATTCGAGATCACGCGCCTTAGTACGTGATCCTACGGTACCAAGACAAGGCTCGTGTGTAGATGGGCGCCATCAGTGAAGTGATTTCCCTCACAATTTCGGGATAGTTGTTGGTAGAGGAGTATCAGATATTTAATAAGTATTTTCAGATTCCTTGACTCTAAATCTCTTTCAACAGTTTAAAAATCAAGCAGGTACCTGTTTCTGAATTAATGAAAAATATCCAAAATAAAAATGAACTATTTTCTCACGTATTAGCCAATGAATATTAAGTTATTCAACATGGCGGCGCCCACGAAAGACGGCATGTAAAGAGTTGGAATAAGTTGTCGCATACGCCAAGACAAGCAGGTATACTGCTCTTCGTGCGGCATATGATAAAAGAGATGTCAGTGCACTCTAATCGACTGGGTACGGTAAAACTCTTGTATATCAGCTTATGCCTTGGGTAATCCAGCGTCGAGAACACAGTGAGAAACCCACGATAACTATTGCTGTATTCCCTCGGAATTCTGCTATGCACAATCAAGTGGTAGGTGAGGAAATATATTTTACTTGCTATGGTTCAGCTTGAGCACGGGCGGAGATGATAATAATACCCACTCACGCCTGCAAACAGCACACTACTCAACACTTCGGTACTTTCGCTATCACGTGCAGTTATTTACATGGGGCGAAAGTAGTCAGCTCAGATCAGGTGACGCAATGCACGAGTCTCGCTTTCGACACCGCTATTGTAAAAAGCATGGCGCCCAAATATATTAGAGATGTAATCTAAACGGAGGCAGTAGGTACATTTGCATCTTAGAATACCAATAATCCAGGAGCTATGGCAGCGTGAGTCGTCAGTAATCACTGTTCACAGCAGTCAATACCGAGTACCATTGCTCCTGGATTATTGTCCAAGCTTGAAATTGAAGACATAATTGATAATGAATTCTTACCGTAATTGTAAAATACTTATCAATAATTGCTGAGTTAACGTGTTATTTAATATTGTAAAATTGTTTTCGTGCGTTTAAATTTTTATTCAGTACATAATAGAATATCATAAAATAAGTTTCAGTCGAAGGCATTAAAAGTTTTTCTGAGAATGCATGAACTTTTTTTTTTAGATTTGTCTTCTCTGAATGCAGGCAAACGTTTTGATTAATGACAGGATTTATGGTACATGTTGATAATGTATGTCCACAGTGACGTCACAGCAAGATTTTTAGGCCCTAAAACACGTATTTATTGACTTGGAGTTTGATTTTTGGAGCACACGCACACAGTACAAAAGTAAATTGCACAACAGTTATATACCGAACTGAACATAAAGGTGTGGGAAGAGTTAGTGACGTCAGTGGTGGTGATGCGCATTATCGCGCAGAAAGAGTTAATGACGTCAGTGATGGTGGCGCATATTTTCAGGTGTAGAAAGAGTTAATGACGTCAGTGGTGGTGATGCGCATTATCAGGTATAGAAATTGTTAAATGACGTCATTGGTGGTGACGCACATTATCAGATGTAGAAAAGTTAGTGACGTCACTGGTAAAGCACATTATCAGTGTGATCCATTAAACCCACCACACAATAAAAGTGTTTGATGCACATTTAACTTAGTAGAAAAAGAAACACTAAAACAAAAAAGGCAAAATCATTTTAATTACAGCTCTTCAATAGTGCCAAATTCGGCTTAAGCCATATCGTATACTAGAGATTTTTTACGTTGCTACTGTTTAAGCATTTTACATGAACATAAGCCGGATTTCATCGAATACTGGAGACCATTTGCCAACCAACACACACGTCGCTGTTCTGGTTTTACTGTCCATGTTTTTTTATTTTAGATTATATGTTTGCTGATACTGACTTCATTTTTAAACTTTCTTTCCGTTTAGGTATAAATTAATCTCACGAATATTTTTATTTTGATAAAATAAAGGATTAATTTTAAAGAACAGTCATGCATTTCACTGAAAAAAAATTGTTTCCTCATTCCACCGGTACATCGCCATGGAATTGTCTATAGCTAGAAACACGAGACCGGCTGTTTCCGTGATTAGATGCACCAACCAGTGTGCATTTGAACACATAGATGGGAATCATACACAGAGACAGTGCTGTCATAGTTGCAAATTTTAACCATTCAGGCGTGAGTTTTTCCCATAACCTAAGACGGTAGCTGTTTCCGTAGATGTTTTATATACCTAGGGTACAAATGAGGCCACATGTTTTTTCCGGTTTCTCTAACTTGGCGCCTCCGTGGGAAGGTCTGCCAGCAATCTGTGATGGTTGTGGGTTTTCCTCGGGCTGCGCCCGGTTTCCTCCCACCATACTGCTGGCCGCCGTTGTATAAGTGAAATATTCCTGACCACGACGTAAAACACCAATCAAACAAATAAAAAATAACATGGCGAATCCCATTGCCGCGTAAGAATTCCAGAATAAAAGTTGATTATTGTGTTTCCATCCTGCTTTGGAAATAACTAAGTTTTTTTCATTTTTTATCTTGTCTTTAAATACATTTTAGCTGCCTTTAATTTGATACACGTATCCTCATTCACGTTATTCAAGCACTAATCGCGTGAAATTGATAAACCACTCATCAAGGTCTAGCAAAAGACCCGTTTCACAAAAACTCCTGGCACCGTTAACCACACGTGACTGTCATGGTAACAAGAGGACTGGCCTCTCCAGCATAGCTATCACCAAACATAAAGGCACATATACACGCTTTGTGAAGTGGAGCCCCTGACGAAACAATTCAAGTCAGTACCGGTATATAAAATTGTTTGCTTAGTTTGAGTATGTTATCCCCGTTATTTACCTAATGGTATATATAGACAACATATCTCCAGTGCATTGAACTGGATGTCAGGGTATAAACACTCAACAAATTAATACATTACTTTTAACAGGAAATCAATTGTCTAAGTGAGTATAACATAATACTGTCATATAGGAATGTAGACTTTCAGACATCCAGGTTGGTATACTATAAAAGATAACACTATAAAACTGTTCTTCTGGACAATGTATATTATTTATTGACGTTGCGGCGAAAACATATCGCCTTTAACAGAGTAAGGTGTTAAACAAAAAGAATTCATATTTATATTGAAGTTACATACAAAAACAAAGTGAACAAACCAGTATGTACAAGTTTCATGGTGAACACAGTTCACGGTTGAAGTATACAATGGGTGTATACAATTTTAAACCATGAGACAAGTGAAGCTGGTATATTGTGACAGAGTTTGAATATAATACAGTTTTACACGAGTGAACAAATTTTACCATGTAGAGGTACATTTACACAAGTTAAACATTTTTTCAACACTGTGTCCCAGGTATGTGATAAGTTAAACCTGTATCATTGCATGTATGTCGGAACACAGCAGAATCATAGCCACTAGGTGCCGGTGTTTGGTGTTGTTTAACACGGTTACTTAGTGGCTGCTGTGTTTGACCAATATATGAATCCCTGCAAGTGTTTTCACCACATTTTATTTCATACACCACACCACTTGTCTTGTCTTTGATGGCCTTGTCCTTATGTCGAGATGTTCTCACTTTCTGATATGGTTTTAAGGCTGTTTTTATAGAATGTTGCCCGAAAATTCTTCTGATATTTTCCGGTAAACCTTGTACATATGTAGAGTTATAGCACTAGTAGTACTTGTTGTTGCTATGTTAGTGGGCGTCTTGGGGAGATTAGTTCTCAGGGCATTGTGAATGACCCAGTTTTGATAGCCAAGGGCTTTCAGTGTTTTTCGTATGTGGCTATCAAATGTTACGATGTTGGGTCATTAGGTGAGTGTGTACATATACTATGTCCTCTTGTCACAGGGCGTCTCCATGCCGTCAACATAACACCCCACCGATCCACAATATACCGACACCACGCCAACCAGTCCTGCTTCCTACCCCAAACCTCTTAGTGCTGAGCGACAAGCGCCGCCGCAACAAGTAGTGTTCAAAGTCTCTGATATGACCCGACCCGGGTTTCATCTTTAGTCTCTCCACTATTAGGTTACCGAAGCCGTAAAAACGAAGTATATTCTTCCTGTTCCACAAAACTATGTGCCGACTGTAACGACCACGGCACCTCATGAAACTCACAAGATAGTAAACCATGGTTTCTTCCAACAGGGACCTAGTATTATTTGTTTGCGTTCGACATTTTACCTTTTTTAGGCAAACACCTTGTAAATATATTTTTCGTACATTCTCTCGCTCCTCAAAGTAAGCAATCGGCGTGCGTGTTTACCAATTATTAAGAAGATTTTGATTTTCCTGACGATGTTTAGGTTTTATGAATAGTTGTCCCATTAGATATCATTTTACCTTACACGAGTTCACACATTGGCGTAAATGGTGGTCCGATTGGCCACAAATTTGTGCTGAGAATGGGCCTTGAATAGCCGTTTACATTTGTTACCAAGCGTGACTTACCTTGACCTTGTATGTAAAATCTGGCCCTCGCTTTCACATCGTCGATCGTCGTGATAAAGGGCTGGGTGCTTATGTATGCTGTTGGTTGATAGTGGCTTGTATGCCTATATATGTTTTGGGTTTATCATGGTTTGTATGCCCATGTATGCTTTGGGTTGATAATGGTGTGTATGCTTATATATGATTTGGGTTGATAATTATGTCTATGCTTTGGGTTTATAAATAACGATGCATACAAACATTTTTACCGTAACTTATGGTGTTAGCAACACCTACCAAACTTGTTATCGGATATACCTAGAGATGTTTTTCATAGAGCTATGTATGTGTATAATATTTCGACATTTTATTGACCGTGAACGGATGTGCCACTTTCAGATTCAATTTAGACGGAAGTATCAAAATACTGTGTTATGTATCCTTTTTTACTTTTCTACCAAGTACTTTTCTATCAGTAATCCTTTGAAAAAACATTTCATTGTTGTATTTAGGTAATATGATTAAAATGAAGGAAAGCTTAAAAGAAATGAAATATGGTTAATGAGACGGACCACTGAAAACTGTACATAAAAATACCGTCATTTATTGTGTTTTTTGAATTTTTTAGAGAGTTTTTAAATGTTTGATTTCTATGTTACATATAGCTGGTGTTGCTGAAATAACAATTCACTCTAACACACGTTTTAATAGCTCTTTAATAGCTCTTTTTACACCCGAGTAAAAGGTAGTATTTTTTTAAAATACTAAAACCCTTGGGCCTATTTGAGGTGAGAGTATACTTTGTCAATTGCAGTATGGTTCATAAAGCCCACCTTACAATTGGAACATTCTGAAGAAATCTACAAAAATGTAAGAAAACTTTTAGAAACAGTTTTAAGGGCCTTTCTCCTTGAGGCTCACTAAAAAAAGCATTCTGTCTTTTTCCCTTCAAATGACCTGTCGAGTCAAAATTCTAGTTCAGCCGACACTCAAGATAGAAAATTGACAAAATATATTGAAGGAATATAAAATTAGACGAAACATGTATGTAGGTATTTCTCTGATTGTATGATTTGTGACGATTTTGTACTCGATGTCCATTATAAGTTTCACGGGCGTCTGTGGCCGACGGTATTAGCACGCCAGCGCGGCACAATGACCCAGGAACCACTCACCATTGAGGTTGTGAGTTCAAGTGCAGCTGATGCTGGCTTAATCTCCGGTCGTAAGCGGAAAGGTCTGACAGCATCCTGCGGATAGTTGTGGGTCGTGGATAGTTCTGCCCTGTTTCCTCCCATCATAATGCTGCCTGTCGTCGTATCATTGAAATATAATGGAGTGTGGCGTAAAAAAACAAACCGAACAAATAAATAATGTAAATCAATGTAATTTTGTGTTATATGACACAATTTTCATGGAGAAATATATACTGTCCGTGTTTTACATATAGAGGATATACTTACATTATTAAAATGGCCAGGATATGTCGTGCATAGGTGTTATTAAATCGTGTCGTAAATTTGCATTGCAACACGACTAGCTAATGGTTGTCTTTTTCGTTTCTCTAAATTTCTTATTAGTCTGACAGTCCATCACTTAAGCAGGTATTTTTCAGCAGAAAACTTGGATATAAATATACGTACGAAAGAATTAAGATATGTACTGAGGTAGAAAGTGATATTTGTCATTCCACTGTTAGTCTACATAACATTACTACTCACGGTATTTGTTATATAACGCTGATTACACCCGGTAAACCCGGTATCTATTAGAGCTTACGTAATTCTATCAAACATATTCCCGGGAGGAACTTTGTTTCTACTTGGAGTCTTTAAGATCCTTGTTACTCCTTCGTAGAAGTTAAAATTTGGGATCGGTCATTTCTTGCAGTGTCTATATATGTAAAATTATTACCTCGAATTCTTGTTCACGTTTCAGCCGTAAAGGCCAGGTGTACCAAACTAAAACTAGTTTTGAAAAAAAGCACAGAAGGTAAATCAGAGGTTCATGAGTTTGGCCGTCGTTTGGGCTTCCACATGTGAGCAAACATTTGAACGTACGTGTTACCCGATATCGTGTGGGTGAATAAATAGCACACAGCACTCATTTTGTATTTACATAATCACTCCTTCAGTGAGTGTATTTAACCCCACTTAGGGGTATTTATCAAATGTGTCAATCTCTTATCGAAAGTCTTATCACCAGAACAGGAAGTCATGTAAGAAATTATGGGATCACCATCCGGTTCAGTATATTTAAGACGGATAAGTATATATATACATAGGCTATCAACTCATCTCTTAGTGCAGATAATCTCCAGCCACTTAATGACATTGTTTTTCACGACGAGAAAAGGACAATTCATCCATAAAAGAAGAAGTCTCTTCTGAAAGGTGCCTCTCGAAGAGCAGACAGAGAGTTATGAAGGTTCCTGCCCTGCTGCTGACAATCGTCCTTTACTGCGCCGCGAAGAACAGTCACCATGTCGATCTCAGTCACCGCGGACTCCAGACTGTACCGACAAACATCTCGCTCACAACAGCGAGTCTCGATTTGAGTTGGAATTGTCTGCAAAGTATACCCAATGACTCCTTCGTCAACTTAAATTCGTTAACCTCGCTGGATCTGTCCCAGAACAAACTCACGAGGTTAGAACCATCAGCTTTCGGAGGTCTGTTGCAGCTCCTTTTTCTAAACCTGGGAAACAACCAGCTGCTACTGGGATACAAATCCTACCCTCCCACAGTATTTCACCCTCTGGAACAATTGGAAATCCTAAATATGGCTGACAACATTCCAGGCCAACGGCTAGATCATCCTTTTCCGAACGAGATTTTCAGTGGCCTTGACTCGTTGAAAGAGTTAAGCATTGATGGACCTGACGACGGTTCCTTTGGTCCAGGGGTGATGCATATGTCACAACTTAAAAGCCTTTCCGTAAACTTCTGGGAGTCTGGCGATAGTCTCAGTAATGAGACATTGGCTTACTTCTCAGGTTTACCGATCGAATCACTAGTGCTGCTAAGTCAGGGTTTAGAAGCAGGAACTCTAAGATATTTTCCATTCTTGACAAGCTTAAGTTTAAAGACCAACGGGATTACCAAGGCACTCTCCGCACTTGCTGACCTCACCCATCATAATTTGACCTACCTTACAATCTCAGGATGCAACCCCGGCGCTGGGAGCCTCAGGGATCCAGAAAACTTAATCCTTACCCGAAATAACACGGTTCACCTGGCGGATATTTGTGTGCGCCACCTGGACCTAAGCGACAACGCCCTCATCCACGTCGGGAAAGATGTCCTGGTTGGATTCCGCTATCCGGAGTGCGTGGAAAGTTTTAGAGTGAACGGAAACTACCTGTCAATCGCCTCTAATGGCTTATCTTTAGTTAGCTTGGCTCGTTTCGCGAGATTAGAATACCTCAGTGTTAGTCCAGGTCGAGAATACACTTTGGGTATGACAGATTTTTCATCCGAACAAGATATGCCAGAGTTCCCAGACGGACTGGCCGTGCAGTTGACCTTACCCCAGTCATTGCGAGTGCTGAATGCGAGTTTCCTGGGTGGATCGGCCAAAGACATACCAGATCTGAAATTTATAAATGCACACCATTTACAAGTTCTTGATCTCTCATATGACAATGTAGATGGCTGTACCTTTGTCGTGTCTGGACTGGAGAACTTGAAAGTGCTCAACATATCTGGGTTTGACTGCAGTTTTCTGTCTCCAAAATTCTTTTCACATTTTACATCACTGGATGTGTTAGTTGCCCAAAACTGTAGATTGAATACAGGCTTGCAGCAGAACTCGGTTGCCGCCATATTCAAAAATCAAGCAAACTTAAGAACCTTGGATCTATCCAGTAATAATTTTGTAACACTCAACCTAGATATTTGATTCTAGCCAACAACAAATTGATCCATTTACCCGAATCTATTTATGAATTAGCCTCGCTGAAATTCGCGGACTTATCATCCAATATTATTTCGTCTTTATCTGGTAAAGAAATTAAGTAGTTGGCCGGTGACCTCCCACTCCAAACCGGTGGTGTTGGCAGAGTTTCGTTAAGCCATAACCCATTCATCTGCACATGTAATACTCTGAACACTATGCACTGGCTGTTGGAAGGTTCAGCCATTGTGGAGGAACTCTGCTCACTGAAGTGCACCCTACAGAATGGAACAGTGGTGAAAATGTGTGCCCTCCAGTCACAGCTGAAGGACATGGACGTGAGCTGTGTCAGCAAATTTTGGTTAACCTTCTCCATAGTTGGTTCTTGTTTGATCACCGTGGTGATTGTGCTGGGAATCTTTGCTTATCGTTACAGATGGAATATAAAATATTGGGTTCTTACAAAATTTAGGAGAGGTCCCGTGTATAAAGAGCTGACCAACGAGCAATACAAATATGATGCATTCGTGGCTTACAACTACACCAGTTACCGATGGGCTTGCATCGATTTGAGAAAATTTTTGGAAATTGAGAACGATTTCTCACTGTGTCTTCACGATCGCGACTTTATCCCCGGTGGAAACATTCAGCAGAGCATTGTGGACGCCATGAACAGCAGCCGGAAAATCATCTTGGTGATCAACAAAGCTTTCATGAAAAGTGAATGGTGTGAATTTGAAGTTCAAATGGCGGGCATGCGCATGGTAATAGACGGCCTTGAAGACGCCATTATAGTGATCATGATGGAAGAAATCCCTGTGACAGAAATGTCCAAATCGCTGCTGAGCCTGTGGAAAGACATCACATTCCTGGTGTGGCCCGAGGATGACCCAGGCGAGGAACGGATCTTCTGGAGCCGTCTGCTAGACGGTATGGCGCGCTGAAGTGTCTTTGTGCTCTATTTCTTGTTTTGTGTAATGCAAAAATTGCCAGAACTGGTGACCAAGACTATGTTTATATAGTTTGAATGTTTTGAAGAAAAATGCTTTGCCGACATAAGATAATTTTAATAAGAATTCCTACAAAATGGCTTGGGAAGCAGAAATAGAAGACAGAATATCGTATTGTACAGGCGTGGAATGAAATCATGGATGGTAACATTTTGTAAATTTACAACCATATGTTAACCTCTTACACTGAATTCAGTTAACTTTTTATTAATGTGTGGTAAGAAGTGATAGTCGCTTATACCAGACATTTACTTCGTTATTTGTAGAAGATTGTTAAAAAAAACCCCAAGGGTACTGCTACTTATGGTGTATGAAAAGCAGATATATTGATGGGGTAAACTAATCTTGTGACTTAATATATGGATAATGCTTTAACTCATAGGCTTACACAAAACTTCCTGAATTAATTTCCCATAACTCTTGTAGCCTGATGGCGTGTGGACACAGACAATCCCATCACGATCACAGCCGATCAGCAGTTGTGTATGAGGGATAATGCATTTATTTATTAATTTGATTGATGTTTTGCACCTTACCCATTCACACTTAGAAAAGAAGGTGCCGCCATAGAGCCTTTAGGGGTTCCATGGCTTGCCTTTGAGGTGGCAGCCTTTAATGTTCCATATAGGACCTTATTTGTATGGTTCCATTTTGCACCACATATAGAAGGTTCCAAGTTGCGCCGCAAAGGTTCGATACAGGCACCTTTAAGGGTGCAATTGTGCAACCTTGAGGGTTAAAAGACTTTAAATGTACAGTGGAACCCACTAGGTCAGTATAGGTCCTACTTGCTAGGGTTCAATATAGCACCAATGGAAAAAGTTACGTTCTGTACCTCCAGGTTCAATATTGGTACCCTTCAAAGCTTCCAGATAGATTGTAGCACCAAAAATTGTTTTGTGTAGTCTCTGTAAGATTCAATCTGACGTTCAATAATGCAGGGTTGCTTTAAATGGGCCACCTCTGGAATTCACACTGTAAGAATTCAATGATCTTTACTCAACGTAATTTCTTTGCGAAAATATGTACTACTAATAACATTTTACTTTGTATGATTTCAAAAAGTGAAATGGTACACATATTATATTTTTCACGGATGTTAACATCAATATATTTATATATCGCTGTATTATCGCGCTGACTTGGGGTCCATGATCAATAATTTAAATTCCATGGCCTGCAATAAACCAGCCTTAATCACACGTACTGCCCAGAACAGCTTTTCATATTCAATCAGAAAATACAGGTACATGATACTATACTAAACAAGCCTCTCTTTTTTGTCTCTTTATTTTTGTTTCTGAGAAGAATGTATATTTAACACAACTAATTTATATTCAACACAAACACGTCTTGATTGAAAACATAGAAGCCACTGATAATTTCTGTAACATAATCACAAGACATATTTGAGCTTAATTCAAATAGTCTGACAAGGGACATCTGCCATGCACATAATTACACTTGTACATAAGTTAAATGCCTTTAACTCCGTTAAATAAAATTAAAATTTAATACCATTGTAACTTTGAAAGTAAACTAGTACTTATTCTGTTACAGCCGTAGTAACTTTGTCTAAGGCATAATTGTAATAAACAGTGAAGTCAACTTGTAGTTAATATCTGTGGTCAAAATGATTGATGTATAGTTGTAACTGACAGTCTTATAGTAAATTAGTCAGCTCAGGGCAAGTTGTCAACGTTTTAACTAGGTCAGATTCAATCATAAGATTGGTATACGTAGACAACAGTATATATCAATTAAGTTTCCCAACATATGGTATTTCACCTAAAGATTTGACCTAAAAATGGAGGCTTTAGTAGCACACACTGTATAACACATTAAGAACATATTTTTAAGAGATTGAGAGTAATTGTGTGCAAATAGCCTGGACCTGATTGGTGGGAGGCTACGGCAATTGGCAGTCGAGTACCTTAAATTAAACCACTCGGCCACAGAGAGTTGTGTAAGTTTGAAAATCCTACGTATGCTATATCATAAACGAGATGTACATTTATACTGTCGTACGGGCAAGTGCGAACAACATATGCCAAATGATACCAGAGTTATGTCATCCCATATAAGTCAAAATGTGTCCAGCACAAACCTGCTAATCTATGGAGTTTGAGAATCCTATGCCAAGTAATAGCTGAAATATAGCTTTGCACAAACTTCCTCTGAAATATCAATGGCCCGGAAAATATGCACAAGGGCAGACAACTCCTAAAGCAGATCAAAACGTGAAAAAATAACCTGACGGTGAACTACTTCAGGTCATTTTGCACACTTTGTATGAATTTGAGTGTCATATTTATGATAAATGCAGATACATGCATATGCTCCCTTATTAAGGGAGGGATATAAATATAAAAATATATATGATTTAAAGCTACACGTACAAAAGATTTACAAAAGATAAATGCAGCAGCACTCAAACGGCCAGCTGGAACAAATACTTAAATCTCTAGAAATGTTTAGAGCCCTCCAAATTCACGCCATGGCCACTTCTGAGTTTAAACTCTTGACACATTCCAAATCCACAATTTTAAAGAGTTTTCAGGAAATATTTTAAGGATATTTTGGCACTTTCATGGCTGGATTTTAGTCTAGGAATTCCACAAATATGTATACACCGCAATATACATGAGCTAATATTTCTCAACAAAATATGAAATACCGAACAAGGAAACAAGAAATCAGATTAGATTAAACTGAGACTGAGTTCTTTACAAACATAAAAACATGAAGTGAATGATAAACTTGATTAAATAGAAGATAAAAAGTGTCAGTGCCTAAATTTGTTAATTCACATTTAACTACCGTAAGTCCTTCAAAATCTTCAATCACTGACATGTTTTGACATATTGAGGCAGGTCAGAATATCATTATATATATCATTAATTTGAGAGCTGTTATCGTGGAACTGAAAGTTTCCTTATAAGATATCAATCATTTTTTTTATGAAGTAATTATGAATTATTATGAATATTTTTTGTTATGAAGCCACATACAGTAGTTATGAAGTCACATACAGTAATTATGAAGTCACACACAATAGTTATGAAGTCATGCACATGTATTAGTGGTTCACGTTTATGACATGTATGATATTTATCGTTCACGCTAGAAAGGGCCGGACATTTTTGAAAATGTTGGTAATACACAAATGGTCAACATTCAAGAGGCAGAACTTTAATTGTCACTGACTCTTATGTAATGTCGGGTGCAAATTTTATGACACTGATGCAGTGCAGACTTATATCTTTAACCGGAACTCAGGGAGTCACCAATATCGGTCTAACTGTATCCATAGGCTTACTAATTTATGCACATTTTGGGGGCCATATAGTATTGTGCCACAAATAAAATATGTTAACTTCCGCTGACACCCTATATTTCATCCGTAACTGTGATCTTACTGTTATTAAAATCAAGCACGCGCAAGTTTAGATGAGAGGGAAAATGTGTTGCTAAGTTTCATAGAAATCAGTGCTGTAGGACTACTTTATGAGGAGCAGGATGGACAAAATCTGAATACCTGGAAAAGCAGTTAGATGGAGGTAATCATGAAAATAATTACTTGATTGTCATTAAACTTAAGCATGCATGAGTTTAAACGGGATGTCTTGATATATTTTAACTATATAGGCATTAGAACAGTTCCATCTCAAAAGTTTATAATAGGAATATTTTGGTAAAATGCAACCCAAATTAGCACATCTGTAAGACAGCGGCATTTCTGCACCGCTTATCTACTGGTACTAGTTAACTTGGGAAATAAAAAAAATATTTTCCAATCACATGAATGCCACAGTATGCATGGTTTTAAGGCCTAGCCAATCATGGTTCTGCGTAAAGTACTAGCAGCTCGGCTGTTTAGCCTGTATGATTCCCTTTATACTCGGTAAGAAGCCATACAGGATTCATTTCAGTCAAGACACACTTCTTCAGCGACGTGAATACAAACCATCACTGTTTAGAGATTAAGATCGATTTGTTGTTGTTTAATACATTGAAGCTACCCAAACCTTTATTTTGTTGAAAATCTGAAACTCCACTGTGCAATTTGGTTGGATCCAAAAAATTGCAGTAATTTAATAATTGCCATTTTACAAATATCTTGACTGCATTGGAACGGTTGCACCTTAGAGATGAGAAGAACATTGTAATAAGCGACGGTCGCATTTCTGGATACGCGCCACTACATTCGCCACAACAGAGCAGCCGTGATCAAATTAGCATCCATTCCCGGACTGTGGCCTTTGAAATGTCTGCTTTTCATCGCCAATAAAACGACAAGCTTTCAAAATAACACTTTTTTCTTGGTGTTTTCTGATTCTCCATTGTTTTTATTATACGTTATTGCGAATGGGGACACGATTTCCAATGTAGAATTTCAATGAAAAAGACATTTAATGTAGCAAGCATACTGCCGCTAGGTTAAAACATATGCTGTTGAGTGGAAATTAGCACCCAGCTCCCGTGTAATGCGAGAACTCGCGACATTTCTGTAAAAAAAATGATGGCTTTCTGAAATGCGAAAGTGACTTTGTGACTTTGTGCCCCTGTGATCATTGAATAGTTAACTTTGTCTAAGTAGCGTAACGCAGTAAAGTTTCGACAAAATATAATGCATTTCACTTTTAAACACTGAATTAAATGAGAAAAATCATTTTAACAAAGACGTTTTTCCAACTAAATTCTAGATAGTGCCGTCACTAGACCTATGTGTGTTTCGACGCATAGATTCACTCTGCTGTGTCACCTTAATGGTTGTGGGGTCGTTGTCGATGAGAACATCATTGGAATTTAGTCTTGCATAACTTTATTTAAATTTCAACGCAAAAATACAGTACATTTCAAGCAACTTTAACATTTCTTGAAAAGAAAATATCTTTTTTCATTTGAACAACCCGATGACAGCAGATGATGAAAAATGGAAATCACGTACGGTGCGGTGCAACTTTCCGCGTCATTTGCTACCAGATATAAGAAATCACGCGATAGTGTTATTTTCTTTTTTAAATATTGATTACATATGCAAACTTTGTTCATAATTTTTGGACATTTTACATGGAAATTTTCTTTCTACTTTAATTATATGCAAAGTCCGAAATTTGTTTGAGTTTTTTTTTTCAAGATGAAGGTTCGATATAGCACCGTATACTTGATTACTGAACCTTTGCACATATGAGAAAACGGCTTTACAAATGATAGCACTCTAGGGTTCGAAAAAGAACCTTGAACCTTAAGGTTCATTATAGCACCCAAACTGATCCCTGTTTTCGAAGTGTGAAGAATATTTCACTTATACAACGGCATCCAGCTTTATCGTGGGCGGAAACCAGACAGAGCCCGGAGTAAACCCACGACCATGCGCAGGATGTTGACAGACCTTCTCACATGCGGTCGGAGAGGAAGCCAGCATGAGTTGGACTCGAACTGAAACCGACTGAATTGGTGAGAGACTCCTAGGCCATTGCGCCGCGCTGGCGCGCTAACCATCTTGGCCACGGAGGCCCCTAGCTGTCTCTAATATCGTGTGATCTGAACAAAACATCATATGAGTCGGGAACCGACAACACAAGTGAATGAGTAAGTTTCGAGATACGACACTAGAGTGACGTTGTTTAAGGACGTGACGTTGTCGATTTAGGATTAGGATTAGGATAGGATCACGGTAGGATTATTCTGCTAATTTTGTTTAAAATTTATCATGTTGTGGTACAATGTATCTATAAAGAGAAGGCGTAACTCGAAAACTGCGTATTGAGGCCTAGTTTCCAAACACGATAAATATACTTGCATAAGGCGTAAAACACCAATGAAATCAATCAGTCAATCAATCAATCACTATCACTTTTCAGATATCACCACAAAGCATCTAGCAACACTAATGATAACTAATCTCGAACCGCCACATAATTTTCTGTGGTGAATCAAGAACTCTGGATAAATTAGGTCGGGATTCGACATAAATCACGAGTTTTTTTTCTCCATCGGGGTGGTACAAATTATTTTGCGCATATTCCTGTTACGCCTCCATATTTTATACATGCCATATTTTTCAAACCAGCGGCAATGAAACATCTAAGAGAATTCTTAATGTTGTTTTTGCATGTTATTTAAAAAGTAAACGAAAAATAAATTATGTTAGACCAAAAATGGATTTGAACTCGTTTCTTCAGTGCTTTAGAATTATTTTTTTTACAAAACGTATCGCTTAATTTTAGGCATAATCATTCATTTCATAACTAAGGATTTGCAATGTTTTAACGTAACATTCTCCACACAAAGAATTGGGTGTTTATTTTTAATCGACTTATTTATTTACTTTTCAATGGAATGAAACTTTTATAATATATTTTAATGTTTAATATTATATGTATTGATTTATACTAAACAAAAATACAATCGCGGCAAGCAATATTATACTGTTTTCTCTCATGGTTAAATAACGTGTTAACTCAAGACTTAGGGTAAAGTATTATCGATTGTGGCTTTAATTTCCACCAGATTTTCACTATCAATAACCCCATTCGAGATCACGCGCCTTTCTACGTGATCCTACGGTACCAAGACAAGGCTCGTGTGTAGATGGGCGCCATCAGTGAAGTGATTTCCCTCACAATTTCGGGATAGTTGTTGATAGAGGAGTATCAGATATTTAATAAGTATTTTCAGATTCCTTGACGCTAAATCTCTTTCAACAGTTTAAAAATCAAGCGCGTACCTGTTTCTGAATTAATGAAAAATATCCAAAATAAAAATGAACTATTTTCTCACGTATTAGCCAATGAATATTAAGTTATTCAACATGGCGGCGCCCACGAAAGACGGCATGTAAAGAGTTGGAATAAGTTGTCGCATACGCCAAGGCAAGCAGGTATACTGCTCTTCGTGCGGCATATGATAAAAGAGATGTCATTGCACTCTAATCGACTGGGTATGGTAATACTCTCGTATATCAGCTTATGCCTTGGGTAATCCAGCGTCGATAACACAGTGAGAAACCCACGATAACTATTGCTGTAACCCCTCGGAATTCTGCTATGCACAATCAAGTGGTAGGTGAGGAAATATATTTTACTTGCTATGGTTCAGCTTGAGCACGGGCGGAGATGATAATAATACCCACTCACGCCTGCAAACAGCACACTACTCAATACTGCGGTACTTTCGCCATCACGTGCAGTTATTTACATGGGGCGAAAGTAGTCAGTTCAGATCAGGTGACGTAATGCACGAGCCTCGCTTTCGACACCGCTATTGTAAAAAGCTTGGCGCCCAAATATATTAGAGATGTAATCTAAACGGAGTCAGTAGGTACATTTGCATCTTAGAATGCGAATAATCCAGGAGCTATGGCAGCGTGAAAACAGAGTCGTCAGTAATCAATGTTCACAGCACTCAATACCGAGTACCATTAATCCTGGATTCTTGCCCAAGCTTGAAATTGAAGACATAATTGATGATGAATTCTTACCGTAATTGTAAAATACTTATCAATAATTGCTGAGTTAACGTGTTATTTAATATTGAGAGAAAACAATGTAAAATTGTTTGCGTGCGTTTATATTTTTATTCAGTACATAATATATTATCATGAAGTAAGCGTCAGTGGAAGGCATTTAAAGTGTTTCTGAGAATGCATGAACTTTTTTTTAGATTTGTCTTCTCTGAATGCAGGAAAATGTTTTGATTAATGACAGGATTTATGGTACATGTTGATAATGTATGTCCACAGTGACGTCACAGCAAGATTTGTAGGCCCTAAAACACGTATTTATTGACGCGGAGTTTTATTTTTGGAGCACACGCACACAGTACAAAAGTAAAGTGCACAACAGTTATATACAGAACTGAACATAAAGGTGTGGGAAGAGTTAGTGACGTCAGTGGTGGTGATGCGCATTATCAGGCGTGGAAAGAGTTAAATGACGTCAGTGATGGGGACGCACATTTTCAGGTGTAGAAAGAGTTAATGACGTCAGTGGTGGTGATGTGCATTATCAGGTATAGAAATTTTAAAATGACGTCATTGGTGGTGACGCACATTATCAGATGTAGAAAAGTTATTGACGTCACTGGTAACGCACAGTATCAGAATGGTCCATTAAACCCATCACACAATAAAAGCGTTTGATGCACATTTAACTTAGTAGAAAAAGAAACCCTAAAACAAAAAAGGTGAAATCATTTTAATTACAGCTCTTCAATAGTGCCAAATTCGGCTTAAGCCATAAAGTATACGAGAGGTTTTTTACGTTGCTACTGTTTAAGCATTTTACATGAACATGAAGCCGGATTTCAGCGGATACTGGAGACCATTTGCCAACCAACACACACGTCGCTGTTCTGGTTTTACTGTCCATGTTTTTTTTATTTTAGATTATATGTTTGCTGATACTGACTTCATTTTTAAACTTTCTTTAAGTTTAGGTATAAATTAATCTCACGAATATTTTTATTTTGATAAAATAAAGGAATAATTTTGAAGAATAGTCATGCATTTCACTGAAAAAAAAATTGTTTCCTCATTCCAACGGTACATCGCCATGGAATCGTCTATAGCTAGAAACATGAGACCGGCTGTTTCCGTGATTAGATGCACCAACCAGTGTGCATTTGAACACATAGATGGGAGACAGTGCTGTCATAGTTACAAATTTTAACCATTCAGGCGTGAGTTTTTTCCATAACCTGAGACGGCAGCTGTTTCCGTAGATGTCTTATATACCTAGGGTTCAAATGAGGTGACATGTTTTTTCCGGTTTCTCTAACTTGGCGCCTCCGTGGGACGGTCTGCCAGCAATCTGTGATGGTTGTGGGTTTTCCTCGGGCTGCGCCCGGTTTCCTCCCACCATACTGTTGGCCGCCGTTGTATAAATGAAATATTCTTGACCACAACGTAAAACACCTGTCAAACAAATAAATAATAACATGGCGAATCCCATTGCCTCGTAAGAATCCCAGAATAAAAGTTGATTATTGTGTTTCCATCCTGCTTTGGAAATAACTAAGTTTTTTTCATTTTTTGTCTTGTCTTTAAATACATTTTAGCTGCCTTTAATTTGATACACTTATCCTCATTCACGTTATTCAAGCACTAATCGCGTGAAATTGATAAACCACTCATCAAGGTCTATCAAAAGACCCGTTTCACAAAAACTCCTGGCACCGTTAACCACACGTGACTGTCATGGTAACAAGAGGACTGGCCTCTCCGGCATAGCTATCAGAGCACATAGAGGCACATATGGACACAGAACCCCATTACAACTTCCGTTTTTCAGTAGGGACGATTGTAGTTCTGTGTATTTTAGGGTATAAAGTCTTTTTTTTGCTGTCAGCCTGCCGTTTTTGGTGTACAGGTGCATGCTTGGTATCAAAATGATGGAAATTGTCTAAGCTTTGGGCAGGTATGAGTTTTAATGGTGAAAGTTTGAAATTCTGGGCGAGAGGACACAAGGAGACAGGTGGTGATGAGACTGCGAGTGACGTCCCCTTGGCGTTGCTAGGCACCCCTCCCAGCTGCCGGCATGTAAAGGTCCAGATTTTGACGGTCAACCTATGTCAAGATTTTTACAGCTTCTTTCTCACAGGCTGGGCCAGGTATGCACCAAAGCTTATTGGCCTCGGAATGTTTGGGACTGAGCTACAGCGCTAAACGTTAACATTGTCGCTTATGGAAAACTAATGGGGGTCTGTGGCCATATACACGCTTTGTGAAGTGGAGCCCCTGACGAAGCAATTCAAGTCAGTACCGGTATATAAAGTTGTTTGCTTAGTTTGAGTATGTTATCCCCATTATTTACCTAATGGTATATATGGACAAGATATCTCCAGTGCATTGAACAGGATGTCAGGGTATAAACACTCAACAAATTAATATATTACTTTTAACAGGAAAACGGTTGTCTAAGTGTGTATAACATAATACTGTCATATAGGAATGTAGATTTTCAGACATCCAGGTTGGTATACTATAAAAGATAGCACTATAAAACTGTTCTTCTGGACAATGTATATTATTTACTGACGTTGCTGCGACAACATATGGCCTTCAACAGAGTAAGGTGTTAAACAAAAGGAATTCCTATTTATATTGAAGTTACAGACAAAAACAAAGTGAACAAACCAGTATGTACAAGTTTCATGATGAACACAGTTCACGTTCACGGTTGAAGTATACAATGGGTCTATACAATTTTAAACCATGAGACAAGTGGAGCTGGTGTATTGTGACAGAATTTGAGTATAATACAGTTTTACACGAGTGAACAAATTTTACCATGTAGAGGTACATTTACAGAAGTTAAACATTTTTTCAACGCTGAGTCCCAGGTATGTGATAAGTTACACCTGTATCATTACATGTATGTCGGAATACAGCAGAATCATAGCCACTAGGTGCCGGTGTTTAGTGTTGTTTAACACGGTTACGTAGTGGCTGCTGTGTTTCACCAATATATGAATCACTGCACGTGCTTTCACCACATTTTATTTCATACACCACACCACTTGCCTTGTCTTTGATGGCCTTGTCCTTATGTCGAGATGTTCTCAGTTTCTGATATGGTTTTAAGGCTGTTTTTATAGAATGTTGCGCGAAAAGTCTTCTGATATTTTCCGGTAAACCTTGTACATATGTAGAGTTATAGCACTAGTAGTACCTGTTGTTGCTATGTTAGTGGGCGTCTTGGGGAGATTAGTTTTCAGGGCATTGTGAATGACCCAGTTTTGATAGCCAAGGGCTTTCAGTGTTTTTCGTATGTGGCTATCAAATGTTACGATGTTGGGTCATTAGGTGAGTGTGTACATATACTATGTCTTCTTGTCACAGGGCGTCTCCATGCCGTCAACATAACACCCCACCGATTCACAATATACCGACACCACGCCAACCAGTCCTGCTTCCTACCCCAAACCTCTTAGTGCTGAGCGCCAAGCGCCGCCGCAACAAGTAGTGTTCAAAGTCTCTGATATGACCCGACCCGGGTTTCATCTTTGGTCTCTCCACTATTAGGTTACCGAAGCCGTAAAAACGAAGTATATTCTTCCTGTTCCAGAAAACTATGTGCCGATTGTAACGACCACGGCACCTCGTGAAGCTCACAAGATAGTAGACCATGGTTTCTTCCAACAGGGACCTAGTGTTAGTTGTGACCATCCGACATTTTACCTATTTTAGGCGAACACATTGTAAATACATTTTTCGTACATTTTCTCGCCGATAAACGTAGACAAACGGCGTTCATGTTTAATAATTATTGAGAAAAGTTTGATTTCCGTGACGATGTTAAGGATTAACGACGCTTTATTGTCGCGATTAGCCGCAGATTTGTGCTGAGAATGGACCTTCACTAGCCGTTTACATTGTTATCAAGCCTGACTTACCTTGACCTTGTATGTTTGTATGCTTATGCATGTTTGGGTTGATAATGGTTTGTATGCTGTGGGTTGGTAATGGTTTGTATGCTTTGGGTTGGTAATGGTTTGTATGCTTATATATGCTGTGGGTTGGTAATGGTTTGTATGCTTATGCATGCTTTGGGTTGATTATGGTGTGTATGTTTATGTATGGTTTGGGTTGGTAATGGTTTGTATGATTTGGGTTGTTAATGGTGTGTGTGCCTATGTATGCTTTGAGTTTATAATGGTTTGTATGCCAATGTATGCTCTTGGTTATAATGGTGTGTATGCCTTTGTGTGCTTTGGGTCTATAATGGTTTGTAAATAACGATGCATACAAAAAGTTTTTACCGTGTCGTATGGTGTTAGCAACACTTAGCAAACTTTTTATCGGATTTTTCATAGAGCTATGTATGTGTATTGTATTTCGATAATTTATTTACCTTGAGCGGAGGTAAATAAATTTCATTGTTTGTATTTAGGTAATATAATTAAAATGAAGGATAGCTTAAAAGAAATGAAATATGGTTAATGAGACGGACCACTGAAAACTGTACATAAAAATACCGTCATTTATTGTTTTTTTAAATTTTTGTAGAGAGTTTTTAAATGTTTGATTTCTATGTTACATATAGCTGGTGTTGCTAAAATAACAGCTCACTCTAAACACACGTTTTAATATTGAAATGTTTCTTTTCACAGACGAGTAAAAGGTAGCATTCTTCAAAAAACTAAAAATCTTGGGCCTATTTGAGTTTACAGTATACTTTGTCAATTGCAATATGGTTCATAAAGCCCACCTTAAAATTGGAACATGCTCAAAAAATCTACAAAAAAGTAAATAGACTTTTATAAACAGTTTTAAAGGCCTTTCTCCTAGAGGCTCACTTAATAAGCATACTATCTTTTTTCCTCTAAACGACTTGTCCAGTCAAAATGCTAGTCCAGCCGACATTCAAGATAGAAAATGGACAAAATACATTGAAGGAATATAAAATTAGGCTAAACACGTATGTAGATATTTCTCTGATTGTATGATTTGTGACGATTTTGTACGCGATGTGCATATAAGTTTCAGGGGCCTCCGTGGCCGACGGTATTAGCACGCCAGCGCGGCACAATGACCCAAGAGCCGCTCACCAATGAGGTATCTGTTAGGTAAAGTCCAGCTAATGCTGCCTTGAGCTCTGGTCGTAAGTGGAAAGGTCTGACCAACCTTCGGATTGCCGTCGTATAATTAAAATATACTTGAGGGTGGCGAAACAGATATCCCAGTTCCAAGTCACACCATTTACTACAGGGGAAAGCTCAATATTGGTAGCGTGAAACACCCAGTGTCGAACTCTGGAACAATACCTGTATACTCCTGGATCTGTACTTCAGATGGTTCGGATAACTGTGTTAGGAATATCTCAGGGAGGTATTAAACCTAGTGCTGCTGTGATAGCGGTATGTCCTACTGGTGTTATATAGAGAATATGTCAGTCATGTGTGGAGACATTATCAGCAAATAATACTTTCAGGTGTTTTCTGGGAGTAACAGTTCCAGAAATGGTCCGGTAATAACTTGGGAAAACGAGTTCCAAATTCTGGGACTCGGCGTCTCACTGTGCCGAAACTGGGAATCCCAGTCCCACTATTGCTCAGCGGCACTTATAGACAACTTCTCCCAGTATAAATGTTTCAGCACATACTTGGGAATTATAAAATTTTGGTCCACAAAATCCCAGTTATAAACTATCGAGATATACTGTCTCAATCATGGTTGGGAATATCAGTCTCACAGCCTGGGAAAGTCAGTCCCACAGCCTGGGAACACTTGTGTCACAATTTGGAACTAGCAGTCCCACTGTCTCTTGGTATGCTCTAAAGCTGAAATCCCACTTCAGTGCTGACAACTTTTCTACCTACCACTTTACACTGCCTATGTACATGTAAAATACCTGCCTTAGAAAGCTAACTAGGTGGAAATTTAGATGTTAACACGACGGTGGTCCGAGATCATTTGGGACTAAAAGTGGGAATTTGCCCAGTATTTATAGTCTACGCTCATAAATATTCATGAGTACCAAGGCTGGTACTCAGGGCACTGATTGGCTAATAACACATCTGTGTACAGAAATACTATTTATGTACATGCGTATCTAATATCATGGCGCAACAATCTAACTGTAAATAGATTTTTTTTAAATAATGGAAAGATGAACAATAACTCGTAGGTAGAAGGGAGATGAGCCTGTAGAGTGAAACTATTTACTTTCGCAAATACAAGTTAATGCCCCTTTTGAAACTCTTCAATATGAGTTTAACACTAAAGGACGTCGTAAAGTAGACAACCTCGTCCAGCAACAGTTCACCGTGAACGACGATCGTGCGCGGGGAAACAACAACAACAACAACAACAACAAAATGATTTATTGTCTTAAACTTGGTACAAAGGACGTTTTATGCCAAAATCATGCTACAGTCAGTGAGTACTAATGTTGTTTTAGCTGGAAAGATGCTGTACATAATTTGTTACAACAAGAATATGTCCAAAAGTAATGGGTTCTCTACTCGAATTCGTCACTTCAAAATATTAACAATGACGGATGTTTCGCCAAACTTAAGGTCGCTAGAAAAATGTTGTTTGCAACCTAGCCAAACAATATCTGATCACCAAGCTTGGAGAAAAACTCCTTCAACATGTCAATTGGGTAACTCTGAGTCAGGAAACACTTATGTCCTATACTTTGAAGTCAGAATCTGGATCAGGCTGTGACGTCATACCAATAACAACCCTGTTAAATTACCACATGTTATGGACCTGTGTGGCCTTATGTCTTGACACGTGTGGCCGATACATTTTTTCGTGGTTAAATGTTTAAGATCAACAGTAGTTAATGTCCGTATTTATAGCTGTTTCCTCAGTCTCTTGGGGCTGTGGGTTATTGTTTACTTTTTACGTTTGTTTCGTTCTGTTGGTGAGTGCTGTGAGAATACAGTCGGTTTCCTCAATCTCTTGGGGTGCGGGGTATTGTCTACTTTTCACTTTTGGTTCGTACTGTTTTCTGAATACTGTGAGAATACAGTCGGTTTCCTCAGTCTCTTGGGGCTATGGACTACTGTTTACTTTCACTTTTGTTTCTTACTGTTGGTGAGTGCTGTGAGAATACAGCCGGTTTCCTCAGCATCTTGGGGCTATGGACTATTGTTTACTTTCACTTTTGTTTCGAACCGTTGGTGAGTACTGTGAGAATACAGCCGGTTTCCTCAGCATCTTGGGGCTATGGACTATTGTTTACTTTCACTTTTGTTTCGAACTGTTGGTGAGTACTGTGAGAATACAGTTGGTATGAATACAATTTCATTGAAACTTGATCACTTAAGAAAGTAATAATGTATTTATCTGATGAAAGAGCCTTAAACACTGTCCAGGAAAATAGTTTTATTTATTTATTTTTATAGAATTTTTGTGACTGAATGAAATGTATTTAAAACATAGTATGTAGCCGTAGCTATTATGTAGCTGGCCAGAACTATCAGAATGAAAAATAATCAGACGAAAACAGTGTCCCCATGAAAAACAATTACTAATCCTTTATTAAACCGAATTTCTTTTTAAAAAAAACCGTCACCGGGATGACAAAGCCGTTCCCAGTGTTGACCACACAAATGG
The DNA here is from genome assembly GCF_032854445.1 of Liolophura sinensis. NCBI lineage: Eukaryota > Metazoa > Mollusca > Polyplacophora > Chitonida > Chitonidae > Liolophura > Liolophura sinensis. The sequence goes on along the minus strand of NC_088305.1, from coordinate 19,768,404 downwards.
TTGGTATTTAAATCTAACGCGGAAGCTAGCCTTCAACACATTATGAATTTATAGACAGCATAAGAATGACATCAAAGTGACCATTCCTTGACCAAACCACATCTGAGGGAGGCAAGCCCTGATAGTGATGACGACTGGGTTGAGTGCAGACTGCACCCAATCACTGTGGCAAGTGTCACTACCAAGGGCCACAAGAAAACATTATTAAGGATAGGTAAACATTGACAGCACTTCATAATAATCATTACATAATGCATAATTGTTGATTATTGCATTAAATAATCAAAAATCAATAATGATCAATTGCATTGAAACGTGTGTACATCATAACATTTATTTATATATTTGATTGGTGTTTTAGGCCGTACTGAAGAATATTTTACTTGTACGACGGCGGCCAGCATTATGGTGGGTGGAAACCGGGCAGAGCCCGGCGGAAACCCACGACCATCCGCAGGTTATACGATAATAGGATTCCTTGGTGGTCTGTTGGGACCCAGTGTTGGGTATCAGTGACGTCACAGAAATGTTTTTGGCTTGAAATATTTCGCTTCAAGGTCAGTTTGTGAATGCATTCATAGCTCTAAATGTAGATACATTTTAAGTGATGAAATATAGCACTCTGTGTGTGTCTAGTGGCAAAAACCTGAAGTGACATCGTTAGTCCCAATATATGAAAAATTAAAAAAAATAATAAATCGAAATGTTTTCCCAGACAATATTTCACCTGACATGTGCTTCATGCTAGAGTCTTCTCTGCCTTTAAACTCCAACAAAGGAAAGATAAAAAGTATGGAATGATGTTCATAGCATATTAAAACTGTTTTTTTTTCTGGAGGAAGTATGAGATGAAGAAATAAGGCTACGCCTTGTATCGATTTAATGAAACCAGCACAATACAACAACAACTTGCATGCCCATATATGCTGCTTACTTTTAGACATTTGTATCTTACGTTCTGCAAGTCACGTACAGTCACGGGTATTTATAAACACTTTTCGGAACTGTTAGTCTAAAACTGTTAAAAAAATATCTCAAGACACGCTGTTTTCGGCACACGGAAATCACCTATAGGGCAAGCGGGTTTGAGGAAAGCCCACCAACTGGCACAAAGCAGTCAAATAAACAACAACATGAAAATCAAAGACAAAACCAACTTTTTAATCTACTCACACTGAAATGCATATATCCTGCTTTCATTGTTAATGGCATCCGCTGGAGTAGAACTGTAAGGCTTGATCACACAATATCCGCAAGACTATGTTGTGAGGACTATGTTGCCAGCTTTTATCAAAATAAACCATGCACATCAGAACTGTTTCCAAGAGATGGTGCTAAGCGAGATTTGTATAAAAAATTGTGAGATTTAAAGGTATGTACCATGCATGAGGAAACGAGAGTATTTTTCTTGGAGAGATGTATGTCTTAAGATAGCCTTTTCCACTTGAAGTAGAAGCCGATTGCTGTGGTTTTATCAAGAAGGATAAAAAATTGTTCAGGGTTGAGGAGTTCTTTGGTTTAAATGCTATTTTATAACATTATCTTTGGTTTCTTTTTTAAAATTAATTTTAAAAAAGGTAGAACCCCAAAACATATTTATTTATTTATTTGATTGGTGTTTTACGCCGTACTCAAGAATATTTCACCTATACGAAATATGGTGGGAAGAAACCGGGCAGAGCCCGGGGGAAACCCATGACCATGCGCGGGTTGCTGTCAGACCCCCCAAAACCTATACATACATACATACCTACCTACCTACATACCTACCTACCTACATACCTACCTACCTACCTACCTACCTACGAGTGAGTGAGTGAGTGAAAGTTTTAACGTCGCTTTCAACAATATTTCAGTTTTATCTCGACAATAAAACGTCAAGTAGTCGATCTACTACGGATAATTCATTTACTGTTCAGTTAAAAAGGACACCAGAAGTCACATAACAAACACAGACGGTAGTTTAAAATTACAGCTTTCCTGCCATACCAATGGCAGAGAGAAAGTCAAAAATAGTATCACTTTCTACAGAATTGAAAAGTTCTGAAAGAGAGCTTACGTGATAAAAGGAATCTCGTACAGGAGCAAAGTCGCCACAGTCAAGCAATATGTGCTTGACTGTGAACCGTTGATCACAAGCAAAGCAATGAGGAGCATCTTCTCCTTTTAACAAATACCCGTGCGTAGCACGTGTGTGACCGATACGACACCTCCTCAAAATGCAAGAGCGGAGACAATGCCGTGAAAGGGAAGGCGCTGGACCAACAAACTGACGAATATCATGCAATTTGTTGGTTGTCTGGTCATCCCATTGAGCCTGAAACAAGCGCTTGATATAGGAGCAAATAAGTGAACGTAAGTCCAAATATGGAACGTCAGTTTGGGTAGTAACGGAATGCAAAGCCGCCTTCGCAGCTTCATCTGCAGCAGTATTCCCAGGGATACCCATATGCCCGGGCACCCAACAAAAGACAATGATAAAATCTTCATTAAGTCGTTTAAACATTACCCTGATAGACAGAATGTCTGGATGTACAGGCGAACTAGCCCGAATTGCCTGGAGGCAGGAAAGGGAGTCAGAGCAGATGAGAAATCTGCTACCTCCTAGCTCTGGAATGGACCGAAGTGCGCACAAAATTGCCTTGGTTTCCGCAGTAAATACAGAACAGGAATTTGGAAACCGAGTTCAAACGGTTCTGGGTCCAAGGACAGCGGCAGAAGCCACGCCATCATCATTCTTGGAACCGTCAGTTAATATGCGGTGATAAAATGGATACTTTGAACACATATTACTAAACTCCTGCTGGTATACTAAAGGGTTGGTGGAAGATTTCTTCAGGGAGGAGAGCGAGGTATCAACCTGAGGCTCAGGACATAACCACGGTGGGTCTTCCTGGATGCGTATGGGGGTGATAGTATCCAGCCCAAGTTCAGCTGCTTGCACATGTTCCTGGATGCGGACACCCAGTGGAGGAACAATGGATGGCTTCTGAGCATATAAGTCTTCAAATTCCGGATGGAAGACACAATCAAAGGCTGGGTTGGATGGATTGGCTCTAAGCTTGGTGATATACTGTAAGGATAGTTTAGTTCTTCGAAGCTCCAGGGGAGGCTCGTTTGCTTCAACATACAGACTCTCCACAGGAGAGGTACGGAAAGCACCTAAGCACAACCGTAGGGCCTGGTGATGTACAGTATTGAGTTTCTTCAACTGGGAGCGTGACGCACCTCCATAAACACTGCAGGCATAGTCTAGCTTAGAACGAATCAGTGCTCGATAGAGCTGAAGTAGGGTTTCATGATCCCCTCCCCATCGAGCACTAGAGACAACCTTCAAAATATCAAGCGCCTTTAGGCATCTGGCTCTAAGATAATTAATGTGAGATTCAAATGTAAGGTGCCTATCGAAGATCACACCGAGGAATTTTGCCTCCAGCACAACCTTGATGGGGGATCCATCTAAAAATACCTTGGGGTCTTCATGGGGGAAGTACTTCCGACAAAAGTGTACACAGTTAGCCTTCGACTTGGAGAACTTAAATCCGTTCTCCAGTGCCCAGGCATGGATTTTGTTAAGGCAAATCTGCAGCTGTCTCTCAATAGTCTGCATACCTTTGCCTCGACAAGAGATACCAAGATCGTCCACAAAAAGGGACGCATTCATACTAGGAGATAAAACTCTTGCAAGGCTATTAATCTTAATGCTAAAGTGAGTAACTGATAAAATGCTGCCTTGAGGAACCCCCTGGTCTTGTTCAAAGTAGTCAGATAGGGTAGCCCCAACCCGAACTTGGAAGTGACGATGGTCTAAGAATTTACGAATAAAGTCAGGAAGCCGGCCTCTAAGTCCAAATCCATGCATATCTTTCATAATGCCATATTTCCAAGTAGTGTCATATGCCTTTTCCAGATCAAAAAAGACAGATACGACATGGTCACGATTAACGATACCGTTCTTAATAAAGCATTCTAGACGAACAAGGTGATCAACAGTACTGCGATTCTTTCGAAATCCACATTGAATGTCGCTTATCAACTCATTAGTCTCCAAAAACCAAACCAAGCGATCGTTAATCATCCTCTCCATAGTCTTGCATACACAACTGGTTAAGGAAATAGGACGATAGTTATTTGGATCGGTAGAATCCTTTCCGGGCTTTGGGATGGGGACAATAATAGCGTTTTGCCATGAGGCAGGAAAATTCCCGGAAATCCAAATGGTATTAAAAATTCCAAGAAGCACCCTCAAGGAAGATTCTGGAAGGTGTCGTAAAAGCTGATAGTGGATATCATCTGGCCCTGGAGTTGAGTTATGGGCCTTGCTAAGGGATGCGGATAGTTCATGTAGAGAAAATTTAGCATTGTAGGATTCTTCATTAGAGGATGTAAAATCAAGAGGACTTGCCTCGGTCCGTTCCTTGTTACGCTGGAACTGAGGCAAGTAATTATCTGAAGACGAATGGTGCGCAAAAGAAGCGCCCTATTGGCTATGTCAAGTTTTTCTGTCAAAGAATTATTTCCGTCTTTAAGATGATTGACAGTGACATCGGATCCCTTGCCTTTGATGCGTTGGATCATATTCCAGACTTTTGACATAGGGGTACGATGATTAATCTTAGAAACATAACGTTTCCAAGAGTCACGTTTGGACTGTTTGATAGTCCTACGAGCTTTAGCTCGAGTACGCCTAACATCGTCTAAATTACCGGGAGATGGTCTACATCGGTACACGCGCTCAGCACGTTTCCTGAAACGCCTTGCTCGTTTACAGTCCTCCGTGAACCACGGTTTCTTAATACGAGGAACCGCACAAGATTTCGGGATACATTTGGAGGCTACATCGATTAGCTGATCCGAGAATAACTGGATAGGATCAACTGCATCAAGAAAAAGGTCGCTAGTAAGTGTTTCACCACACAGAACAGCAAAGCGGGGCCAGTCTGCTTTATCATAATTAAAGGGTGGAAGGGAGGAAGATACCGGCTCCTCAAGGGTAAGTATGGTGGGGAAGTGGTCGCTTCCGCACAGATCATCATGGACGCTCCAGCTGAATTCCGATCTTAGCCCTGCATCAGCCAGAGCTAAATCAAGGACCGAATAAATTCCCTTTGTAGGATGAAGGTAAGTATGTGTGCCGTCATTTAAGACGCATAGAGATTTATTAGATATAAAATCCTCCAATACAGAGCCCTTCTGGTTACGTTTAGAGTCACCCCAGAGAACACTATGGGCATTAAAGTCTCCCAAAAGAAGACACGGTTTAGGTAATTGATCATATAAATTTTGCAGCTCTTGTTGGTGAAGAGTAGAAGAAGGTGGTATATAAATAGAACAGATTGTTAATACTATACTAAGTGTGATACGCACCGCCACCGCCTGCAAATCGGTGTTCAGTGCCATTCTATTGTGTATTACACCCTGCCTAATCAAAAGAGAAGAACCCCCTGATGCCTTTCCATTCGTAGACGTGGCAACAGCGTGATGAGATACATAACCTCGACATTGATAACTAGGATCAGTCATCAGAGTTTCCTGCAAGCTAAAAGCTACAGGATTGAGGTCTTGAGCTAACATCTGGAGCTCTGCGAGGTTACACCACAATCCTCTACAGTTCCACTGTAAGATCTTTGTAGTAGCCATTATTAATATTTATTTATTCTTTTTCTTTTTTCTGGGACCGGCCCGGATAGCACAGTTGGTAGAGCGTCCACTTCGGGACTGGTAGATCCAGGATCAATCCTTGATCGAGTCACACCTAAGACTTTAAAAGAGGAAGTTGTAACTTCCTCGCTTGGTGTTCGGCATGAAGGGGATAGTGCAACGACTGGTTGACCCGTATCAATATAATGGCTCGGGCGGGGCAGCTTACTTGCCTTCGGTAAGTCGTCTCAGTGAAGCAGCACTAAATAAAAGAGCGGTGGAAATCCGTCCTGCAACAAGAAGGCACATTACACGTACATGCACCCTAAGCACTCACTCACTCACTCTTTTTTCTGGACTTCTTGTACATCGCTGCCCTACGCTCAGCAAAATCCTCCTGTGACAACGTTATCAACTTCCTCTGCTTTTTAACCTTGTCAACTTTAGAGTCTCGTCGCAATGTGCGATAATACGACCCCAGGGATGTTGAGACAGGTACCAAGACCTCACCCTTGCCATTGGTATAGGCAGGCAAGTCTTCGGGTGCATCCATTTAAGAAAGAGATTACTCCATATTGGATTCTCCACCAGCCCTAGACATATCAGATTGCTGAGAGCTTCCCTGAGGATCAAGGCAATCTGCTATATCTCTAGTGTCTAACTTGTAGACGGGTCAGGGCTGAACGTCCTACCCCATAAGGACGGACTCTTACCAAGTGCACCTTTGGAGAGCGTCAAGCCACTGGATTGCGTCTCCTTAATGCAGGATGGCGTAGTATTCGAAATTTCTGACGATCTAGGGGGTGAGGAGGAATTCGAGTTTTGATTCATACCGACAACCCACTCCGGGCTATTTGACGTCTGAGATGCCTCGCAAAGGCTCTGGGGCCCACCTACTACTGGCGATTCGCTTAACTTCCTGACCTTATTTGTAGCATCAATGCGCTTATTTCGAATCTTTTTGCTGGAGGACATGGAGTTAGTGACAACTTGCCACTCTCCAGCTTCCTCGTTGTCAGCAGCAGAGTTATCCAAAGTCCCTTTATTTTGTTGACTGGAAGGAACAGACTCGCCAGAAACCCCAATTTTCATATCATTCCCATGTCCCTCACTATAATTACCATCATCATCTCCTCGACCTTCATTCTCATCTTTATTGTCACCTTCAACTTCATAAACATTACTATCTTTATCATCATCATCATTATCATTGCAATCGTTATCGTCATTATCGCCATTGTCATTTTCATCGCTCAGCGGGCAGTCCTTTTGAAAGTGGCCTGCTTGTTTACACTTGAGGCATTTATCCTTTAAAGGACAGTCGGCCTTGAAATGTTCTGCGCTATCACAGATGTGACAGGCACGGACCTGACCTCTGTACCACAAAGGAATTCTAAAATTCCCAACCGAAATTGATTGTGGAATGATCTCCGTCACACCACTCATGTAAATACGGCGCATACCATTCTCAAGTGACCTATCAAAAAGGTAATGTTCCCGGGTGACGTGATGGACCGTGCCATACCGGGACATCAAACCTCGAATAGTGTCATCGGGCACATCGATCGGACATCGAGATCTAACCAGGAGCCTTTGCTCCACCACATCATATATCGGGCAATCTACCCCGTTAAATGAGAAGCCGCTAGTCAACAGCTGTTCCTTCACAGTTTGCGTAGCCACTGTAACATTCCAGACATCTCTAGAGACATTGAATAGTCCCTTTAGGACATTAGGCCCACTCCCCACTAACTCCTTTAGCCGATTGTATACTTCAACCGGTTGTACACCTCCTTGTATTACAAGCTTAAGGCTTAAGGGTCTATTTACTCGCCCTGCCCACAACATTGTGGGCCAGGGCGAGAACTACTACCCTAAAAAGAGGACCACAACTATGCGTTTGGAACAGTGTGGATGCTGAGTGCAAAATAGATACGATATTACAAAGTGGAAATGCACTAAACTATGTACAGGCTATTTACAGAGAGGCTAGTGAATACGTCCTGCCTCTAAGAGCGACAGAACGTAATGTCACACCACCTTCAGACTGGGTGACCACTAAACAAAAGCTGAGAGCGCAAAGGCTAGTTCCACGGCCAGCCAGGGACTCACCTACCTACCTACCTACCTACCTACATATATACATACATACATACATACATCATTCATACATACATACATACATACATACATACATACACACATACATACATACATACATGTAATGTACTAAACAAAGTTGGCGCACGCGCCCATGGAATATACAGACACAACTCTCATAGTAATGCTATATATAAAGATCGTTCTTTCTCAGCCTTTATATAATGCATGTAATTAACCGATTGAGTAACTCTGAAACAGGAAGGTATGCGAAAAATGATCGCTGTATCCCATTTCAGCGCAATGGGGTTTACATAAAGCCTGTCTGACAAACTATACTAGACTATATAGACACAGCTCTCATAGTAATGCTCTATATATCGTTCTCTCTCAGCCTGCCTGACAAACTATAAACCTTACTCTTTTTTCAAGCTGGCTTCAATGCATTTCAGACAGTCAAGACATGCATGTGTGGTTTAGAGGCATTCAGTCCTTACCCCTCCTTACAGGCGGACTCAAGTCAGTCGTACACGTTCAATATATTTGAACAGAGGGTATGGACATCGTTGTACCGTCACACTGAGATAAGGACAATTCATCCATAAAAGAAGAAATCTTTTCTGAAGGCGCCTCTCGAAGAGGCAGACAGAGAGTTATGAAGGCTCCTGTCCTGCTGCTGACAATCGTGCTTTACTGCGCCGCGAAGAAGAGTCATCATGTCGATCTCAGTCACCACGAACTCCAGACCGTACCGACAAACATCTCGCCCACAACAGAGAGTCTCAACTTGAGTTGGAATTGTCTGCAAAGTATACCCAATGACTCCTTCGTCAACTTAAATTCGTTAACCTCGCTGGATCTGTCTCAGAACAAACTTACGAGGTTAGAACCATCAGCTTTCGGAGGTCTGTTGCAGCTCCTTTTTCTAAACCTCGGAAACAATCAACTGCTACTGGGATACAAATCCTACCCACCCACAGTATTTCACCCTCTGGAAAAACTGGAAATCCTAAATATGGCTGACAACATTTATGACCAGTCGCCAGGATTTCCGGACGAGATATTTAGCAACCTTGGCTCGTTGAAGGACTTGACCATTGATGGACTTTGGAACTGTTCCTTTGGCCCAGGGGTGAGAAACCTGTCACAACTTAAAAACCTTTCCGTAAACTTCTGGGAGTCTGGGGGTAGTCTCAGACCTGAGACATTCGCTTACTTCTCAGATTTACCGATCGAATCACTAGTGCTGCTCTGTCAGGGTTTAGAAGCAGGAACTCTGAGATATTTTCCATTCTTGACAAGATTAAGTTTAAAGACCAACGGGATTACCAAGGCACTCTCCGCACTCGCTGGCCTCAGGCATCATAATTTGACTTACCTTACAATCTCAGGGTGCAACCCCAACACTGGGAGCCTCAGGGTTCCAGAAAACTTAATCCTTACCCGAAATAACACGGTTCACCTGGCGGATATTTGTGTGCGTCACTTGGACCTAAGCGACAACGCGCTCATCCACATCGGGAAAGATGTCCTGTTTGGATTCCGCTATCCGGAGTGCGTGGAAAGTTTTAGAATGAACGGAAACTACCTAGCCATCGCTACTGATTTTTTCACTGTCTTGGTGTTTCTTCGTTTCCCCAGATTGGATTACCTCGATATTAGTCCAGGTCGAGGATATACTTTGGGTATGACACATTTCTCAGTGGAACAAGGTATGCCAAAGTTCCGAGACGGACTGGCCGTGCAGTTGACCTTACCCCAGTCATTGCGAGTGCTGAATGCGAGTTTCCTTGGTGGAGCAATAGATGGCACATCAGATCTGAAATTTATAAATGCACACCATTTACAAGTTCTTGATCTCTCATATGACAATGTAGATGGCTGTACCTTTGTCATGTCTGGACTGGAGAACTTGAAAGTGCTCAACATATCTGGGTTTGACTGCAGTTTTCTGTCTCCAAAATTCTTTTCACATTTTACATCACTGGATGTGTTAGTTGCCCAAAACTGTAGATTGAATACAGGCTTGCAGCAGAACTCGGATGCCGCCATATTCAAAAGTCAAGTAAACTTAAGAACCTTGGATCTATCCAGTAATAATTTCGTAACACTCAACCTAGATATTTTCAAACCACTCAAGAGCCTGGAAAATTTGATTCTAGCCAACAACAAATTGATCCATTTACCCGAATCTATTTATGGATTAGTCTCGCTGAGATTCGTTGACTTATCATCCAATATTATTTCGTCTTTATCTGGTAAAGAAATTAAGTGGTTTTCCAGTGACCTTCCACTCCAAACCGGTGGAGTTGGCAGAGTTTCGCTAAGCCATAACCCATTCATCTGCACATGTAATGCTCTGAACACTATGCACTGGCTGTTGGAAGGTTCAGCCATTGTGGAGGAACTCTGCTCACTGACGTGCACCCTACAGAATGGAACAGTGGTGAAAATGTGTGCCCTCCAGTCACAGCTGAAGAACATGGACGTGAGCTGTGTCAGCAAATTTTGGTTAACCTTCTCCATAGTTGGTTCTTGTTTGATCACCGTGGTGATTGTGCTGGGAATCTTTGCCTACCGTTACAGATGGAATATAAAATATTGGGTTCTTACAAAATTTAGGAGGGGCCCTGTGTATAAAGAGCTGACCAACGAGCAATACAAATATGATGCATTCGTGGCTTACAACTACACCAGTTACCGATGGGCTTGCATCGATTTGAGAAAAGTTTTGGAAATTGAGAACGATTTCTCACTGTGTCTTCACGATCGCGACTTTATCCCCGGTGGAAACATTCAGCAGAGCATTGTGGACGCCATGAACAACAGCCGGAAAATCATCTTGGTGATCAACAAAGCTTTCATGAAAAGTGAATGGTGTGAATTTGAAGTTCAAATGGCGGGCATGCGCATGGTAAGAGACGGCCGTGAAGACGCCATTATAGTGATCATGATGGAAAAAATCCCTGTGACAGAAATGTCCAAATCGCTGCTGAGCCTGTGGAAAGACATCACATTCCTGGTGTGGCCCGAGGATGACCCAGGCGAGGAACGGATCTTCTGGAGCCGTCTGCTGGATGGGATGGCTCGCTGAAGAGTTTTTGGGCTCTATTCATTACTGTTTTGTGTGGTATGTAATGTTCATGGCATGGAAAGACGACTTCCGACCGTTACCACCTTGATCTTTAAATCGATGTAGTTGAAAATTGTGATAATCTTGACAGAGTTTAACTACAGAGATACCATGGGTTGTGAACATTTACATGGAAGAGGTTTTTGCTCCAGCGTGTTTCTGCAGTTTTATATCATTGTTAAAACAAAACCAGGTGTTTGTGTGTGTGTGTGTGTGTGTGTGTGTGTGTGTGTGTGTGTGTGTGTGTGTGTGTGTGTCTGTGTGTATGTGTGTATGTATGTATGTATATATATATGTATGTATGGTTTGGGTTTTACGTCGTATCGTACTTAATAATTTGTTAGTTATATTACGATGTAGAGTCATTAGTGTACATATACTGTGTCTTCTTGTCACCGTGCAACGCCATGCCGTCAAAAACACACCCCACCGATTCACAATATACCGACACTACGCCAACCAGTCCTGCTTCTTACCTCAAACCTCTTTGTGCCGAGCGACAAACGCGGCCTCAACAAGTATTGTTCAAAGTATGTGGTATGACCCGACCCGGGTTTCATCTTTGGTCTATCCACTACTAGGTTACCGAAGCCGTAAAAACGAAGTATATTCTTCCTGTTCCACAAAACTATGTGCCGACTGTAACGACCACGGCACCTCATGAAGCCCACAAGACAGTAAACCATGGTTTCTTCCAACGGAGACCTAGTGTTAGTTGTGACCATCCGACATTTTACCTTCTTTAGGCAAACACCTTGTAAATATATTTTTCGTACATTCTCTCGCTCCTCAAAGTAAGCAATCGGCGTGCGTGTTTACCAATTATTCAGAAGATTTTGATTTTCCTGACGATGTTTAGGTTTTATGAATAGTTGTCCCATTAGATATAATTTTATCTTACACGAGTTCACACATTGGCGTAAATGGTGGTCCAATTGGCCACAAATTTGTGCTGAGAATGGGCCTTGAATAGCCGTTTACATTTGTTACCAAGCGTGACTTACCTTGACCTTGTATGTGAAATCTGGCCCTCGCTTTCGCATCGTCGATTGTCGTGATAAAGGGCTGGGTGCTTATGTATGCGGTTGGTTGATAGTGGCTTGTATGCCTATATATGTTTTGGGTTTATCATGGTTTGTATGCCCATGTATGCTTTGGGTTGATAATGGTGTGTATGCTTATATATGATTTGGGTTGATAATTATGTCTATGCTTTGGGTTTATAAATAACGATGCATACAAACATTTTTACCGTAACTTATGGTGTTAGCAACACCTACCAAACTTGTTATCGGATATACCTAGAGATGTTTTTCATAGAGCTATGTATGTGTATAATATTTCGACATTTTATTGACCGTGAACGGATGTGCCACTTTCACATTCAATTTAGACGGAAGTATCAAAATACTGTGTTATGTATCCTTTTTTCACTTTTCTACCAAGTACTTTTCTATCAGTAATCCTTTGAAAAAACATTTCATTGTTGTATTTAGGTAATATAATTAAAATGAAGGAAAGCTTAAAAGAAATGAAATATGGTTAATGAGACGGACCACTGAAAACTGTACATAAAAATACCGTCATTTATTGTGTATTTTAAATTTTTTAGAGAGTTTTTAAATGTTTGATTTCTATGTTACATATAGCTGGTGTTGCTGAAATAACAATTCACTCTAACACACGTTTTAATACTGAAATAGCTCTTTTTACACCCGAGTAAAAGGTAGTATTTTTTTTAAATACTAAAACCCTTGGGCCTATTTGAGGTGAGAGTATACCTTGTCAATTGCAGTATGGTTCATAAAGCCCACCTTACAATTGGAACATTCTGAAGAAATCTACAAGAATGTAAGAAAACTTTTAGAAACAGTTTTAAAGGCCTTTCTCCTTGAGGCTCACTAAAAAAAGCATTCTGTCTTTTTCCATTTAAATGACCTGTCGAGTCAAAATTCTAGTTCAGCCGACACTCAAGATAGAAAATTGACAAAATATATTGAAGGAATATAAAATTAGACGAAACATGTATGTAGGTATTTCTCTGATTGTATGATTTGTGACGATTTTGTACAGATGTATACCTGGCGTAAACCGAAACCGAAAACAGACAACTCGATGTCCATTATAAGTTTCAAGGGCGTCTGTGGCCGACGGTATTAGCACGCCAGCGCGGCACAATGACCCAGGAGCCACTCACCATTGAGGTTGTGAGTTCAAGTGCAGCTGATGCTGGCTTAATCTCCGGTCGTAAGTGGAAAGGTCTGACAGCATCCTGCGGATAGTCGTGGGTCGTGGATAGTTCTGCCCTGTTTCCTCCCATCATAATGCTGCCTGTCGTCGTATCATTGAAATATAATGGAGTGTGGCGTAAAAAAAACAAACCAAGCAAATAAATAATGTAAATCAATGTAATTTTGTGTTATATGACACAATTTTCATGGAGAAATATATATAACTGCAATTTTCATTTCTTGGGAAATATATACTGTCCGTGTTTTACATATAGAGGATATACTTACATTATTAAAATGGCCAGGATATGTCGTGCATAGGTGTTATTAAATCGTGTCGTAAATTTGCATTGCAACACGACTAGCTAATGGTTGTCTTTTTCGTTTCTCTAATTTTTTTTATTAGTCTGACAGTCCATCTCTTAAGCAGGTATTTTTCAGCAGAAAACTTGGATATAAATATACGTACGAAAGAATTAAGATATGTACTGAGGTAAAAAGTGATATTTGTCATTCCACTGTTACTCTACGTAGGTAGTTTGCTTACTACTCACGGTATTTGTTATATAACACTGATTACACGTAAACCCGGTATCTATTAGAGCTTACGTAATTCTATCAAACATATTCCCGGGAGGAACTTTAATTCTACTTGGAGTCTTTAAGATCCTTGTTACTCCTTCCTAGAAGTTAAAATTTGGCATCGGTCATTTCTTGCAGTGTCTATATATGTAAAATTATTACCTCGAATTTACTGCTACCTCGAATTCTTGTTCACGTTTCAGCCGTAAAGGCCAGGTGTAACAAACTAAAACTAGTTTTGAAAAAAAGCACAGAAGATAAATCAGAGGTTTGGCCGTCGTTTGGGTTTCCACATGTGAGCAAACATTTGAACGTACTTGTTACCCGATATCGTGTGGGTGAATAAATAGCACACAGCACTCATTTTGTATTTACATAATCACTCCTTCAGTGAGTGTATTTAACCCCACTTAGGGGTATTTATCAAATGTGTCAATCTCTTATCAAAAGTCTTATCACCAGAACAGGAAGTCATGTAAGAAATTATGGGATCACCATCCGGTTCAGTATATTTAAGACGGATAAGTATATATATATACATAGGCTATCCACTCATCTCTTAGTGCAGATAGTCTCCAGCCACTTAATGACATTGTTTTTCACGACGAGAAAAGGACAATTCATCCATAAAAGAAGAAGACTCTTCTGAAAGGTGCCTCTCGAAGAGCAGACAGAGAGTTATGAAGGCTCCTGCCCTGCTGCTGACAATCGTCCTTTACTGTGCCGCGAAGAAGAGTCACCATGTCGATCTCAGTCACCGCGGACTCCAGACCGTACCGACAAACATCTCGCCCACAACAGCGAGTCTCGATTTGAGTTGGAATTGTCTGCAAAGTATACCCAATGACTCCTTCGTCAACTTAAATTCGTTAGCCTCGCTGGATCTGTCCCAGAACAAACTCACGAGGTTAGAACCATCAGCTTTCGGAGGTCTGTTGCAGCTCCTTTTTCTAAACCTGGGAAACAACCAGCTGCTACTGGGATACAAATCCTACCCTCCCACAGTATTTCACCCTCTGGAAAAACTGGAAATCCTAAATATGGCTGACAACATTCCAGGCCAACGGCTAGATCATCCTTTTCCGAACGAGATTTTCAGTGGCCTTGACTCGTTGAAAGAGTTAAGCATTGATGGACCTGACGACGGTTCCTTTGGTCCAGGGGTGATGCGCATGTCACAACTTAAAAGCCTTTCCGTAAACTTCTGGGAGTCTGGCGGTAGCCTCAGGCTTGAGACATTCGCTTACTTCTCAGGTTTACCGATCGAATCACTAGTGCTGCTCTGTCAGGGTTTAGAAGCAGAAACTCTGAGATATTTTCCATTCTTGACAAGCTTAAGTTTAAAGACCAACGGGATTACCAAGGCACTCTCCGCACTTGCTGACCTCACCCATCATAATTTGACCTACCTTACAATCTCAGGGTGCAACCCCGGCGCTGGGAGCCTCAGGGATCCAGAAAACTTAATCCTTACCCGAAATAACACGGTTCACCTGGCGGATATTTGTGTGCGCCACCTGGACCTAAGCGACAACGCCCTCATCCACGTCGGGAAAGATGTCCTGGTTGGATTCCGCTATCCGGAGTGCGTGGAAAGTTTTAGAGCGAACGGAAACTACCTGTCAATCGCCTCTAATGGCTTATCTTTAGTTAGCTTGGCTCGTTTTGCGAGATTAGAATACCTCAGTGTTAGTCCAGGTCGAGAATACACTTTGGGTATGACTGATTTTTCATCCGAACAAGATATGCCAGAGTTCCCAGACGGACTGGCCGTGCAGTTGACCTTACCCCAGTCATTGCGAGTGCTGAATGCGAGTTTCCTGGGTGGATCGGTCAAAGGCATACCAGATCTGAAATTTATAAATGCACACCATTTACAAGTTCTTGATCTCTCATATGACAATGTAGATGGCTGTACCTTTGTCATGTCTGGACTGGAGAACTTGAAAGTGCTCAACATATCTGGGTTTGACTGCAGTTTTCTGTCCCCAAAATTCTTTTCACATTTTACATCACTGGATGTGTTAGTTGCCCAAAACTGTAGATTGAATACAGGCTTGCAGCAGAACTCGGTTGCCGCCATATTCAAAAGTCAAGTAAACTTAAGAACCTTGGATCTATCCAGTAATAATTTCGTAACACTCAACCTAGATATTTTCAAACCACTCAAGAGCCTGGAAAATTTGATTCTAGCCAACAACAAATTGATCCATTTACCCGAAACTATTTATGAATTAGTCTCGCTGAAATTCTTGGACTTATCATCCAATATTATTTCGTCTTTATCTGGTAAAGAAATTAAGTGGTTGGCCAGTGACCTTCCACTCCAAACCGGTGGTGTTGGCAGAGTTTCGTTTAGCCATAACCCTTTCATCTGCACATGTAATACTCTGGACACTATGCACTGGCTGTTGGAAGGTTCAGCCATTGTGGAGGAACTCTGCTCACTGAAGTGCACCCTACAGAATGGAACAGTGGTGAAAATGTGTGCCCTCCAGTCACAGCTGAAGAACATGGACGTAGGCTGTGTCAGCAAATTTTGGTTAACCTTCTCCATAGTTGGTTCTTGTTTGATCACCGTGGTGATTGTGCTGGGAATCTTTGCTTATCGTTACAGATGGAATATAAAATATTGGGTTCTTACAAAATTTAGGAGAGGTCCCGTGTATAAAGAGCTGACCAACGAGCAATACAAATATGATGCATTCGTGGCTTACAACTACACCAGTTACCGATGGGCTTGCATCGATTTGAGAAAAGTTTTGGAAGTTGAGAACGATTTCTCACTGTGTCTTCACGATCGCGACTTTATCCCCGGTGGAAACATTCAGCAGAGCATTGTGGACGCCATGAACAACAGCCGGAAAATCATCTTGGTGATCAACAAAGCTTTCATGAAAAGTGAATGGTGTGAATTTGAAGTTCAAATGGCGGGCATGCGCATGGTAAGAGACGGCCTTGAAGACGCCATTATAGTGATCATGATGGAAGAAATCCCTGTGACAGAAATGTCCAAATCGCTGCTGAGCCTGTGGAAAGACATCACATTCCTGGTGTGGCCCGAGGATGACCCAGGCGATGAACGGATCTTCTGGAGCCGTCTGCTAGACGGGATGGCGCGCTGAAGTGTCTTTGTGCTGTATTTCTTGTTTTGTGTAATGCAAAAATTGCCAAAACTGGTGACCAAGACTATGTTTATATAGTTCGAATGTTTTGAAGAAAAATGCTTTGCCGACATAAAATAATTTTTATAAGAATTCCTACAAAATGGCTTGGGAACCAGAAATAGAAAACAGAATAGCGCGTATATCGTATTGTACAGGCGTGGAATGAAATCATGGATGGTAACATTTTGTAAATTTACAACCATATGTTAACCTCTTACACTGAATTCAGTTAACTTTTTATTAATGGGTGGTAAAAAGTGAAAGTGGCTTATACCAGACATTTACTTCGTTATTTGTAGAAGATTGGTAAAAAAAAACCCACGGGTCCTGCTACTTATGGTGTATGAAAAGCAGATATATTGATGGGGTAAACTAATCTTGTGACTTAATATATGGATAATGCTTTAACTCATAGGCTTACACAAAACTTCCTGAATTAATTTCCCATAACTCTTGTAGCCTGATGGCGTGTGGACACAGACAATCCCATCACGATCACAGCCGATCAGCAGTTGTGTATGAGGGATAATGCATTTATTTATTAATTTGATTGATGTTTTGCACCTTACTCATTCACACTTAGAAAAGAAGGTGCCGCCATAGAGCCTTTAGGGGTTCCATGGCTTGCCTTTGAGGTGGCAGCCTTTAATGTTCCATATAGGACCTTATTTGTATGGTTCCATTTTGCACCACATATAGAAGGTTTCAAGTTGCGCCGCAAAGGTTCGATACAAGCTCTTTTAAGGGTGCAATTGTGCAACCTTGAGGGTTAAAAGACTTTAAATGTACAGTGGAACCCACTAGGTCAGTATAGGTCCTACTTGCTAGGGTTCAATATAGCACCAATGGAAAAAGTTACGTTCTGTACCTCCAGGTTCAATATTGGTACCCTTCAAAGCTTCCAGATAGATTGTAGCACCAAAAATTGTTTTGTATAGTCTCTGTAAGAGTCAATCTGACGTTCAATAATGCAACCAAAGGGTTGCTTTAAATGGGCCACCTCTGGAATTCACACTGTAAGAATTCAATGATCTTTACTCAACGTAATTTCTTTGCGAAAATATGTACTACTAATAACATTTTACTTTGTATGATTTCAAAAAGTGAAATGGTACACATATTATATTTTTCACGGATGCTAACATCAATACATTTATATATCGCTGTATTATCTGACTTGGGGTCCATGATCAATAATTTAAATTCCATGGCCTGCAATAAACCAGCCTTAATCGCACGTACTGCACAGAACAGCTTTTCATATTCAATCAGAAAATACAGGTACATGATACTATACTAAACAAGCCTCTCTTTTTTTTGTCTCTTTTCTTGTTGCTGAGAAGAATGTATACTCAACACAACTAATTTATATTCAACACAAACACGTCTTGGTTGAAAACATAGAAGCCACTGATAATTTCTGTAACATAATCACAAGACATATTTGAGCTTAATTCAAATAGTCTGACAAGGGACATCTGCCATGCACATAATTACACTTGTACATAAGTTAAATGCCTTTAACTCCGTTAAATAAAATTATCATTTAATACCATTATAACAGTAAAGGTAAACTAGTCCTTATTCTGTTACAGCAGCAGTAACTTTGTCTAAGGCATAATTGTAATAAACAGTGAAGTCAACTTGTAGTTAATATCTGTGGTGAAAATGATTGATGTATAGTTGTAACTGACAGTCTTATAGTAAATTAGTCAGCTCAGGGTAAGTTATCAACGTTTTAACTAGGTCAGATTCAATCATAAGACTGGTATACATAGACAACAGTATATATCAATTAAGTTTCCCAACATATGGTATTTCACCTAAAGATTTGACCCAAAAATGGAGGCTTTAGTAGCACACACTGTATTACACATTAAGAACATATTTTTTAAGAGATTGAGAGTAATTGTGTGCAAATAGCCTGGACCTGATTGGTGGGAGGCTACGGCAATTGGCCGTCGTGTACCTTAAATTAAACCGCTCGGCCACAGGGAGTTGTGTAAGTTTGAAAATACTACGTATGCTATATCATAAACGAGATGTACATTTATACTGTCGTACGGGCAAGTGCGAACAACATATGCCAAATGATACCAGAGTTATGTCATCCCATATACGTTAAAATGTGTCCAGCACGAATCTGCTAATCTATGGAGTTTGAGAATCCTATGCCAAATAATAGCTGAGATATGGCTTGCACAAACTTCCTCTGAAATATCAATGGCCCGGAAAATATGCACAAGGGCAGACAACTCCTAAAGCAGATCAAAATGTGAAAAAATAACCTGACGGTGAACTACTTCAGGGCATTTTGCACACTTTGTATGAATTTGAGTGTCATATTTATGATAAATGCAGATACATGCATATGCTCCCTTATTAAGGAAGGGATATAAATACCAAAATACAAAAGATGCAAAAGATCGAGTTAATTAATACATGTACCTTTTTGTTCATCATTAGTCTTTAGTAGCCTGAGCTTTTCTTTTAACATATCTGTAACAACTGTACTAGTTTTTAATTAGAAATTACTAATTTCCTTCCATCTGAAAACTACTTAAACGTTTACACTGAGATTGTCAATAACAATTAAGCCCTCAAGCTTTTCTTCAGAGAGTGAATAAATGCTGCAACACTCAAACGGCCAGCTGGAACAAATACTTAAATCTCTAGAAATGTTTAGAGCCCTCCAAATTCACACCATGGCCACTTCTGAGTTTAAACTCTTGACACATTCCAAATCCACAATTTAAAGTGTTTTCAGGAAATATTTTAAGGATATTTTGGCACTTTCATGGCTGGATTTTTGTCTAGGAATTGCACAAATATGTACACACTGCAATATACATGAGCTAATATTTCTCAACAAAATATGAAATACCGAACAAGGAAACAAGAAATCAGATTAGATTAAACTGAGACTGAGTTCTTTACAAACATAAAAACATGAAGTGAATGATAAACTTTATATAATAAAAGATAAAAAGTGTCAGTGCCATAATTTGTTAATTCAAATTTAACTACCATAAGTCCTTCAAAATCTTCAGTCACTGACATGGTTTGACATAATGAGGCAGGTCAGAATATCATTATATATATCATTAATTTGAGAGCTGTTATCGTGGAGCTGAAAGTTTCCTTATAAGATATCAATCATTTTTATTATGAAGTAATTATGAATTATTATGAATATTTTTGTTATGAAGTCACATACAGTAATTATGAAGTCACACACAATAGTTATGAAGTCATGCACATGTATTAATGGTTCACGTTTATGACATGTATGATATTTATCGTTCACGCTAGAATGGGCCGGACATTTTTGAAAATGTTGGTAATACACAGATGGTCAACATTCAAGAGGCAGAACTTTAATTGTCGCTGACTCTTATGTAATGTCGGGTGCAAATTTTATGACACTGATGCAGTGCAGACTTATATCTTTAACCGGAACTCAGGGAGTCACCAATATCGGTCTAACTGTATCGATAGATTTACTAATTTATGCACATTTTGGAGGCCATATAGTATTGTGCCACAAATAAAATATGTTAACTTCCGCTGACACCGTATATTTCATCCGTAACTGTGATCTTACTGTTATTAAAATCAAGCACGCGCAAGTTTAGATGAGAGGAAAAATGTGTTGCTAAGTTTCATAGAAATCAGTGCTGTAGGCCTACTTTATGAGGAGCAACATGGCCAAAATCTGAATACCTGGAAAAGCACTTAGATGGGGGTAATTATGAAAATAATTACTTGATTGTCATTAAACTTAAGCATCATTGAGTTTAAACAGGATGTCTTGATATATTTTAACTATATAGGCATTAGAACAGTTCCATCTCAAAAGTTTATAATAGGAATATTTTGGTTAAATGCAACCCAAATTAGCACATCTGTAAAACAACGGCATTTCTGCACCGCTTATCTACTGGTACTAGTTAACTTGGGAAATAAAAAAAATATTTTCCAATCACATGAATGCCACAGTATGCATGGTTTTAAGGCCTAGCCAATCATGGTTCTGCGTAAAGTACTAGCAGCTCGGCTGTTTAGCCTGTATGATTCCCTTTATACTCGGTAAGAAGCCATACAGGATTCATTTCAGTCAAGACACACTTCTTCAGCGACGTGAATACAAACCATCACTGTTTAGAGATTAAGATCGATTTGTTGTTGTTTAATACATTGAAGCTACCCAAACCTTTAACTTGTTGAAAATCTGAAACTCCACTGTGCAATTTGGTTGGATCCAAAAAATTGCAGTAATTTAATAATTGCCATTTTACAAATATCTTGACTGCATTGGAACGGTTGCACCTTAGAGATGAGAAGAACATTGTAATAAGCGACGGTCGCATTTCTGGATACGCGCCACTACATTCGCCACAACAGAGCAGCCGTGATCAAATTAGCATCCATTCGCGGACTGTGGCCTTTGAAATGTCTGCTTTTCACCGCCAATAAAACGACAAGCTTTTAAAGTCACACTTTTTTCTTGGCCTTTTCAGATTCTCCATTGTTTTTATTATACGTTATTGCGAATGGGGACACGATTTCCAGTGTAGAATTTCAATGAAAAAGACATTTAATGTAGCAAGCATGTTTAATGTAAACTGCCGTTAGGTTAAAACATATACTGTTGAGTGGAAATTAGCACCCAGCTCCCGTGTAATGCAAGAACCCGCGATATTTCTGTAAAAAAAAAAATGATGGCTTTCTGAAATGCGAAGTGACTTTTTGACTTTGTGCCCCTGTGATCATTGAATAGTTAACTTTGTCTAAGTAATGTAACGCGGTAAAGTTTCCATAAAATATAATGCATTTTGCTTTTAAACACTGAATTAAATGTAAGAAGGGAAAAATCATTTTAACAAAGACGTTTTTCCAACTAAATTCTAGATAGTGCCGTCACTAGATCTATGTCTGTTTCGACGCATAGATTCACTCTGCTAGGTGACCTTAATGGTTGTGGGGTCGTTGTCGATGAGAACATCATTGCAATTCAGTCTTGCATAACTTTATTTAAATTTCAACACAAAATACAGTACATTTCAAGCAACTTTAACATTTCTTGAAAAGAAAATATCTTACATTTGAACAACCCGATGAGAGCAGATGATGAAAAATGGAAATCACGTATCGTGCGGTGCCCTTTTCCGCGTCATTAGCAACCAGACAAACGGAATCACGCCATAGTGTTATTTTCTTTTTTAAATATTGATTACATATGCAAACTTTGTTCATAATTTTTGGACATTTTACATGGAAATTTTCTTTCTACTTTGATTATGTGCAAGGTCGGAAATTTGTTTGAGTTTTTTTTTCAAGATGAAGGTTCGATATAGCACGCTATACTTGATTACTGAACCTTTGCACCTATGAGAAAACGGCTTTACAAATGATAGCATTCTATGGTTCGGAAAAGAACCTTGAATCTTAAGGCTCATTATAGCACCCAAACTGATCCCTGTTTTCTAAGTGTGAAGAACATTTCACTTATACGACGGCGTCCGGCTTTATCGTGGGCGGAAACCAGACAGAGCCCGGAGTAAATCCACGACCATGCGCAGGTTGTTGGCCGGCCTTCTCACGTGTGGCCGGAGAGGAAGCCTGCATGAGTTCGACTTGAACTGAAACCGAGCGCATTGGTGAGAGGTTCAGGGGCCATTGCGCCGCGCTGGCGCGCTAACCACTTTGGCCACGGAGGCCCCTAGCTGTCTCTAATACCATGTGATCTGAACAAAACACCATATGAGTCGGGAACCAATAACACAAGTGAATGAGTAAGTTTCGAGATACGACACTAGAGTGACGTTGATTAAGACCGTGACGTTGTCGCTTTAGGATTAGGATTAGGAGAGGATCACGGTAGGATTATTCTGCTAATTTTGTTTAAAATTTATCATATTGTGGTACAATGTATCTATATAGAAAACTATAATTAAACATGTAGTAGTAGATGTTCAAAACTTATAGATTATAGAAAACTGTAATTAAACAGCATTAGATTAAGCTTCTGGGTGGGTTTAGGTATCAAGTATATACGGAGGAAAAATAACCATATTCGACTTGAGCATTTATTTAACTCAAATACTTTCATGTACCAAGAAGTTTAACGGCGAGGACATTTTGTAAAGGGGCGTCACTCTGTAGTCCTAAAGACGTAACTCGAAAACTGCGTATTGAGGCCTAGTTTTCAAACACTACCAGTATGCTTGAATACGGCGTAAAATACCAATCAAATATATAAATAAATAGATCAACACTATCAGTTTTCAAATATCACCACAAAGCATCTAGCCACACCATTGATCACTGATCTCGAACCGCCACATAATTTTCTGTGGTGAATCAAGAACTCGGGATAAATTAGGTCGGGATTCGACATAAATCACGAGTTTTTTTTCTCCATCGGGGTGGTACAAATTATTTTGCGCATATTCCCGTTACGCCTCCATATTTTATACATGCCATATTTTTCAAACCAGCGGCAATGAAACATCTAATAGAATTCTTGTTGTCTTAGCATGTTATTTAAAAAGTAAACGAAAAATAAATTATCTTAGACCAAAAATGGATTTGAACTCGTTTTTCTTCAGTGCTTTAGAATTATTTGTTTTTACAAAACGTATCGCTTAGCTGTAATTATCTGCAACTGTAGGCATAATCATTCATTTCATAACTAAGGATTTGCAATATTTTAACGTAACATTCTCCACACAAAGAATTGGGTGTTTATTTTTTATCGACTTATTTATTTACTTTTCAATGGAATGAAACTTTTATAATATATTTTAATGTATAATATTATATGTATTGATTTATACTGAACAAAAATATAATCGCGCCAAGCAATTTTACACTGTTTTCTCTCAGTGTTAAATAACGTGTTAACTCAAGAATTAGGGTAAAGTATTATAAATTGTGGCTTCAATTTCCACCAGATTTTCACTATCAATAACCCCATTCGAGATCACGCGCCTTTCTACGTGATCCCACGGTAACGAGACAAGGCTCGTGTGTAGATGGGCGCCATCAGTGAAGTGATTTCCCTCACAATTTCGGGATAGTTGTTGATAGAGGAGTATCAGATATTTAATAAGTATTTTCAGATTCCTTGACGCTAAATCTCTTTCAACAGTTTAAAAATCACAAAAAAATCAATAACTATTTTCTCACGTATTAGCCAATGAATATTAAGTTATTCAACATGGCGGCGCCCACGAAAGACGGCATGTAAAGAGTTGGAATAAGTTGTCGCATACGCCAAGGCAAGCAGGTATACTGCTCTTCGTGCGGCATATGATAAAAGAGATGTCATTGCACTCTAATCGACTGGGTATGGTAATACTCTCGTATATCAGCTTATGCCTTGGGTAATCCAGCGTCGATAACACAGTGAGAAACCCACGATGACTATTGCTGTAACCCCTCGGAATTCTGCTATGCACAATCAAGTGGTAGGTGAGGAAATATATTTTACTTGCTATGGTTCAGCTTGAGCACGGGCGGAGATGATAATAATACCCACTCACGCCTGCAAACAGCACACTACTCAATACTGCGGTACTTTCGCCATCACGTGCAGTTATTTACATGGGGCGAAAGTAGTCAGTTCAGATCAAATGACGTAATGCACGAGCCTCGCTTTCGACACCGCTATTGTAAAAAGCTTGGCGCCCAAATATATTAGAGATGTAATCTAAACGGAGTCAGTAGGTACATTTGCATCTTAGAATGCCAATAATCCAGGAGCTATGGCAGCGTGAAAACAGAGTCGTCGGTAATCAATGTTCACAGCACTCAATACCGAGTACCATTGCTCCTGGATTCTTGCCCAAGCTTGAAATTGAAGACATAATTGATGATGAATTCTTACCGTAATTGTAAAATACTTATCAATAATTGCTGAGTTAACGTGTTATTTAATATTGAGAGAAAACAATGTAAAATTGTTTTCGTGCGTTTATATTTTTATTCAGTACATAATATATTATCATAAAGTCAGTGGAAGGCATTTAAAGTGCTTCTGAGAATGCATGAACTTTTTTTAGATTTGTCTTCTTTGAATGCAGGAAAATGTTTTGATTAATGACAGGATTTATGGTACATGTTGATAATGTATGTCCACAGTGACGTCACAGCAAGATTTGTAGGCCCTAAAACACGTATTAATTGACTCGGAGTTTGATTTTTGGAGCACACGCACACAGTAAGAAAGTAAAGTGCACAACAGTTATATACAGAACTGAACATAAAGGTGTGGGAAGAGTTAGTGACGTCAGTGGTGGTGATGCGCATTATCAGGCGTGGAAAGAGTTAAATGACGTCAGTGATGGGGACGCACATTTTCAGGTGTAGAAAGAGTTAATGACGTCAGTGGTAGTAATGTGCATTATCAGGTATAGACATTTTAAAATGACGTCATTGGTGGTGACGCACATTATCAGATGTAGAAAAGTTATTGACGTCACTGGTAACGCACATTATCAGTATGGTCCATTAAACCCATCACACAATAAAAGCGTTTGATGGACATTTAACTTAGTAGAAAAAGAAACCCTAAAACAAAAAAGGTGAAATCATTTTAATTACAGCTCTTTAATAGTGCCAAATTCGGCTTAAGCCACATCGTATACGAGAGGTTTTTTACCTTGCTACTGTTTAAGCATTTTACATGAACATGAAGCCGGATTTCAGCGGATACTGGAGACCATTTGCCAACCAACACACACGTCGCTGTTCTGGCTTTACTGTCCATGTTTTTTTTATTTTAGATTATATGTTTGCTGATACTGACTTCATTTTTAAACTTTCTTTCCGTTTAGGTATAAATTAATCTCACGAATATTTTTATTTTCATAAAATAAAGGATTAATTTTGAAGAATAGTCATGCATTTCACTGAAAAAAAAATTTTCCATAACCTGAGACGGCAGCTGTTTCCTTAGATGTCTTATATACCTAGGGTACAAATGAGGTGACATGTTTTTTCCGGTTTCTCTAACTTGGCGCCTCCGTGGGACGGTCTGCAAGCAATCTGTGATGGTTGTGGGTTTTCCTCGGGCTGCGCCCTGTTTCCTCCGACCATACTGCTGGCCGCCGTTGTATAAGTGAAATATTCTTGACCACAACGTAAAACACCAATCAAACAAATAAATAATAACATGGCGAATCCCATTGCCTCGTAAGAATCCCAGAATAAAAGTTGATTATTGTGTTTCCATCCTGCTTTGGAAATAACTAAGTTTTTTTCATTTTTTGTCTTGTCTTTAAATACATTTTAGCTGCCTTTAATTTGATACACTTATCCTCATTCACGTTATTCAAGCACTAATCGCGTGAAATTGATAAACCACTCATCAAGGTCTATCAAAAGACCCGTTTCACAAAAACTCCTGGCACCGTTAACCACACGTGACTGTCATGGTAACAAGAGGACTGCCCTCTCAAGCATAGCTATCAGAGCACATAGAGGCACATATACACGCTTTGTGAAGTGGAGCCCGTGACGAAGCAATTCAAGTCAGTACCGGTATATAAAGTTGTTTGCTTAGTTTGAGTATGTTATCCCCGTTATTTACCTAATGGTATATATGGACAAGATATCTCCAGTGCATTGAACAGGATGTCAGCGTATAAACACTCAACAAATTAATATATTACTTTTAACAGGAAATCAGTTGTCTAAGTGTGTATAACATAATACTGTCATATAGGAATGTAGATTTTCAGACATCCAGGTTGGTATACTATAAAAGATAGCACTATAAAACTGTTCTTCTGGACAATGTATATTATTTACTGACGTTGCGGCGACAACATATGGCCTTCAACAGGGTAAGGTGTTAAACAAAAGGAATTCCTATTTATATTGAAGTTACAGACAAAAACAAAGTGAACAAACCAGTATGTACAAGTTTCATGATGAACACAGTTCACGTTCACGGTTGAAGTATACAATGGGTCTATACAATTTTAAACCATGAGACAAGTGGAGCTGGTATATTGTGACAGAATTTGAGTATAATACAGTTTTACACGAGTGAACAAATTTTACCATGTAGAGGTATATTTACACAAGTTAAACATTTTTTCAACGCTGAGTCCCAGGTATGTGATAAGTTACACCTGTATCATTACATATATGTCGGAATACAGCAGAATGCTGGTTTTTGATGTTGTTTAACACGGTTACTTAGTGGCTGTTGTGTTTCACCAATATATGAATCCCTGCAAGTGTTTTCACCACATTTTATTTCATACACCACACCACTTGTTTTGTCTTTGATGGCGTTGTCCTTAGGTCGAACAAGAGATGTTCTCAGTTTCTGATATGGTTTTAAGGTTGTTTTTATA
Organism: Liolophura sinensis; assembly: GCF_032854445.1. NCBI lineage: Eukaryota > Metazoa > Mollusca > Polyplacophora > Chitonida > Chitonidae > Liolophura > Liolophura sinensis. Next base: position 19,741,181 of record NC_088305.1, on the reverse strand, counting down.
GAATGTTGCGCGATAATTCTTCTGATATTTTCCGATATACCTTGTTTTATCGGGAATTAGTTTTCAGGGCATTGTGAATGACCGAGTTTTGATAGCCAAGGGCTTTCAGTTTTTTTCGTATGTGGCTATTAAATGTTACGATGTTGGGTCATTAGATGTGTGTGTACATACACTGTGTCTTCTTGTCACAGGGCGTCTCCATGCCGTCAACATAACACCCCACCGATTCACAATATACCGACACCACGCCAACCAGTCCTGCTTCCTACCCCAAAACTCTTAGTGCTGAGCCCCAAGCGCTGCCGCAACAAGTAGTGTTCAAAGTCTCTGATATGACCCGACCCGGGTTTCATCTTTAGTCTCTCCACTATTAGGTTACCGAAGCCGTAAAAACGAAGTGTATTCTTCCTGTTTCACAAAACTATGTGCCGATTGTAACGACCACGGCACCTCATGAAACTCACAAGACAGTAAACCATGGTTTCTTCCAACGGAGACCTAGTGTTGTGACCATCCGACATTTTACCTATTTTAGGCGAACACATTGTAAATACATTTTTCGTATATTTTCTCGCCGATAAACGTAGGCAAATGGCGTTCATGTTTAATAATTATTGAAAAAAGTTTGATTTCCGTGACGATATTAAGGATTAACGACGTTTTATGAACAGTTGTCGCGATTAGCCGCAGATTTGTGCTGAGAATGGACCTTCACTAGCCGTTTACATTGTTATCAAGCCTGACTTACCTTGACCTTGTATGTTCGTTTGTATGGTTATGCATGTTTGGGTTGATAATGGTTTGTATGCCGTGGGTTGGTAATGGTTTGTATGCTTTGGGTTGGTAATGGTTTGTATGCTTATGCATGCTTTGGGTTGGTAATGGTTTGTATGCTTTGGGTTGGTAATGGTTTGTATGCTTATATATGCTGTGGGTTGGTAATGGTTTGTATGCTTATGCATGCTTTGGGTTGATTATGGTGTGTATGTTTATGTATGGTTTGGGTTGGTAATGGTTTGTATGATTTGGGTTGATAATGGTGTGTGTGCCTATGTATGCTTTGAGTTTATAATAATTTGTATGCCAATGTATGCTTTGGGTTATAATGGTGTGTATGCCTTTGTGTTCTTTGGGTCTATAATGGTTTGTAAATAACGATGCATACAAAAACTTTTTACCGTATCGTATGGTGTTAGCAACACTTAGGAAACTTTTTATCGGATTTTTCATAGAGCTATGTAAATTTATGTGTATTGTATTTCGATAATTTATTTACTTTTTCATTGTTGTATTTAGCTAATATAATTAAAATGAAGGAAAGCTTAAAAGAAATGAAATATGGTTAATGAGACGGACCACTGAAAACTGTACATAAAAATACCGTCATTTATTGTTTTTTTTTTGAATTTTTAGAGAGTTTTTAAATGTTTGGTTTCTATGTTACATAGAACTGGTGTTGCTAAAAAAACAGCTCACTCTAAACACACGTTTTAATATTGAAATGTCTCTTTTCGCAGACGAGTAAAAGGTAGCATTCTTAAAAAAACTAAAAATCTTTGGCCTATTTGAGGTGACAGTATACTGTGTCAATTGCAATATGGTTCATAAAGCCCACCTTAAAACTGGAACATTCTCAAAAAATCTACAAAAAAGTAAATAGACTTTTACAAACAGTTTTAAAGGCCTTTCTCCTAGAGGCTCACTTAATAAGCATACTATCTTTTTTCCTTTAAACGACTTGTCCAGTCAAAATGCTAGTCCAGCCGACATTCAAGATAGAAAATGGACAAAATACATTGAAGGAATATAAAATTAGGCTAAACACGTATGTAGATATTTCTTTCTGATTGTATGATTTGTGACGATTTTGTACTCGATGTGCATATAAGTTTTAGGGGCCTCCGTGGTCGACGGTATTAGCACGCCAGCGCGGCACAATGACCCAAGAGCCGCTCACCAATGAGGTTGCTGTGAGGTAAAGTCCAGCTAATGTTGCCTTGAGCTCTGGTCGTAAGTGGAAAGGTCTGACCAACCTTCGGATTGCCGTCGTATAATTAAAATATACTTGAGGGTGGCGAAACAGATATCCCAGTTCCAAGTCACACCATTTACTACAGGGGAAAGCTCAATACTGGTAGCGTGAAGCAGCCAGTGTCGAACTCTGGAACAATACCTGTATACTCCTGGAGACGTTCGCTACTATGGATTCTTTTGAGTGTCAGCTCGGTCAGTCCGTGTCTTTCCGTAGTGTTTTCGGGAAAACCACTAGTTAGCTCTGAACTTCGAATAACCAAGAAAAGTCCGATTTCAAGGTTCAACAAACAGCAGCAACAGTTTTATTAAAATAGAGTGACAGGAGTATGTTAATATATATATCTATATACTTTCAGGTCCTTTCTGGCAGTAACAGTTCCAGAAATGGTCCGGTAATATCTTGGGAAAACGAGTTTCAAATTCTGGGACTCGGCGTCTCACTGTGCCGAAACTTGGAATCCCAGTCCCACTATTGCTCAGGGGCACTTATAGACAACTTCTCCCAGTATAAATGTTTCAGCACATACTTGGGAATTATAAAATTTTGGTCCAGAAAATCCCAGTTACATGGTTGGGAATATCAGTCTCACAGCCTGGCAAAGTCAGTCCCACAGTGGGAACACTTGTGTCACAATTTGGAACTAGCAGTCCCACTGTCTCTAGGTATGCTCTAAAGCTGAAATCCCACTTCAGTGCTGACAACTTTTCTACCTACCACTTTACACTGCTTATGTACATGTAAAATACCTGCCTTAGAAAGCTAACTAGGTGGAAATTTAGATGTTAACACGACGGTGGTCCGAGATCATTTGGGACTAAAAGTGGGAATTTGCCCAGTATTTATAGTCTACGCTCATAAGTATTCATGAGTACCAAGGCTGGTACTCAGGGCACTGATTGGCTAATAACACAACATCTGTGTATAGAAATACTATTCATGTACATGCGTATCTAATATCATGGCGCAACAATCTAACTGTAAATAGATTTTTTTAAATAATGGAAAGATGAACAATAACTCGTAGGTAGAAGGGAGATGAGCCTGTAGAGTGAAACTATTTACTTTCGCAAATACAAGTTAATGCCCCTTTTGAAACTCTTCAATATGAGTTTAACACTAAAGGACGTCGTAAAGTAGACAACCTCGTCCAGCAGCAGTTCACCGTGAACGACGATCGTGCGCGGGGAAACAACAACAACAACAACAACAACAACAAAATGATTTAGTGTCTTAAACTTGGTACAAAGGACGTTTTATGGCAAAATCATGCTACAGTCAGTGAGTACTAATGTTGTTTTAGCTGGAAAGATGCTGTACATAATTTGTTACAACAAGAATATGTCCAAAAGTAATGGAAACTCTACTCGAATTCGTCACTTCAAAGTATTAACAATGACGGATGTTTCGCCAAACTTAAGGTCGCTAGAAAAATGTTGTTTGCAACCTAGCCAAACAATACCTGATCACCAAGCTTGGAGAAAAACTCCTTCAACATGTCAATTGGGTAACTCTGAGTCAGGAAACACTTATGTCCTATACTTTGAAGTCAGAATCTGGATCAGGCTGTGACGTCATACCAATAACAACCCTGTTAAATTACCACATGTGATGGACCTGTATGGCCTTATGTCTTAAACTTGACACGTGTGGCCGATACATTTTTTTCGTGGTTAAATGTTTAAGATCAACAGTAGTTAATGTCCGTATTTATAGCTGTTTCCTCAGTCTCTTGGGGCTGTGGGTTATTGTTTACTTTTTACGTTTGTTTCGTGCTGTTGGTGAGTGCTGTGAGAATACGGTCGGTTTCCTCAATCTCTTGGGGTGCGGGGTATTGTTTACTTTTCACTTTTGCTTCGTACTGTTTTCTGAATACTATGAGAATACAGTCGGTTTCCTCAGCATCTTGGGGCTATGGACTACTGTTTACTTTCACTTTTGTTTGTTACTGTTGGTGAGTGCTGTGAGAATACAGTCGGTTTCCTCAGCATCTTGGGGCTATGGACTACTGTTTACTTTCACTTTTGTTTGTTACTGTTGGTGAGTGCTGTGAGAATACAGTCGGTTTCCTCAGCATCTTGGGGCTATGGACTATTGTTTACTTTCACTTTTGTTTCGAACCGTTGGTGAGTACTGTGAGAATACAGCCGGTTTCGTCAGCATCTTGGGGCTATGGACTATTGTTTACTTTCACTTTTGTTTCGAACTGTTGGTGAGTACTGTGAGAATACAGTTGGTATGAGTGCAATTTCATTGAAACTTGATCACTTAAGAAAGTAATAATGTATTTATCTGATGAAAGAGCCTTAAACACTGTCCAGGAAAATAGTTTTATTTATTTATTTTTATAGAATTTTTGTGACCGACTGAAATGTATTTAAAACATAGTATGTAGCCGTAGCTATTATGTAGCTGGCCAGAACTATCAGAATGAAAAATAATAAGACGAAAACAGTGTCCCCATGAAAAACAATTACTAATCCTTTATTAAACCGAATTTCTTTTTAAAAAAAACCGTGACCGGGATGACAAAGCCGTTCCCAGTGTTGACCACACAAATGGTTGGTATTTAAATCTAACGCGGAAGCTAGCCTTCAACACATTATGAATTTATAGACAGCATAAGAATGACATCAAAGTGACCATTCCTTGACCAAACCACATCTGAGGGAGGCAAGCCCTGATAGTGATGACGACTGGGTTGAGTGCAGACTGCACCCAATCACTGTGGCAAGTGTCACTACCAAGGGCCACAAGAAAACATTATTAAGGATAGGTAAACATTGAAAGCACTTCATAATAATCATTACATAATGCATAATTGTTGATTATTGCATTAAATGATCAAAAATCAATAATGATCAATTGCATTGAAACGTGTGTACATGATAACATTTATTTATATATTTGATTGGTGTTTTACGCCGTACTCAAGAATATTTCACTTGTACGACGGCGGCCAGCATTATGGTGGGTGGAAACCGGCCAGAGCCCGGCGGAAACCCACGATCATCCGCAGGTTATACGATAATAGGATTCCTTGGTGATCTGTTGGGACCCAGTGTTGGGTATCAGTGACGTCACAGAAATGTTTTTGGCTTGAAATATTTCGCTTCAAGGTCAGTTTGTGAATGCATTCATAGCTCTAAATGTAGATACATTTTAAGTGATGAAATATAGCACTCTGTGTGTGTCTAGTGGCAAAAACCTGAAGTGACATCGTTAGTCCCAATATATGAAAAATTAAAAAAAATAATAAATCGAAATGTTTTCCCAGACAATATTTCACCTGACATGTGCTTCATGTTAGAGTCTTCTCTGCCTTTAAACTCCAACAAAGGAAAGATAAAAAGTATGGAATGATATTCATAGCATATTAAAACTGTTTTTTTTCTGGAGGAATTATGAGATGAAGAAATAAGGCTACGCCTTGTATCGATTTAATGAAACCAGCACAATACAACAACAACTTGCATGCCCATATATGCTGCTTACTTTTAGACATTTGTATCTTACGTTCTGCAAGTCACGTACAGTCACGGGTATTTATAAACACTTTTCCGAACTGTTAGTCTAAAACTGTTAAAAATATATCTCAAGACACGCTGTTTTCGGCACACGGAAATCACCTATAGGGCAAACGGGTTTGAGGAAAGCCCACCAACTGGCACAAAGCAGTCAAATAAACAACAACATGAAAATCAAAGACAAAACCAACTTTTTAATCTACTCACACTGAAATGCATGTATCCTGCTTTCATTGTTAATGGCACCCGCTGGAGTAGAACTTTAAGGCTTGATCACACAATATCCGCAAGACTATGTTGTGAGGACTATGTTGCCAGCTTTTATCAAAATAAACCATGTACATCAGAACTGTTTCCAAGAGATGGTGCTAAGCGAGATTTGTATAAAAAATTGTGAGATTTAAAGGTATGTACCATGCATGAGGAAACGAGAGTATTTTTCTTGGAGAGATGTATGTCTTAAGATAGCCTTTTCCACTTGAAGTAGAAGCAGATTGCTGTGGTTTTATCAAGAAGGATAAAAAATTGTTCAGGGTTGAGGAGTTTTTTGGTTTAATTGCTATTTTATAACATTCTCTTTGGTTTCTTTTTTAAAATCAATTTTAAAAAAGGTAGAACCCCAAAAGAATATTTATTTATTTATTTGATTGGTGTTTTACGCCGTACTCAAGAATATTTCACCTATACGAAATATGGTGGGAAGAAACCGGGCAGAGCCCGGGGGAAACCCATGACCATGCGCGGGTTGCTGTCAGACCCCCCAAAACCTATACATACATACATACCTACCTACCTACATACCTACCTACCTACATACCTACCTACCTACCTACCTACGAGTGAGTGAGTGAGTGAAAGTTTTAACGTCGCTTTCAACAATATTTCAGTTTTATCGCGACAATAAAACGTCAAGTAGTCGATCTACTACGGATAATTCATTTACTGTTCAGTTAAAAAGGACACCAGAAGTCACATAACAAACACAGACGGTAGTTTAAAATTACAGCTTTCCTGCCATACCAATGGCAGAGAGAAAGTCAAAAATAGTATCACTTTCTACAGAATTGAAAAGTTCTGAAAGAGAGCTTACGTGATAAAAGGAATCTCGTACAGGAGCAAAGTCGCCACAGTCAAGCAATATGTGCTTGACTGTGAACCGTTGATCACAAGCAAAGCAATGAGGAGCATCTTCTCCTTTTAACAAATACCCGTGCGTAGCACGTGTGTGACCGATACGACACCTCCTCAAAATGCAAGAGCGGAGACAATGCCGTTAAAGGGAAGGCGCTGGACCAACAAACTGACGAATATCATGCAATTTGTTGGTTGTCTGGTCATCCCATTGAGCCTGAAACAAGCGCTTGATATAGGAGCAAATAAGTGAACGTAAGTCCAAATATGGAACGTCAGTTTGGGTAGTAACGGAATGCAAAGCCGCCTTCGCAGCTTCATCTGCAGCAGTAATCCCAGGGATACCCATATGCCCGGGCACCCAACAAAAGACAATGATAAAATCTTCATTAAGTCGTTTAAACATTACCCTGATAGACAGAATGTCTGGATGTACAGGCGAACTAGCCCGAATTGCCTGGAGGCAGGAAAGGGAGTCAGAGCAGATGAGAAATCTGCTACCTCCTAGCTCTGGAATGGACCGAAGTGCGCACAAAATTGCCTTGGTTTCCGCAGTAAATACAGAACAGGAATTTGGAAACCGAGTTCAAACGGTTCTGGGTCCAAGGACAGCGGCAGAAGCCACGCCATCATCATTCTTGGAACCGTCAGTTAATATGCGGTGATAAAATGGATACTTTGAACATATATTACTAAACTCCTGCTGGTATACTAAAGGGTTGGTGGAAGATTTCTTCAGGGAGGAGAGCGAGGTATCAACCTGAGGCTCAGGACATAACCACGGTGGGTCTTCCTGGATGCGTATGGGGGTGATAGTATCCAGCCCAAGTTCAGCAGCTTGCACATGTTCCTGGATGCGGACACCCAGTGGAGGAACAATGGATGGCTTCTGAGCATATAAGTCTTCAAATTCCGGATGGAAGACACACTCAAAGGCTGGGTTGGATGGATTGGCTCTAAGCTTGGTGATATACTGTAAGGATAGTTTAGTTCTTCGAAGCTCCAGGGGAGGCTCGTTTGCTTCAACATACAGACTCTCCACAGGAGAGGTACGGAAAGCACCTAAGCACAACCGTAGGGCCTGGTGATGTACAGTATTGAGTTTCTTCAACTGGGAGCGTGACGCACCTCCATAAACACTGCAGGCATAGTCTAGCTTAGAACGAATCAGTGCTCGATAGAGCTGAAGTAGGGTTTCATGATCCCCTCCCCATCGAGCACTAGAGACAACCTTCAAAATATCAAGCGCCTTTAGGCATCTGGCTCTAAGATAATTAATGTGAGATTCAAATGTAAGGTGCCTATCGAAGATCACACCGAGGAATTTTGCCTCCAGCACAACCTTGATGGGGGATCCATCTAAAAATACCTTGGGGTCTTCATGGGGGAAGTACTTCCGACAAAAGTGTACACAGTTAGTCTTCGACTTGGAGAACTTAAATCCGTTCTCCAGTGCCCAGGCATGGATTTTGTTAAGGCAAATCTGCAGCTGTCTCTCAATAGTCTGCATACCTTTGCCTCGACAAGAGATACCAAGATCGTCCACAAAAAGGGACGCATTCATACTAGGAGATAAAACTCTTGCAAGGCTATTAATCTTAATGCTAAAGAGAGTAACTGATAAAATGCTGCCTTGAGGAACCCCCTGGTCTTGTTCAAAGTAGTCAGATAGGGTAGCCCCAACCCGAACTTGGAAGTGACGATGGTCTAAGAATTTACGAATAAAGTCAGGAAGCCGACCTCTAAGTCCAAATCCATGCATATCTTTCATAATGCCATATTTCCAAGTAGTGTCATATGCCTTTTCCAGATCAAAAAAGACAGATACGACATGGTCACGATTAACGATACCGTTCTTAATAAAGCATTCTAGACGAACAAGGTGATCAACAGTACTGCGATTCTTTCGAAATCCACATTGAATGTCGCTTATCAACTCATTAGTCTCCAAAAACCAAACCAAGCGATCGTTAATCATCCTCTCCATAGTCTTGCATACACAACTGGTTAAGGAAATAGGACGATAGTTATTTGGATCGGTAGAATCCTTTCCGGGCTTTGGGATGGGGACAATAATAGCGTTTTGCCATGAGGCAGGAAAATTCCCGGAAATCCAAATGGTATTAAAAATTCCAAGAAGCACCCTCAAGGAAGATTCTGGAAGGTGTCATAAAAGCTGATAGTGGATATCATCTGGCCCTGGAGTTGAGTTATGGGCCTTGCTAAGGATGCGGATAGTTCATGTAGAGAAAATTTAGCATTGTAGGATTCTTCATTAGAGGATGTAAAATCAAGAGGGACTTGCCTCGGTCCGTTCCTTGTTACGCTGGAACTGAGGCAAGTAATTATCTGAAGACGAATGGTGGCGCAAAGGAAGCGCCCTATTGCTATGTCAAGTTTTTCTGTCAAAGAATTATTCCCGTCTTTAAGATGATTGACAGTGACATTGGATCCCTTGCCTTTGATGCGTTGGATCATATTCCAGACTTTTGACATAGGGGTACGATGATTAATCTTAGAAACATAACGTTTCCAAGAGTCACGTTTGGACTGTTTGATAGTCCTACGAGCTTTAGCTCGAGTAACGCCCTAACATCGTCTAAATTACCGGGAGATGGTCTACATCGGTACACGCGCTCAGCACGTTTCCTGAAACGCCTTGCTCGTTTACAGTCCTCCGTGAACCACGGTTTCTTAATACGAGGAACCGCACAAGATTTCGGGATACATTTGGAGGCTACATCGATAGCTGATCCGAGAATAACTGGATAGGATCAACTGCATCAAGAAAAAGGTCGCTAGTAAGTGTTTCACCACACAGAACAGCAAAGCGGGGCCAGTCTGCTTTATCATAATTAAAGCGTGGAAGGGAGGAAGATACCGGCTCCTCAAGGGTAAGTATGGTGGGGAAGGTGGTCGCTTCCGCACAGATCATCATGGACGCTCCAGCTGAATTCCGATCTTAGCCCTGCATCAGCCAGAGCTAAATCAAGGACCGAATAATTCCCTTTGCTAGGATGAAGGTAAGTATGTGTGCCGTCATTTAAGACGCATAGAGATTTATTAGATATAAAATCCTCCAATACAGAGCCCTTCTGGTTACGTTTAGAGTCACCCCAGAGAACACTATGGGCATTAAAGTCTCCCAAAAGAAGACACGGTTTAGGTAATTGATCATATAAATTTTGCAGCTCTTGTTGGTGAAGAGTAGAAGAAGGTGGTATATAAATAGAACAGATTGTTAATACTATACTAAGTGTGATACGCACCGCCACCGCCTGCAAATCGGTGTTCAGTGCATTCTATTGTGTATTACACCCTGCCTAATCAAAAGAGAAGAACCCCCTGATGCCTTTCCATTCGTAGACGTGGCAACAGCGTGATGAGATACATAACCTCGACATTGATAACTAGGATCAGTCATCAGAGTTTCCTGCAAGCTAAAAGCTACAGGATTGAGGTCTTGAGCTAACATCTGGAGCTCTGCGAGGTTACACCTCAATCCTCTACAGTTCCACTGTAAGATCTTTGTAGTAGCCATTATTAATATTTATTTATTCTTTTTTCTGGACCGGCCCGGATAGCACAGTTGGTAGAGCGTCCACTTCGGGACTGGTAGATCCAGGATCAATCCTTGATCGAGTCACACCTAAGACTTTAAAAGAGGAAGTTGTAACTTCCTCGCTTGGTGTTCGGCATGAAGGGGATAGTGCAACGACTGGTTGACCCGTATCAATATAATGGCTCGGGCGGGGCAGCTTACTTGCCTTCGGTAAGTCGTCTCAGTGAAGCAGCACTAAATAAAGAGCGGTGGAAATCCGTCCTGCAACAAGAAGGCACATTACACGTACATGCACCCTAAGCACTCACTCACTCACTCTTTTTTCTGGACTTCTTGTACATCGCTGCCCTACGCTCAGCAAAATCCTCCTGTGACAACGTTATCAACTTCCTCTGCTTTTTAACCTTGTCAACTTTAGAGTCTCGTCGCAATGTGCGATAATACGACCCCAGGGATGTTGAGACAGGTACCAAGACCTCACCCTTGCCATTGGTATAGGCAGGCAAGTCTTCGGGTGCATCCATTTAAGAAAGAGATTACTCCATATTGGATTCTCCCACCAGCCCTAGACATATCAGATTGCTGAGAGCTTCCCTGAGGATCAAGGCAATCTGCTATATCTCTAGTGTCTAACTGTGACATTGTAGACGGGTCAGGGCTGAACGTCCTACCCCATAAGGACGGACTCTTACCAAGTGCACCTTTAGAGGGCGTCACGCCACTGGATTGCGTTCTCCTTAATGCAGGATGGCGTAGTATTCGAAATTTCTGACGATCTAGGGGGTGAGGAGGAATTCAAGTTTTGATTCATACCGACAACCCACTCCGGGCTATTTGACGTCTGAGATGCCTCGCATAGGCTCTGGGGCCCACCTACTACTGGCGATTCGCTTAACTTCCTGACCTTATTTGTAGCATCAATGCGCTTATTTCGAATCTTTTTGCTGGAGGACATGGAGTTAGTGACAACTTGCCACTCTCCAGCTTCCTCGTTGTCAGCAGCAGAGTTATCCAAAGTCCCTTTATTTTGTTGACTGGAAGGAACAGACTCGCCAGAAACCCCAATTTCCATATCATTCCCATGTCCCTCACTATAATTACCATCATCATCTCCTCGACCTTAATTCTCATCTTTATTGTCACCTTCAACTTCATAAACATTATTATCTTTGTCATCATCATCATTATCATTGCAATCGTTATCGTCATTATCGCCATTGTCATTTTCATCGCTCAGCGGGCAGTCCTTTTGAAAGTGGCCTGCTTGTTTACACTTGAGGCATTTATCCTTTAAAGGACAGTCGGCCTTGAAATGTTCTGCGCTATCACAGATGTGACAGGCACGGACCTGACCTCTGTACCACAAAGGAATTCTAAAATTCCCAACCGAAATTGATTGTGGAATGATCTCCGTCACACCACTCATGTAAATACGGCGCATACCATTCTCAAGTGACCTATCAAAAAGGTAATGTTCCCGGGTGACGTGATGGACCGTGCCATACCGGGACATCAAACCTCGAATAGTGTCATCGGGCACATCGATCGGACATCGAGATCTAACCAGGAGCCTTTGCTCCACCACATCATATATCGGGCAATCTACCCCGTTAAATGAGAAGCCGCTAGTCAACAGCTGTTCCTTCACAGTTTGCGTAGCCACTGTAACATTCCAGACATCTCTAGAGACATTGATTAGTCCCTTTAGGACATTAGGCCCACTCCCCACTAACTCCTTTAGCCGATTGTATACTTCAACCGGTTGTACACCTCCTTGTATTACAAGCTTAAGGCTTAAGGGTCTATTTACTCGCCCTGCCCACAACATTGTGGGCCAGGGCGAGAACTACTACCCTAAAAAGAGGACCACAACTATGCGTTTGGAACAGTGTGGATGCTGAGTGCAAAATAGATACGATATTACAAAGTGGAAATGCACTAAACTATGTACAGGCTATTTACAGAGAGGCTAGTGAATACGTCCTGCCTCTAAGAGCGACAGAACGTAATGTCACACCACCTTCAGACTGGGTGACCACTAAACAAAAGCTGAGAGCGCAAAGGCTAGTTCCACGGCCAGCCAGGGACTCACCTACCTACCTACCTACCTACCTACATACATACATACATACATACATCATTCATACATACATACATACATACATACATACATACATACATACATACATACATACATACATACATACATACATACATACATACATGTAATGTACTAAACAAAGTTGGCGCACGCGCCCATGGAATATACAGACACAACTCTCATAGTAATGCTATATATAAAGATCGTTCTTTCTCAGCCTTTATATAAGGCATGTAATTAACCGATTGAGTAACTCTAAAACAGGAAGGTATGCGAAAAATGATCGCTGTATCCCATTTCAGCGCAATGGGGTTTACATAAAGCCTGTCTGACAAACTATACTAGACTATATAGACACAGCTCTCATAGTAATGCTATATATATCGTTCTCTCTCAGCCTGCCTGACAAACTATAAACCTTACTCTTTTTTCAAGCTGGCTTCAATGCATTTCAGACAGTCAAGACATTCATGTGTGGTTTAGAGGCATTCAGTCCTTACTCCTCCTTACAGGCGGACTCAAGTCAGTCGTACACGTTCAGTATATTTGAAAGGAGGGTATGGACATCGTTGTATCTTAACACTGAGATAAGGACAATTCATCCATAAAAGAAGAAATCTTTTCTGAAGGCGCCTCTCGAAGAGCAGACAGAGAGTTATGAAGGCTCCTGCCCTGCTGCTGACAATCGTCCTTTACAGCGCCGCGAAGAAGAGTCACCATGTCGACCTCAGTCACCGCGGACTCCAGACCGTACCGACAAACATCTCGCCCACAACAGAGAGTCTCGACTTGAGTTGGAATTTTCTGCAAAGTATACCCAATGACTCCTTCGTCAACTTAAATTCGTTAACCTCGCTGGATCTGTCTCAGAACAAACTTACGAGGTTAGAACCATCAGCTTTTGGAGGTCTGTTGCAGCTCCTTTTTCTAAACCTGGGAAACAATCAACTGCTACTGGGATACAAATCCTACCCACCCACAGTATTTCACCCTCTGGAAAAACTGGAAATCCTAAATATGGCTGACAACATTTATGACCAGTCGCCAGGATTTCCGGACGAGATATTTAGCAACCTTGGCTCGTTGAAGGACTTGACCATTGATGGACTTTGGAACTGTTCCTTTGGCCCAGGGGTGAGAAACATGTCACAACTTAAAAGCCTTTCCGTAAACTTCTGGGAGTCTGGCGGTAGTCTCAGACCTGAGACATTTGCTTACTTCTCAGGTTTACCGATCGAATCACTAGTGCTGCTCTGTCAGGGTTTAGAAGCAGGAACTCTGAGATATTTTCCATTCTTGACAAGCTTAAGTTTAAAGACCAACGGGATTACCAAGGCACTCTCCGCACTTGCTGACCTCACCCATCATAATTTGACTTACCTTACAATCTCTGGGTGCAACCCCAACACTGGGAGCCTCAGGGATCCAGAAAACTTAATCCTTACCCGAAATAACACGGTTCACCTGGCGGATATTTGTGTGCGTCACCTGGACCTAAGCTACAACGCCCTCATCCACATCGGGAAAGATGTCCTGTTTGGATTCCGCTATCCGGAGTGCGTGGAAAGTTTTAGAGTGAACGGAAACTACCTATCAATAGCCTCTAATGGCTTATCTTTACTTAGCTTGGTTCGTTTCGCGAGATTAGAATACCTCAGTATTAGTCCAGGTCGAGAATACACATTGGGTATGACAGATTTTTCATCCGAACAAGATATGCCAGAGTTCCCAGACGGACTGGCCGTGCAGTTGACCTTACCCCAGTCATTGCGAGTGCTTAATGCGAGTTTCCTGGGTGGATCGGCCAGAGGCATACCAGATCTGAAATTTATAAATGCACACCATTTACAAGTTCTTGATGTCTCATATGACAATGTAGATGGCTGTACCTTTGTCGTGTCTGGACTGGAGAACTTGAAAGTGCTCAACATATCTGGGTTTGACTGCAGTTTTCTGTCTCCAAAATTCTTTTCACATTTTACATCACTGGATGTGTTAGTTGCCCAAAACTGTAGATTGAATACAGGCTTGCAGCAGAACTCGGTTGCCGCCATATTCAAAAGTCAAGTAAACTTAAGAACCTTGGATCTATCCAGTAATAGTTTCGTAACACTCAACCTAGATATTTTCAAACCACTCAAGAGCCTGGAAAATTTGATTCTAGCCAACAACAAATTGATCCATTTACCCGAATCTATTTATGGATTAGTCTCGCTGAAATTCGTGGACTTATCATCCAATATTATTTCGTCTTTATCTGGTAAAGAAATTAAGTGGTTGGCCAGTGACCTTCCACTCCAAACCGATGGTGTTGGCAGAGTTTCGCTTAGCCATAACCCTTTCATCTGCACATGTAATACTTTGGACACTATGCACTGGCTGTTGGAAGGTTCAGCCATTGTGGAGGAACTATGCTCACTGAAGTGCACCCTACAGAATGGAACAGTGGTGAAAATGTGTGCCCTCCAGTCACAGCTGAAGAACATGGACGTGAGCTGTGTCAGCAAATTTTGGTTAACCTTCTCCATAGTTGGTTCTTGTTTTATCACCGTGGTGATTGTGCTGGGAATCTTTGCCTACCGTTACAGATGGAATATAAAATATTGGGTTCTTACAAAATTTAGGAGAGGTCCTGTGTATAAAGAGCTGACCAACGAGCAATACAAATATGATGCATTCGTGGCTTACAACTACACCAGTTACCGATGGGCTTGCATCGATTTGAGAAAAGTTTTGGAAGTTGAGAACGATTTCTCACTGTGTCTTCACGATCGCGACTTTATCCCCGGTGGAAACATTCAGCAGAGCATTGTGGGCGCCATGAACAGCAGCCGGAAAATCATCTTGGTGATCAACAAAGCTTTCATGAAAAGTGAATGGTGTGAATTTGAAGTTCAAATGGCCGGCATGCGCATGGTAAGAGACGGCCTTGAAGACGCCATTATAGTGATCATGATGGAAGAAATCCCTGTGACAGAAATGTCCAAATCGCTGCTGAGCCTGTGGAAAGACATCACATTCCTGGTGTGGCCCGAGGATGACCCAGGCGATGAACGGATCTTCTGGAGCCGTCTGCTAGACGGGATGGCGCGCTGAAGTGCGCTATTTCTTGTTTTGTGTAACGTAAAATTGCCAGAACTGGTGACCAAGACTATGTTTATATAGCTGGAATGTTTTGAAGAAAAATGCTTTGCCGACATAAAATAATTTTAATAAGAATTCCTACAAAATGTCTTGGGAAGCAGAAATAGAAGACAGAATAGCGCGTATATCGTATTGTACAGGCGTGGAATGAAATCACGGATGGTAACATTTTGTAAATTTACAACCATATGTTAACCTCTTACACTGAATTCAGTTAACTTTTTATTAATGGGTGGTAAAAAGTGATAGTGGCTTATACCAGACATTTACTTCGTTATTTGTAGAAGATTGTTAAAAAAAACCCCACGGGTACTGCTACTTATGGTGTATGAAAAGCAGATATATTGATGGGGTAAACTAATCTTGTGACTTAATATATGGATAATGCTTTAACTCATAGGCTTACACAAAACTTCCTGAATTAATTTCCCATAACTCTTGTAGCCTGATGGCGTGTGGACACAGACAATCCCATCACGATCACAGCCGATCAGCAGTTGTGTATGAGGGATAATGCATTTATTTATTAATTTGATTGATGTTTTGCACCTTACTCATTCACACTTAGAAAAGAAGGTGCCGCCATAGAGCCTTTAGGGGTTCCATGGCTTGCCTTTGAGGTGGCAGCCTTTAATTTTCCATATAGGACCTTATTTGTATGGTTCCATTTTGCACCACATATAGAAGGTTCCAAGTTGCGCCGCAAAGGTTCGATACAAGCACCTTTAAGGGTGCAATTGTGCAACCTTGTGGGTTAGAAGACTTTAAATGTACAGTGGAACCCACTAGGTCATTATAGGTCCTACTTGCTAGGGTTCAATATGGCACCAATGGAAAAAGTTACGTTCTGTACCTCCAGGTTCAATATTGGTACCCTTCAAAGCTTCCAGATAGATTGTAGCACCAAAAATTGTTTTGTGTAGTCTCTGTAAGATTCAATGTGACGTTCAATAATGCAACCAAAGGGTTGCTTTAAATGGGCCACCTCTGGAATTCACACTGTAAGAATTCAATGATCTTTACTCAACGTAATTTCTTTGCGAAAATATGTACTACTAATAACATTTTACTTTGTATGATTTCAAAAAGTGAAATGGTACACATATTATATTTTTCACGGATGTTAACATCAATATATTTATATATCGCTGTATTATCGCGCTGACTTGGGGTCCATGATCAATAATTTAAATTCCATGGCCTGCAATAAACCAGCCTTAATCACACGTACTGCACAACACAGCTTTTCATATTCAATCAGAAAATACAGGTACATGATACTATACTAAACAAGCCTCTCTTTTTTTGTCTCTTTTTTTTTTGTTGCTGAGAAGAATGTATATTCAACACAACTAATTTATATTCAACACAAACACGTCTTGATTGAAAACATAGAAGCCACTGATAATTTCTGTAACATAATCACAAGACATATTTGAGCTTAATTCAAATAGTCTGACAAGGGACATCTGCCATGCAAATAATTACACTTGTACATAAGTTAAATGCCTTTAACTCCGTTAAATAAAATTAATATTTAATACCATTGTAACAGTAAAGGTAAACTAGTCCTTATTCTGTTACAGCAGTAGTAACTTTGTCTGGGGCATAATTGTAATAAACAGTGAAGTCAACTTGTGGTTAATATCTGTGGCGAAAATGATTGCTGTATAGTTGTAACTGACAGTCTTATAGTAAATTAGTCAGCTCAGGGCAAGTTATCAACGTTTTAACTAGGTCAAAGTCAATCATAAGACTGGTATACATAGACAACAGTATATACCAATTAAGAACACAAGTTTAATAACAACCAGGAAGGAAGATTTGTACATGCACATATGTCATGGACAAACAGTCATAACTCTACAATCTATTGTCAAATAAGTGTAAAAATATATAAAGTACCTTCGTTAAGAAGAGTGGCACACATTTAGAAAGATCAGGCAGAAAGACTTAACTCTTAGAATTTCTAATGCGCATGCACAAATGTTTGAATGTTTCTATGGAGGTACAAAGACCCTAATGACAAGCTGTGGTCATTATACTCAACTTTGAACAGCCAAATCTTTTACACGGGTACAGTCAAAACAGTTTACAGAAAATGCCTGAACAAATGTCAGACAAACTAGAAAATCTTAATCACCAGCTATCGTCACTACAACAAACTTTCAACTGCAAAATATTTTATGTTCATACAGTCAAAAATAGTATAAAGAAAATCCCTAGCATCAAATCTTGTTATTGGCAAGCTTATACTGTGAAATCTTGTATGAACATAAGGTACACTTTTAGTGGTTGGTCACAACCACATAAAAAAGCCATTGTGGCCACATGGTCACAAGCCAGCTTTACATTTTCATTATTTGAATATACAGTATTATCAAACTAAAAACAAGATAATTTTAGTCAAATTAAGAAAAGTCTTACTGAAAGCGTCAACATCTGGTGAATTCCAATTAAAGCTATTGTTGGCTTGATGTTGTCACTGATATTAAGGAGATATCACTGAATAAAAATCAGTGTATGGCGGCATTCTTAAGGGACTGAATGTTACAAATGCAATATTCTGCTAAAAAGGCACGATAAGACATGTACCACATCAGCACTGCTCAAGCAGTTGACAGCCACAGTTCCATCGACCATAATTTCAACTGATTGTCGTACTAGGTGCTCTTTGAAGATACCAACAGGTACACGCAGTGTAGGTTCCTTCCAACGAAAAAAGCTATATTCAAAACATTTATTCTCAAAATGTGTTGTACAAACATGTTTTGTAGAAACATTTTATCACAAAATAATTTGATATGGTAATTCACCTAAAGGCTTTAGTAGCACACACTGTATTACACATTAAGAACATATTTTTAAGAGATTGAGAGTAATTGTGTGCAAATAGCCTGGACCTGATTGGTGGGAGGCTACGGCAATTGGCAGTCGAGTACCTTAAATTAAACCACTCGGCCACAGGGAGTTGTGTAACTTTGAAAATACTACGTATGCTATATCATAAACGAGATGTACATTTATACTGCCGTACGGGCAAGTGCGAACAACATATGCCAAATGATACCAGAGTTATGTCATCCCATACAAGTCAAAATGTGTCCAGCACAAACCTGCTAATCTATGGATTTTGAGAATCCTATGCCAAATAATAGCTGAAATAGCTTTGCACAAACTAAGTCTGAAATATTAATGGCCCGGAAAATATGCACAAGGGCAGACAACTCCTAAAGCAGATTAAAATGTGAAAAAATAACCTGACAGTGAACTACTTCAGGTCATTTTGCACACTTTGTAAGAATTTGAGTGTCATATTTATGATAAATGCAGATACATGCATATGCCCCCTTATTAGGGTGGGATATAAATACCAAAATATATATGATTTAAAGCTACACGTACAAAAGATTTACAAAAGATAAATGCAGCAGCACTCAAACGGCCAGCTGGAACAAATACTTAAATCTCTAGAAATGTTTAGAGCCCTCCAAATTCACACCATGGCCACTTCTGAGTTTAAACTCTTGACACATTCCAAATCCACAATTTTAAAGTGTTTTCAGGAAATATTTTAAGGATATTTTGACACTTTCATGGCTGGATTTTAGTCTAGGAATTCCACAAATATGTATACACCGCAATATACATGAGCTAATATTTCTCAACAAAATATGAAATACCGAACAAGGAAACAAGAAATCAGATTAGAGTAAACTGAGACTGGGTTCTTTACAAACATAAAAACATGAAGTGAATGATAAACTTTATATAATAAAAGATAAAAAGTGTCAGTGCCATAATTTGTTAATTCAAATTTAACTACCGTAAGTCCTTCAAAATCTTCAGTCACTGACATGTTTTGACATATTGAGGCAGGTCAGAATATCATTATATATATCATTAATTTGAGAGCTGTTATCGTGGAACTGAAAGTTTCCTTATAAGATATCAATCATTTTTATTATGAAGTAATTATGAATTATGAATATTTTTTGTTATGAAGTTACATACAGTAGTTATGAAGTCACATACAGTAATTATGAAGTCACACACAATAGTTATGAAGTCATGCACATGTATTAGTGGTTCACGTTTATGACATGTATGATATTTATCGTTCACGCTAGAATGGGCCGGACATTTTTGAAAATGTTGGTAATACACATATGGTCAACATTCAAGAGGCAGAACTTTAATTGTCACTGACTCTTATGTAATGTCGGGTGCAAATTTCATGACACTGATGCAGTGCAGACTTATATCTTTAACCGGAACTCAGGGAGTCACCAATATCGGTCTAATTGTATCCATAGACTTACTAATTTATGCACATTTTGGAGGCCATATAGTATTGTGCCACAAATAAAATATGTTAACTTCCGCTGACACCCTATATTTCATCCGTAACTGTGATCTTACTGTTATTAAAATCAAGCACGCGCAAGTTTAGATGAGAGGGAAAATGTGTTGCTAAGTTTCACAGAAATCAGTGCTGTAGGCCTACTTTATGAGGAGCAGGATGGACAAAATCTGAATACCTGGAAAAGCACTTAGATGGAGGTAATTATGAAAATAATTACTTGATTGTCATTAAACTTAAGCATGCATAAATTTAAATGGGATGTTTTGATATATTTTAACTATATAGGCATTAGAACAGTTCCATCTCAAAAGTTTATAATAGGAATATTTTGGTAAAATGCAACCCAAATTAGCACATCTGTAAAACAATGGCATTTCTACACCGCTTATCTACTGGTACTAGTTAACTTGGGAAATAAAAAAAATATTTTCCAATCACATGAATGCCACAGTATGCATGGTTTTAAGGCCTAGCCAATCATGGTTCTGCGTAAAGTACTAGCAGCTCGGCTGTTTAGCCTGTATGATTCCCTTTATATTCGGTAAGAAGCCATACAGGATTCATTTCAGTCAAGACAGACTTCTTCAGCGACGTGAATACAAACCATCACTGGTTAGAGATTAAGATCGATTTGTTGTTGTTTAATACATTGAAGCTACCCAAACCTTTAACTTGTTGAAAATCTGAAACTCCACTGTGCAATTTGGTTGGATCCAAAAAGTTGCAGTAATTTAATAATTGCCATTTTACAAATATCTTGACTGCATTGGAACGGTTGCACGTTAAAGATGAGAAGAACATTGTAATAAGCGACAGTCGCATTTCTGGATACGCGCCACTACATTCGCCACAACAGAGCAGCCGTGATCAAATCAGCATCCATTCGCGGACTGTGGCCTTTGAAATCTCGGCTTTTCATCGCCAATAAAACGACAAGCTTTCAAAATAACACTTTTTTCTTGGTGTTTTCAGATTCTCCATTGTTTTTATTATACGTTATTGCGAATGGGGACACGATTTCCAGTGTAGAATTTCAATGAAAAAGACATTTAATGTAGCAAGCATACTGCCGCTAGGTTAAAACATATGCTGTTGAGTCGAAATTAGCACCCAGCTCCCGTGTAATGCGAGAACTCGCGACATTTCTGTAAAAAAAATGATGGCTTTCTGAAATGCGAAAGTGACTTTGTGCCCCTGTGATCATTGAATAGTCAACTTTGTCTAAGTAGCGTAACGCAGTAAAGTTTCGACAAAATATAATGCATTTCACCTTAAACACTGAATTAAATGAGAAAAATCATTTTAACAAAGACGTTTTTCCAACTAAATTCTAGATAGTGCCGTCACTAGACCTATGTGTGTTTCGACGCATAGATTCACTCTGCTAGGTGACCTTAATGGTTGTGGGGTCGTTGTCGATGAGAACATCATTGCAATTTAGTCTTGCATAACTTTATTTAAATTTCAACGCAAAAATACAGTACATTTCAAGCAACTTTTCTTGAAAAGAAAACATCTTTTTTCATTTGAACAACCCGATGACAGCAGATGATGAAAAATGGAAATCACGTAGGGGCCTACGGTGCGGTGCCCCTTTCCGCGTCATTTGCTACCCTATTTAAGAAATCACGCGATAGTGTTATTTTCTTTTTTAAATATTGATTACATATGCAAACTTTATTCATAATTTTTGGACATTTTACATGGAAATTTTCTTTCTAATTTGATTATGTGCAAAGTCCGAAATTTGTTTGAGTTTTTTTTTCAAGATGAAGGTTCGATATAGCACTCTATACTTGATTACTGAACCTTTGCACCTTTGAGAAAACGGCTTTACAAATGATAGCACTCTAGGGTTCGAAAAAGAACCTTGAACCTTAAGGCTCATTATAGCACCAAAAAATAACCCTGTTTTCTAAGTGTGAAGAATATTTCACTTATACGACGGCATCCGGCTTTATCGTGGGCGGAAACCAGACAGAGCCCGGAGTAAACCCACGACCATGCGCAGGTTGTTGACAGACCTTCTCACATGCGGTCGGAGAGGAAGCCTGCATGAGTTCGACTTGAACTGAAACCGAGCGCATTGGTGAGAGGTTCAGGGGCCATTGCGCCGCGCTGGCGCGCTAACCACCTTGGCCACGGAGGCCCCTAGCTGTCTCTAATACTGTGTGATCTGAAGAAAACATCATATGAGTCGGGAACCAATAACACAAGTGAATGAGTAAGTTTCGAGATACGACACTAGAGTGACGTTGTTTAAGGACGTGACGTTGTCGATTTAGGATTAGGATTAGGAGAGGATCACGGTAGGATTATTCTGCTAATTTTGTTTAAAATTTATCATGTTGTGGTACAATGTATCTATACAGAAAACTACAATTAAACATGTAGGAGTAGATGTTCAAAACTTATACAGTAGATTATAGAAAACTGTAATTAAACAGCATTAGATTAAGCTTCTGGGTGGGTTTAGGTATCAAGTATATACTGAGAAAAAATAACCATATTCTACTTGAGCATTTATTTATCTCAAATACTTTCATGTACCAAGAAGTAAAACGGCGAGGCCATTTTGTAAAGGGGCGTCACTCTTTAGCCCTAAAGGCGTAACTCGAAAACTGCGTATTGAGGCCTAGTTTCCAAACACGATAAATATCAATCAATCAATCAATCACTATCACTTTTCAGATATCACCACAAAGCATCTAGCAACACTAATGATAACCCCCAGATAATTTTTTCTCGATCGGGGAGCTAAAAATTATTTGGCACATATCCCTGTTACGCCTCCATATTTTATACATGCCAAATTTTTCAAACCAGCGGCAAATGAAACATCTAGTAGAATTCTTAATGTTGTTTTTGCATGCTATTTAAAAAGTAAACGAAAAATAAATGATCATGTTAGATCGAAAATGAATTTGAACTCGTTTCTTCAGTGCATTAGAATTATTTTTTTTGCAAAACGTATGGCTTAGTGAGCAGTAACTACCTGTAACTCTTGGCATAACCATTCATTTAATAGTCTAGGGTTTATTTTCTGTCTTTGGAATAAAATGTCAAAGAAATACGCTGTTATGACGTAACATTCTGTTATGTGCACGACTGCCGTCAGTTTCTAAATTTAGCTTGCCACTGTTTACATACGCTGAGTTCGGCGCCTGCTGTCTGCCTCTGCCTTAGAGTGTTCCAGAATGCGCTCAGTTCGGTGCCTGTTTGTTTACATCAAGTGTTCAGGAATTTTCTTATTCTAGACAATTCCACCAGGCTATATAAGACCTATGAAAGCAGGTCAAGAGGGAGAACGGAGAATTATTGAGAGTTTTGGATGCTTTCGCTGTGTATTACTTTAGTAGGCCTTTTTGTGCTCAATTTTGGTGTCTTTATAGCCTCTGGCTTTGTTGTATCTCCACCGAGCACTTGTTCAGTCCGAGCTTGTATATTTGATTTGTGCTCTTGTGTACACAGTGCTTATTAGTACACGGACCCTGTCTGTGGAATTTTGTGTATATTTCGTCATACACTCAGTTATACTGTGGATTTTCCCTCTTGTGAATTTGCCTCTGAGCATTTATGCCTGTGTGGTATATATTGTGGAATATATGCGTCCGTTTGGACTTGACACCATAAGTACTTTAGTATTTGTATAGATACTGCTATCCTTTCTTGTTAAACTTAAGTACTTTAGTATTTGTATAAGTCTTATTATCTGTTCTTGTTAAAGCTAATAAATTGTTGTAAAATAAAATCTGCTGGTTTTGGTTACTTTTTTGTGCGGCTAAACTGTCGTGTATTTCGAACAAGCCATCTCTTTATAATACAGACAGTTTGGGTCGTAAGAATTCTATGTAAACGGAAATGGGTGTTTATTTTTCTATTGACTTATTTATTCACTTTTAAATGGAAAGAAACTTTTATAATATATTTTAACATTATATTTATTAATTTATACTGAACATAAATATAAACGCGCGAAGCAATTTTACATTGTTTTGTCTCATTGTTAAATAACGTGTTAACTCAAGAATTAGAGTAAAGTATTACAAACCGTGGCTTCAATTTCCACCAGATTTTCACTATCAACACTCTCATTCGAGATCACGCGCCTTTCTACGTGATCCTACGGTACCGAGACAAGGCTCGTGTGTAGATGGGCGCCATCAGTGAAGTGATTTTCCTCACAATTTCGGGATAGTTGTTGGTAGAAGAGTATCAGATGTTTAATAAGTATTTTCAGATTCTTTGACTCTAAATCTCTTTCAACAGTTTAAAAATCAAGTACTTACCTGTATCTGAATTAATCACAAACATCCAAAATGTCAATGCAGCCTAATCTTCTGGGTATGGTAAAAGTCTTGTATATCAACTTATGCCTTGGGTCATCCAGCGTCGAGAACACAGTGAGGAACCCACGATAACTATTGCTGTATTCCCTCTGATTTCTGATATGCAAAATCAAGTGGTAAGTGTGTGAGTATATTTAAATGCAGTTGTTTACATGTGGCGAAAGTAGGCCTAGTCATCTCAGATCTGGGCCCGGTTTCACGAAGCAATCTTACGTTACATTCACTAAACCACAGCGGCAACCAGTACTGCAGGCATAATACCATCATAGTTGTTACGATCTCGTAATGTTAAGAGAACTTCGTGACACTGGGCACAGGTAAGGTAATGTACGAGCTTCACTTTCGAAGTCGCTGTTGCAGAAAGCATGGCACCCAAGTATATGAGAGATGTAATCTCAACGGAGGCAGTAGGTACATTTCCATGTTAGAATACCAATAATCCAGGAGCTATGGCAGCGTGAAAACAGAGTCGTCGGTTATCACAGTTCACAGCACTCAGTACCGAGTGCCATAGCTCCTAGATTATTGCCAATTACTGTCCATGATTTTTTCTTTTATATCATATCTTTGCTGATGCTGACCTTAGTTTTAAACTTTCTTTCCGTTTAGGTATAAATTAATTTCTTGAATATCTTTATTTTGATAAAATAAATGATTGATTTTGAAGAATAACTATATTTCAAGCATTTCACTGAAAAAAAGCTTTTTTTATTCATTTCACCGTTACACTGCCACGGAATCGTCTATAGCTAGAAACATGAGATCGGCTGTTTCCGTGATCAGATGCACCAACCAGTGTGTATGGGAATACATAGATGGGAATCATTTATACGGACAGTGCTGTCATAGTTAACCATTCTTTAACCATGAATTTTAACCATTCAGGCGAGTGTTTTTTTCCAAAACCCGAGACGACCGCTGTTTCCATAGATGCCTTATATACATAGGTTACGAATGAGGCGATATGGTGTTTCCGGTTTCTCTAACATGGCGCGTACGTGGGAAGGTCTTCAGCAACCTGCGGATGGTCGTGGGTTTCCCCAAGGCTGCGCCCGGTTTCCTCCCACCATAATGTTGGCCGCCGTTGTATAAGTGGAATATTCCACGACGTTAAACACCAATCAAACAAATAAATAATAACATGGCGAATCCCATTGCCGCGTAAGAATTCCAGAATAAAAGTTGATTATTGTGTTTCCATCCTACTTTGGAAATAACTAAGTTTTTTTCATTTTTTGTCATGTCTTTAAATACATTTTAGCCGCCTTTAATTTGATACACGCATCCTCATTCACGTTATTCAAGCACTAATCTCGTGAAATTGATAAACGACTCATCAAGGTATATCAAACGACCCGTTTCACAAAATCGTGGCACCGTTAACCACATGTGACTGTCATGGTAACAAGAGGGCTGACCACCCCGGCACAGCTATCAGAGCACATAAAGGCACATATACACACTTTGTGAAGTGGAGCCCCTGACGAGGCAATTGAAGTCAATACCGGTATATAAAATTGTTTGCTTAGTTTGAGTCTGATATCCCCGTTATTTACCTAAGGGCATATATATATATATGCCAGGATGAGCTAGACCTGATCTCACAGCGACTGCATTGGTGAGAGGCTTCTGGGTCATTACGCTCCACTAGCGTGCTAACCAACTGAACCACGAAGGCCCCAATTAAAACTTCATGTTGAACTAATAGAGCATGTGTTATATTTAACAAAGTAATCTGTTGCAATGGCAGAATACATTCCGGCATCACTCACATTATAAGTTGTAGCCTCTTTGCTTGACGTTCAGCATTAAGGGGATAGTACAACGACTGGTTGACCGGTATCAGAACAATGGCTCGGGTTGGGCAGCTTATTTGCCTTCGGTAAGTTGTCTCACTGAAGAAGCACTAGATGAAAGAAATCCCGGAGGCACATCTCCCGTACGTGCACTCGAAGGACTGCTTCGTCGTCACACGACTGAAAAATTGTTAAGTTCGACGTTAAACACTAAGCACTCTCTCACTCACTCTCGCATCACATACACAACAGATTTTTTTGTTAAAATTAACTGATTAGGTTTTTGAGTGTATAGAAATCGACGAGACTGGCTTTCATGGCTTATTGATGTTTCCTCATCCAAGCCGGCGAGGCTTGTTCGTGAGGCTTTATAAACGTACATCAAGATAGACTGGAGAAGAGAGAAGGGGTGACTCTTGGTTTGTTTACTTAATGCGGTGACATGAATGGTATCTAACTACGAACTTATTAATATCCAAACAGTTATCTTGAATGTAGGGCACCTGTCATTCAGGCCGCTCGAGGCTCATATGCACCCTTCACTATTCCCTCGGCGACCTGCTTGGTGTACCGATTATGCGTCGCCTTATGATTCTATATATGACAAGAGATTCCGATAGTCTTCGCAAAGAGGTTCAAGTCGCAGTGGAAATACAATGGGCTCTGCTGTAACGCTGCAGTGCTTGTGCACTGTAGTGTTTTACAAGGACTATAAGTACGCCTATATCACAAAAAACACACGTGTTGTTTAAACACAAATTTGTGTTCTTGCCAACAAAAGTCTTGTGTCATATTTGAACAACTCTATCTTGTGCTGAATTAACACAAATACAAATTGTGTGGCAAAATACACAAAGTTTTTGTTGTTGATATGCAAATATCACATTATTTTGGCTCAGCACAACTTTTTGTTTGATTATTTTGAAGCACAGGTGTACTGCACATTTATTTAACACATGTTTGTGTTGAGGTAACACATTTCTGTGTTCAACGAAAACAACACAAGTTCTTGTGTTAGATTTCAACACAAGTGTTATTGTATGAAAAAGTGCACAGCATTTCTCAGGGAAATATGTGGCTTTGATTTATTTATTTGTTTATTTGATTGGTGTTTTACGCCGTACTCAAGAATATTTCATTTATACGACGGCGGCTAGCATAATGGTGGGCGGAAACCGGGGAGAGCCCGGGGAAACCCACCACCATCCTCAGGCTGCTGAGAAACCTTCTCACTTACGGCCGGAGAGGAAGCCAGCATGAGCTGGACTTGAACTCACAGCGACCGCATTGGTGAGAGGTATGTGGCTTTGTATCGTTTTGTTAAAGTCGGGAACACGTTGCTCGTGTTTTA
Source organism: Liolophura sinensis (assembly GCF_032854445.1). Taxonomy (NCBI): domain Eukaryota; kingdom Metazoa; phylum Mollusca; class Polyplacophora; order Chitonida; family Chitonidae; genus Liolophura; species Liolophura sinensis. The sequence goes on along the minus strand of NC_088305.1, from coordinate 19,713,822 downwards.
CGTAACATTTTAAAATGCCAAAGTAATTATCAAAAGTACCAACACAAATCAGGTATTATATACCAGCTGTATAACATTTATAAGGAAGGCTTTGACAAAAAGTTAATAATTTACAGCATTCGATGGCAGATCAGGATGCTCGGAACAATGACTTTAAGGCCAATGGTGTCATGCTTTTGAGGGAGTATAATGTACACATACTTATAGTGTATGCTCTCTTCATCTATCCACTTACCCACTTAATGCACTACGGTATAATGTTGGGAATATTCTGGGGACACCGAGACACGCACTACATGTAAGTTTGCATTGTGAATCATCATGGCGCCTTGACAGTGCAGAGTTTGTTTTGTGGCTTACCGTGTGTCTGGAGCGTTCTGAGCATGCGCGCATGTTCCGTATCAACGGGGCGATTAAGGACAAACTGTTTGATATTGAGTTCAAATTACACAGAAGTCGGTTAACTCGGCAGGATGATTTCGCTTTTAATCAACACAGATAGCTGTGTGGAGCTAAATGCAAGCTAGACGAGAAGTCCTGCAAACAACGCAGACAATTCTAATGCACAATAAACCCCAGGTAAGAAATTAAGAAGATCTTATCATGAAAAAGAGGTAAAGGTTGATAAAGATTAAGATAAATTGGAATCTCGGGTTTAAATAGAACCTCAGCTTATTTTCTTGCGACAATCCATTAGACATTAAGTACCGCTTTTCAAAGATATATCCCTGGACAAATATACGGAGTGTGTTCTCAGGATAGTTACCTTAATTTGACTTCGGTTCTACGGAGTACGCCGTGCCTTGTTTTTCATTCGCTAAGACACAGGAAAGGTGAGCTCAAATATGGTCTCCGACAAGGGATTTGTGGATTCTGGTTGAAAGGTCGCAAGGGCGTTGGTGGCAATAAAAATGGGCGTTTTCAGTCTGAGGGTAGCTCTTTGCGCTGTTCAAAGTTTGTTGAAAACCATGAACTTTTCACCAGTACATGCAGCGTGTAAATCTTTACATTACACGTGGGGAAAGTTCGCCCGTAATTGCCAGTGGTCGGTGGTTTCCGTTACCACCATCTGTAAATGACAAGAGGTTGGGGATATAGCGTTAACCGATTGTTTACTCAATCGATCAAACAATCAGTATCACTGAAGACTTTACACAGCTGTTTTATCACATATCATGGATCATCAATTATTAAACTTGAAAAACGTGAAAATTCTGCCCATTGCGGATTTAGATGTGCTTGCAAAAACCAACAGGTTGGAAAACAATGCTGCTGATTTCGTAAGAATAACCTAAATTTAAAGGATCATTTTCTTAAGAACTGGAACGTCGACATCTCTTCTACTCGGAAAGGAATCCTGGGTGGAGTGTTCATAGTGAAAATGACTTTCGAATCACATCGCACTGCCTTACCAATGAATGAAAGAAATCAAAGACCAGATTAGGAAGAAGTAACCATAAATTGCCGAATGTGACTGGTTACATATATCGTGGTTACGTACAAAGGAAAAATGGGCTCTTTGGGAGACTGATACACCACTTTCTGGTAGTGTGTCCAAGCCGAGGCGCGCCAGCGCCCCGCAATGGTCCAGGATCCTTTCATCAGTGCGGTCACTGTGAGTTCAAGTCCAGCTCATGCCGACTTCCTCCCTGGCCTTACGTGGTAAGGTCGGGCAGTACCCTGCGGATGTGTTTCCTCCGGTATCTGCCCGGTTTACTCTTAAGTACGGCGTAAAACACCAATCAAATAAATTATCAAATAAATCCAAGCTTAAAGAACTAATACAAAGACATAGCACATAAAATCTGACGTAGTTTTACAGCTAAAAGTGCCAGCCATGTTGAGAACAGTGAACTGGACTATAGATCTACAGTAACCGTGTGGGATGAATACACACCAGCCCTCAGCAGGCCCTATATATACAGAACAACTATGCATATATAACTCTTTACATGGCTACCATGGATGAGTCAATTTTGAAAATTGTAAATAAATGTCCAGTTGTTGTGCTTTCAAAGAAGCGGCCCAGGACAATTCGGGTCGATGGCATCTTTTTTTTTGGAGTTGGGGGGGGGGGGGCGTTTGGTGTCAATCATAATCTCAGTTTTGTTTGATTTTGAGTAAAGCACTTCATTGTCCTCTTAAATTATTACAAAGTCGGGAGACCTGGGACCAAACCTGGGTCGGATCACACCAAAGGCTTTGAAAAATGCTACATGTTCCGGTCTGCCTTGGCGCTCAGAACTGAGAGGTTAGAGCAAGGAGACAGGACTGATTAACCCGGTGTCAACATAATGTGACCGGGTCGAGTGTCATGTCTGGTGTCTTCCGCATGATACTCCAGTGTCGGCAGCACTTTGACGGCATGGACTCGCCCTGCCACTAGAAAACACAGTATACACACACGTCATATGACTGAAAAAATTAAGTATAGAGCAAGTATACATACAAAAAACCTCATTTTAAGCCATTACTCTTCTATAAAAAATTAAATCCGTAAAAAGTTTGAAACGTATGGCAAACAACTAACCCCACTATGGATATATAAGATCACATCGGA